>NC_133222.1:31205537-31864912 GCF_040436345.1 Pagrus major | reverse complement strand
ACTGGACTTGGAACTGAAAGGGAGGGCAGGTCTAATGAAAGACGCTACAGCGTTGTATAATGGGAAATGTAGGATCCAGTGTTTTTGGAGCTTGACCCAAAACAGGGACTGAAATTTAGGTTATCTCTGCCTCTGCTGCTTCAATTAACTAACCTTTTTTTTTCTCTTGCAAGTTCCTCATCTTTATGGAACGGCAATGCTAAATGGTTGGAATACACCTTTAACGGTAAATACCTGAGGACATGGACTAAATTAAACTAAAGTGCTCTGGTGTGTTTGGCTTGTGTTTGAAAGTGCATGGCATCTTTTTTCAAATCACGAGGCTGTCTAATCCTTGTGTGTTCCACTCTAATGAATTCCTTTGAAGGTAATAATAGCCTGCTAAAACTTCAGTAACTCCTGTTTTTAAGGACCAGTTGTTTATATACTGCTGTCATGAGACTATCAATGAAAAAAAATCAAATCTACATAACACTATCAAACAAAGAAACATAAGATCAAAGAAAATAACTTTACTCAATTCTAAGATTTGACAAACTGCAGCAGTTGTGGCATAAACACTACCTGCTACATACTGAACGTCTTATACAAGGCAAACAAATTGGGATTTCCATAGTATGACCAAGTAGGGATGAAAAATGAATCAAAGTATTATCAAAATTGCATTATGGTAAGTGGAATGTCTAAATTGTAGGAGCTGCAATTCTCTGATTAAGGTACAATATGCCACAAAACAGCTTTATAATGAAGTACTGTAGAGCTGCAGAGATGCCCTTGCCAACAAATCTTGTTTTCTAGATGTAAGAATCCATGTTTGTTTGGTACAAACTCAAACAAACATCATCATGACCTTTTTTTCAGTGGAACAGAAAATTGTGCTGCTAAAATAATCATTCCCACTAATCTTGAACCATATTACAATTGTAATATCTGTCAAAACAATCACAGCATGATTATTTTTACCATATTGTGCAGCCCTACTACTACATACCACTTGTGGAGTGTATTCAAACTGCTCTGAATCTTAGAAGAAGAATTCACCTACATGAACACATAATCTAAGAGAAGCAGATTGAAGGGGCACTTCAACAGCTCCTACAGA
Organism: Pagrus major; assembly: GCF_040436345.1. Lineage (NCBI taxonomy): Eukaryota > Metazoa > Chordata > Actinopteri > Spariformes > Sparidae > Pagrus > Pagrus major. The sequence continues at coordinate 31,863,810 of NC_133222.1, read as the reverse complement.
CAGACAAATTAAACCAGCACAGCCACAGGAATCCAATCTACAACTTTGCCCCGAGGACATTTCTCAGTTCCCTCCCTGCCTCAGGCTCTGTGCATGTTGATATGTATGCAAGTGACCTTCTCTGCAGGGGCTTCTGCCAAAACCCAAAGGGCAAAACCTAGATTATTATAATGAAATACACTGATTTACGTATTGCAATAAACAGTCTAGCCAAGGTTCATTCTTTGCTGAGTTCTTCAACTGAGAATGAACAGATTTGCCTTGTTTTAACTATCATCATTCCAAGTCCACACAAATGCATGAAAGCAGGAATGAATGTGTGTTTCAGGAAGTGTTTTATGGCTCCTTTACCTTCCTGATGACGGGGACCTTGTTGTAGTAGCGAATGGAGTCTTTACCCAGGAAGTCGAACTCCACCACACACTCACTGCCGTCCAGTAGCTCGTGGAGGGTAATGTGCTCGACGCGTAGTGAGCAGCAGCCAACCGTGTCTGCCGTCTCTCCCTCCTCCTTCTCATTACCAGCCCTCAGTGCCAGCTTTTTTGTGGGGTCAGAAGACACAAAATTACACATCAAAATCTGCACGTATTCTCCCAGCACTTTCCCACCATTCCTCCCAATCAGAGCAAATATGTGCCAGTCAGATGACTATTACACAGACGACAATAAAGTAAGAATAGGGAAAACTACAGAGTAAACAAAACTGATTTCGATTTTGAAATAGTCTTTGGCATGAGCCAAAAGCAATCATGCACTCGATCTATCATTTCACTCAATGCAGAATGAGATAATTAGCTTTGGGTCACTGGAAGAAAATGGCTACATTCAATCCATTTTTCTCCTTGCAAAACATCTTGCATTCATCTATGTGACAAAAAGCAATCAAGGCACATTGCATTGATTTCCAATATGTTCACTAATCACTAAGGACAATCTGTGAAACTGACAGCAGTGTATTTATAGTACTGGTGTGTAAACAAGTAAAAGTGGGTTTCCTAATTGCTGCATCTTTATTTTAGTGTTTTCCTTCAAGCAGTGGCTCCAAACAGACCTTGTCTATGAAGTAGAGGGCCACAGCTCTTTGCCGTGTTCCCATCTGTTTAGATTTCAGATCCTGCATGTACTGGTTACGGATGTGGTCCACACACGTCTTCAGTTTCCGAGCAACCTCATATTTCTCCCAGTCCTTCTCTCCCTGCATTCATAGGACAAAAACGTGAAGAGGGATGTAGACAAAGAAAGGAACTCTGAGCTCTTCCTGCTCAATGTTCCTTTCTTTAAGCAGGAAGGTGAGCAAAGAGACAGTGAGAAGGAGAGATAACATTGGGGAAACAGTATAGAGAGGATGGAGGAGAAAACATGAAACAAAACAACAAGAAATACTTTTCCTTGAAAAGCCTCAAAACAAAACATTATACAGCATGGTAATGATAGCATGCATGCAGGCTGTTATATACATAACACAGTAGAAAACCAATATAAAGACACAACTTTAATAACAAAATTATTTTCGCCTGCTGTTTGCATATTGCAACCGTGACAAGATTAAACCCAGCATCAATGAGCACGCACGCGCACACACACACACACACACACACACACACACACACACACACACACACACACACACACACACACACACACACACACACACACACACACACACACACACACACACACACACACACACACACACACACACACACACACACACACTTTCATAGAAGCAAACAGTGGAATAACTTAACCTTTACACATGAAGGATGAAAAGAAGAAGGAGGAAGAGTGAGCAAATGGAGGAGGGTGAAAGAAGGGGAAAGAATAAAGGAGTCATCACACATGCATCTTCTTTAACACACCTCACTGACACGGGTTTCCATTTACTCTCAAAAACCATTATGGAATTTCAATATTTTAGAAAAGCATTAGAATTCTTTAAACAAGGATGCATGCTAGTTGCCTGTAGTTATACAATGCAGATCTAATATCAGAATAATAGTTTTAGTCCAAAGACAACAATATTAGGGCCTACAAGGCTGCCTACAGGATGACAACTTCTGAATGTGTAAGTAAGTAAGATGATGATTCAAAGAAAAGAACATGTTTGTTTGACACCAGTGTTAATAGGGTTTAAACTGTTGTTTCTACATCAGACTTTAAAAGTCTAAAGTTTATTTTCAAGTTAAACTGTTTTTTTAGATTAGCAGCATTCAGTAACCACAAGTTGTTTAAGCCTCTTGTGATTTTTTTTTGTAATTGTGTATAAGGATTTGTGCATCCTGTTGCCTCTCAGTCTCGTCAAAAAAAAAAAAAACTGAACTACACATTTTGGCTGATTACATTTTAGTGCCATCTGTTTTTATTTAACAAAAATATATCCATTTATACTCAGTTGCCTGTTAAGCAGGCTGTTTTAGCATTATTCAGTTTTAAATATAGTCTTGGAAATTCTGTGTAGCAAAAAGCAGTCTGGCAATTATGATTCGCCAACAGGCAGATATTAACGACAAGTTTATAACTTAGTGCAGCTCCTACAAAAAAGCTCTAGAAAACTATTTACACATATGCAGTTGTACTCCCAAAGACCTGTAAACTGACTAAAATCTTTTAAATCTTTTGTTAAAAGTTACATTTGAACACGTTACAAACTCTAAGGCAAAATGATGCATCACACCCTATGGTGAATATGAGTTGTTACCATCAGGACAAAGCTAAAGAAAGCCCTGTGATATGAGGTGTGCGTCACTTGCAATTCTATATATATTTGCATTTATATTCATTATTGTTGGTAATGATGCGAGGCACTTTGTTGTTCAATGTGTGTCTTTGACTGTAAAAGCCAGCTGTTGGCACACGTTTTGAATATTAGCTGCAGGAAAAATAGATAGTAGCCTGTTTTCCTGCACAAAACACTGGATTAGCCCCTTTGCAGCACCGTGAACCTGTCTGGAACACAAATTGAAAATATGCTTGATAAATGAATGGAATCAGGCTGTGAAATTAAGATTTTCATTCATTATAATCAGCCTGTGGGCATTTTTTGTAAAAAAAAAACTAAAAAAAATAATTTCTGTCAAGTTACACTCACCAAAGCTGTAGAGGGCCATACCGTAAATCAGGCTTTATATTTTTGTCGCAAGCAGTGAAGTAGAGAGGCTGCTATGGTGGTACGTTCAGGTGCTTGTACTGTATCAGTGTTGGCTAAATCTTATTATTAACTGAAGACTCAACCTTAAAAGGTAAAGTGTCGACTCAAAAATGAGTGATGCAAAGTTATATCAATTTAACAGATGGTGTCTGCCTGTCCTTGAACTCAGACAAAACACTAAAAATAAAACAACTAGGTAAATTAAAAAAGTCATCATTTAGCATTAAACTGGTTATGATGTATGTGCCAGTGTGACATATGTAGGAGCATTTTTTGACCTGTACCTTAAGTTTTGAGTTGGCATTGAGCATGATGTATTTAATGGAGCCCTGGATGTTCTCGGTCCAGCTGGCCAGCCATGTCACAGTGTTGTCGTGTCTAACCTCCTTCCAGTGGTGACCAGCAGGCGGTACAGGGATACGACCCTCTCTGTCAATGAAGAGTGAGACCAAGAATGAATGCATGTGTGTGTATCTGTGTGTGTGCAGCAATAGCATTTGAGTGTAAGCTAAATCCTTCTATAGAAGCTCAAGCTTGATTTGATGTTCTGCTTTAATACACTATATTTTTCAGGGTACCTGAGGAAAACCCTTTCCTTTGTCAGAATCTGAACACCACAATATCTATAGCATTGTATTACCAATACTTGTCTGTCAATATGGATACGCTTTGTCAAACTAGCAAACATAGTATTGTGCATTATAACAACAAAAAAAAAATGAAATGATTTAAGGCTTTTTGACCCTTTCTGCATTGAGGACTTCTCTGCTGTGCATCCAGCGAGAAGGTCACACCAAGAGTGTGACAACTGGGTTTTTAGCAGCTAGGGTGATTGTTACATCAGACCAGCCTTTACTTATGCGTCACTGCTCGATGACACAACTTTGTATGCAGTTTGATCTCTTTGCCCCAAGCTCACTTGCTGCAGTTGATGATGACATCCTCTGGTTGGATCCTTTTCTTCAGCATACCCTGTTTGGGATGCTCGCCTCTACCCCGGAACAGCCCTGGAGGTTCAATCTTAAAGTTGCCAATGCGCTCTTTGTGGTGGTCCAGCAGACAATAGCCGTACTCCTCCACGATCTTCTGGTTGGCCTCTTTCACAACCTAAAGGAAAAATAAACACTATTCCATCTACAAACTAAATCATCCACACTGACCTTTAGACAATAACAGAAAGGAGTAGCGTGAGTAATGAAAACAACAAAGGGGAAAGAAAATGTGAACCTTACCAGTTTCTCCTCTTTGGTCATGTTTTTCCTGGCCTCCACCTTGGCTTTATGCATAGCATGAATCTCTCCAAAGTCACATTTTTCAAGATCTTGAATCAGTAACCTCTCTTCATGGGTCATTTCCTAAACAGAGTACAAACACAAAGTGTTCAACACTGAAGTGTGATCCCTTCTTGCGTCTAAAGTTATAGCTGCATAAAAGCTGCCATATACGTATAGTATGGTTATAAAATAATGAGTCTATTAAACAATTAATCAACAATTTGGATAATCAATACATTTTTTCAGTCATTAATCAAGCAGTAAAAAGAGAAAAAGAGAAGAATCCCTCTGGGAAACTGACATTTTATAGACTTAACAATCAATTATCCATTCTCAGCTGCTTATCCTGGACCGGGTTGTAATTAATCAAATATATATATTTCTTTTATAATTTTTAGTTGCAGCCCAACCATCCTGGAATGCCAGAAAAACTAAATTGCTTCAGTGACGGCAATAATAACTTCTTTTTTATTTTTTTTATTTAAAGTTATAAAGTATTAGAAGTTTCAATGCATTTTTAACTCAAAGCCTCATTATTTATCACAGGAGGTTTGCACATCCAAACACTTTTATGTGCCAAGAGAAAAGTTGAACTGAAGGGAGAAAGCGGATCTTCACACAATGCTGCGTCATTCAATTTACTGGGAGCATTTAATAAGGCACTACAACAATAATGCATCATAAAAACCTTATTAGACGAACGTGGTCAAAGCAGATGAATGACCTTTCCTTTCACTACTCATCTTTATGGAGGCAGAGCAGACAGAAAAAGAATTAAGTGGTTCATTATGAAAGGCCAGAGTATAGACCATTTCTGCTTCAGAGGGCAACTGCTGAGCAGGCTAGAGAGTCTTAACACAGCGGTACACTGAAGGCAGCAGTGGAGCAGCATAGTTTCAACTGTAATTGTCAACTTTCAGAAGTTACAAGGTGTTACCCCATCAAAGAGGTCACCAACAGGGCAGCACTGCAGAGCAATTCAGTGGAGGCTTTATGGTTCATCTCAGAGGTCTCCGGTGTTAAAATGTCATCATGACCCAAGTCACTTTTAATATGGTCTACTGCTATCGGGCGAGAAAGTAATTGCTACAAGACTACAGGTCAACATTTTGGGGATTATCTGCCTGTATGGACAAAAAATTCCTTTTTGGATATCTATTCTTAAAGGTCAGCCCTTTTAATGAGATAAACTCATCTTTACAGCAGTGCTCATCAGAAACAGGCCAGTGAATATAGCTGCAATGATAAGTCCATTCATTGATTAGACAATTAAAAGAAAAAAAATGTTCTAACTACTTTGATAATCGATGAAATGTTTCACTCATTTTTCAATCATTTGCAAGCTTCTTAAATATAAGGATTTGCTGCTTTACTTTGTGATTTGTGACAGTAAATGACGACTTTTTGAGTTTTAGACTGATGTGAAGACATCACTTCGAGCTCTGGGAAATATACATCAACAATCCTTGTCAATCCAACTCAAGTATCGTCCTGGTTTCTGCCCCACTCCGAGTCTGTGTGGACTCCACTCCCGTAGTGAAACACAGACAGGCAGCATAGGAGAGGAGAAAGGTGTTAGAGAGCACGGCTGTAAATGACAGCACAAAGCAGTAAAGACTCTCACACTGAGCTGAATTACTGAGTGCACATGAATTAGGTAAATAACACACAATATTTTGTTTCTGTCTCTTAGTTCAAGCTGGCAGTCCAGTTTGAAGGGGCGGGTGGCATATGTGTTTATTTGACAGGAACAGAATCAGATATATCTGACACTGATTGGCTGGTCACCTGTCACGCCTTAAAACCGTCTAATTCAGGTCTCTGACCAATCAATCAGTGCACATCTAATAAAAATAAAGATCATAATATAAGGAAGACTCTTCTATCTATCAAGCTTTTTTAGAGTATTGCTCTGGTCCAGGTGAGTAGTCAAGGTTCAAAAGCGGAAATATATGGCTTTGGCATCTCATCTACCTCCATACCTCCACATCAGCACACAACTCTCTCCAGAGTCACTCTGACAGTATGGACACGCAGTCAGTCTGCGTGTCTAAGCAAGACTGACACCCGACAGTGGGCGGGCACTGAGGGCAGTGGAGCGAGGAGAGTTTTTTTCCGGCTATAATAAAACAGTTTAATTGGATTTGTTCATATGCAGGGGAGCTACTTGTATGGATTAGCATACCAATGCCTCCACACAAATCGTATTTTCAAGTGCATTGAGCACTAAGCAGCGCAAAATTAATTCTGCATGATACGCCATGGGGCTTGGCACGCTGTTTTCTCTACACAGAGGACACCGTGATAGACACCAGCATGCAGGTAGCAGTCATACACACTCAAACACAAAGCTGGAATACAGACAACTAATACTGTACTTTGGATGTTATCAGGAGAAGGCTTCTGGAGCTGACATTGTGACAAGCTGACACTGCATAATTCCTCTGTATTACAGTTTTGACTAAGACAAAGTACTCATGTACATAGAAAATTAACAAAAGTTGACAAAGCTCTAAGTCATCATTCATACTAGCTGCATTAAGGAATATGTTCACATTCAGAGATCTGACAAAACTGTTAGATCATGTCAGGCATGGGAATATCTTTGATTGGAAATTTTAAAGAGCGCGTTTTCATGTAAACGTCAAATTCACCTCATTTCATCTGATGATTTCAATTCTAAAGCAGCTACACGGAGCTTTTATTTTTGTTGATTGTGACGGCCCCTGTGGACCACAGCAGTATGAGCACCAGCGCATCCTGTGGTAAAGACTTTGATCCAGCAAGCTCGTTTGTTTTGAAAGTGAGAAAAAGAAAGAGGCAACATATTTTTAATACTTTTTTTCCAGGATTGATGGCGATGATGTAATATATCTTGCTGAGGGCTAAGATTAATAACTGTAATGTGATGATGGTGAAACAAAGTAACCTTGATGCTGTACCGTACCACCAGACTACAGAGCAGTTTCTTTCCTCAGGCTGCGAGACCCCTTAATTCATCCTCAGAACTCCGGCATCTCATTTGCTTATGTAGGTCACATAGAAGCATCTGTTTCATTACCAGTCTGAAGTTCCTTGTAGTGCGTTCAGTACTAGGGTTAAAGGGAACTACAGGTGTCAGCTTGCTTTACCTTCCTCCAGTCTTTAAAAAAGTTCTCCCGGAACACTTTCTTGGTGCTGTACTCATGGTCCAACATCTGAGCAAAGAACAACCCCACCTCCTCAGCTGCAAGGCTCAGCTTCACCTTCTTACCTGCATACAAAGAAAACACAAGCATGAGATTTTAACCCAACAAACGACGACTCACGTTTGAAAGCTCAGATCAAAACCCAACATGCTATAACACCTGCCTCAGCTCCTCTAGAGTCCAGTCAGACTAATTCATGAATTTATAGAGGTTTTGCTCAGAGACAAGGACAAAGATCTACATTCAGCCCCACGACTAAGACTGAGCTACAAACAAGAACATGCAAGCAGAGGAATTAACAGATCAAACCAACTCCCTGTGGGATTCTGTTGTCGTTGGACTGCTAAACAAAGCAAAAACGATTACAGTCATCAATCAGTGTTTGACCCAATACACCTTTGGCGTCCTGAAGATCCAAATGTGTGTGTGTGCGTGTCTTGTGTTTGCGTATGCTTCTACAATGGCAAGACCTCTTCATTCCATGCACAGCCTTGTCCACTGGGCCTCTAAAGTTTAAGGCAGCACTCCGCTGGTTTAAAAAATTGCTTGAATAATGTAAAGTCAAATTTGCTTGACCTTCCAAATTCAAACCAGACAGTTTCTTTTGATTTTGTGGTTATAATCTTATTACATTTTCAAATTAATACAAAAGGGCAGAGGTCTTGTGACTGTGAAGAGAAAGCAATGCAATTTAACAGTCCAGACTTTTTCTTGAACTTAAAACAGGCCGGATGTTGCTTTGATGCATTTTTATGCTCAACTATCCTGCTGGAGATGACTCCTCTTCTTCACAACTACACCCCGGCCCAATCGTCGTTACATATGCACACATTCGGGAAGACTAAAAGACATTTGACCTCTGGCTCCTTTCACACAATGACACAGCTGGCTAGTCAGTATGTGGAGTACGCTATTTTGCACTGCCAGGTTTCTACAGTATCTCAGAAAGGACAAACTGAACACTGGCTCTGGCGAAGATCTTCCAAGTTTTTTTGTGTTTTTAGCAGCCATCGGGTTAGGGGATTGATATGTTGTTGGTTGCAATCTGCAACCTCACTGCTGGATGCCACTAATTTTTTTAATATCATTAAGGTGCTATTTCAATTAATGTGTGGAATGTTTGTTTTACTTTTTTACTTGATGTAACTTATATTTTATAAATTCACATATATGTCAACTTCATGTTACAATGTGTTGTTTTTATGTATTATGTGCTGTATTTCTACTTTTGATTATTTACTGTATTTTGGTTATTAGTAATTCTACCTCCCCAATTTAATCGCTATATTTGATCCTAAATCAAACTTGTTTTATTTTTAAGTTGTTTTTTTATCGTTTTCCATCTTCTCTTTTCTTTTATGTCCTGTTTCATTTACTTTGACATATTCAGCATCAGTGCTCAACTAACCATTATAGTAGAAGTGAACGTTGTCTGGCAAAGGCTCGTAGTCAGGAGGGAAGTAGGGTCCATTATGTTCGAGGAACTTCCATTTCACCCCATCTTCATACTTCTCTTCCTCCCACCTGACAGAAAGCATGATGATGAGTAAAATAAAGGTCAGTAAATGTATTTGAGAAAGTTTAAATTGCTGCTCTCCGCTTTCCCTATGTAGTTTGTGTTTATTGTGTGTGTGTTCGTGTGTGTGTGTGTGTGTGTTCGTGCATGCGTGTGTGTGTGTGTGTGTGGTGCAGGTGGGTCCGGACAATGCAAGATGAAAAAAGCAGCATTTTCCCAACCATCTCCAGCGACTCTGCTCCTCCTCCTCCTTCTTTTTGATCTTCAACTGTCTTGCCTCCTCAATCTCCTCTTTTGTCCTCTTAGGTTTTTTTGAGACGGGATGCTCTCCTTCCTCTTTCTTTACCATCTGTGCCAAGAAAAAACACTTAAGATGTGAATTCAAATGCTCCCATCATGAACTGCATTTGCAGCAAACTTCACATATTGCGAGCGTTATTAACAGACAGATTACCTGGGAAAGACAGATGTTTACCTTTTCTGTTTTCTTCTTTGACTTCTTTTTCTCAGCTTCCCTGTCACTTTCTTCTTCCTGCCCATATCGCTTATTTTTTCTCTTTGAGCTGCAGTTAACCACAAGACAGACAGAATACTAATATACAATTTTGAAGGCTGAAAGCTCATTAACTACAAAATTTAAATATATATACACAAATAAGTGCATGTGTTGCAGATGCCAAAATCATTTTGTGAACCTCTAATATTAATATGTATAAGCCTACATGTAAAAATTGATTTAATTTCCAGCCAGTCCACAGCTCCACACCTGGTCAGACTTACGATGGTGTAGTGGTGGAATGTGAAGGACCCTCCAAGGGCTCATCCTTTATTCTTTTCCTTTTCAACCCTTTCTTCTTTGCACTAAAGTCATCGTCCATTGGCTCTTGTTTCACCGACTCACTAAAGCACAAAAAGAAGAGAGGGCAGTCATTGTCCCTATACATTATAAAGTTGAATGAACTCATTTTAATAGTTTTTTTTTTCTTTTCCAATCAAAAGTCTGCTTTGTAGTCTCATGCACTTACAATTCTTTTCATTTTTTCTAAAGACTGCTGCTGTAGCTTTAAAGTCAAAATTGCATTACCTTTTAAACTACTTAAGGGTAAGGGACATTTTTCAAAACAAATTTCTCAGAGCTTATTAAGTATTCTGTTTTTGTTTTTTTATTTTGACTAAGAAAATCCGACTTGAGATGCTGTTTTGAATTAGCCTCCACTCAACAAGCTGATAATAACAAGGCAGAATAAAAGCTTAATGGCACTTTTCAGTGCTGCCTGCCACACTGCTGGCTACCGAGTTAGGACAAAATTACCCTCCATGTGGAATAGAGAGAAAAAAAACAACCTCAATGATGACACACTGACCACAAGAAATCATATATAATTATGGTAATCAAGCAACATTATCAAAACCGTAATGATAATGACATGATTACAGCAATTAGAAATAAAAAAAATAACTGCACAATTGCAAGCTAGGATTTCCCTGCAGAGCGAGGAATTGGTGGCGGGTAGGGAAATAGCCCAAATTAAGAAATCAACACATTAGTTGTGACTTGGCTAATAAAAAACAGTGTTCTCTTTTCCTTTACATAACAAAATGTAAAGCTCGGTTGAACATAGCTGTCAAGCTGACTTTCTGAATCCCAATTAAAAGCTGCTATTTTAACAATGACCTGGTATACATTATATGAGCCTAATGCACTCTCTCTGCACTTCTACAGTATGATGGCTTCTGACTGAGAGTAATGAGCCTTCTTTCAGTTTGTCAGGTCTCTAACTCCAGCTGGTCCAGCTGCAAATGCTGTACATGCTCGAGTTCAGGCTTAAAACAATGATGATGTGGGAACTTTTCTTTACCTCGAGACAAAATAGACTTTGGACCTCAATAGAAATAAATAAATGCAAAAAAACAAAGGCAAACATCTAGCCGTAAGAATCTCACTTCTTAAACTAAAAAACAATTCAATGCAATTGTAATGTAAAGGTCACAGCAGGAAATGTATGTATAAATAACAATAATAATAATAATAATAATAATAATAATGGCTGAATTCCACTTAGCTGCTTCAGTTGCATGTATTGAGTGCTTTTTTTCCTTCAACTGTTCACTGGAGAACTTGGGCGATATGGGTCAAATACAGCCACACTTGGCTGTATCCAAATCTCCACTCTCTGGACTTGTGGACTGAGCTCTCGCGGGCTTCAGTCGTACATACCGTTATGTGTTCATCGTGTTCATCGTCATCACATCAAGTTTGCGTGAGACTGCAAGGCAATTATAGCCACTGATAGACAGCCCTAAAGACTACAAAAATAATATGCATTACCTCTACAGTCTATACTTCTAAACATTTCTGTGTTATGATGTGGCTGAATATTATTTCTTGCCTACAAGATTCAAGTAACATTATAATGAAGTAACTGTTTTATACATTCATAGTAAGTTCTACAATGTCACGTCCGTATTGCAGTAAATTGTGGCCAATTAAATAGGTGAATTCCAGTGAAGTATGTAGTCCAAGCAGACTCTGGAAGTCTGCATAAAGTCTGCTTGAGGGCCCTTGTGGACTGGATGAAATGTGAAATGTGCTCCAATAGGTTTCCTTGCATCCCATAAGGCTTTGTGCCTCATCACCCATCACAGATGACGCAAATTTAATTGAAAAAGACTGAAACCCTGCTGTCTGCCTGGAGGTGTCACAATTACATTCATCAGTGTTCTTAACCTCAACAGCAGGCAATCGACTTTTGACCCAAAGCTCTTTTTATATTCACAAATTATTTTGAATTACTCAGCCACATGGATACCACCCAAGAGTTACAAGAATCTTGCAAGTACATCAGCTAAGATACTTTATTGGCCAAGGTACAGTTTGAACAGGTGAGTTTTCAGCCTGCTATGGAAGATGTGCAGAGTTTCTGCTGTACTCATGTCAATGAAGAGCTTCTTCTACCATTGTGGAGATTACACATACACAGTAGGAGAAGCCTTTATCGAAATGTCTACCCTTTTTCTCTTTTTAGTTTACTTTGCAAACATTAGAGTGTGCTGTGGCAAAGTTGTTCAGTTCAACTGCTCTGTGTGGAATAAAAAAAACAAAAGACAGTGTGTAGAAACATTGTTTTTGGGGGTGTACTGCACCACTGAGTAAAATCCATAAAAAGCTATACAGAGGGGGGTGGGTCACTGCGTCCATTGACTTTTACAGTCCGTGGCTCTAATAGCCTTATGTTTTTTCTCCAACTCTGATACGCAGCCTTAACTTTAATCCCTGCAGGAAACCCTCTCAACTAGCTCAGTTACCACCTGAGCCTTACTGGAGGAAAAAACAACTTTAAAGAAAACATTAAAAAGGCAGAATTTAGCTAAATAGTTTTGCCAACTGACATCTCCTTTGAAATGCCACTCGACATATTGGGTCTGTGTCTGGAAAACAATCCATTAACGGCTCTGTAGAAACACTGCTGTGAGACAGATTTGACGCAGCAGGCCTTCGGCCAAAGTCTTCCGTCCCAGCAACACCCTGCCGAGCATCTAACTCCTCAAACCATGCATTCTCATTTATTACTTCCATGACAAGGCACAGATATTTGTCTTTACTGCAGAGTAAATTAATTTTCTGTGAGACAGCTTAACACATTGTATAAAATGGGAATGGCTTCTGTCCAGGGCCCTTGATCATCAAAACACAAATTTCATTTCCATCACCTCAGGAGGGAGGAGTGGAGAAGAGAAAAAAGACGAGGAAGATAAGATTTCTGCCACAATCACTCCATTGTAGCTTTACAATGTTATTATCACAGCGTTTAATAAGATACAGTCTACCCGTATCATGAATCCATCCCTACCTTGGACTGCCGGCTGACTCTTGTCTCTCTGTCTTAGATGTCTTTACCTGAGGGGAGGACATAGATACAGAAGGCTTTTGACACTATGCATCGTAACTTCAAGTTTACACCAACAAGCATATGCATGAAGTCTAAAAACATTCATACAAGCACGCAAGGTCATGTCATATCCTCTAGGACTCCTGGTGAGAACATATACGCACACAGCTGTTGCTTTTCATATTTCATGTCAAGCCTTTATGTGATCCTCTTTGTTCAAAGCCAGTCCAGTGAACATCTAAATTGTTGGTCCATTTTTTAAATTTATTGGGGTGGGAAAATAGTGTTTTTTTGTTTGATGGCAGGTTAAAATAATTACTTCCACTGGTCTGGGTATTAGTATGCATGTAAATACACCCACCAGGACATGCTGTTGCACATACAGTAGTTATGACAGCCAGAGCTGGAGTCACTGGGTAATAGGAGCTGGAATTCTCAGCCTGGTATTTGACGTGCTAATTCCAAACAGGGCAAGCGTTATGAAAGGACTCACATGACCATCACAATCCCTCCCCTGGTCAGGAGGACACTGGACTGCCATTGAGATGTTCTAAACTGGGGTCAGACTAAGTAGGTGAAATTTTAGCCTGTGCTGTACAGAGAAGAAAACAAATGATTTACCTTCTTATGAGACTTTCCATTGTCAGTTTTTTCTGCAGATTTAGTTGACTTCGCACTGCACATCAGGATGTCGAGACAGGCAGGGATGAAAAGAAAGGCTTGTTAGAGATGTGGTATTTGTGACACATGAGCAGTTAGAGAAATACTGTAGAGAAACTGAAAGGAGAAAGCTGCTTTCAGTTTTACTGACTCATGACTGAATAGGCCCCTAAGAGACAGTTTGAGCTGCACTTTTAAGTACAAGCTTGAGGAGAGAGCATATTAAGCTCATGTCAGACTCATGTCTTTGCCTGGTAAGTACCTTTCTAGTCAGACAATGCTAGAAAATGCCACCAATCAGACAATCAATGTCTCAGAGGAGCCCCTTACAGCTCCGAACATGTTTCTTTTCTGTATGACCTTTTCACCCTTCAGGGCTTGATGTAACATGAAACTGTTCTGCAATTATTGCCCAGCTCTGTTCATTTTTTTATTCACAACTCACAATTTTGAACGTCAGACTGAGGCGGTACAACATTTCATGCAGGAAGCCCTTTCACAGCTCAGGAAAATTAGTTCCATGAGTCTTGAAGCTGATGAGGATAAGTTGATCCTTAATCTGTGATTCAGTCAGTGTGCCATGAAATAACACGAGGCTAGCTGTCACAGAAAGCTGCCTGCTCTACTGCCAGTACCGCTTACAGGTGTCTATTCATCTCCCTGTTCTCATCAATTACACAAGCCAATGACAGATCACTCCACATTCATTTGTCTGCTCACATATGCATGGTAATAAACGCATCAGATATCAAGGTTAATTAATTTATTCAGATGAAGACGGTGTACCCACTGCACTCAGTGAAATTAATGCATGCACTCAATGCCACCGGCCTGCGTGACAGCTCAGCCAGCGTAGCATTCTCTCAGTAACACTGCTTTATGTCGGTCCTTCAGTGGCAGCACACACACTGCCATATGGCTCTCACTCTCATATGATTTATCACCAAGTATTAATTATTAATCCAACTTAATTTGTCTCCACATTCCAAAGACATGAAAGGCAGTGCTATTTACAGGATCCATGCAAAAACCAGCTTTGATGTGCGGCCTGTGCTGATGCTGAACAGATGTGCTGCAGTCAGGTCACATGCAGAGCATATCTTTTAAGGGAGCTGCTTTAACTTGGCAATCGCGACAGGGAGTTACACAGGTAACTTGCCTGGTAATGGCACTTGACTTGTTCTTGATGGAATAATGATTAAGTGCGAGCTAAATTGTGCCTGTCAGGAAATCATTTATTTTCTATCCATCTTTACTCTCTCACAGATGACTCACCTGTTCTTGATCGCGTCTCCGGCATCAGCGCTTTCATTGTCACTGAGCCTTTTCAGCTTCGTCGCTTTGTACTTTGCTTTTGCTTCTCCTTTGGCGTCCTTCTCTCTTCCCATCTCTCACGTTGGCCTCTGTGGAGCACATTGCACATTAAATGATAGGAAGCAGGTAAAAAACCAGGGCTGACGGGGCACAAATGATAACCGCACAGGAAAGCTTTGGCTTTCTCATGTTAGCCAATTAGCTAGCTAACTTTAGCCAACGCCAGCAGGAAAGAAAAGTCACTTTAACGTTAATTAGCTAACGTTGAAAGCAAATATCTCTCATATCTCTCGTCGGCTTGTGAACATCTACAGTGTCAAAGACTCGCTCACCACTTGCAGTGTCGACAAATACCAGTTGTGAGACTGTATTTCGTGTAAAATGCAAACTTTTTAGGCGGTTAAATTGGCTTCGTGGACACAGCGAGGCACCGGTTTTGGCTAGCATTGAGCTGAGCAGGCGTCGAATCTAGCTCAATTCTGATTGGCTGAGAAGTTCCGAGAGTTGCCAGGTTGGGTGGTTTAACGCATTCAGCGACCCGTCTGTTTTGTGACCTCTTTTTGACAGCATGATGTTTTGTGACTGATTTTCATGGATTCGTGTGGTGATTAATACTGTATGTCACATTTTAAAAGACTCTACACAATCGGTTATATTTTTTCATGTAACTTGGACGAATGAGACATCTTGTAATTGGGTGGCATAACCAGTATCATAGTTTGTCTTGCCTTGCAATGCACTTTTTTTTTTTGATTTAGTGAACAGATGTATATGTGTGATGGGTCCAGAAGTAGATGAGATTGCACAGCTGATAAATTATGGAGTAAGACGTTGTCACAGTCATGGGAGGTGCAAAGTTGCACCTAACAGGGATCAAGCGAGCAAGTCGCAAGGACTTTGGTATTGTACCCTTTTGACTTAGAGATCTCAGTTTGTCTCCAGATAAACCTCTTCTTAACGCATTTATTTATCTAAAGTTACTGTGTTTGCATGGCAGTGTCACCACATCCCATCCTCAGGTTTGCAGTTTTTGTTTCTGTGTTTTGTTTCTCTGATATGTGTACATAGAAATCTGTTTCGTTTATGTCTTCTTGGGCTGTCTTCTACTGAGGCAAGGATTTATCTCCATCAGCTCCACTTTATCCTTACCCAGGGGAGGAATACAGACCAGACCTGGCAGTTCTTCAGGATTTCTGCTAACATCAGTGTCAAAACTATGGATTTTTTTAGTAGACATTATTGTTTGATACTACTACTAATAAGTCATAATTATATTGTTATTTTAGACTAAATTCAATTAGAGTTATAGGCCACATTGTATACTTATGTTCTTGTCAGAATGAATATACTAAAACTATTTCAAAGTTCTTCATTAAAAAAAACTGGATAATTCAATTATTTTGCGTATTGGTTCCTTATGACCTAATCTACTGTATGTGGAAATGATAACAGATATTTTTTAGCATTTAAATCACTTATTGATTTTTTCAAAATGTGAACATTGAAACGAAAAAAGAGAATGAAAGGTCATCCCACCTTATACAAACTGTTTCTATGTTTCTGTGCAGTTGTATAAAAAATTGCAGTGGAAAACATGATTGAGGGGCCCGTAGATAGTATGAGTATTGACATATCATTCCACAGCAGGGTAGTTCAGACATTGCCACTCAACACAGGACAGGTGATTCATGCTTTTAGCTCAGATGAGGGATTCCAATAGAAAAAGAGGATCTGACTTACAGTAGAAAAGCACTGGAGACAGAAGCAATAATGTTGGGTATGTTCCCACTGAGGTCCACTACGATGGACTGCAGAGGGTTGTCAGTGCAGTTTTTCTACTGTATTCTCAAAGGAAGGAATAAAACACATGAAGGCAGATAAAAGTTCAGATGTATGTTCTAGAGAGTATTTTCCAGTGGCTGTAGATGATGGGGAGCAAACCTGGAGCTACCTGTGGTTCCTACACTAAAACCTCAGACTATACAGTTGCTCAGCAAGGTGTCTGAGGCTGAAGACAGAGACAACTCGGGTCCATTAAAGCAGCATAGAGGTATAGAAAGTGTAATCAATAAATGGTTCCTGCTGGTTCAAAGACCTTTGCAATCTGACAAACCATAAATAACACTCTATTCTGTCATCCTGCAGCTCCTTTGCATCAAATATGACACAAATTATTCAGCGCTGACATAAAAATGGTGGTGCCTGCATCATTACTGTGCCTTTACTCATTTATCTAGTGAGTGAGTGATATTACTCTATAAGTATTTCTCATACATTTCTTTCAAATGAATGTTTCCTGTTACACAAGTGTTAAACAATAAACAGAATAGCATCAATGAATAGGATTCACAATCTTTCCAAACACTGCCGGCAATATTCAAAGGCCTTTTTTTTCTTTCACATTGTTTGTTAATGCTTGTGTTCAATGTAACATATCACAATACAAGTAATGTCATCCATATGCCGTGTTTATGTTCTGAGAGCTGCCATGAAAATGGTTGATTTGGAGTCTCAGTATGTCTATAAGAACATATGGCTCAACTGTGAAATCAGACGAAAGTATTCATGGCAAGCTGTTGGCCAAGTCTAAAAATAGATCTTCTTTACTTCATATCCATAAAATGCTAAAATAAATTGAATACATAAAATGTGGTGGTTGTTTCATAATAAGAAAAAGTACAATCCTTTCTAACACCATTCAGTTCTGTCGGGGACACAGAGAAAAATCAGCATTCAAAAAATGTGTTTAAGAGGTTACGATCTGCAGATTGTTGAGGAAATGGAAGTCAGAAGGAAAAGGTTTGCACTGTCAGAAAGCCCTGATCCTGTGCATGACCTATTACTGTGCTGCTTGACCATTTTTCAAGCATGCAGAGCACTGATTTCTCCTGAACACATGCAGAAAATGCTATTACAAAAGAGGATAGTTTGAGACACAGAGGTGTATATTATTGTCTATATCACTTTTGATTTTTGATTTATCAGCTTCAGTAGCAGAGAAATATAGTCAAAAACAAAAACTCAATTTAAATTGTATGTATTGATTTCTGGATTATGGTTTTCCCATTGTTTTTTATAATATGATGTTCACAGAGAATGTGCCCAATAAGTAAAATTTCTATATCATTGTCTTTCTATCAAGCAGCTACAGATTATTAAAAAATAGGCAACATCAACTCTCTACAGATTCACCTGTTGGGTACTGTGTATAAGTCCATAAATGGTCACTGGTTGAAACAAAGCTTCACTTATATGCCCTCTGTGAACCTTTAGGTTGTCATATCACTGTGACTAAACTGTTGTTCTGTTTACAGGTCACAAATCATGGAACAAAAACATCTATATGTCAACATAAACAATTAACACATGAAAGTAGGGAAATCAGATTTAAAAATAAAAGTTTATTCTACAACCTCCTTTACAACTTTACCAACAGTCAGTTCAGTTCTCAGTATGAGCAGATGAAAAGAAAACCATGTATTGCTAAAAATGAATGGATTTGGTAAAGACACAAAATGTTAACAAAGAAACACACTGAAACAGAATGTCTGGATCAGCCACAGTTAAAAAAAGGTTTAATACTGATTACATTTCAGATTTAAAGAATTAAAGAAGAAAAAGACAATTATAGACCAATTTACACTACTTAAAATTAGTATTGGAATATTTTAGTTTCACTTGATTGTTTATTCTGTGACATATCTGAATTTTATATTGTGTTTTGCCCCCAAAAATAATGCCACACAGTTCATTTGACTTTTATTGCATATTACTATGCATATGCATATATGCACCCATATCCCAATATCCCCAACTCATTTCGAGTAGTGCCCTTATGAATTTGCACGTGGACTTTAATACTTGCCTTTACGCAGTAGTCATTAAATCCACATTATTGATGATTATTAATCAAAAATCTTATGGCATTAATATTCTATTAAAGTACCAACAATCATCCCTAGATAGTGTCACAGCTGAGTTATTTTGTCAAAAATATTGTGATATTTCAGAATATCAAGTGTTATATTGTGTATCACGATATATCCTAAACATTTAATATTAAGGCCATGTGATTTTGATCAAATAAAGAAAGTTCTGTATGGTTGACCCTCTTATATTTTGTACTCATTATATGAGACTAGACCTGTCATGGACCTCCAGTCTATGACAGCTGTACTGTCTCTTTAAGAGACCCGGAAGTGGTTGCCTCCTGTGTGTTCACTGGTCGCGGGTCCCAAACAGACAGCTGAGCTCCCTCCCGGCGATGATATCCCACCCTGTAATCTGGGCTTTTCGCAGCAGTGTGAGGTGCTGGCAACACCGGACTGTCCTCAAAGCAGCTCTCAGGGCCTCAGACTTCAGCGTTTGCCGCTGGTACTCGACCCCTGTTCGTGGCAGTGTCACGAGCATGGAGGAGATACTGGCGAGGGTCGTTGCACCTGTACCCACATACGAAACAAGAGACAAGTCCCCTCCTCCTCCCGAGTCAAACAGCTTGGACTTTATGCACTTCTACAACAGTCTGAACAAGGACGACAAACTCGGTGTCCTGACGAAGCTGTCTCAAGACTTCGGAGTGGACCACAAGAGCGTCTCAGAGCTCGCCGCGAAGCTGTTGGACACTCAGCTCCGAGACTTGGCGACCATTTTGCAAGTTGAAGACAGGCTGCGATACAGCTTGACTCCCCAATATAAACAGCTGCTTAACCACATAAGCAGAGTCGAGGGAGGAGTGAAGTTTCTGGTGGATCTCCGAGCCGATGTGCTTGAAATAATCTCATCCAAAGCTAGCGAGAGCCCACATATCAGGGTAAAACGTTTGTTTACTTTTTCTACGGGTGCTCGCATGAGTCAAACAGTGCTGTTCGCGTATAGGCGTTTGGCACTGTTGGCTGAATGGCTGAACCTGAATGTTTGGATATTGTGTGTGATGTAATTTAACAGCATCAGCAGTATAGCTGCCTACACAACTAACACCCACACTGATGCATTAACTGCCCCCCTTGCTTTGCCCCATCACATGGCTCACATTTCATCATATCTTGAGTGGCTGTTACCTTTGCCCCAGTTTGCCCCATGCCAAGCTCAATGAACTAAAATAGATCTTTAAATTTCCTCATATCTTAGGACGCTTTGCAGATGAGTCAACAGAGCTTTTTTGGGGATCAATTTTAGGTCTTCCTTTATATTTTCTGTTTGTCATGGCTGCAGAGATAAACTTGCAGTAGCAGAGCTGCTACTGTAAGCTGTTGTGTTAAAATAAACCCTGTGACAATATTTCATTCTCTACACGGAAGGGCCAAAGCTACTCTGCTGCAGCAACCAGGTGAAAGAGCAGAATATAAATCAGGCAAGTAATGAGTATTTTGAAGACAAAGTGAAAATAAGATTGAAAGAAAAGGAGGCTGGATTAAAAACCAAAACGTTACATTTTCCATCACACAGACGTGGCTCGTGTAGTCTCATTTACTTTATTGTTCTGTCATTCATGTTCAGTCAAATTAAGTTACAGTTTTCAATGCAGTTCAGCACCAGAGTGTAGGAGTCTCAATGCAAACCTTGGAATAAGAGCTAATACACTTTCAGATAGAAAGCTTGCTGTCTTATTATTTCTGTACAATTAATTTGTATGAGTATTCAAATGAACACTGTGTGTTATTAGCATCTGAGACCTTTCTTTCAAATCAAGTTTCAGAGGCCAAGGCAGAGTGCATAATGCACCGTAGATGATTGATACTAAAACTTGCTCACCCGTTTCGCGCAAAGAGTAATTTGACGAGCTTGCATATCCAACTACTGTCTTCACAGGTGCATCACATAAACAAAGGCACTAGATACATGTTCAGCTAGTCCTTTTTTCCCAACCAGTGAGTTTATATTTATGTACTTGTAATAAATGTGCAATAGAAGATGGAGTTAACTGTGTGACACCTTATGTTTTATTTTGTGCTGCAACTAGCGAACGTTTTCTTAATTGTTACATTTTGGGGTCTATAGAATGTCAAAAAGTAGAGCAAAATAGAAATGATTGTGTTTTCAGCAATATCCAACCTGCAGCATTTAGTTTTCTATAAGATGAATCAGTATTTAAACAGTTTTTTAAATCATTTTTTGATTTTTTTCAAAGTCCACCAAAAAATGGAAATTCAGTCATTATCTACTCACCCATGAGCCAATGAAAAGTCGGGTTTCGTAGTCCACAAAATTACAAAATCATTTCTGGAGCTTCACAACAGAACAGCCTTACAACATTATCCTACACAACTGAAGTAGATGGGGACCAGCTTTAAACAAAAACAAAAAAAACGAAAAGGAAACATCACACGGCTCCAAACAACTAGTCCGGCGTGATCTAAGTCCTCGCAAGCACAGAGATCCCAAATTGATTTGAAAAGACGTCATTTAAACTGTTTTTAAGGCTAAATTCTTGTGGCAGCACGTCTGAAGTGAGCCAGACTGCGCGTCAAGAGTGTGAATAAAGGCAGTGCTTCAGGAGACTTGGATTGCATGTTTTATGTTTTGTTTTTTTCCAAAGTCGCCATCTACTTAAGTTGTTTATGACAATGCTGCAACACTGTTTTGCGGTGAAGCCCCAGAAATGTTTTGCGGATTACGAAACTTCACATGACTTTCCATCAGCATGAGGATGAACAGGGAATGACTGAATGTTCATTTTAGGGTGAAATTATCCTTTGTGCTGGAGTCTATACTTGTTAACCATCAGTCTGTTTTGTATTCCTCACATTGGCTTTATGTCTACGTTGGAGTCATGATGTGTCCTGTCACGCCTCTTTTGGTTCTGCAGCGCTGCTCGGTTCAGTGTGAACAAACAAAGGCGTAGAAAGTTATAATAATAATATAATAATGCAGAGTCTAACGGACTGTAGTGTGAGCTGATGTGAAAGCTGCATTTAGAAAATCAACAAGTGGCTTTACAGAAGCTTGCAGGCTATATATAGACCGTACTCTGATTTTCAAAAACCCTGACTCTACTATCGCCAGAGGACTAAGAGCCTCTTCTCTCCTGCTCAAAATCTATTTTATTCCTGCCGAGAGGTGGTTCAGATGCATTTAATCCCAATAACAGAGGCCCACTGAGACCTTTTGTAGTTTACAAAGGTCTAAGCTACCTATGGAGTGTTGACCACCTTGGTCTTGGCGGTACACAGCAATCTTTTCTTGTTGTTATTGCCAGAATTGATTGTGCTAAGAATGGGAAAAGGTCGTTGTGATTAAAGCTTGTACTACAGGTGTTGAGCACACATGCATACCAGAGGATAATCAAAAGGAACACTGAAACATGGAGGGGGAAAATGATAGACTTTCTAAAATGACTGGAGTGATGAAAGTTTGGATTCCACAGTGCTGTAGCTACTGCTGTTCTTGGAGGAGTGTCACTTTAAATTCTCTGCTAGATTAGTCTCTCTTTGTTGGATAATTGATTTTTGATGTTCCTCCTCACTCTGTCTCCCTCCAGGCCTTTCATTCTTGTTTCTTGTTCACCTGTCCATAAACTGAGTGGATAAAAGATTTAAAGATGAGTCAAAGATTTCATTTTAACTGCTTTGGATTTCACAAAGTGTCAGTGAGCACCCCTCCCTCCCTTAGATAGACTTTCCAGTCTTGCCAGTGGCATTCAGCCTACTGGACTAAAGGTTCTGGCAACAATCACACAGATTGACCTGTAGACACTTCAGCAGTGTGGTCATTCGGCCTTAGATAGAATATCGTTCTTTCCAGGCACTGCTGTCTCCGTATAATCACATTATAACTCAATATATCAGCTGCAACATCAGCGCCTTGCCACACCGGCACAGTGTCAAAAAGTGTTGCTTCATTTTCTTTCCAATGGACTGCAGGATTTTCTTCTTTTCCCGTCCTTCCTCTCCCTCCTAACCTCAGGCTTTGAATGCTAGTCCCATTTCAAAAGACTTCATCTTCTGCTGGGTCAATGGCAACACATCTCAGTTTGGCCTTCCCTTTGTGTGAGTAAGAATTGGCTACCTAGGGCAGCAGCTGCACTCTCACGGTTTGTTGATGTGCTGCTTTTTCCCCCACCCCCCCCACAGAAATGTAAGGCTGGGATTATCGGCCATCGTAGATTATTTCACCTCAGGCAGTTTGTGAAGTACACATATACAGCGTACACACACTGTCGCATGGGAAGTTTTGCTGAACTTTTTCTTTCTCCGAGGCTTACTTTTGATTTGCTCTTCACTCAACAGAATTTTCCAGCGTGAAACCTCTCAACCATAGAGCTGAATAATGCAGCGCCTGATGCATATGTGTGAGGGAGAATTTCAAGTTTTGTTAGTTTTGGTTTGCTCATGGAGAACTTCAGCCACTGGCTTTTGTACCATGACTGTGTTTGAGCTTGTTTGTATTAGCTATTTTTATGACTGACAAGCGGGCATTAAAGTAAGCCCGAAGTGAAGCCATCCTACGGAGCAGCCAATATAAGCGGTATTTGTGTGTCTGCGCATGTGCACCACCTGCGCTTGTTTGTGTGTTTGCAGGAGATTTGCTTTAAATGAGGTCTGACCTTTGCAGGAGGACAGGCCTGCTTTGAAATGGCAAATTGTTGATTGAAGTGCCACGTCTACACCCATCGCAGGTTCAAACGAATCACTACTCATAATGTGAAAACATTCAGACGGCACACAGATACCCAGGGGACCGCGCACAGTGTGTGAGACACCGTTATGGAAGATTTTTATAACCCACAGAAAAGCTCGAGCAACTTCGCTGTCAGTCAGTGAGGTAGAGCTTCAATAAAGGAGGTTGCGAGGCTTTGTGTTTATCCTGTTCTTAAGTAGTCATATAAAAGCTGCAATTTCCAGTTAATGCTTTAAATTAGTTTGTTCTTTATAAGATCTGAATAAAATTACCAACATACTCTCATAGCCCCAATAAATATACATTTCTTGTAAAATACTGGCTACCATTCTTTTTCTCATTCATTATGAGGAGTTTCCTACATACCAGTGTTTTATTCATATCATATATAGTTCCTTCTTTTATTTTCCCAACAGACTGGCTGCCAAGAGGCAGAATGTGGCAGATTTTCTATTATCGGTTGGATTTGGATGTTAATTCTAAACTCTCACCTTTTTTTTTCTCTCCAAGGACCTGAATGGCACTCTGAAGAGTTTGCTTTCAGAGTGGTTCTCTGTAGGTCTGCTCCATCTGGAGAGAATCACCTGGCAGTCCCCCTGTGAGATCCTGCAGAAAATCAGCCAGTAAGGGCATTCATGCTCCCTCACACCTTGTTTTTTTCTCTACCTCTCTCTTTCATTTCATCATATTTTCTTTTCTTACACACAAATGATGCAGCACCGTATGAAAACTGAATGGAACTTGAGACTGTAGCTACAATCTTGTAAGCATATATCTGAACTCTGTCTGGCTTGTCCAATTATATACTAAACATCGATACAAGGTTATGTTAGATTCAAAGCAGAAATAAACAACATTTCAACTTTCTCCCCCCAGCGTTTCCCTGTGTTATTACTGTTGGCACCACTGCCGCAAAGGAAGCCAGTAGCCAGGCTACTACCTGCAACCTGGCTACTGCCCTTAGCAAAAAGAAACGACAGTGTGACTCGGAGCGAAACACTAGGTTGCATGAAGAAGTTGGCGGGTTTTGTTACATCCTGGTCTAGTAGAAAGAATGCCGGTTTTTAACCGTCTCATGCTCTGGTGGTAAAGGGAAACACATATCAGTGAGGGAACAGACTTAGACACAACACCGTGCTCTCCATTGAGTGAATCCCCATTTGTTATCTCTTGTTTTAGCTTGGTTTCTATCACTCTCCCTCTACGCCTTCTTTGCCTCCTCCATCAGCGCGGTTTCTTTTGCAGCATAGAGTTTTCAGTTATTCCAGCTCATTCACCATTCATGGGGATATTGACCGGGTAATACAATGTCTCTTACTGTTTTGGTTGGCCAATGTCAGACGTCCTTCCTTTGTGCCGTAATTCGACCTTAATTTTTTCCTAGAAAAATCGAGCCTGGTGGGAGAGTGAAAGCACGTTTTTCACAATGATAAGTTAAAGCCGGTTTAAATGTGGAATTAAGTAAGACTCTTATTATGCTAGATCTAACAAACTTCACGCTGCTATCAGCAGTTTTAGCATGCAATCATACGCAGCCATAAAGTGCATATCTAAGACAAATTTTTGAGGGTAATTGTTTTTAAACAGTTGAACAAGTCATCCATAGATGGCTTTAGAACCAACTCCCGAAGCTAACAGTCGCTGAATTAGCTAGCAAGCTACAGCTAATAAAAACGGACAGTTCATTCAGGAGAAAAATGGGATGTAAATGAGACTTTGCCTTGTCTCCTCTGTGTGAAGTTGGTGGAGCAACAGTAACTAAGGAGGGCGGGGCTTAGCAAACGATTAATTCAAAAACTGAAAGAGTAACTCTCAGACCCTCTTCCAGGTATGAGGCAGTGCACCCTGTAAGGAACTGGACTGACCTGAAGCGCAGAGTGGGGCCGTACCGCCGCTGTTACGCCTTCACCCATGCCGCCATGCCGGGAGAACCCCTGGTTGTGTTACATGTGGCCCTCACTGAAGACATCTCCGATAACATTCAGGTTAGAGGCAATAGCTGCAGGCTGTTGTAATGGTTTGTCTCACTTTAACACACCTCGGAGGATAGTTAAACATCTGGGATTTACTATTTTGTTCCTCCTCTCAGATGACAAATGGATTATTGCTGTGTGAAAAACAATACAGAGGCCTTTAAACTGCATATCCCCGCGGGAGTAACCTCTACCCGCTGACTTATTTCTCCTGGCATTTACAGTGAGAAGAAGGTGTTTTTGACAACACTGAAATATTCCACAGCGTGAAATAGTGCAGCATTATCCACAGTCTTGCCTCAGCAGCTCTGAAGTAGTTGCACGAGACTCCTGCTTTGGCTCCAGCTATGAAGCTGAGAGGAAAGGGCTTGTATCTGGATGAGTAATGCAGAATTTGTCTGTGACACAACAAAAAATGTGTGTTTTTCCTCTTAGAGCATCGTCCGTGAGTTTGCCACACTCCACTCCGAGGAGGATGTCAACAAGGTAAACGCTGCCATCTTCTACTCCATCTCCTCCACCCAGGCCGGTCTACAAGGGGTGGAGCTGGGAAACTACCTCATCAAGAGGGTGGTGCGAGAACTACAGGTGAGTGCCATAGGAAGCGGGATGAAGTGTAGCACATCTGTCCGCAAAAAGTTGGTCAAGGGACTATGCGTGGTCTTTTAAAAGTCGCATTCAGAAAGGCAATTAACATTTGTTTAAATTCATTAATATTTGTTGTGGGAGCTGGAGAAATGATCACAGCTTCATCTTCAGTAGAACGAGAGCTGCAGTGTTCTTGGTTTATTCTGGCCCACCTTTTACAAGTTTCAAAACTCTTCTGTGCCTACATGCAAAGCGCAAACCACTAAGGCTACATCCACACTAATGTTTTTTGTTTAAAAACCAAGTTTAACAGTTTAAGAAAGAATTTCTGTCCATACTAAAACACCTGAAAACACTTTCCACATGACCGTTTTATTGGGATTTTTATTAAAACATTGTCAACAGCTGTCTTTGCCTCTCTTTTCCATCATTGTACTTTCAGTCACCGTTTGTGTCTTCCTTAATATAGACACTATAACACCCATTCCATCAATGTACAAACTCAAATATCATAACACACAATCCACATTTACCAATGATGCTAGGTTAGGAGGAAAGCATGGGTGTCTGCGTCATTGTGTGTATGAAAGACCAAAACGCTTAGAAGAAGCTACATTTTAAAGGTGTTATTGATAACATAATTATTGATTATTGAACACCGTTATTATAATGGTTTTAAGGAAAAGAGACACTTTTGTCCTGCACCTTTCTACAAGCTCTGTAGATGTTTTTTTTTTGTTTTTTTTAAATGATTTGTCTACATAAAAATGCTATCAATATGACCTTATTATGACCTAAGAAATACCTTTGGTAGCTGTCAATGTCAGTGTATAGAGTTTCATTAGTACATTAGATTGTTATGGTGGCTTAAAGTGATACTGCAGCTTGCTATATTTTAAATAATTTTAACTTTAAACTCAAGTCAAGTTAATTGTATTCATATACCCCAAAATCACATTGTGTGATTGAAATATCAAAGGTTTTGAATAAACAAACATTCTGGGTCAACAGCATTTTAAATTAATGTAACAGAAAAGTTATTTGAATTCCACTAAAGATTTGTCT
Organism: Pagrus major; assembly: GCF_040436345.1. Taxonomy (NCBI): domain Eukaryota; kingdom Metazoa; phylum Chordata; class Actinopteri; order Spariformes; family Sparidae; genus Pagrus; species Pagrus major. The sequence continues at coordinate 31,836,578 of NC_133222.1, read as the reverse complement.
TGGGTGAATCTGAGGTAAGGCATAAGGTCACAGAGGAGGCAAGGTTATGTAAACTTCTGTTTTCTGAAACACCATAAAGTACCCAGTCATATCAGTGAAGCTATAAAACCACCCTGTGTCATTATAGCGAGATAAGAACAGCTTATATTGAGGCAATACATGGCACAGATCCAGCTGTAACCTCCTGCAGAGCTCCTCAGCTCCTCCTCTATGGTGTATGTATTTGTCTGCTACCCAAACAAGGTGTTTCCCTCTGCATAACTCCCAGAAATATGTGAAGATTTTTGTTTGATTACTGTTAAAAAAAAATCCATTTTTTTTTCAGCCTCAGTGCTGAGTCATAAATCTCCTGGGTGAATTTGAAGTACATGTGAGCTGAGGCTAAAGTGTGAATGTATTTGCTGAATGCACACACGTAAACAGAGCAGTAGTCACTAGACAGGCAGTAATCAAACCTCATCCATCCCTCTCAATAAGCGCAGAAGAACCCTTCATGTCGAGCCACTCCATGTAGCACTTGTTAATAATTGGAACATTGAATGGAGCACTCTGCCCAACAGACTGGGAGCTCTTTATAGTGCATCCTCATAAAAATAAGGGTTTTTTAGAGCTTTCAGCTTATTCAAACAACAGGACTGTTGACATGACTTTTCACTTATTGACATTTTTATAAATGGCAACAATACAGTTCGTTGTTTTGTGTTTTTTGTGTCAGCGTGAGTGTGATTTGTATCAGAGGCTGAAAAGTAGGTTATATCGCACCAAGTTGTAAAAGCCTCACAGATGGGGGACGTTGTCTTCATCAAGAGGTCTGCTAGCTTTGCATACCAGCTTCTTCTGTGCTGTCTTTCTAATGCAAATAAAATCTTGGAGATAAGGTATGCTACTTTTTCAAGCGTCTCTTTACCTACAAAAGCACAGAGCAGTTACTGTAGATCAGTTTTCAGGTGAGCCAACTGTGGAACAGAACTTTTTTTTTTTACTCAAATACATTAATGCCACATAACCTACATAATACCCCCAAAATACAGAAACACTCTGCTTTTGGATAATCTTCAGGAGATTCAATGTGTGCCACAGCTGGAGGGGGGAGCAAGTGTAGCGATGGAGTACGCGCTGTAAATAGTATGAGAGTATGGCGGAGCCTATGGCGTCATAAGCACATTAACGGTGTTCGTGTAATTACTCTCAGAAAGGGGAGACAAAAGGTCTGCACTGCACATTCAGGTTATCTTCATTACACCAAATCACATAAACTCCAAGCCTGAGACGGCAGTGACTCCTTATCTGCTAAGCTAGTTACGTTAGCTTTAGGGGTTTCAACATTAGTATATGATGTGTGTAAGTTATGTTGACTAACATATTACCACCATGTTGGTGGGTAAAGTTGTTTTAGCTAAGGCTAGCAGTGGCTGCCTCACTAGCTAGCTTTCACAGTATAGCTTTAGCTTTCTAGTTGGCTGTGTGTTTCTAGAGCAGATTCTCAATCCGGGGCCAAGTTCTCCATCTAACTGACGCCAAAAAGTCAGATTCTGGTCTTCTCCCAATTGTGATTGCACTTGCACTAATTGCTGCATTTTGTGCTTTGTAGGGCAGTAGAAAGTACTGTTTGGAGCTGTTACCACCTTTACTGGACGCTTTCATCCAAAGCGGCCCATGAGTGCAATTATTTTTTATGATCCTGGTGGGAATCGAACCCCTGACCCCTACAGTGTAAGTTCAACACCCTGAGGCCCCTCGAAACAAAAACGCAGTTGAATTCTGCACCAGCCCTGGCTTTCTGACTGGGCTCCATGTTACTTAAAGGTGAAGAGAGGAGCTACGCAGCCGCAGAGGGACCACTGAGATGATGGATAGATGATAGAGTGGAAAAGAAAAGGTCACAGTTGTGATTTAAGGTGAAGGCAGGAGGTCTTGCTTGTCTTTGTAGATTGGACCCTAGAGCATAGTTCTGGCACGGCTCCTCCTTTTCCTCTATATCCGTCCCTCCCTCTTCCCTTTTCACCTTTCCTACCACCTCTGTCCTTATTTCCACTTCCTTCTTTTCTTTGTTAACCCTGTCCACTCTCAACATAGGGAGCACCTAGTAGAGACAAAGTCGAGGTTGGAATGGAAAACAAGACTATGATGCAAACGTAAGGCAAGGGAGCCAGCAGGATGTGGAAAATGAGAAGGCTGCATTTTGAAGTGGGAGGGCGAAATCAAGGAGAAATGAGGGAAAACAATGTTGCAGAGTGAGGCACACAGACAGCAGCGTGTCCCTCCAGGGGTTGTCTGACACTTCCACTTTCCTCTGCAGCCGTTCACTCCTCTTCTTGCCACATCTCTCACTTATCAACCCATATGCCGGAGCGCGAAGCTGAGCGGAGATGAGGGGGAGGATTTTGGCGAGAGGAGAGAGTAGTGGGGTGGAAGAAAACCTATGAGATGGGTGAGTGTTGTGTGTGTGCGTGTGTGTGGTCGAGACGAGACATGCGGGAGAGGTGGGTGAGAGAAGAGGACCGATATTAGAGGTGAGAGTGTGGGGGACTGAGGAGGAGGAGGACAGAATAAGAGGGAGGGAAGGATCATCCATCTCCATCAGTAGGGCAGGTTCGTGAAGCGATGGAGTTGATTTGTAATGCCGTCTCTGTCTGAGGAGTTGAAGGCCAGAGCAGCAGCCTGTGCACAAACAAAAGAAATGTTGTTTTGTGTTTTGATACCGAGGTTGAGTGTTTATCTGCCTTATTTCCACTGTTGAGAAGTTGCTACCTTTTGCATTCTGGTCGGGATCAAATCTCTGCCACCTCTCATCTGTTTTCTTTCTATGTTTACTTTGTTTCCTCAGCCCCATCGCCTCCTAAATTTTGTTCTCGTCAGGCTGAGGCAGTTCCGTGCGGAGCTGTTTCTTTACGCATGTAAATGATTCTGCAACTTCTTTGTGTTTCAAAATAGGGGATTAAAAAAAGAAACCTTTGTGAACCCATAATGCCGGATGTTTTTCCAGACATTCCTGCACACCCTAGGTCTTTATTTCTGTATTTAACACTGGTACAGCCACAAAATAAAATAACATTGCCTCTTAACTTTTCAGACATTGACAGCAAACATAGAAACATAGTATTAAAGGTTTTGAATCCCCCCCCCCAAATAAACCTGTTTTTATATGGTATAGGGGGTATAACACACACTAGTCTATATGTATACTGTATATATACACTAGACTGAGAAGGACTGGAATGTATTTAGACTGAGTGAGGTTCAAGGCTGAAGCGGGAAGATGTGTTTTGAGTTTACTTGTGAAAGAATAAACACAGACCGGCAATTTTCCTGTCAAGCTCATGACCTCCGAGCGAGCATTGTCATACTCATGCTCCCGTTGTGCTTCAGCTGTCTGACTGATCAGTTTACAAAAAATATAGTCTTCACCTGCAGTCACTTCAGACATATCTTCAGTTTCACACTCGTCATAAGGACCCTCCAGTACCCATGAAGGCTCTGCTCTGCAGTATACCCGAGACACTCAGACTGCGTCACTGTGTTACTGTTGTATAAGCGAACGTCAGTATTGGTGCCACATCACCTGCTGTTGTCTGCCACCTGCACGCTGTGGAAAGAGAGACACGCTTCACACGTCAGGTCTCAAAAGACCCTCAACACATTTTGGAGAAAACATTACAAAAACAAAGAGTTTGAACAGTTTCTTGAGTGTTTCTAAAATCAGTAAAGTATGTGTTTAAGGGTTAAAGGTGTTGTTGATAACATTCAGCCATGTGGCTTTCCTTCTCCCCCTACCACTGCATTTACGTCACAACACCGCTGTTGTTCGAATCATCTGCCCCCTCAAGTGGTTGCCAGTTTTTTGCACTAGCTAACCTTGCTAAAACTAGCCAGTTAAAGTTACCCTTATTAACACTTGCCAGCTAACGTTAACCTTGCTAATTCTAGCCTAGGGTGACCATATTTTGATTACCAAAAACCAGGACACTCGGCCCAGCAACGAGATATGATACTCAAAATGTACTCAAAGATGCCTTAAAATTAACATACATTTAAACTTTAAATGTATGTTGTATGAATGTATGTATGAGTGTAGTTACTACACTCACCTCGCACACTTTTTTTTATGTTTTTCGGTGTCCATGTGGGCTTTGAGGTCCCTGGCACCCCCATTGGACACCGAAACATATGTACCGGGTTTGCACACGGTGCACAAAGCCTCCCACTTGTCCCGACCGGGACGGTAAGTGGGGAATTTCTTTTGTAGCTCATCGTTAAATGTGCATTTACGCTTCGGCATGATGATGCAGGCAAGAGTGCTATGGCTGTCTGCTCGCTCGTTGTGAGTGTAAATGTAGCAGCCTCTCAGGGATTACGTCACATGCAGCGTCAATTTATTGGCCCAATGAAAAACAATGAAAACCAGGACATTTCACCACTTTATAAAAAAAATCCCAGGACGGCCAGGACAGGACGTGAAAACAGGACATGTCCTGGGAAAACAGGACGTTTGGTCACCCTATTCTAGCCAGCTAAAGTTGACCTTGCTAACGCTAGCTAGCTAATGTTAATGTTGCTGACGCTAGCTTACTTTAACGTCACTAATGCTAGCTAACGTTAGGCCTTACAGTATTCTGGGTGCATACTGTAGAACTCAGCCGTTTTTACGTTGTTTTTATCAGAATCAGAATCAGAATCAGAATTCCTTTATTTGTCCCGCAAATGGGGAAATTCCTTAGTCACAGCAGCCAAAGGACAGTATCACACTTAAACAACAATAAAAAGTAAAAAATAAACAATATAATAAGAGATAAGAAATAGAATTAACTCGTATATACATAGTATTTACAATATGAACTTGGTATTTACAATATGACATAGTATTTATAATATGAACAGTCCCCACAAACTGGCAACTATCAAGGCTCTTGATGCTGACGAAACACAGACACCACGTGATACCAACTACGTTATACTATTGGTTGACAAACCTTTCCAGAAGCTGGAACCAATTGTCAGAATTCACACACAGATAAACAAAACAATCATTTTTGGACCCGACACATGTTTTTTAATGATTAATTCCCAATAATAATAATGTTTTTAAGGAAAAGAGATACTTTACTTTGCAGCTTTCTACAAGCTCTGTCTATGTATTATTTAAGAAAAACAAAATGATTTGTCAACATAAAGATGTTACCAATATGACCTTTAACTCTGTCTCCCTCTCGCTCTCCTCATGTCCTCCAGAGCGAGTTCCCTCACATGTCCCAGTTCTCCAGCCTGTCTCCGATCCCAGGCTTCTCCTCCTGGCTCCAAGGTGTGCTCAGCCAGTACAGGAAGGAGGGCCGGGGCTCTGACCTCCTCTCTGAGCAGGAGTGGAAGGAGGTGGAACAGGCCACCGACTCAGCCCCGGGGACCCCGGCCACCGAGGCCCTCCGCAAGCTGATCGGCACCAGCGAGTGGATGCACTCTGAGCGGCTGTCCCGAGTCCTCGAGCCGGCCCTGATGCGTCTCTGCGCCTGGTACCTCTACGGGGAGAAGAGACGGGGCTACGCTCTTAATCCAGTGGCCAACTTCCACCTGCAAAACGGCGCCACCATGTGGCGGCTCAACTGGCACGCAGACACCAGCCCCAGGGGTGTGGCGAACTCCTGCGGCATCATGGTGAACTATCGCTACTTCCTGAACGAGACATCTAAGAACAGTGCACTTTACCTGCAGAATAAGGTCATCACGGCGTCGGAGCAGGTGCTGGGTCTGGTGTCCCAATTTCAGAAGAACAGCAAATTGTGAGAAAGGGGCGAGGATACACCCACAGATATGTTACATAGCACTTGATATCATTAATATATTGATTTATGATCTGTATTTTGTTTAATTTGTTTTCAATATTTGACATGTTTCATCAAAAAAACTGCCTCTGGAGCTCCAATTGAAAGACTGTCAGCTGATTTTGTTTTTGAATTAAAATAGAAACATTTTGCACATGGCACGCCTCATCCCATCTTCTGTTTGTAGTGCGTAGGTTAGGCTTTTTGCCTCATTGGGTTTCTGGTTGAAGCTGTTTGATACTGTGTAAGTGCTTCCAAGGCTGAGAGACTGGAGCTAATGAAGCACGAGGCATCTATCAATGCTTTACCGTGTTCCTGGATCACAGTGTGTGTAATGGTGAGACAGGAGCGACGAGGGAGTGCAGCTACTGGAATAAATGATGTTTAGATTCTTTCATTTGGCTGAACTGTCTCACTGCGAACACGTTGAACAACGGGAGAATATTGGATTTTGTCTGTCTTTTTCCCCTCTACACCTGCTGTTATACTGACTCCCTCAAAGCTCAATACACAAAGGCATGACAACACAGGCTGGAAATATTACTTCATATTAAATAACTCTAAACAAAAGTGGAATTGTTTCAGCTGTGTATCATCACCACTCATGTTTTACAGCCCACTTTCCCCACTCTGATCCGCTGGGCTGGACCCTCCTGGTGCCTCCATTCAGGTGATTTAAATTTAAAAAAATTCACACACACACACACACAATCAACCTCTCCAGAGAGCCATCGCTGATGTTCTAACTGCTCTGTACAGGTGCCAAGCAGGGCTCATATCAGCCCACACCCCATTGTTGTGAAATAATATATCACAGCAAGTTGACTGTGAAATTACATTTTATCTCTCCTAGGAGCCAAACTTTCTTTTTCGTTTTTTCACCGTCTCTATCTCCCCCCCCACCACCACCTCCCTTTTCTCTCTCCCCGTGCCGCTCGGTGTCCTAGAAACTAATGGAGTGAGAAATAAAGTTAAACTAAATGGTGAGATTGATGGTGTTCGGTCGTGAAGACGGGGGGAGGAGAATAAAGAAGCATAAAAAGGACAGTTGTTTAAAGGATGCCCTTGACAGGCAGCGTGAGTGTCTCCGCACATACCAGAGACAATGGGAGACCTCTCTGTGCACAGATGTGCACGGGGGGGACAAGGAAAAGTGCAGCACTATCACGGCATCTCACAATGGAGGACGATGCACGCTTTTGTGCGGGTTGCCATGGAAACAACAATGACATAGTCCACACCTGCAGCTGGCAGCCATGGCTTGTTTTGAGTTACCTTTGCCCAGGAATGGCTGATGGCCCTGATCACAGAGCGATTTAAAAGTCCAACAGTTTTTAATTAAGAACTTTTAAAAAAATATAACATGCTGTACAGTGAAAGTAATGACTTTCCACAGGACCAAGAAGACCAATTGCTCACAAAGTGCTCACACAAACCTCCTTAGCAGAGGCTTTAATACACCGCAGACCGCACTGCACACCTATCTGATAGGAACGCTTTTAATTGGTTTGGAAATTAGATAAACTATTAATCAAGTCCACTTTTTATGCGTTAAAGAGATTAAATTTTTATAAGTGGATGCTCAAATGAATGGAATGTGAACATGTGATTAACATATTGTGACAAAGGCAACGTGTGAAACATCTGTGATCAAACAGCTTTTTGGACGGATGTGTTTGAACTTTTTTCAGACAAATGCAGCAGCAAGTATTCAGATCACTGACAAGTTCCCACATCGTCACAGTGTGTACTTAGACCAGTCTGTATTTGTATCTAATCAGATTGCGGGTTTGTCACATTTCCAGCCCAGCACATGTTGATAATGGATTCACAGCCAAGTTCGATATTGCACCGCTCCGTCGTCTGACACGTCTTAGATCCAATAGCTTCCAAAAAGCAGCAAAAGACCTGATTAAAATTGATTAGAAACTGTCTGATGTGGAAATTCATGCCTCGTCTAAAAATAATTCAGTAATTCAGACAATCCTTTCATTTTTTATTTTTTTTGAAGAAGAAAGCGTGTGTGTGCGGGGCGGCGGTGTATTTCATTTCTTGTCCCTCGTTGGGAGGAAATTGCCTTACAAATGAAGTTAATCCATTTTTTACAGTTCACAGTGGCCAGAAAAGTCAAAGATGTAGCAGAGTGGGGGCTCTGTTATTTTCCTGTTCTAATTTATCTGATAAGGTCTCAGATATGAAAGCCCTTTGTCTTCATCTGTGAAGCAAGTTTAAAGGGACAACAAATGAAACAAGTGCTGGATTGTATCACTCTAATATGTTGTATTTTTTAAGGTATATAGTAAACTCTTAAGCAAAAAAAATATATATATAAAAATGACATGTGGGTAATCCAAAACCAATTAGAATGATACATTGAAATACTGCCAAACACTAGTAGTGTCTGTCTCCTAAATGAATGCTAACACATAATTTAATTTAATTTCCTTTCAAACTCCAATATTTCTTGTGATTGCTTTGCCACTGAGGAAAAGATGGAGTGTGAAAACCATGCCAAGCAAGATTTAATCCTCTAGCTGCACTCTCAATGCAAATATATCAGAAATGTCACACAAAAAAAGAGAAAAAACATGGAAATGTAATGAAGGTTTGAGATGCAAACATGATGGAAAAGCCATTTCATATCTGCTGTGTCTTCTTGGAACCATCAAATATGTCACAGTCAGTACACAGTGAACCCTGGCCTTTGACCTTTGGCAAGTACTGCTTTCTCAAAAAGGGAAATCCACTGAACACCTGCCAACATTAAAGCCCCTGAAAACCTGATTTTTAAATATGAATTTATTGCTCTGAGGTTTAATATTTATGACTAAATAAGAAAGTTGAAATTCGCGACAAAGCAAACCTGAAACCTGACCTTGAAAATGATATATTAAGCATTTAACACTCAAAAATGGGGACTGTGCGGGTGTGGCTTGATCAGATTTGACTGACAGTAACCACACAACTCACAACCTGTCACCTGAGACTTAACCTTTTTCCACTGGTGCAGCGTTGCCAAGCCTGCTTATTATACGTGACTTTGGGCTTGTTTTACTGTAAAGTCGCCTAGAAGTACAGTATCAGCAGTCACAGGTCTTATTGTTTTGGACTTTCTAAAGTGTAGTTGATTCTGCGAGCTGGCTCCCATGTCTCCTGCATCTCCTGTCTCATAAAAGGAAACTGCCTAGCTTGCCCTGTTGCCAGATCCATCGTTAACCTACTCTCTGAAGTGTGGTCTTTCAGTTTCTGGAGGCATGGAAACACTAAAACCCAACATACCTATGTCGTATGACTTCTGATAAAGAAGAATGAAGGAACACACTTCAGAGAGAAGGTTAGCTATAGATTTTTTCCCCCCAATGATTGGCAGGGCTAATCATTTTGTGATCAAACCGGGAAGGGCTGACTGATTTCAGCTGATATGACTGTAGTGACACTGCCAACACGAGCCTCTCCTACACAAAGTCGCAGAACGAACAACGTGCTGATAAAAAAAATCAGTGGTTAACCAATTTTCTGAACTGTGTTCTTTCATTTTTCTTCATCAGAAGTCATACGACGTAGATATGTTGGGTTGTAGCATGTTTCTCCATGCATCTCCCATTGACTTCTATACAGCTGTCACCACAGTCTGGCACCAAAGTAAGATTCAGTGACGTAACAACCCTTTTTTTAGGGTCCTTGCTGTATACCAGAACAGAAAAGCACGGACAGAAATCTCTTATGTTAACAAACCAAAACTGGTAAACACTGGTTGAGTAAAAAACTTGAAAAAACTTGGTTTCAGGGCCTTTAACTAGCTTCCTACTACAACCTTCTATCCACCTGCCAGCGGTGCTGTTCAAATGAATTGAATCCTTTGTTTGCCTGGAAAAAGAAGTTAATACACTTTCTGATGTGTTTTTTTAGGGCATCAGCTCAGGTTGAAGAACGTGTCCTCTAGAATTTTATAGTGTGTGGCCTTTTATTGTACCACTTCTGACATTTGAGGGAAATTTTGCACACTTTTGCACACATATTCTAAATGTCACCATGTGGTCTGTCCACAGCTGTATTTGCAGGTAAGTGATGATGTGAGGACAAGAGGATTTTCAGTTAAAACTGAGAGCGAGAGGAAAACCCTCTGAAAGGCTGCCTGGCTTCACCTGCAGGCCACTGACTCTCCTGTGTGTGTGTGTGTGTGTGTGTGTGTGTGTGTGTGTGTGTGTGTGTGTGTGTGTGTGTGTGTGTGTGTGTGTGTGTGTGTGCGTGCGTGCGAGGGGAGAGTTCATCCAAGTGTGTTAATCCATTCTTCCTGGTTGCTGTCGCTGGCCCTCCTTCATGCTTCTCACCTCACATCATCACCATTCTCCTCCTCCTCCACCCCCCGGTAACCCCGACCCTGCGCCCACAGCTCATCCGATCCCTTGGTCCGTCTTCAAAGGGCTTCACGGTTTTACGAGCAATCGGGACACACGCACACACACGTTACATGTGCATAGCCACACACAATCACATGGATACACACTTGCTTTTCAGAGTCTGCCTGTATTTTTCCAGATGTCGTCTTTAGGGGGCAGCAGAGTCTCACTCAGAGTGACTTGTTAGACACTGTGCATGTAGTTGCAACAACCCCTCTCTGATGTGTTAGTCGGCCAAACACCCTCCTTCCCATGCTTTTCTAATTTACCGTAGCCTCTCTTACTTCATCCACAGCCTCTCTCCATCCTCTCCCTTTGGGTCCGCGTTGTTATTCCTTTCAGCTCACCCCCTCTGTCCCAGTTGTGGAGTGAGTTTGAGATTGACAGATCTGCTATATCTGGTTATAGCCTGTAATTAAAACTAATTCAGTTTGCTGATGGCATTTTCCACCCCCCTTCATCTATTGCAATTAGTCAGTATTAGTTGACCTGACGCCTTGTATCAGATTGGGTTACTGAATAAAAAGAGGGAAATAGGCAGAGGTAGCGGTGGCATCACCCGAGGGTGACAGCTTCTCTAGAACTGATACAGTTGCCAGACAGATTGAAATGAGAGTGAATCTCATTGATTGCCCCAGTTGCTTCCTTGGATCACTGACAGTTTTCTCTGAAAAAGCTGAACAGAATTTAAACACATTTTCAGTATGTAACCTTTAGAGCCCCAGTATGCACACATGCATACAGCACAGACGTACAGAGCTGGCTCCGCTTAAGAGCTCATCGATCAAGTAAACAGTCGGAGCCCCGGAGGTGATGATCACTCACCAATCGCTCTTCATTTGTCCTTTCCTCTCCTCATGTCTTGCCCTGGTATCAGGACCACCTGGAAATATCTGGAAACACCTCTCTGCCCCTCATGCTGCTAATGCAAAGTGTGTCCGACTGTGCATTAGTCAAACTTCCAAACTTTTTGACAGTTGGGAAACAAACCAGATGCTGAGAAATTTAGCAAAACAGATGTTCTGACACACATTGTTTAGGTGCTCTATTTAATCCTTCAGTAAAGTTTAATTAGCGACAAAGGAAAGTCTTCCTTCCCGTGAGTAGAAGAACTTCTTGTAGGACAAAGACGTGAACTTATGACACAATGGGCCAGAAAAATCATTTGCGGCTCAGGAGGTAGAGCAGTCGTCCACCAATCAGAGAGTCCGTGGTGCGTGTGTGTGAATGGGTGAATGCTGACTTGTGCTGTAGAGCGAAAATCCAGACAGTATGCAGAAATAGTTACATATAACCACCTGATCCACATTGAAGGGTAGCTACGGGGGGGCTTGATATGGTGCATGCTGGGCAGAGGTAAACTTTGAGCAGGAATTCAGTCAATTGAGGGGACTTGAGATCTTTGTACCATTTTTCATCTTAACAATACAAGTCATTAGGTGTTTGCCTTCGGTCCATAGTCCACCATGAAGTTTCAGTTTTGGCCCTTGAGGAGAAAAAGTTTGGGCACGCCTACGCTAGATTAATTGTTAAGGGATCGCCCAAAGTAATTACAATTCATTCTGAGGGGCACATGAATGTCTGTATCAATTTTCATGAGAATCCATCCACATTTCACCCGAAATCACACATGTCAAACTGCTGATGGTGCTACAGGAAAAGACAGATCACCAAGGTCATTAAGATTATTCCATGGTAACAATAAATGTCTGTACAAAATGTTATAGCAATCCATCCGATACTTTTTGGGGCTATTGAAGTCTGAATTGGTGGACTGACGAGCTGGTACTACCATCCCTCGAGCCACACTGCTCGTGTGTCAAAAATAAATAAATGAATTGGACGAAATCAATGCAGCAGAAGCAGAGATATTCTAGTTTTCCTTCCCTGCAGAAGTCGAACTCCAAACACATTGAAACCTAAACTTTCATGTTACAACCAACAGACCTTCCCTGCCTGGTTATTGCCCACATCTTTGAAGCTCTACGCCCCAGTTTGTAACACAGGCGTGTGATTCTGGAGAAAGATAGTTGATTGAGTGTCATTCCCTGGTTGTCAAACCCCAATATTTTGGGTTTAGGGTTTTGGGTCGAATACCGAACCAAAGCGTTGATATTTTGCAACCTAGGGATGAGACCCAACAATCAACTGTCATTCTCCAGAATCATCTTCCCTTCCTTTAACTATATGTAGTCATCAATGCAGAGCTAAGACAACCCTGATGATGTCACCAGAGTTATTTTCTCAGACTTGACAAAGCTCTCCCACAGCCACAGAAGACATAATACAAAACATGTAGATTAGGTTAATTCTCTGCTCAGTGCCCATTGCTCTGTCGGGATGGATGTGTGTGATTAATAAAGATTCTTTACAACTGCTTTCACATGATAACCCAAGACCTTTATATGTGAAATTGTTGGATTCCCCTTTTTTCTGGTACGAAAAAGTCTCCTAAAAGCCAAAAAGACTCTTTTTCTCTTATTCACACTTGGAACAGAATATTTCAGGATCATTTATGAAGCTAATTAATACCATTATAACAGCACACAGGTGTCTCATTCGCACTGCAACCAAAGTCGAAGCCTCCTTATCGTTCTCAAGACAAGGATTTTTAATGAATTTCGGCTTGCCTCTTGCAAAGGTTCCATTATCTGATGAAATATAAAACACACGCAGCGAGAGAGAGTTTTCTTCTGACTTTGCCTCTCCTCCACAGACACACTGAGTAATGAGTCAATGGCTTTTCCTGTCAACACGGTTTGTCTTTTACAGTCACTGCGTGCATCCCGACGACCCATTAGAGCTATAGACCTCCTCCACACTTTCAGTCTCGCCCATGCATCCGCCGGGATATCTTCAGAAATCGCTTTACTCCGTTTCCCTCCCTCAGATCAGCTCACGCTGCACCCTCTCCCTCTGTCTCGACTCTGCGTCTCCCTCCCTTCATCCAGACATGCACAGCGGTTGCAGAGCTGCATATTGAAAGGATGCGCGGTCTCACTTCATGAAGCTGTGAGTCTCATTTAAATAGATGCAGCAGCTGGGCTGACACGCAAGCCTCGCCTCGTGAATCCGTGCTCTTCTTGCGACAAGAGAGAGGGGAGAGCGGAAGCCGACAATGGTGTGACAAATTGCGTTTTCTTATTTTTCATTCCGCTGATTTATTCCTTCCCTCGACTGCACTGCCACCCATCAACACCCCTCAACCCTCACCCTCAGCCCTCAGCCACTCCTCCACTCTGTTCCCATCTTGTCTGTGCTTCATAGAGGAAGGCCTATAGCCACGGTAATGAGGGGGGTTAATTGGCCTTGCTGTGTCTTTAGGAGGCTGGATAATGACGATGGCAGTGGTAGGATAGGGGGTGACAATTTTCTCAATTTTCTCCGGATGCCCACCTGCTGTTTTTCACATGAACTGAAATCTTCCCCAATGAGAGTCCTCTATCGAGGCGGCGGGCAGATAAAAGACAGACTCTCCACATGGAAACTTACATACAGACACCGACACCTTCCACGCTATTCAATTACTCAGGGGTCATGCTCTGATGCTGCGTGCCCTCACAAAGTTGAGTTGATTTGCATTTCCAGGGCAAGTTGGACAGAAATAAAGGAGATGATTGTCCACGGTGATGGATTGCCTGTCTCGAGCAGTGTAAAGGCTCTGCAAGTGATTTTCAAAGCGGAATAAATGAAAATCATAGAGAATGTTTATATGCACGCTAGTAATTTACGGTTTTGATGTGTATATGGAACACATGGAAGAAAAACCTACCTGTCTTGTCTGTGTCGGTGCAGGTATGTCTGACTTCTCCATATCTCACGACTCAGTCATTTTAGTATTGAATGACTTCCCTCAGCAGTTAAAAATGAACTGGTTTCTAGATACCTGCCTCATTTCTCGCTGTCTGTCTTAATACAAATAATCAAGGTCGCTGTAATCATTCCTCCTGTTCATACTGGCCATTCAGATAAAAATGTTTTCCAAAGTTTAGCTGAAGCTAACATGATTATTTAAAGTCTTATCAATTGGGAGCAATGGAAAAAGGCTCAAAGTCCTCGAGAGAGGAGTTCACGGTGGCTGGATGGGTCAAAATGTATTGGACTTAAACTGCTGTTTGTTTCCCGTTTCCTACTGACAGGTAACATTGGTTTCTATGGATGACCTCAATGCTTCGACGTTGCCATGGTAATAGAAGTCTTAATCCGTATTGAGATGCTCCTAAGTATTTTTACTTTGAAGAGGAAAGTGGCGTTGGGGAGGCTGCACCGAAAAAAGAGGCATTTAATTCAGGTGCTGGAGCGAATCTAAGACGCACATGGTTATTATGGATCGTTACGAAGGTCAAGTAACCACTGTTCCAACAGCAGCAAGTTAAATGTTTGACCTTTTTGATCTCAACAATCGGCCAAAAAGTGTTTTGAATGATTACATTCGTAGTTGTTAAGTAATAACCTTTACCTGTTCAGCTCTTCTGAAAAAGAAAGGCTGTCTTGTTGCCTTTTCATCCTGACTAGTTAACATTATCTAGCTGTAACCTGAGGGTAAAAAAAAATCATTCACAAAGAGTACTGGCAGCTTTTAAGGTGAAAGATTTTCTTGCATAATAGTCAAAGAGTGAATTGACGTCAATCTGCAATGGCTCTCTTGCATAACACACACTTTAGTGGTGATTAGATCTTTTAGCACTTAAAATGTATATGATTTTTCACAGGAACATTTTATTTTCTCACTTCCTCTCTAGAAAAAAAGTGGCGGAGCACTTAGTATATCTTGTAGTTAACATGTATGTAACTCTGTGATCCTACCCTCACACTGAAGTTACATAGTGCATAAACAAGTGATAGGGGGGTGGAGTGGCTGAGACAGAGACACCATCCACCTTATTACAAGACACTGTACCGTCAACATGTTCATTTAAGGTAAAACACATACATAATGTTGCTTTTTCAAAACTCACACATAACCAGGATTTCTCTAACAATTCAATCATAACCTGTGTGCATGAAAACACTAGCTAGCTTGAAGATGGGAGCCATAAAACCTGATCATATGCATTTTCAAATGGTCATTATCAATCTTAAAAACAGTGACAGTAATGGATTCAAACAAGTAAAACCACACATTTGGCCCTTAAAGCCAACCAGAGGCACTTTAAATATTGAGTTGTGCACATATCGCACCAGGTGCCAAGAAATGCAAAATTAGCTTGTTCAGAAAATTGTTTAATCTACATAATTAATAGCAGTTGCAGGAAGTGTCTGTGAAAGGCAACTTGTTGAGAACACTTTTCCTTATCCCTCAGTGACTGTGAGTGTGCTGTGTAAATATACAGTATAAAACGACCATGTCCTGTGTGTGTTTGTGTGTGTGTGTGTGTGTGTGTGTGTGGGATCAATTTAACTCAACATCAGTGCAGTGACCACCGAATCTATTCAGTAACAACAGTTTGTTTATGTTATTTCCCTGAGCACATAACTCAGTGTTTGTAGATAGAGGTTGTGGGGTCAATGCAATCCATTATTCCTCATCCGTCTCTTTCTTTCTCTTTCTCACCACTTACCTTCACTTTCATCAGCAGCAACTCCTCCTTCCTCTCTATTTCCACTCCATCTCAGCCACTCCCTTCTTCCTCCATCCTCGTCCCTTCATCCATCTCGATGCTGCGGTCAGTTAGGCCACTCCGGGTGACCGATGAGCAGAGCAATTGATCACTACAAAGTCAGCCTTTTACACTTAATGAAATCTCTGTTCGCTCGCTCCACACATGCAAAGTGTCTGGAAGAGCTCTGCCAACACACACACACACACACATACACACACACACACACACACACACACACACACACACACACACAGGTATGAAAAGTCGAGTGTTAGCAGGGACTTGATTAAATCAATTCAAGTAGAGATAGATGGAGAAGCAGGCGGATCAACACGGCTGCTCATGCACCACCAAGCGTCTGTTACTTTTTTCATCTTGACTCTTTGCCCCTGTCTAACTGTGCCTCTCTGCATGTTTCTGTGCCTGGCGTTTGAGAAATATGCAAAGGAGCCTTTGATTCGTCACAGTCAGGTGTTTGAGTACATCTCAACAGACTGGCATTGTTTTGCGATTCATTTGCAGTACACAGACCCTGATTGCAAGCGTGTCTCAGAGTGTTTCATGAAAAAAAACAGGAGACTAAAGTACAGTGTAAATCCACACAAAAAGAACAAGTAAAACCACTGGAGGTAGGAGCAAACAACGGGCTAAGTGCTTGTGGGTCATGAGTTCAAGTGGCAGCTCATGAAAACCTTGGTCGCTCTAAAGAAATTCAACAATGTGTGTTTGTGTCACAAATTCAGCTCCCTAACAGTAAATGGACAATGACAGTGAAGGAAGGACATAATGAAAATGACTTCCTTCATCAACAAGCTGAGGGTGAAGACTTGATGTATGACAGGAGCAGTGGTACATTATGCCATTTAAACTCTTGCACAGATTGCATCAGTATTGCAGCATAGAATAGAAACAGAACATCTACTATCATATATCTTCAGGAATAGATTAGTTCATTTCTATTGTGTGTCAATAATATCATTTTTTATGTTTGGAGGGCCTGAACACACTGTAAAGGTGACATATGAAACACTTAAACAGCGATTTTGACCTCATGGGAACTTTAACTGCATTCTTACTTTTCCATATTTGAAGAAAGGAAATTGCATCGCACTTTGCTACAGACAAAAAAGCGATTTCTACGTATTGAAAAAAAAAAAGTATTTCCATTGGTATTTTCATGAGAGCACCTTTGCTCAAGAGGGATCAGCTGAAGAGCCCATCTTCATCTCTGACCACTCCATCTGCAGGAAGCATCTGTCCGTGTGCATGTTAACATATTTGACTGCATAGAAACAAATCAAAATTTAGAATTTAAGGGGAAATGTTGGCACTTGTCATGTGCACCTGTGCAGATGGAGGATTTTTAAAGTAAAAGCAGAAGGCTTTAGTTTCCAGCTCTGCTGAGTGCCAACATACAACCCCGGTAACGAGGCGCAGTGGCAAATTTATACTTCTCCAGGACTGGACTACACTGTATTTACCAATATTACTGCTCCTACAAGAAACTTTTAACTGGTTATGAGACAGTCTCAATTTAATGCTGCCTCTATGTGACCTATTTAAGCAAACAATACCATCAGTGAGGAGATTGGCTATTTCCTAATGATTGTAGTAATCAGAGCGCAAGCAACAAGAAATGGCGATAACCACAGTTATTTAAAATATAAACTTAATTTCAGGTGCACCAGTGCGACCAATTAAATGAAAATAAAAACATTTGATTGCACTCAAAAGAGTTTGTTTATTAGTTTGTTTAGGCATTAAAAACAGTCAACGAAGATCTTTCTTTTCTGATTAAAATGTATTTCCCAAAACTACATACTGCCCCTTTAAGTGGCAGTGCACAGTAAGTAATAATGTGACATATGCCGACAAAAAAGTCTCCCATACTCGAGGGTGTGTGGCCCATTTCAAGCACTAATAATCTCTCTTCAACATGAAGGTGAAAACCGACACACCAAGTGAAACTTTTCAGCTTTGAACTGTAACCTGCACCTAAGGTGGCTAAAACCCACATCTGTGTACATGATGCACTTTGAGAGGTTTGTCAATTGGGAGAGACTTGCCAACCATGAATCCAACCAAGACAGGAGCAGGTTCTGTCAGAACGCTATGCAGAGGGCACCTCAACCTGCCCCACTGAGAACCCTGAGAGAGGTACCTGTGAGATGAGTAACACGGATAATGAGGAACAAGGTGTGATGATGGTGTAGCAGGACCCGAAGATGTCACTGGATGAATAATGGGTGGTAGAAAGAGAGAGGAGAGGCTGGAGTGGACAGAATGTAATCTTGGCTCAGACTTATTGCTGAACTTTGGTAAACTTTCAACAGTACACACTCGCACCCACACACTGTGGATGTGGCTTGTGGCTGTGACCTGTTGTTAAAGAAAGGGACACATCCTCCACCGTGGCAGATGCTGAAGTGAGGGAATAGTGATTTTTATTATGGTAGATTAGTGTCTAGCGTTTACACAGATGGCCTAATTAGTGTGAAACAGAGTGATAGGTGGAGCATTGCAGTATAGCATCAGTGCTTAATGGTGGTTAAACAGAGCATGGCTTGCATTTGATCCCTGATTCTAAAAGAAAGTTGGGATGCTGTGTAAATATAAAACAGAATGTGGTTATCTGCCAATCCTTATTGGCATCAATTGAAAACAGTAGAAAGACAATATATTTAAGGTTTTACCTCATCCAATTCATTGACTTTTGCCCTTTTCGCATGGGACTAGTATTATCAGGGGACCTTATGTGATTTAGAAACTACCACCTCATGTCTGTGTCTCGTCTTCAAGAGGGATAAGCAAAGTCTGTATTTTACTGATATTTACTGACATTGTCTCCTGGATCTGATGTCAGCTTCAGTAAAGTTGGAATGATATTCACAGATCTGAACCTCCAGGATCAATAACTCATAAGCAAACACTGTCAAAACACAAACGATGCCTCATTCATTCATAATAGAGGACGGACTACAATCTAATTTTCATCCAAATGAGTTGGACAAGTTACATTGGTCTGTCAGTGGGATAAGAAAAAAGCTTGCTCATTCTACAGAGATGTGTAAGAACAGTCTGACATGCACGCGAGTAAAACTCTTCAGGACTGATTTTGTTTGATTACAGTTACAGACCATTCCATTAGGGGTTTGTGTTGAATTAATAAAACATTTCAAGTGTTGCTCTTCAGTTCAACCATCACTCAGTACAGCCCTTTTCCCACAGAGACTCTGCATTATTGCCACAGCGAAGGCTCGCCATTTCTCCCCCTTTGTTTGTTCACACTGAACCAAGCACTGGGGATCCAACAGAGGCGAGATGGTACACATCATGATGTTGGGGTCTGTGTGTTTTCATGTAATCGCCGACTGTTTATAATCATATGGATGCTGTTACAATGTGTTGTGATTGAGATCCTGACCCACAATGCATCCTGGAAAGTGTCAGAGTTATGTTTTTTGCTCTAAATTACATAATTACATAGTAAACAGGACGCTGTCTGACTCTCACTCGCGTGGAGGGATGCTGTTTTCTGGGGGAAAGTTCACTGAAGTCTCGGTCGGGAGGGCTGACGGTCACAGTGATTTTTTCTCAATACAAGTTGCCAGAGACAGTAACTACAACAACACAATAGTGGAAGATGAAAAAGACATGGTGAGTTAAAGTTTTTTGCTCTGAATCGCGTCACATAATCATCACCATTCAACTGCGTGAGCCGCCTGGCTCTGCTGCCGGGGACGAATGCTGTTTTTGGTGCAGAAATGTGAGTCGGTAGGACAGACAGGATGACAGACAGGATGACAGAGGCTATTCCATGTATAACTGCGGTATTTTTTTCCGCATATAAGTTGCCGAAGACATACCAGTTACGACATTACTGTTGTTCGGTCCTGTAACTTTGCTTTATGGGTTGAAGTGTGTGACATTTCTATTTTATTTGATGAGTGAAGGATCTATTTAGCTGTCAGACTGTGAACTCCATCAGACCGACACACCCCTGATCTGTGCCAGCTCGCCTTGAAACTGTCCCCCCTCTCCGCATCTGAAACTTTCGCATCGGCACATGATTCCCCCACTGAAAGGGCAGTGTGAATGGGGCTTATGTGTGAATAGGCCCTAGATAAATGGGGTAATGTAGTACAAAATGAACCCTTATCAGTTATTTACTAAAACCCATCACCTCTGCTTCACGGCAGCATCAAAGTGCACAATTAAACACTGGAATAATCTTCTTGGTCTTTCTGAACTTTAAAAAGTTAAAGGTAACTCTGCTAACACACGGCAGTAGAGTGGGCAGCAGTGGCAGCAGCTTCATTAGGAGGTGTGGTCTATGATCCAGAGAAGACTTGCTGCTTTTTTGATTTGGTGTTGAGAACCACAGTGGTCAGCAGCTCTGCCCTTAAAGGGGACCAGCTCATCAAGGAAGTCTGCCACGTACCTCTCTCTGACCTCATCATGAACAGACAGGTGGCCTCATAATCCACTAATGCCAGAAAAGTGTCAAGTTATTTATGAACCTGCAGCCACACACCCGATGCAATGAAAATGATGCCCCAATACCTATATAAAGATAAAAAAGGTTTCCTATACAGCTTTTGATAGCTCAACAATTAGGCTTGTCATGGTAGTCAGTGTTCCCACTGTTACACTGTGGTCGGCATAAACCAATGACATTACTTTCCCTCCACCCCACCTTCATTTTGCCTTTTTAAAAATCAATACTTAGTTGGACGATGGATGGTGCCTACATGACCCTCGATGTAACCTATAGCCACTTCATTAATTCATCAGATTACATGCATCTTCCTCTAGAAACTACTTTTTCACATATTGTATGCAGTATTACTCAGCAAGAACTGTAAACACATTTTCATGTGTAAAATTTGTGGAGTTACCCTTTAATATATATGACAGCATCAAACATGCATTTAATTTGAATTAGATGATGATCATCAAAAAATAAAATAAAATTGTATGTAAACTAATAGGTGATGCACAGGTTTTCTACCTGGAAGTAAACAAACATTGTGATTCAGTCCATAAAGAGGCTACGGGTTAACATTTGGTCTGGACAAAAATGGGGTTAGGAATTGCGGAGGGCGAGGAGGAAGCTGTCGAGTAGGAGGAGGACGACGAAGAGGATTAGGAGGAGAAGGATGAAGAGTTAGGGAAGAAGTAAGAGGAGGAGGAGCAAATGAAAGAAGAGGGAGTAAAGAACACAACACTGCTGTTGTGTTCTGATTTAATGAGCCATTCGCAGTTTCACTGTACCGGCCGTGTGTACTTAGATTTGCATGGCTTAATCTTTGAGACAAGCATATGCTACTGGCAGGATCAACCAGGTAGCCACCCGTTGATATCAGAGCGGCTGGGGTTAACCAGGTGTTAATCATGTGACGACCATCAGGCAATGTTAATTTTAGCAGCTATTTTACATTTGGTCTTAGTTTTAGTCACATTATAGTCATTTTTATCCTTCATAGTTTTAGTCACCTTTTAGTCAACAAAACAATTAAGGACAAGTTCTAAAGTTTATTGTAAAGCCTTGCATTTTTCATTACATTTTTTCCTACCGCAAAATAAAAACGTCCTCTTGAGAAAAACTGGTTTCTAGCCAGGCTGAACCAACGTGGACACAACTGACTGCCCAGTAACACTGACTTAGCAAATATGCTCAGTTAACATCAGGACTTACAGTTTGGTTAGCTCACTGTGTTACAACTTCTCTTCAGGATGTTTGTATTCTTCCCACTTTATCCAAAGCCACAGGTCATCTCTCAGTCTCCCTTTACTGCATTCTGTTTTCCCTTTTTGCCAAATTATAAATAAAACGTGTCCATAGATCAGTTCCGATTTGGCGACCAACAGCCATCAAGTTGTCGCACAATTGTGTGGGGGAAAAAAACACATTTCTTTGATAGAAAGCCCACCATTAACATTTTAGTTTTGTCTCGTCAGCCAAAAAGCCCATACATTTCGTCATTATTATCAAAGATCTATTTCAGCTCGTCATCATCTTGTCTTGGTTATGAAAAAAGGTTGTTGTCGAGCATTTTTTGTCAGAGTTTATTCTTAATGAAACTAACACTGTAGATGTGCTTTAGGTTCAATCTGGCACGAAAGATCTGTGACCAAAGGTGGTTGGTAATAGTGCAATTAGGAACTGTTGTTGAGACATTTTAGGAGCTTTTACATAAGACACACACAACCACTCACTCACTGACTGTAGCTTTTTAGCCATGCCTTTTTTCTTTAATATTTTCTAGAACGACAAAACACTCAGCCACACAATGACACTCATACACTCACATTAGAGTGTTTGTGCAGCCTTGAAATGGAAGACCAAAGGAACCTTAATGTATCTATCGAGCCTCTTGCTGTCTTCCTTCCAACCATGGACATCACAAACAGGCTTGTTGCTACTCTGTCACGGAGAGCTTAACCAATATAAGGCAAAGGCAAAGCAGAGGAATAAATAAAAGAGTCTGCAGAGGAGACAAGGAGAGGGCAGTGAGGGGATAGACGATGCGAGGAAGAACATGAAAGACCTAAGATATATAAAGAGAATGTTGAGGTTTTTTAGGCAGCTTTGCTGTACATATGCAGCAGTACGTATGTGTTTTTTTCTATTCAAACCAACAAGCTGGCCATGAGTGCTTCCTCTCAGATGAGCTGGATCATCTCTCCAAATCTCCACCTCTACATCTTTGCAATAAATGTTAATTTTAACTGTTTCATCCAGTTTTTTGGTACTACATCAGTAAAACCCCGCAAAGAGCATATCACTATCATATTTTGTTTTCAACAGTAGAAATATTAGGTGCTTTTTTCTGTTCAAAGCTTGTTTCTATCTGCTTGGATTTAAAAGTTAAATTCAGCATGCTTGATAAACTAAATCAATGCCGTTTATGAACAAGATTTATTCCTCTCCAGCAGCAGTTAACACAACACAAAGGCTAGCAGATGAATATGCTACATCAGAGCTTCTATTGTTATCCATTGCTGACAGCAGAGCCACGGTTATGTACTGACACTCCTCAACACACACCACTAGAGACAGTCACCCACAAAGTGTCCCTCTCAAAGATACATGAATAGAATCAAATCAGTAAGACACTTCAGCTTGCAGCTCTCTCAACATTACAGATACGACTTCCAGTAACCAGAGAAACAAGAAACTCTGGACAGGTTGCTCTACTTGTTGCTAAAGTAACTGCTAACAACCGTACTGATAACCAGCAACTTCTCAATGAACACCTCCGGAGCAGATTGGCTCAACAACATAGGCCAGTTACAGTACCGAGGTAATTTATGGAGTTTCCTGGAAGACAGATACCGGTAGCTTTGTTGATAAAGCCCTAAATGCTGCTAAATGTAGCTGCCGTTCGGTAAGTGGCCCTTGCTGACTCAGCCCCTGGTTCTAAACCTGGCGAGAAAGCCACCTCGGTACTGTATTCTCTTCGTCAAACTGGCCTCCATCTTCTTGGAGGTCTGGCCATGTTCACTGCCAGTCTGGGAGAGTTAGCATCAGCAGCTCTGCGGCCGTGTCACAGTTGCCAGCTGAGGTGATCTACTGGACCAATCCATAGACTTTTGGTAAGTGAGATTTATTTTCACACCAAAACATGTAAATACAGGGCCCAGTTTAAAAATACCAAATTCCCCTTTCACTCATTAACCAATATCAACCAATAAGGGATGAAGAGAAAAGAAGGAATTCAAAGGGAGATAAATGAGATAAAAAACAGGAATCAGTCTGTGAACAAGAGGTTGGAAGTCTGTTCCACGCAGAACCCTGCCTCAACTTTCCTCAGTCAGAAAGCCATTACTATGGTGGTAGGCAATGAGCTCAGCTGTAATCAGGAAATGTTCGTTTCTTCTATGCAATGTGTAGATGTTTTGAATATAAACTCACCTCTGTGTCTCCAGGCCTTGTCTTTCTTTCCATCCAACCCCCTTTATTCCCCTGCCTCTCCTGATTGCACCTACTTTACATCACACGGCCTTGCCCTATGCCTCCACTCATCTCTTTCCATCTTTATCTCCTCTCCTCATGCCCAGCCTGCCTCCGCAGCTTTGTATCTGATTGAGATTCCATTTATATTAGATGTAGATTACATTGGCATTAGATAAATATTGCTTACAAAACCCAGAGGGCACACCCTGCTTTTAATACTTGTATGCTAGTCATCAAGAAATCCTCCGTTATCTGCAGAACTATCTCTGTGTCTTTCTCGCCTTCACATCAGACTTGCTCATGGTGTGCTGGTGGCAGTACTGCAAACATCAGCTATATTATACCAAGGACTGATATTTGCATGTTAATGGAACAGGCAGGTACAGGATATATCTGATTTTTGTCAGTGCAGAAGTTCCAGCGGGGAATCTTCCTCTTATCTCTCACTGTGCTTAAAATAATTTCTGTTATCACTGTCATTAGTCTCCCTCTTTAGACTACATTTTTAAGCTAACTATGCCACCATGATGGCACTGTCATATGCAAATAGAAAGGTACTTGTATTAAGTTAACCTTGACAGTTCTCTTTGTCAGGAACACCCTGATCACATTCACACCGGGACGCTGCTCAGTACAAGGCTGCTGTCATTGACTGTATAAAATAGTGGACAGAGCCACCCATAGGTTTCTGCAGGGCCGAAACAAAGCCCAATGTCTCCACCTAACTCAGGGCTAATCAAAAATGGGCAAAGAGGTGGAGCATGGGTGGAGCTAAAGCAAGCCTAGTTAGTTAAATGAGCCCACCTAGCTGGGAGCTACCAAGCTTGGTAACGCTATAAAGCAATCTGTCTTCACACATAAAGATTAGCAAATTTCACCGCACGTAACTCAGCCAGCCAGAATACCTTGTGCATTAGCAGCAAGTGTTGTGTTGCGTGAGATGTAAGAAAATAACGAATTCTTTGAGTTTAGCATTCATAACCTTTCCTGGAACTTGCAGGAGAACTATTACATTTGTAACACAGACAGTAAATGTATTATAAAGAAAATATTTTCTATATTATATAGAGAACTCAAGTTAAAGTTGTAATACCACAGTGTAGAAATACAATCAAAATGTCTCTTGATTAAAAGTACAATAGTATTAACATCAGAACTCAAATGTAAAACAACTCACAATGTGAAATCTGTTTCAGAGTAATACACAGTCCTGTGTTATGCATTTGTGTAGATCATATCCACATGCCTTCAATATGTCCTTTACTGGTCTTTAAAACCTGGTAGCAATCACTACATGACAGAGATGTGGACTCGAGTCATTGTGATTTGGACTCAAGTTGATTTGACAGAAAATAACTGGCTTGAGGCTCAACTAGTACTTGCACTTTAACTAATTACAACAGCCTATTCCATCTGAATACAACAGGACGACATACAACTCAACTTGGTCTTCCCTTATTTCTTAAGTTCTCACTTTCCCGTGTTTGTCTTTGTCTCAGACGCTTCTTTTTCTCCACCTCTGCCTTCTTTAAAGCCCACGTCTTACATTGTCTTTTTACTTGTGAATATCTTAAAACACAATGTCCCTTTTACTTGCTTCAGTGACTACTTTTTTGTTCCAAAGTTTAAAAAAACATCTGTCATCTGCAGGTCTGTGTATGACATTGAGTTATCAGGTTGTCACTATTGGAAAGAGACATTGTTGATATTGCAGTGCAAAACATCATCCTTCAGGTTCTATTTTAAGGGAAACATGATGGAAAGGAAATGGTGCATACAATTCAGTCACTTTGGTCAGATATGTGACTCCATCTATCAATCTTTCGCCACCTGAAATTTACCAACAGGGAAAAATAGAGAAACATTAAAGGCACAGTACGTATTTTCTGCCACTAGGGGTCTCTCATATCTCTCGGAAGTGATAAATAAAAATCTAACTGACAAGATAATGTATTAAAGTTTATTTCACGTTATGTTTAGTCTCGTGGCCGACTTACTTCCTCTCTCCCAGAATTTATAGTGACGGGCGACAAAATGAAATGCTGCGTTACACCGAATACATCTACGGATATATCTGGGTTTGAACATTGTTGGACACATTTGGGAAAATGTAAGACGACAGCTCCAAAAATATATAACTAAGGTCTAGTCATTCGAGAGATTTTAAGGCAGAAATGTTACATTTTATATAATAAATATTATATAAAATATATATATATAAGTGTGAGATGGATTCAGTCAATGGTGAATCTATATGTGATGAGTTAAGGGAGGAAGGAAAAATCCCTGTCCTCTAGATGTACTGGTAGTGTCAATAGAAATAGGAGAAGTCAGGCGCTAAATGACTCATTATTATGTCCACGCATGACATCCGGCATTAGCATATCAAATCATGCTAGTGCTGAGCTGCCCTTGAGTTGAAGGCAAGGGGGAGCATGTGTATATTTGCATGTCAGAATTAGAGGAGAAAAGCAGAATGTACACACGTGTAGACGACACGCCTCAATCATTCTCTCTTCTCTCCCTGGCGAAGCCATTAGCAAACCGTTGAGTTGTTACAAAATGGCAAAATCATAATGGTATCAAATCAAGCTCCGGAAACAATGTTTGTGCTGGTACTGATTCTTTCCATCTGTTTTCATTAAAATGAAAATGAGACAGTTCATCCATCTTTCTGCCAAAGTGATATGCCTGTATCTGGGGAACGAGGAATGTGAAAGCATTCAATATCCAATATCCATTTAGATGACTATGCATGTACTGGTATGTACAGTATGTATTCCAATAAATTAACCACCGCCGAGATTATGAAACCTCACATTTTTCATGAAGTTTGAATTAGAATTTCAAAACGTTTGTGGCCTTGAGAGAGAAGATGTAACATTGACCGTGAGTTTTTAACATAATCAGCTCAAAGTATAATTCAACTTTTATACCAAATTGACATCAAGTCAACATGGAGTTGATTAAAATTCAGGCAATATTCTATAATGGTTACCTGCATTGTCAGCCCAGTAGTCACACTGTATGTCTCCAAATAAGCAGTTTCTAATTTCTGACCATATTTTCAGCTCTTTGTTAATAAGGTAAACCAACTGCAATTAATAGGAATTCAGGCAGTGTTTCATTGACATGAAAATACCAAGAGAGGTGACTATAGCCATTTTGTCACCTTTTTATTGACACTTATGCAATTCTTTCTGTCCTATGGGAAATTCTTCACATCTCCTAATTGATTGAGTATTAAAACTAAGACAAGCTGTACAGAGCAGATCAAGCCAGGCGGAAAGACACAGGAATGGCATAGCACATAGGTCATTTTTTAAGAAATACATCACCCTGTGCAGACTCGGCATCTACAGCTCAACAAAGTCACACACAACAAAAAAGAAACCATTTAACTACATAGCCTACTCAGCAGTGTAGAAGCACAATGACCCTCTGCTTTTGAAACGCTCCTTTTGGGGTAAGAAGCCACTTGGACAAAACCGCGTTACACCTGCTTGGTCATTGAGTCGTGCCCTGTGGGATCAAGACGTAATAACCCTCAAACATCTTTAAGTTCAACATCACTGTCGAAACTACAAATCCCAGGTTTCTATAATAATTATTCAGATGTAATGTAACATTGCAAACAAAACTTGGCAGGACAATAACGTTATGTCTTGAAGTAAACATGCATGCTTATGACATTGTGTATCAACTTTCCTGCCTGCAGAAGTAGAGCTATATGTGTCCATGGTTGTTCAGATGAAATGACTTGATGTGCCTTCCTTAACTGGAGTCTCCAGAATAAAAGTAGTCTTGCTTATTCATTTAATTAATTATTTATTTAAAAATGTAATAAATATTAATTCTGTATTAAAATGTCTAAAAACGACTAGACTATATTTTGATGAGTTGTTTACTTACATTATCTCAAATGTTTCCAACAATGCTAAAACCCATAGAAATCCACTATTTACTTAAGGTAATGATGTGTGTCTTCTGGGATAGGGAAGCTGGTGAATGGAACAAAATCTAGTGTTTTCATCAGCAGTGGTGGTTGTCTAATTGGGTATACATCAACAGTGAAAGGAGTTTGATGGCAGGACCATTTGTATTTATTTGCATTACTCATGCAGTGTTTATCAGCCCCAAACAGCCAGTTTACTTTACTTTACACAAGCCATAAGCTAACCTTACTGAGCAACGGCAAACACCAATGTGCGTGTCCGTATGGTTAAAATCAACTCTCAGTTATATTAGTAGCCTACTCACCAGAGACTCTGGTTCTCTCTCTTCTTTTCTGCCCTCCAGCTCCAGTCGGCAGTCAACATTAACGTTACACTCCATAAACACCTGAAAACGAAGTGAAGATAAATTCACTTTTTAATCCTAAAAGTTTAAAAGCAATCTCTGAACTCTCCCTCTATTGGTAAAAGGATCCAGGAGAGTAGAATCCGAAGCGACTCGCCATAAACATCCTTTGTTTTGATGGAGAGCCCCCTAGTGGCAGAAGTTACATTTTGTACGTTTAATGTTGCCATGTTGTCCCAGTGGACGTGAAGTCACCTGGCAGGTTTTGGCAAAAAGCTGATAAGAGATGCCCTCGGTAACTGAATTTAATTCAAACAAGTTACCAGTATCTTGTTCAGCTTGTGTTCGGGCACATGGCCCTCGAGCTTGAATGGAAATGACACGTAAGAACGAAACTATCAAAGTGTGTATCAGTATGCATTAATTTAATTCAAATTCAGTTTTAACATTACTGTCTTACATGATGAGTTATGACAAATCCTGGAAGTTAAAATGTTTTATTTAATGGTCTGTCCCTGCAAATCATCGTGGTCACGGTTTTAAAAACAGGCCTCACAGTAAGAGCTGGCCATTAAGCAATTACACACAAATTAATGAACAAATAAACAACAGGATCAATCAATAAATCCATTAAGTGGACCGCTCTCTTGGGACTCTGAGACATCTGTTACATAACCGACTGAATGAATGAAAAGCAGAGGACAGTTGGTAACGAAGCTAATTAGTTCTTAGCTGACATATTGAATTAATATATGGGTTGGAAATGAATTTGTCAAAAAGCTTCTTCACTCATCAAATTACCCCTCTACATCTTCTCCTCTTCAAAGATTCAAGCCACTTAGCACACAATACACGTTGTGATACTCCGGCTGAAAAGCCGCCTCACATTCACTTCTTCAGCTGTTTAAATCAACTTCAAAGCAGTGGACGTAAACTGCACTCCAGAAAACTCTAATTAACTGCTTTAACTATTAGCCCTCCTCACCACACTGGCCTGGCCTCAAACACTGGTTCGTCATCTTAGTCAGATTGAAGATATTAATCACAGCAGCATAGACAGATAGAAGGAGTTATTAAGACAATTATGACATGTGGTGTCACAGTGAGGAGCACACTGTGTCATTATTCTGCTGAGACACTCTCTCGCTGTCTTTGAGAGCATTAAACCTGTGTAAACAGCTCCCCGCCCAACATCTTACCTTTCTCTCTATCAAGTTATAATTCCCGCAATTCATTAATTCATTTTCACTTGCCCTCTCTTTCAACATCAACACAGTTATTACTTGACGAATCTTAACAGAGGACTAATCGCATCTTCACATCACCTGAAAACAACGGCACTGGTATTTGGAACATACAAAGAGTTGCAAGACACACACAGAGGCAGGAAGGTAAAAGGACAAAAAGCAGGCTTTAATGATAAGCTGGCGTCCACAATCCAAAGTTCAAAATCCAAAATGCTAGCAGCAAAAGGAAAAAAAAAACTAAAGAGAAAAACAAAACTGAGGACAAAACAGAAGCCACGGAGAACAAAGCAGGAACACAGAGCACACACAACGACTGGTTAACAGGAAAAGGAACACAGACAAACCCATAAAGAGTCAGGGGAAAACACAGAGTTCGGTAACCAACCCTTGATGTCTGTTACAGTGGGAAAATGTTTTCGAAGCAAAGAATGAAAATGTTGAATTAATCTTCTCGAACGACTCCAGCAGTAAAAACCCACCTCTTGTCTGTCCATCCATAAGCTCATTATGATTCACATCACCCAACATATGGCAACATACTATTTTTGGCAGAGCATCAAGGCGTACAATGGCGCTACACAGAGGCACTGTGTGTATCCACACTTTGGCAAAACGATAGCCGCATTTGCAATTTGCTCATTTGGTGCAAATTGTGGCTGCACGGCCCTCAGCAGCTCTGTGGTCTCCTCTTGTGCACCCACACCTGTCTCATATAATTTCACATAATCACATGTCCATTTTATCCTGATCCAAGCTACACTGTACTGTAGTCTATGGCAATGTAATGTAGTGAATGTGATGTTGTAAACAACCAGTCAGGTCTGCTTTTCTAGGTAAAATCCTATGTTTCACCGAAAGTGATTTGTGTTATTTTTTTCCGTGCAACGGCAGTCGCATTTTCCCTGTGATGCGGCCATGCAAACAAAACAATCCACGTCAGATAATAGAGTTAAATGATGCCAGTGTTTGATACATTATGCAAATCACACTGAGTGCTGGTCAGTTCAGCACAAAATGCCAGAGAAATGATAACTTTCACATGTAATATGAAAAAGAAGCAGAGTTGAATTTATTTAAGTTTTATTTTAGAAGGAATCCTGGAGGAATTTTCTATTTTATTTCACGGCCATTGGAAGGATTCACTCAATCAGCCTGAAATATTTTTGAAATGACTGTCTGTCAGTGCCCATTACACAGAAAAGAAGTGAGTGAGTCACAGTATCCAACAATGTTTTAGCCCACATGACAATGGCAGACACTCTTGTCTTCATAACACAGACAGACACATAAATGTTGGCAGGAAATATTCCAATTTGCTGTGGCAGTGCTCGAGCCCAGATGTTCTCCCCTCACGTCCTCCAGCTTTTCTGGGGGTAGCCCAAGGCATTACTAGGCCAGATGGGATATGTAATCCCTCCAGCGTGTTTAGAGTCCGCCTTGGGGTCTCCTCATATTTGGAC
Organism: Pagrus major; assembly: GCF_040436345.1. Classification (NCBI taxonomy): domain Eukaryota; kingdom Metazoa; phylum Chordata; class Actinopteri; order Spariformes; family Sparidae; genus Pagrus; species Pagrus major. The sequence goes on along the minus strand of NC_133222.1, from coordinate 31,805,796 downwards.
ATGCCCAGACTACTGCCACAGGGAGGCGACCAGGGGGCATCCTGATCAGACGAATGAGTCAGCTGGACAGCAGATATCAAAGCTCCTCACCCAGAGCAAAAGGCTGAACTGCGAAGAAAACTGATTTTATCAGCTTAAATCTGCGATCTCGTTCTGTTGGTCACTTCTCCTTCTTTGCCAGGAAGCTGCACAAATCCACCTGTTGATCTCTCACTCTAATTTATCGTAACTTTGGAAAAAGCCCTAAAGTCTAAAGTAGTTAAATCTCCCAAGCACCCAGCCCACATTGGACAGTCCGGTGTGGTTTTTCCACTGGCACTTTTGGCCACGCCGAGTCAAACCGAGTCACATTTCCATTACCAGTTTTACCAAGTTGGACCGAGCTGTGCCCATGATGAACCCTATCCAGAGTAGGGCCATGGTGTGCCCACCTCACCTCCACGCAGGCAGCAGTGATGTCTTGTGACCACAGCCAACCCATGATGTCCCTGTCTCTCCCTCAAACAGCGTGAGGGAGAGAGGGGGCAACACACAGAGTGTTGGGAGACTCAACTCGTGTCTGCGTAGGAGACCAGAGAGAAAGCCGTCTTTTCAAAGTCTCAGTGTATTCAGCTGTTTCAGAAGTTGTGCTAAGTCACTGCTAGTGAAGACAAGTTTACAAGGTACATTTTAGCCACATCACAGACTAAGAAACAAAAGAATAAAAACAAAAGACAAAACAAAAAGGATTTTATATGGTGTTGTGTGGAGATGAATTGAGGAGTCTCTAAGCCTGAGGCAGTGGATACTTCTGTATCTTTTGCCAGATGGCAGCAAGGTGAACAGACTGTGGCCGAGGTGGGTGTTGTCTTTTATTGTGAAGAATTTATAGGAAATTAATTAGTAGAGCTTTGTGAAGAGTTATTCTCTGAGAGTACTGAAGGGAAGAAGACTATTTACAGCTGCTCCTTTGACCACTACTCATGACAAGCTCATCATCAGTCAAAGATACACACGCTCCATCCCACTCTGTGTTGCAAAATTGGGTGTTGATTCTGAAACAAAAGAAAGCCTCAAATTTACAAGTGACACCCAAGAAGCATGAATGTCCATCCTCTTTTAATGTTCTTGCAAATCCAAGCAGTAGCTGGGGGTGATGGGATGGACTGAGGACACTAAAATGAGCCTACAGGAAATGACTCAGCCATTTAGAGCCGATTGGGAACACATAGAAAATATGCATTACTTGTGCTTGCCGAAGAAGAGCAACTTTTCAAATGACGCTGAAATGGCTGTAATTCCCTATCATTATCTCTTCCATCATCAAAGAATGTCCTAAGCTGACCAATTTGCTGCTAATTGCAGGGCATCATTATGTCATCTCTCAGCACAGAAGAAGACCATAGTGAGTATTGTGGAGATAATTACTATCAAGACAAATACCTTCTGTCTGAACGGTTAAGTCCTGGACAGCTTATAATGCTCTTACTCAAGTAAATCAAGTAAATGATCACCTCCTCCTGTAATCTGTCAGGGGACAACCTCCTGTTGAGTAAAATAGAAAGTTGCAGAAAAAGCCAATTCTGAGAAGAGCACCATGCTTTCATCTGCCAACCTAACTAAAATTATGACAATGCTCAGTCATTGGGTGTCGGTGGATCCTTTGAATTGCATGGTGGGGCCTAAATGCCATGGATGCTTCACCCAGGTTGATGCCCCGAACTCTTAGTCATGTTCCTCAGACCATTTGGGCCAAGCAGCAAATAGAGGGAAATCAGTAAGGTAGAGTTTGTGGTCCAATTATCTCAGTGTACTTCACATAAGGCCACTGGTCCTCAAATATGAGATGTTCTTGGATGGATATTTGACAATAAAGTGAAAGTCGTATTGTGAAAATTCAGTGCTCGATTGAGTTTCAGCCTGTAAACAAGAATCCGCTATGGTGTCTGTCTTACACCACTCCATTGGGTCAATTGTTGATATACCATACTGTTTACTATGAAATGTACTGTAACAGTCAATATTGTAATATATAAAAAAGCTTTTATCCTTTTATTTAAGTATATTAAAGGTGCAATATGTAAGATACCTAAATGTTGAGTCTCATTCCCAAGTGTCAAATACCAACACTTTGAGTTGGTGGTCTGTAGTCGAAGACCTGGAAAACCTAGAGCGTCTGTATTTGACGACCTGGGAATTCAACTATCCTCTTTCAGAACTGCTTATTGCACCTTTGACTTGTTTGTAAACAATTATCAGCCTCAATCAGTTAAAAGTCTGAAACGTGAATAAAGTCATGTTGACATATGTGACTTTTTGTCACAGATAATGGTCAGATGGGACAAGGACAGACCACTAATGCAGGTGCTTCCATTGAGGACACAATGACTTGCTGAATGGTTTGATTGTGTAAAAATGATGTCAATCATACATTATGCCTTCACAGTCATCAGATCTCAATCCAGTTGAAAATCTCAGGGAGAAATTGGACCAACCTGTTAGAAACTGCTCCCCACCATCTTCATCGAAACACCAATTGGGAATATCCTCTGATTCTTTGTTCAATACTCCAGTAGTGGTCCAAATAATTGGACAGTCGATGACAATGAAACTGTTGTGGAGGAACAACACAACACCTTACTGCTGGAAATCTACCCCATATTATATAAAATGTTGTATGCTATTACATACAAAACAGCCCAGTACAGAAAAATACAGCACGAACAACTCATTTTCTAACCATTAATTTATCACTATGAATCCCTTCAGCTGCTGGTATGGAACATGAGCTGGCTGGTGTGATCCTATCTATTCCTTTGTTCCTTTCGGCAGTGGTGATTTTTATCGTTTTCATCTACTAGAATTTTGACTTGCACTAAATCTGGGATTTCACACTGTTCACGTCATTTTCAACCGGGTGTCTCGGCTCCCATCAAAATAAGTTCATTGTGGAGCGACAATTTCCCTGTGAAGTTGTGCGGTGGCGACAGTGGGTGGGAGCATAATGGCCTCAGTGGAACGGTCACTGTGATCAGCCATTCATCTCCCTGCACGCTCCGTGATGAAGAAACAGCCTGTATTTTCAGTCAGGCATGGGAGATTGCAATAGGCACATAAAGGAATTTGACCCAAGTGTGTTTATGTGAGTGTGTGCTAATGTGGCAGCTGGTAGGACATCAGCCTGTTGTGGGTGAATTTGTGGAGAATGGGTTCTAATGCCAACTGGGCACCTCCCGTCCTGTTTAACAGCTTCGTTAGACACACACACACACACACACACACACACACACACACACACACACACACACACACACACACACACACACACACACACACACACACACACACACACACACACTGATTGCACCCTCAGTCCGACTATATAGCCATTCTGGTAACTTGCAGGGGGCAGATGAGGATATTTAATTTACTTGTTGAAAAGGCACCAGGGCGAACATCACTGCAGCCATATTAACCAAGGGCATTAGACAGAATGCTTCCTAATGTACGCTGCCTGCAAAATGTCTCATTTCAGCATGTCACTATCATCTCCGGACAGCTCTGACATCCCCTGTGGTGCTCATTTATTTGGCTTTTCTTGTCTTTGTTTTAGCCAGTCATCGTTGTTAGCCTCACCCCACTCCTCCTCCTCCTCCTCCTCCCCCTCTCTCTTTCTTTATCGCTTCCTCTCTCTATCTATCTTTCTCTCTCAGGCAAAGTACACATGCAAAGTCAAGTTGTTCGGAACAGTGGTGTCTCTTGATGAAATCCCAGGGGAAATGTTCTGGGAATTGCTTTCATTTTGTTAAAGACGGGGCCATTCTTTTCCTTTGTGTTCGGCACGACCAGGCACAGCTGTTTGCACAATTCAATACCAACTGCCTTACAGATGGATTTCCTCTGCGGTTTTTCCTCAGCCTATTCTTCCCTTACAGCTTTGCTGGGACTGTGTGCACAGTTATAATTTGTTTGCTCGAGCTTATCAGATGAAATGGAACGACAATGTGAACACAGGTATATTTTAATACAACTAATACTATTTTTTTTACAGTTGTAGGACAACATAGAGTGAATCTAACTTCTGCTACTATTACTACTATGTCAAACCAAACCTGAGAAATGGTTAAGGAGAAACTTAATCAAACAAGCACCTTTTTCATGATCATACTGGTTAGTAACTGCACTTTCTGTCCTCAGGATAGCTCTAAAGCCTGAATGAAATATTCATCAAAGGTAGCACCTTGGCTAAACATGGCTGTTCTGCAATAGAGAGTGCAGGGGATCCTGGTAAGTCCAACCTGATAGGAGTTGGAGGCTTATAAACCAGCAGTCAGTGAGCTGTTTATCTGGATAAATGTGTCTGGAAATCATACTACTACGCAACATTTTTTGCTTTCTGATTCTTTCCAACTTTAAAGTTAATTAGTTTATGCTCTAATGAACTTGAAGTTTATGTTTTTCTTTATTTTAGTTACCTCGTTCATGAACAGGAAAGGATTGAGACTTCTGTTTCAAGCTCTGTTTTTTGGTACCCATAACTACTTCTCTAGTCTACTTCTGTGTAGTGCAACTCTATGAGGATGCTTTGTGCGCTTGACTTCAAGGCGGACTGTCCAAAAGTGTGAGCTGTTACCCCAATTTGGACCACTATTCTGTATTGTCCCACTCTATGACTCTATTTCATCTGGTCTCACATTTTTCATTGCCATCTCCCGGTCACAATTCTCCCATATTTCTCCAAATTTATCACAATTTTCACACTTTTTTCGCCTTTTAGTCATCACAACCTGTTTCTGGCACTGTACAGCGTGTAGATTTTTGTGCCTCGTCCTTCTCAGTGAGTGAGAGACAGACAGAGAAATGGAGAGGAGAAAGAGTATTTATATACATTTCAGACGCCCTTACTTTAAATATTAACAGGGCTGGAAAATGTAAAATTTCCGACGTTGATTTTTCTGTCAATCACGGGGGGTTACACCGCTTCAGTCCCCATCGAGAGGCTGACAAACATGCAGGCGTGCAAAGAATCTTGAAAGGGCAGGGGCAAGAAATTAGCAAATGAATTAAAAATGATAAATATTACTTTTTGCCACAGATTTAGGCAAATTAAAGCTAGAGGGTGAATTATTCTGCTCTGTTTTCTGAGAATAAAAAGTCTAATTAAAATAATTTGACATAAAAATGCTGTTGCACTGCGTTTCATTATTTTGTCATTTACATTATTTAAATGTCACCAGAATTATGGAAACACAGTCCTGAATCTCAGTTTTTCTGATTGCCAACATGACTTGCAGCCTAGAGTACAGCAGTATGACACTTGACCTTCCCACCCTGAGTGTGATGTCAGAGGAAAATGGCCGCCATGTGAATATGTTCTATTATATTTCTAGTGTGGCTGCTCGAAACAGCTGTAAACATTCAGAAGTGGGTGTTGAAGAGCTTTCATGGACTAAGATTTTAATGCATACTGAGGGGATGTATCTTCTTACGAGAAGGTCAGAGAACACTACTCATCTACAAAACAGTGCCAGATGGGATTTAGTGTTGGGATAAATCAGCACAGGGTGTGTGGTAAGTTACAATTCATTGACGCTGAGGCCACCACAAATTGTCAGGGGACATATTATTTGTAGTAGAGGTGTTCAGAACAGCATGATATGAGAAAACTGCACTGACTGTCCGTTCCATTGATCTGATTCAAATATCTGCTGTATACTCCACTTCCTCTGCTAAGACTTCTAATTGGGTGCGCTGCCTGTGTTGGATTCCTCTCAGCCTCCACAAATAAGAAGCAGTCACACCTTACCTCTTTTTGACAGGCTGCTAATTGGCTTGATCTTTATTCTCTTTCAGACCCGCAGCTCATCAACCTGTTCAGTGATCACATGCAGTTTGGTGGATGCTCATCAGGTCATCCTTGTTGCTCCTCATTTGAGAATTTATCTGGCCTGACTGGAGCCATGCACCTACCATCTGCCCAGCTGCAATTGGTATGACTTCAAAGACTAATACAAACAGCACTGGGGAGATGAAATATCCCATTGATATTCCATCTTACATCTGTTTTCCACCCAGTTATGAAATCTTGTAAAGCTGCAGGTTGCTGAAGTACCTTGTGATCATCCTTTTTATGAGGTCTGGGACTGATGAGCTGGCGTAGACCTGACCTATAAGTTTCTGGCCTGAAAACATGGAAGTCTTATTTTAAAATATAGATGTTTAAAGAAAAGTACTAACATTTTAACTCCTGAACCAAAAGGCAGAGAAGCAACATTCTGTCTTCTGATTTATTGTTTTTATAAAGAATTCATACTCAGCTGGATGCTGTGTGCATCAATACTTTGTGTCCCATTTGTTCTGTACACAAACAGAAAAAGGACAAGTCATGGCTTTACAGGGAGTTACATGGTGGTATTACTTCTTGGCAGGGTGCAGAGGCTTCCTGCAACTGGCAAACTGACAAGCAAACCCACTTCACAATTGACTAGAAACCAAGCACAGTTAAAACTTCCTCTAAAGCTCTTTTTTCATTCTTTACACTCACTATTTCTGACACTTTATGTATGTACAACCAGGTGCAACATGGTAAATGAGGCGTACATTTGCACTGTGAACAAATAACAAGTCGTCGTGACTTTTTATAAAACCAAGTGGTGTGCAAACAAAATGCCAGGGGGGAGTAGAAGTTCAAGGCTAATTTATTAGCCATTTTACAAACCATGTTTTTTATGAACCAGCCTTTTCTGCAATTTTCAATCGTAGACTGTGGTACTCAAGCCTAGAGTGTTAAGTTTTCCAATCAGCTTCATGGATGAGATTGCGTTGAATGCAGAGCTGAAATTAAACAGAATTCTGATGTAGCTGTTATTCTCCGGATGTGTGAAGACTGAGTAGAGGGCAGTGGATATGGCATCCTCTGTGGATCTAAAAAAAGGAGTGGGAGAAAATAGAGAGAATCTCTGGAGATTACTGTGACAAAGTAACTGGCCTGCGCAGCTAGACCGTTGGGGTCGAACCCTTGGCAACACTTGCGGGCAGTTACTACGGGGCTAACAAAACCAGGCCCCCATCTACATGACTGGGGAGAGAGCTAGAACTTCACTTTCAATGGTCACTAGGACATAAAAACCACATGGATAGAATCACCAGTCAGATCTGATCAAAACTGCTTTAGTGACTTTAAACCGAAAATACGGTTTAAAATGTTTTTTCTCCACAGGTCTATCCTTGAATCAGGTGAAACCGTTGTGAATGTCAACCATGCTCACTACAGCGCAACAACACAATTGGCTGATTTTCCCTGGTTCAGCTCAAGGAACCTAAAAAAGGAAAGCGCCATTATGTCACTGAATCTTGCTTGGGGTCCAGACCGTGGTGACAGTTGTATTGAAGTCAATGGGAGATGCATGGAGAAACGCACTGAAACCCGACACATCTGCATCGTATGACTTCTGATGAAGAAATGCCTCCAGAAACTGAAAGAACACACGGCAGAAAGTAGGTTAACGGCTGTTTTTTCTCCAAATGATTGACAGGGATAATAATATTGTCTAATCTAACCCCCATCTCTGGCGCTGGCGACTTTTCTATTCAAAATGGTAAGGTGGTTTGTCTCCTCCTCTAGTCAGCCAATGACAGGCTTTACGCCAACAGCCTACATCCGGTGAGCAAGATGAAGACAACAAAGACAAGAAAAAGTTGACTATAAACACTTTTGCCTCAAGATTTAAATTAGATAAATATAACTTAGTGTGTTTGAAGAAAACTGACCTCTTCTTAGTAAGCCTTATAGTTTGTTCCAGCACAAAATAGAACAAAATATCAAGGCTGCGTTGAGACCTCAAGAATTGCAAGTTGCAATTGGTTTGCATTAGCTGCTCTTTTTTTACTCCTACGATACATATTGATTGCAAGTTGACTTTTGTCTCTATCACAAGGTGAATAAGATAATGTCAGCATGAGTAAGTAATGAATGCACCATGTGCCTGATAAACACACTACATGTGGTATCATAGCAGTGTTAAATTATGGGTTAAATCCTGCAGTGATCATAAATGAATTCTCTTGGAATATGCATCCGGAGAGTAAGCACTGCAGCACCTCCAGAGAGAGGTGTAACTCCTCACAGCCTCAACACAGTTCTGCTTGTGAGATAATGGCTTATTTTCACAGGATCAGTTAAAGAAATGATTGAAATCCACTGTGGCTGCTGTTACTGAAGTCAGCAAGCAATCATTAAAAAACTGCTCAAAAATCCTGTTAGTTATTCATAGACTTGGTGAGCTGACATGTTCCCCTTGGCAACACATCAAACACACACACACACACACACACACACACACACACACACACACACACACACACACACACACACACACACACACACACACACACACACACACACAGATGTTAATCACATCACTACTTGTTTTTGAGTGCAGAAGAAATCATAGGTGATATCTTTCATTTCCATTAAAAAACATTTTTTATTTTCCCTGTTTTCCAGAGAACCAGCAAGTGATTAGTAAACAATTTCATTATGATGATGCTATCATGTGCTTCTAGACAGCCATTTTAATTTCAGACTGACAAAGACATATGGTGTTATTAATATAAAAAAGTCTTATCTGCTGCCTTTATGCTGTTCTCTAAACACCATATGTTTCCATGATGCATGTACTGCATTATGAATATGAATGTAAAGTCAGGCATTACAAATACAATCGGAGAATAACACCAAAACAGGCCTCCCAAACACTTGCCTGGGACTAAGTCAGAAGTGCTGTTGATGTGTGCTGATGTTTACTGTACCCAGCAGCCCTCTGTCTTTTGGATAGGTTTACTGCAGGAGACCAGCTCAGCAGTCCGACCAAGGACAGTGAGAGGTTATTAAGTAAATCTACTCCCAGCAATTGTTGCCTTCCACTTGGCTCCCCCTCTGTCTCTGCCAGGGGCCCCCTGTGTGATATGGATTGTTTTCAAGTTACAGGCGGTGAAAATGGCCATCTCATTATTTTTAATGGGTGTTTGAGATGGGCTCTATTGCATTGGTGCGCTGTCATTTAGATGCCTGGGCAGAGAGTGGGATGAAAAGGAAAAATGGATGAGGTGTACGGGGAAGAGACTCCTCCATTGTGGTAGAGGTGTGCTCTAACTATTGTTGCAGCCGCAAGAATGTCTTAATGCGTGTTTACCTTGATACGAGTCGTGCCGACGGAGAGGGAGAGGAGTTGTGAGGAACGAGAGAAGAGTAAGAAGGAGACAGAAATCTGTTCTTTGTACACTGAAGCATAACTGTGTTTACGTCTGGCTGTAACCCAGGCGGCCACAGCACATGCTAATTGTGATCATTTTTCAATCTACATTAGTCAGTTGGCTTGTGAGCTCATCTTTACGCCCCCATCCCACCAGCAGTGTGATTAGGTACACATATCTTTTATAACCCTGAAGCTGCCAGCAGCCTGAACAAAATGGTATTTTTTCATAGCCTTTTCCATCTAGATGAGTTTTAATTAAGTCTCCTCGCTGTGTCCCCCTGTGGCTGCTCTAATCAGACCACGGGAGCGTTGCCTCTTTCTCGCTTGTTTAGTAAGGGATCCCACGGCATCTGTCTGGCCCCCCGTCTCACTGTAACACCCCCTCCGTCCGTCTGCCTGCATACTGGGAGAGACACAAGAACACGGGCACTGGGGTGAGCGTTTTGATACAGCACAAGACAATCAGTGGGTGGTTGTCGTATCATTGATTAAGATTGGTGAGGTTATTACTCTGCATGGATATGCACAGATGCTCCCACATGAAGGCCAGGCTGAAACACGCCGGACAATTAATTAATAAATGTAGACGTGGAAAAAAACTTTAGAACTAAAAAGCTTTAATGTCACGTTTTTAATAAGAGTTTTTTTGTTTGCCATTCATTGTATCTTCTGAGATATTTTAGGAGAGGGTCGTAGCTACAGTTATTTTGAATGATTTGATCTGAAGCTGTATGGAAAGTTGCACTGCTGTTATTTTTTTGCTTTAATTTAATTTAAATGTATTTATTTATTTAGATTAATAATATCATTACTACTATTAACAGGGATGGGGGTTGTATACACATTTTTTTGTTAAAACGTTAATACTTATGTTTAATGTCTGTTCAATAGAAATAAATAATAAAAAAAAGAGTTTGGAGGGTGGTTTCTGCTTTTACCAGCCATGACAGTGTTGACTGGTGTTGTTTTTCACCTTGAGAAAACAATCCCATCTAAATACTGTAGTAAGTAGGTCAGCATCTGAAGAAACAAGCAACCAGGTCTATGGAAACAAGCCCAAGAGAAGCGACACAACAACAACAACAGAGCAGCTGTGCTAAATCAATTCTGATGTGCCAACTAACCGCTAGGCATCAATTATGCATAAAGTTTGACTCTGTGACATAGTGTGAGGTCACAAAGTCACAGAATTAAAGGCGGGACTATTGACGTGGCGTTTCAGGAGCAGTGTTTTCTGTGGGAGAGAGGAGCTTCTGTTGGTGTGGACTTTGACCTTTTTAACTTTCAAGATCTTTTACATGCATAAGAACCTGAAGGAAAGGAAAAAATGAAAAAGCATAATAAGTCTTCTTTAACAGTAACAAAGTAATATTACCCAATATTTTTGAAATATCAAAATTATAAGTACACTTACAATATCATGTATCACATTATCACCCGTGTCAACTGGCATGTAAACTTACAGTACCTGCATAGTGCCTTTGAATAATCCCCCGCTTCAGGTCAAATCCTGTCCTTCAATAACCTACAGTCTCGCATTCCCACTCTTTGTTATATTTTTTTCCTTTATTTCACCCACTTTCTCCGTGGCATTGTTATGTAGGCAGCAAAAAAACTAACTAATAAATGCTATATTGATTTGAAATGCCACCTGTGTTCGTGTTGTATATGGGGGAAGGGGAGGGACGGAGGGAACAGGGTTGCAGATGGATCCTGCAACAGGACAAACTAGGCAATTTTGCTTTGTTGGACAGGAGACATGGGCACAAAGAATGAATTATACTTGAGGAACAAGCTCCCCAAAAGCAGCCCAAAGTTGCTTGTGCTGTAATAAGCAGACTTGGCAACCCTGCAAACAACATTGTACACATTTCATGTTAGAAAAAAGCCTGTTCGAGTCTGTTTGCACTTCATTTTGTTGCATTTTGCTTTAATTGATACACCAACTGTTCCACCTCAGCCATTATGGAAAATCTTGAATATGAGTGTGAAAACTGTGTTATCAAATTATATATTCAGTGTAACTTTCTTCCCTTGGGTCACATCTCTCTTTCGGTTCCTGTGTCTGGTGTGAAATTGTTTGTCAGAAAACAGATTATCATCTGAATGTTTAATGAACACATGAAACAGCGTCTGTGACTTTAAAGGCCTCCTAATTAACTGATTAGGAGAGGCTGGAGAAGAAATATGATATGCTTTTTCATGTTTGTTTAAAACACTCAGAAAACAAATCCAGAAGTATGTCAATTCCCAGATGTGTATCTAGGAATTAACATGTGTGCATATTTGTATACTTTGTGTATTTTTGTATTTATGTGCATTTGTCTGTGTTTGTCTAAAGGCTTAGGAGCTGTGTGATAATCATCCAGTGTGCAGGACAAAGAGATGACATACTTTAGTCTTTCAATTACATGGCTGTGAAAGTGTTCACTTTCTCGAAGAAAGTCCATTGTACTCTCATAATTGTATTCTTTCTTCTCATTCAAAAGGATTAGACAAAAAAATCCAATTTGGAGACGGTTGGTAGGTTTGATGCTTTATCATCGCTCATTTCTCCATGCATCAAATTTGCTGCTTGATATCCGCGTTGTTCTCCTCCATTTATTTATGGGTTAGTTCTAAATGATTTAATTTTTTAGTATTTCATCGATCTTCTCTGTGTCCGTCTATGCAGAAGAATGAGCAGTGTTGCAATTTAAAAATCTGATTAAAATTTTTCACATATAGTATCACTGTGTCTCACTAAGGCACAGTAAGGGTTAACACTTAAAGATTATACTGACATGCAGGCATCGATGGCTGTGCGACTGTGTGTTAAACAGGCAAATAAAAGATTGCTCCTGCTCTCAAAATGTGAGACTGCAGCTTGCTTTCTTACAGCGTTGTAGTCTCAGCTGTGTTTCCCTCTCATTGTCTAAAGTCTTGTTTATGTGTGCTTCTTCTTCCCGTGTGCTGTCATCGTTAGCAGCAAAACAAGATAGTGAGATGAGATGACGAGCCCTGACTTTAAATTGCATCTGTGTAGATAAATTCCACAGAGATCTCATGGAGAGTGTTTTAGAGTTCACCTGCTGTACTGAGAAACATCTTGCCAAAACACCCACACATACACACAGTTGTACATATATGAGATGTGGCATGTGTCATATTTCATTGCAGTTAGGCACTGACTAGGTTGAAGTTATGTGGATGCACAGGTGAATTAGGGCAAAAGAAGCTCATCGACAAATGCAGAGGCAGGGCCATGACCTCAGGCTGGGTCATATATGCAACTTGCTCTGCTACACAAAAGCACAGGGCAGAGTTGTGAACACTAAAAAAACTATTGAATTTGATTTTCTTATTTGATCTGCAGTTTCCTCCTTATCATCCTCCTCTTATCTAACTTATGAATCTCTTCTGGTTGATATGCCATTTATCTGATGTTATGTTTTCAATTTCCATATTGTCTTTTTTTTGTATTCATGGTCTCCATGTTTATTCCCACATGCTTACAGTAGGTCTAACACAAAAATGAATAGATACCATCTATCATTATATAAACAGCAAGGAGACATATTATGCTCATTTTCAGGTTTCTAATTTTATTTTAGTTACTACTAAAATAGGATTACATGCTTTAATGCTCAAAAAAGCACATCATTTTCTCATACTGTCCAGTGCTGCAGCACTGTATTCACCCTCTGTGTGACACTGTTTTAGCTCCCGTCTCTTTAAAAAACCTCTGCCAAATACCCAGTTTGCTCTGGTTGGTCAGCTCACACACGCCTGAGCCAGCACCGCTAACAACAACAGAGCAGCTGTGCTAAATCAGTTCTTACATGCCAAACTAGCCACTAGGCATCATTTATGCAAATGTGTGACTGTGCGACATAGTGTGATGTCACAAAGTCACAGAATTAAAGGCGTAACATAAATCACAACCAAGCTGAAATCTATGGCTGCTGACTGTACATTAAGCTTCACACTTGCTGTGATACATACTTATCTTGAATGGCTTACAACATTTTTACTTTGCCATGCTTGTATCTTTAATACATAGTGCAGCTTATAGACAGACGTGTAGCCATGGCACATTAAAGTATTCAGCATCATCTTCAGCACCACAGACAGCTGATGTCAAGAAGCTCTTAATGGTGTTAACTTGCACTCATTCTTAAGAAATTGGAAACACACATATCCTGATAAATCACACAAATCAATAGCATAGACCTGGAGGCATTTAAAAATTTCCATTTTAATTTCACAACCCACTTGTCAACATTGAGAGGCCTTATTATTAAAACCACTTTGACAGGTGATCGTTTCTTTGCTCTGTGAAGATACTGCTTGTACCTTTGTTGTTCATCTTGCCATCTACAGTGTAGACCCCAGTTAACCTCCACACTGTGCTACTTAGAAGTTTCACTGTTGTGATTATCTGATCAGCACAGCTTTGCCTGCTAATGCCCTCCGCCAGTTTTATTTATTAGCCAAATCTGACGGATAGGTCAATAGGGCAGGCAATGGGTCAAGCTGATGAATTTCAAGAATGAATATTTCATTTTTATACCTCTGCACCAGCATGAACCATGGCTGGAGGGATTATGTTTCTGTTGTCAGTCCGTTCATCCCATTCTTGTGAACGCAGTATCTCAGAAGCGCTTTAAAAGGATTCCTCCATATTTGGCACAAATGTCCACTTGGACTCAAGGATGAACTGTTTAGATCTTCGAGGTCAAAGGTCACTGTGACCTCACAAAACACATTTTTGGCAATAACCCTTAGGTGATCATATGCTAAACACAAATCATTGCACTTATTGTCTTTGTGTACATGGATCTCCATCTCTTTCTTTGTATCATGCTTTTGTGTATCTCACTGAAAGTTGTGTACAAGCCTTAAGACCAAAAATGCAAATGCAATGCATTCTTGTTAAGTTTGTAGAGACAAGGCGTTGTGATGTCCGCTCCTCATTTGCATAAAGTTGATATGAGGCTACTTTATGCAAATCAAGGGCCTTTGGCGCAATGTTGTAAAACCATAAGACTTACCATTGTCAAGTCAAAATGAAGATAGATTCAGCAACTGCATGGCTTATTTCTCAACTACAACAATTTTCTTAATACAAGAGAAAGTTTCCAAACGAGTTCATCCAGTCAGGTGCAGCCAGTAAGTGTTTGCGTGGCTGTCGGATGGTGCAGAATGTTTTGGTCAAGCGTGCAAAGTTGGGAAATGTTCTGTGCCCTCGCGTCCAAAAACGCCTCTGTGGACACGTAAAATGATGGAGTGAAATAAATAAATAAATAAAAAAATAAAAAATGAACAACAAGCAAGGCTTGAATTGATTTAATTTTAATTAACAGGACACGGAAAAAAGTTCAAATTCAGTTTAATTAGTCAGAAGGAGGTAATGTGTGAGTGTGGCAGGCGACTGAATGACTGGCAGGCAGTGGACTGAGCTGAACTGCTGGCTGGAGAATGGACTGACTAGGTTCTGAGCGAGGCAGGCAGATGGAGATCACAGGGAGGTTGTGGACCTGAAACACAGAGAAACAAGATTAATTAATCGCTCAAAACAATAATATCACAGAACTAGCGTTAAGCTGGCATTAGTATCACACTGGCAAAACTGAATGATCTGTTGATGAGTAGCTGAGGGTGGAATGTGTGTCAGCTGAACAGCAGGAAGTCGGGAGCAGAGGAACAACACAGCCACCCCACAGACTCATACACACAAACAGAAACAGACAGGGGAGCACAAGAGACAAATAATAATAATAATGATAATAATTAGTCAGCAGAGGTCATAGAGGAAATGTTCTCCGTCAGTGGATTTGATTGGAAGTGGGGGAAAAAACATTAAAAAAGGACAAACATAGTAAAAGCTGTCTTTCTGATTAAACCTTCACAAAGCTTCATGTCTCTCCACACAGAGTTTTTACTCCCAACCAAAACAATTAGTGGATTACAGGGTCGTGATGTCAACTGAATGGAGCCACAATGCCCGCAAATTTTTGGGGATGCCTAACTCTCTAATCACCTTCGAAACAGAAGCAGCGTCAATACATCTGCACGGGAAAAAACACAGCAGCAGTGCTTTTGCACTCTGTCAAAAAAAATCAAAAGACTGCCTACTGTGCAATGAGCATTGTGCATTTTTCTGACAAACACACACACACACACACAAAAGAAAAACACTTGTTTTTCCTGATCTGTACTATCAACATGTTGATGATTTCCTGCTTTCCATTAAAATTCAAAACAACTGAAAAATGCCTCTCAGGGATAAACTCATTTGAGGAAGAACTGGCAATTTATTCAGCTGTGGCATAACAGCATATGGAATATATCTTTTCAGCAGATCATACCAGCAATACTTAAGGATTTATGATTTTAGTGGCATTAATATTTTGCAATAGCTGTTAAACTGGAGGAGGGGAGACAGACTGAGATAGCGTGGAAGCTAAAAAAGAGTAGAGAAGAGGGTGAAGGTGGAGGACAGCAGGGATGAATAAGGATGATAAAGGACTAGGACCTGGGCAAAGTTTATCCCCAGGGCTTGTACTGTGGCTCTGTTCCTCTAGTTTGAAGGCCCCTTTAGGAGGTTAGGGTCAGGCAGCAACCCAAATCGATGGGCCGAGAAGGGACCGAGAGGCTCCATGCTAATACCTGCTCCGTGATAATACCGCCTGCTGAATCCCTGCTGGATAACGCCATCCATCACCCTGCTGTTGCCACCAGCACAGACAGAGGAGGAAGAATAGAGAGACACAGTATTGTTCAGATAGATAGATGGCTGAGGAATGCTTTTGCGTCTTTGCTGTATGTCCCTGAGCTGATTTTAATAAACGTGGTAATAGGGCAGCAGGAAGTCCCTGCACGGTGTCTCTGGCCCTTCAGACAGGGAGATAAATGGCAGGTCTTGCAGGTCTAGAGGGACAGAAAGATGTTAATCCATATATTACATATTACTAGCTCCAGTCTCAGCGTCACAGTGCTGATACATCATAGAAGATATTGATTGGCCCTGTCTTGGCAAGGGCTTCTAAATGAGATATTTCATCCTTGTGAGGGAAACTCACTGTACACTACTTTCTAATCAGGAGCCTACCGCCTGGCCGTTTTTTCTTTTTTTCTTTTTCAAGTTTGATTCACATTCATGAAAGGTTTAGTTTTTCTGCGAAGCGACGTAAAGGTACACTGTGTAGTTTGGGGGGAAGACATTTTAATCAGAAGAGAAAGATCTTCTTTGACTGATTTTTTTCTGCCTCAACCAAGTGAATAAACAAACTTTCTTCATTGATGACTGATAAAACTGAATAAACGAACTGACTTACGTAATTCTGAGTTTGAATTTCTTCTCCAAAACTACATAGTGCTCCTTTAAGCTGCTGAGTACCTGTTGTACTACTTGGTTATGGTCAGGAAAACAACATGGTTTGGCTCAAAATACCTCTTTTGGTCGCCACAAACATGGCTGGAAAATGTCCCAAGATCTCCTTCAAAACACCTGCTTATGATGCCACAAATGCAGCTGAGCTGGCCCAACTTCCTGTGAAAAATATCCGGTCATAGTGGAACGGCTGTATTGAGCAGCTGGGAGATAAGGTGTGCTGTCTTCCAGACAAGCAAGGTCACATTCGTGTTCCTCTGGTATCTAATTTTCACTATATCTCATACAAGAAACGTACCGGCTCCACGATAGACTGAACTCCATATTCTCTCATCAATTACAACGTGACCTAGGTAAGCACGTTTCCACAGAGTATTCTGTAGCGGGTTAAATATTCACAGGCTGGAAAGTGTCCGGCAGAACTGGCATGGCATTACACTGTGTTACTACATGTACTGTTGAGCCTGTTCACCTTGATCGAGCTTCATTAAATAATTCAGAGTAAGGTATCACGTCTCCTGAATTTCTTGTCTCTGGGTTGATGAGATGAACGAAAATTCATCAACGGGCACGTTTTGTACAGATGTCGATGCCTGGTACAAACTTGGATGTATCTGTGGTTTGCAGAAACTTTAACTGCTAACATTTTATCCTGGCGACTTGGCTGCTGAAATTATGCTCCATCTCCAGAGGAGAGTAAATTCTTTGTAAGAGGCTCACGGTGGAAACACTACACTCTGCCCTCACACATCTTAGAGGCATTGAGCTAGTCACACCTCTGGTACAACCTTTTAAATGATTCTGTGACTACAGAGGCAGAAACACATAACACTGAAAGAATTGTGGTACAAACCTTTTCAAACCCTTTCGGTATAACGTGATCTTCATATTGAGTTGGTCTTTTCACCCTTTATTCTACTGTCCACAGAAGAGTTTATGTGTTAGCAACTCTCAACTTGAACAAAGAGACTTTCCCTTACAGTAACACATTAGTTATTCAATGCATCTATTTTTATAAGTTGCACCACAACTTCTGGGTCAAGCTCTTTGCTTTGTTCCACTAGAGATAAGAGTGTGCAGTGGGTTTCAGTATATCGGCAGTCACTATCTCCCCGACGTGCAGTGCTTTAACTGTTGCCTCTCTTATCAGCAGTATCCTCCTTCGCCAGATACACTGAGCATTTAAACCGACCCAACGCGGGAGTCTCATTGCTCTCTCCCTCAATCTCCATCTTTCTTTCCTCTCTTCTTAATAATGGGTCATTTAAGGTGAGAACTCCTCCATTCACTCCTCCATGTCTAATGAAATAGACATGGAGGAGTTTTTTATTCTACTCTCTATGCTCTATGTAACGTAGTGTTAAAGGTGTCAGTGTGATAAGATAAATGTAGTGTGGGCTATCTGTGGAGGCCAGCAGGAGGAGTGAGGGAGAAAGGCTATAAAGGCAAACATTCATTCTCATTAGCTCTCAGCTGAATCACGTAGCCAGTTGACTTCCTGTGTCTCCCAACTGCACTGCTAATCACTGAGCTGCCCT
Organism: Pagrus major; assembly: GCF_040436345.1. NCBI lineage: Eukaryota > Metazoa > Chordata > Actinopteri > Spariformes > Sparidae > Pagrus > Pagrus major. The sequence goes on along the minus strand of NC_133222.1, from coordinate 31,787,647 downwards.
TCGGCCATCTTAAAGGCCACTGAAGATGTCAGGCTTTTCTCCTTTTCTTTCTTTGCTGCTGAAACATTCTCATAAATGGGGAGCTCGTATATTCTTCTGTTTTTGTTTCCCGAGACAAGTGTAGCAACGCCAAACCTTCATCCTAGAGCCACGATTGTCCACCCCATTGTGACAAATGTGTTTATAGAAATGCTGAACGAGAGAGGATTGAAAAGAAAGAGGGATGATGCAGTGGCTGTAATGGATCTGGACTTAACTATGATGCTGCATACACTGTATGGAAGACACTGTAGTACCAGTTAGGGGAAATATTTGATCACGACAAATGAGCTGGTTTCACATGTGTAGTTTGGTTCATTTGGTCCGGAGTAAGAAGACAAATAGACAATTATTGATGCATTTTAGTTCTAGTCTGGCTGATGTTCATACTGACTTTTTATTGTTTTGTTTTACAAACCAGCCCAGAGACCACCGGTGATGCTGCACTTTACTGAACCTGATATTTACCTGTTTATATTTATGTTCTCTGGTTTTGCAAGAAATGAAAAGAAAGGATTTTTTTATTTCCTTTACACTTTTAATGAGGAACAGCCAAAATACACACAGTAACTCCTACACAGCCCTGTTTTGAACTCTTTTTTACTTTCTGATTGATCAGAGAAAGACCCCACACTGACATGCTGATGCCTGGTTCCTATACTAACAAACCACACAAAAGTCTGCTTGGAAAATCCACCTTTTCCGGTGATCTCGGTCCAGTTCATGGTCCCCTTTAGGTCACACTCGCAGCTGAGGTAAGCACCCTTCATAAAGGTGTAGGGCAGCAGCAAGCTGCCTGGTACGAAACAGGGATTGCTGTACCTTTTTGTGACCGTGGTTTCCATGGCATCTTTTGGAAGCAGTATTTCTGTTTTGCATTCATCTTCTCATTTTTCACTCTGTTTAGAAGCTGCTTGGTTTTGCAACTTAGTTGGTTACTGTAATTATGTCATTTTTTGGGTTACTGTATTTTTTCAAGTCTGTAATTTTACTCATACTTGAGTTTGCATTACACCATGTAATCTATTTAGTTACTTTTAAAATCATAATTGAGTACTGAGTACAATTTGAATGAATATCTAAACCTTTCATCAGCTATCTGATCACAAACGGGAGAGGTGACAATAAGAGAAACAGTTAGTAATGCTTTTAATACTGTACTTAAATATTATTTTAATACAAGTAGTTTTACTTGTAATTGAGTAATATTTCAGTAATGTAACTGTATTCGTACTTGCATCTGTATGACAGTATTAAATGTCTGTTGATCACAGCAATAAACAAACATGGTGTCTGTGGAGAGATGTGTACTACCTGCATACAGACACGTTCAACTAGAGTTTCGTCACTGGTGAGCCTTGGTTGTCTTGAGTGGCAGTGAACCCAAACAAAACGGTCAGCTTTCTCTTGTTGTTTCATGCTGTAGCAGCTTGCTCTTGTGTTGTGTTACAATTTTCAGGTGACACTCCAGACACAAATGTCTGCATCACCTTTGTGACACTGCAAAGAAACGGAATGGAAGTGGGTGGTGAGAGGGCGTAGGTGATAGATTGAGAAATGCCTGATCAGTCAGGAAAATCCACAAGAGCTTTCACCACAAACAACTTAGGTGTGAGAGGACTCTTAATGTCACAGTGTACAGTACAATATTTGACAATCTTGGACCTCAAACTCAATCTAAAAATGTTTTCTTTTTCCCAGTTTGGTCTTGAAGAACTTGACTGGCCAGCATGAATACTGACCTGAAGCCAATCCAATGTTTTTTGATTGAGGAGTCATAAATGAGGGTGATGTTAATACACAATTAACATATCTTTGTTTCAGTGTCCACATACTTTTGGCCACTGTTTAGCAGGATGAGCTCCTCACGCTCTCAGTCCCTCCACAGCTGTGGATCTGTTTACCAAGAAAAACATCTGATTGTTTTCTCGAATTTCTCCCGGGGCAGAGACAATGCCAATGAAACACATACAGTACCAGACACACTTTAGTCATAGGCACACTAATTATAGGGAATCAGTAAGGGGTAATGTTTTGTTTCAAATCAGTGGTGGGCTTTAGGCTGGTAGATTAATTAGTCAAAGATTATTCACGTGGGCCCAGATACTGTAGATCGTCTAACTTTGCTTCTTTCTTGTGTCCTAATGAAGGAAGCCAATACCATTATAATAGTTTTGGTTTGGCAAAAGGTCTGTGTGGTTATCAGAGGAGTTTTTAATGTTGGTAATGGCCTGAAGGGGCCAAATGCCAGAGATAATCCAATGGTAATTAAATGAACCGCTGCCAGCAAGAAAAAAAAAACAAAAAACTGTGAGAATGAACGAGCTGGAGGGATATTCTAGAATAAGACAACAACTGTGATCCATAGTTGATTTTTCTCCATGTCATGAGGACAGTGATCTGTCATCTGGCAAGATCAAGACACAGCAGGGATACAGTTAATCAGAAGATACCCGCACATTTGTATGCAAAGCACACACAGACACACACACAGACACACAATTAGAATATGCCATAAAATTACATTTAAGCAATTATGCAGACTTGAAACACTGGATCTTATCTGACACCCTAGCTGGGCAGGAATGAAAGAGAAAGTGTTTAATTCACTCGCGATGTATCAACATTAACCTGCCAAAATGTGTAAATGTTAACACCTGGAGTAGCTTTAATGTTCGGGAAATGTGCTGCAATTTCAAAATTTGACACATTTCAGGAGCTGTGTGACTAAGGTATATGTTTGATCCCCAGTCACAGCCAGTGTGTCATGAATAGCTGGTCCGGATAATTGCAGGGTATAAATATCTGTCCATCAAATAACCAGTTAAGAAATGTGAAAAATGTCTGTATTACTTTATGCTAATCACATAAGGTTGACAACCAAAGGACCCTCTGGTGTACATTCATTTTTCACCTGCACTGAATGTGTGACACAGTCTACAAAGTAAAATAAAGTTATTTTTTTGCATATGTGTGATTGAGAGCTGGGCTTTGTGCCCACAGATGCTGATAATTTAAGTTATTTACTGGCTAATTATGATATAATTTAAAGGGTCCACTCACACAGGTATTCTGCCTCCTCTGGGGACTGTGTGAGTGTGTATACACTGAGCTTTATTGACATCTCTCTGACCTGCCAGTTTGTTTTATTGCACCTGTTATGATAGGAGAGTCTACTGAGTCTATTGAGTCATTTTAGCTCTCTATTGGTCTCCACAAACTTCTTGGAAATATGTTTAGCTGCTCAAATATTCCACTATATTCACCAGCTAGTCACTAAATGTTTCAAGTTGTGACACGTCTCTTTTGCTGCACAGTTCTACATTACAAGCAACTCAATCAACTGACTTGAAATCTTTTTCAGTGATGTTTTTAGTCGTCAGAAGCATCTTGTGAGCAGATTTGTAAACCTTATGCCTGCAGCTGTTTTGTCAATGGTGTCGGGACCTCGGAAATGTGATGGAAAAGCTGCAAAATGAATACAGTGTTTTATCTATTTCTTTAGAGCCTTTGAGAATCATCTATCTGCAGTTGTCAAGTCTGACCCCGACAAACTCTGTCATAAGAACATCGATGTGCAGAGCCTGGGATGACTTTCTCAAAGCCCAGAAGAACTTCTTCAAGGTAACTGCATTTTCAGCCCACAGCTGTGTCTGTTCATTAATGTACAAGCTCCCACACATTCACACTGTCCTTTTTTAAAAAAATTTTTTTTAAAGGATGCCTGTAAGAATACAGACGTGTAGTTGGTTTGGGTTGATGACAGTATCGCAGAAAAGCCTTTACATTGCATGTTTAGTACATGAGCTGTAGTATTTAGATGCAGTAACTGATGTACTAATAAAGGTTTTCTTTCATATCAGTAACCAACTGAAAAAAGAAACGGATGCTCCAGTTTTTACCAGTGCAAGAGTTTCCTGAATTATCTTGTGAACAACCTTTAGGATTTCCTGAATTATGTCGTTAACAACCTTTAAAGCCAAAGAGCATTTCTTGATACAACATCCTTCATCCAAGTTTTTTTTTGCCTGTCTAATTTTTCTGCACTATATAAGAAGTTCTTTCATATGGCATCCCTATTTGTCAAGAAGCAACAGAAACTCTGAAAAGTTTCCATTATCTTTGCTGTTATCCTCCAGAGTGCAGCTGCCTCAGACTGCATCCCTCTGTAGCTGTAATTCCTCTCTTGCCAGTGAAATTCACGACATCAACAGCATGTTCCAACACCTGCTGTATCTTCTGTACTTGATCTCAGTGGGCTGATATTTGAGAACCATGCAGCAGGCTGACTATCTCTGCTTTAGTGCCCTGACAGAAACACCATGGTTCCATTGTGCGTGCACAAAAAATTAAGAGTATTTAAGGGTCATATTGATAACTTTTTGAAAAAAGGTCCAAAATGATTGTTTTGTTTATATCTGTTTAAGAATCCTACTTACTCTTACTTATTCTTCTCTCGAACGACAGCTGTGTTGTGACATGAACGCAATGGAAGGGGGGAGATGGAAGACCACATTTGGTGGATGAATGTTATCAATAACACCTTTAAGTAAATAATAACTTATTGAATGAAGGTCAGCAGTCGCTAAGTTGCCATATTTAAGCTACAATGTACTGTAGCATCAAGAACCTGTGATACATGTTATAACCTTTAAGGGATCTTGGCAAAGTAAATGTGTCCTTGATGACATATTACTGAGAATTAGGTTATGCTGGGGGCCATAAATTTAATTTCCAGTTAATAAAAATCTTCTATACAGCCAAATCTCTTCGACTGCAGGGTCAGCGCTGAAAGAGGAGCAGGAGTCAGCCACCTGTCATCCTGACAGAAAACTAACACACAGTAACACTTTGTTGACGACAAAATAACCAGTGGTCACAAGAATTCACATTTAATACAGGTTCAGCTCAACATCAGCACATGTGGATACATGGACGGATTGGGTGACAGACATCTAACTGCCTTCCGAGTCTAACATAAGAGCGAGACACATACACAGAAAGTGACACAAAACAGCTGCAAACAGCCTCGTTATTTGTAGATATTTTGTCTCTTGGTCGTTTTGTGTTTCTTTGTGCTCATTTTGCATGAATTTGTAATTTGTATATTTTGTGTTGTAGTCCCTTTATGCTGCATAAGAGTGCTGTTTAGGTGGAGTGCTGAGGATGAGTTCACAGCAAAGCACAATAAAGAAGCTGTTCTGTAGTTTGGTGGTACGGCAGCAGATATATCTGTATCCTCTGCCAGATGGCAGCAGGGTGAACAGACTGTGGCTGGGTTGGGTGTTGTCTTTTAGTATTCTTTGGGCTCTGTGAGGACAAGCACTGGACACAGCTTATAGTAATAGTAACAGCAGGCCAAGCACACATAACACCTGGCTGTAACATGCTACCGGCTTAACATCTGTCGAAATGGGCTGACCTGGCTTTTAATCAAAAACTTTGTTGAGGCAGAGCTGCTGGAGGACACCAGCGGGAAAACCAGAGGACTTTCGCCACAAAATATGATCCAGGAGAAGTTGGAGAAGTTTCTGCCAATGCCTCTGTATTTTCTGTGGATAAAACGTGTCAGTATTGGAAGCCATTGTATCTCACTGTTCGGTCGGAAAGCAAATTGGATGTGTGAAGCTCAATGGGTATTTTCTGTCAGCTCCATCATTAACAAAAACTCTCAGACTCCTATTTATGCTTGACACAGACTGAAGAGAGGAGTGTGGTTTGGGTCAATAATGTAAACAAAGCGTGAGAGTTAAATATGTGTAATTACTACGAGTAGACAGCAATTAAAAATCTGAAATGCAAGACTACAACTCTCTCAATGTGACCTTGATGAAGTCTGTGTTGGTGCTGGCATATGCTGCGCTGGATTTTGACTTTTATTCCACAGTCCGTTAAAAAGAAGAAAGGCTTAATATTTTCTTTAAGCTCTTTTGCAATTTGTGTTCACCACATTGCCAAGGAATCAAGGAATTATCTCTTTTTTGTTCTCTTGTTTTTGTGTTGCTTTTCTTATTTATCTCTCATGTTCCTTCAGGGAGGACAGCAAAGTGCGTGCAATGAAGGCTTCACATACAGAGCCAAGCAAAATATGACAATAACTCTGTATAATACGATAAGTAGCTTAGCTAACCACTTCGCTGACACACAACCTCTAAACTGGTCTCCCAAATTCTCAGCCTCAGACTCCAGGGCTTCTTGTGTCAAATCAAATTCAGGCAGTAACAGGAAGAGGTTTGATGTTAAAGCCCCAGGGTGATGCAAGATTGGGTTTGAAAAATTGTTGCAATTAGTGTGTGCAAAGTATGTTCACCAATTGGTAGGCAGTGTTTGTCTTCAGTAATTCAGTACAGTGCCGGATTTAATACACTGGGGCCGCCTTCAGTATTAGCCTATGTGATCCACTGAATGTACACTTCACTGCATCAGACTGACAACAGCACCAGCTAATCAACTAAAGGGTCTGTGTGAGTGTGGGTGTAGGAAACAGAACATGAATTCTGAACCATGAAGCTGAGTTAGGTTAATTAATGTGAAGGTGCTACGGAGTGGTTCTGACGTAGTTTATCAATCACTATATGTCACAATGAGCTACCTGCTACAAGCTATTCTACCAATAATGAGTGCTTGCACATAGCCAACACAGTGTTGGCTGACAGCTCTGTATGAGAACAAGGTCGTAATGAGCGCGAGTGACCTGAGAAAGATTTGAAAAGAAGAGTTCTATCGTCACATTTGATTGCTTGGAGTGTGGTTGGATTACACGATGTAGAATTAGACTGATTAGAACAGATAGCGATGCTCAGATAAAGAGCAGTTGTATGGAAGGAGTTAAAGCTGCACCAATTAATATTATTATATTAAAGGTGCAATATGTAGGAATTGGGCACCATCAAATTCATACTCAAAACAAATAGGGGGTATCACTAAAGTAACAGCTAACTGCTACCAACTGTAGCAGCTGTTAGCCTTATAGCACAGCTAGCATAGGAGCTTTAGACCGGGATTCTAACTTCAGTAGATATCTCTGCTACACAACACGTCATGAGGTCAAAACTGTTATTTTTTCATGCTCTGTTGATAATTTTAGTTATATTGTGAAGGTTTTCAACTAAAAGTGCTAGATGCTGCACTCTTCATCAAATGTGAAATGGGTCAGCTGTAGTAATGAACCCACAATTCCCCTCAAAATCACTTTGCACACATTGAGAAAGCAATTATCAGCAAATCAGCCAGTTTTTGCCCTCAGGACATGGTGGGAACAAAACAGAAATAAAATTAGAGTGAATATTGTACTTAGAGTCATCAGGAGGCCAGAAAAAAAACTTGCTCTGGGTCTGCTGGATGTGTAATTATGTGACTGTTTGCTATCATTTCCTATAACAACCTCAGTAAAAGCTAAATAATAAGTTAACATCGTGTTTACAGTTTGTTCTGCTGCTTTTACGTGGCCAAGAATAAAAATGAACCAATAAATGCAGCTTTAAAGAGACAAGCATAAACTGGCAAGGTTTTTATCTACAGATAAATTCTGATGCTAAAGCAGTGTTATAAAAGAGAGAGTGAGACATATACTTACATAAAGTATACACGCACTAGAATACAAATTACATAAATTATGCCTACAACGTGCACAGCATTCGAATACAAAAATAGACAACACAGATTTAAAAAAATGACTTTAACCTCTAACAGCGGTGATTCCATTTCATTTTAGTCGAAATATCAGAGAGCAATCACAAGCCATAGGTAGCATTATAACAATGGCATACAAAATGCTGCAAGTTGCAACCCTGTTGCTTTTGAAGCTGCTGATTTGATTGAGGCACCACGGCTCATTTCTAAATAACTGCTGCAATGTAAGCATTCATTTCCTCCCAGGGAATCCAATCAAGTGGCCAGTGAAGTCAAAAGGAACTGATTGGACCAGGTGCAAGGCAGAGGACAAAATGTGTGTGAGGTACTGGCTCAGTCACCAAAGAGTTTTAGTGGCTTCTTGGAAAGTAAACCTGACCATGTCAATGCTGTGGACAGTTATTTTAAGAACAGTTGCAGTGTGAATGGGAAGTGTTGTATAATTGTAAACCTTTCCAGGTTCCACTTCCTCTTTGTGTGAGACTTTAAGATTTTACTCTGGTACCTGTCAGAGAGGAATATTGAACTTATTACATTTTTTCAAAATTCAATTACGAATGTCAAAACTAGTCTCTTCACAAAATGTGGCAGCACTTTTAAAATATACTAAATGCATTCCAATATTTTTATTCCAACAAAAAACTATTTTGGCAACGTAAGAGTTGTACATTTATGGTATTCCTCAGAAATGTGAGCCAATGACAATTATTGTATTTATAATAATAATAATAATAATAATAATAATAATAATAATGATGATAATAATAATAATAATAATACTATGGTGAAACAAGATCCCCCCTCCCAAGTACCTGGTCTGCTCTGATTGGTCAGCTCACACACCTGAACCAGCACCACTTACTGTGTCTCTGGTCGGCTCTGTCGTTTTTTCAGCTTCCAGTTAGCTTCACCTCTACTGGGATATAGGCATAAATTGTGCAAATGTTTGACATGGTGAGGAAGTGTGATGTCACAAAGTCACAGAAATAAAGGCGGGACTACGGACGAGGACTTTCAGGCACTTCAGGAGCAGTGTTTTCTGTGGGAAAGAGGAGCTCCTGTATGCACAGATAAATTTCAAGAGCTTTTACATGCACATGAACATATGTGTTTCTTGGAATAACCCTAATTGCTATCACCATGATCTTTCCCTATCTTTAGCCTTAATGTAGAAATGTTGCAAAGATATTGCAGAAAGTAAGCGTTTTTAAACTGTTGGCATTGAATGTCATCTGGGGTTTTGCTAAATAGTCCAATATTGATGTTGTCGTCTGGAAATACGGTGGCTTCAACCTGTCAGTCAGTGAGTTTGTAAACAAGACTGTCCTGTCAAATAAAAAAAAAAACTACAGCATCAGTCATTTCAACAAGAGCTCCAAATCGACATACAGCATGTTTATGTTTAAGTGACAACGTCAAGTGACATCACAAATGACGAACAAAAATGGCCTAAGATTCAATTTGGGCTTAGATAACTTATTATCCATTTCTAAGAAACCAAAAGGATTGCAAACTGGAGAGGCCAGATCCCTTTTAATTGACCTTGTCTCCATAGTTAATAAGCTAAGAGAGTAAAAGATAGACAGCAGCAGCTATTAGTGACACTGTTGGCCACAATTAAACCAACATACAGAGTTCCTCTTTGCGCTTCCTCTTTTCAATGAAGAAGTCAGGTGTCTGAGTAATCTCTCTTTCACAGGAGGTCATGATGGGCAAATGAAAAAAAAACAAAAAACCTTTGTGAGATTTTTTCTCTCCCTATATTTCCTTCAGAGCTAATAATCCACAAGTGTAGAGCAAGGACTTTATTTTGTAATATCCTACCATAGTGATTTTGCAGCTAATAAGAGAGGAGATTCATCCCTGTGTGCGGTTAATCTCCGAGCAAATTCCTTTAATTGTAATGCAAATTGACTTTGTTTGTACAAAAATTACTGTCAATCCTCGGTAAATGGCACTAATGCTATTAGATGATCTGCATACTTACAAGCAACGAGCACTGTGGTGAAGATTTAAAAGCCCTACAATTGCCATTTACAATCACTGACAACTCTTCAGCTTTCACAACACGCTTTTCTTTTCATTTTGAGAAACTGACAGAGCACTTCTAAACAGTTTCACCTGCACTTTGACAAGCTTTTGTTTTCTCAAATGAATATGAGGCAGCTGCTGCCTAACGTCTTATTGTGACCACCCGAACACCCACAGAGTTGCATCAGTTTAAATCTATCCTAGGAGTGAATGTGCTTAGTACGTCCGCTGCTCCTCATAGTTATCAGGAGGAAAATCACAGGCATCTGACCACAGAGAGACACAATGAGCACAACGGTGAAAACAAATTGGCACTCTGGGGAGCTCTGAGGCATCCTTTTTGCTACCCAGTTTGGTGGGGATGACGTTATAATATACGTCAGCTGCTGCAATGGAAATTAGTCCTGCGGAGGACTGTGTGTTTGTTTGGAGTGTAGATAATAAGACAGCCACTATGCATGTTGAGCAGGTCAGCATGGGGTCTTCACACATGCTTATGTCTGATATTCTGCGGTTTAAAACATGCAAAGGTCAAACTGATATGCTTCATGCTAATATAAATCCTTGTGTTGACATTGTTTATAGCATGAGTAAACCATCTTGTTTATACTCCCTGTTGATTTCATGGGTTGTTTTGTACTTGTATCCATTGTCTCCTGGGGACAATGAATGGCATTATACACTGTATAGTGCGTTAAAGCACCTAGACAGATGTGCTGCGTTCATAAGAGGCTCCCACCTCCAACAACACTCTATTTTTTTATTCCTTTGTGTCAAGGTTTGCAAGAAGGACACAAAGCAGACAGGTTGAAAAAAACAAAACAAAACAGGGCTTTCATAAAATGAAGCTGAAATCCAAAGAGCAAAAACTGGCAGGCAACAAAAACAGGCAGCAGGCAGGGGCAAAAACAAAATAACTAAGGAGAAATACAAAACTTAACTGAAAATAAAATGGCATGGTAGAGAGAACACAGGATAGAATACTGGAAGAAGACACAAGCGGCAGATGTAACACATGGATAAGAGATATAAGGAAAAAACAAGACAACCCGATAACTAAACGAGGGAAACACCAACTACATTCACAAGGGCTGATAATCAGGGACATGTCAACAAATAAGGGCAATCACAAAGGCAGAAAGAGACAGAAAGTGAATAAAATTAAACATAATATAAAACAGGAAATTACTGAACTAAAACTTTGTGTAGCAAAACCTCTGACTGTCATGTATTGTTAGCCAGCCTACATCTCAGAGCATACACATCAGAGCCTGGACCCCCACAGTATGCTTTCAGAACCAACAGTCCTACAGAGGATGCCATATCCATTGCTCTCCACTCAGTCTTCACACACCTTGAAAAAGACAACAGAGTGCTGTTTGTTGATTTCAAAACAGAATTCAATACGATCTCACTCATGAAGCTGATTGGAAACTAAACCCTCTGGGCTTGAATACCACACTCTGAAACTAGGTATTGAACCTCCTCACAAGCAGACCCCAGACAGTTTTGATTGGCAGTCATACCTCTTCTACTTTCCTCTCAACAAGAGCCCCCAGGGCTGTGTGCTCAGCCCCCTCCTGTTCACACTGTACATCCATGACTGCACTCCCAGACATCGAGAGAACTTCATTGTGAAATATGCAGATGAACAATGATGACATAGTTCATATCGGGAGGGAGTCAACAATCTTGCAGAGCAGTGCACAGAGAACAACTACAGCTCAACGTCAACAAAACCAATGAGCTGATTGTTGATTTTAGAAAAAAAGGAGACAAAGACACACACCCCTGTCTACATCAGGGAAGTTGAGATGGAGCAGGTCAACAGCTTGGGGGTTCTTGGGAATCAAAATTGCAGAGAACCTGTCATTACACATCAACAGCACAGAAAAGGCTCTATCTCTTAAGTAAACTTGGCAAGTAAACGAGCAACAGAATTAACCTGAGTGGAAAGACAAACTGGCATGGTTTGTGCACGTCACAGAACAGGAAGGCTCTACAGCAGGTGATTCATATCATTGGTACCTATCTACTGAGCATCATTGATATTGGTGAGGTGACATATCTGCACAGAGCCCAAAGGATACTAAAACACCCATCCCTGCCACAGTGTCTGTTCACTCTGCTGCCATCTGGCAAAAGATACAGAAGTATTGGCGGTAGGGTGACCAGATGTCCCGCTTTGTGCGGGACTGCACAGCATTTTAAACGCTTGTCCCTTGTCCCACATATTGAGATGATGTCCCGCAATTTAATTGGCTCTATTTTTCAAAGTCAAACCACCAAATTTGTCATTTATCCAATGGCTGTGAAGAAAGGAGGGCTGTCGTCACCGGTTTGTGTCAGCAGCTGTCAATCAAACTGCGCAGTCAGTCAAGGTAACCTGTCACTGTCTACGCAGTCCCGCCCCCGCAAAAATTGAGAGTGAAAGGGATGCATATTTTGGCAGAATATAATGGAAACTACCACAAAAGAACGACGATGCAGCTACAACAGAGACTGGGAGACTCTTTACAACTGGGTGAAGCCGGTGGAAGACGATTCTCACCAATTTTTTGGCGAACGTTGCCAGAGTTATTTCTCAATTTCACACGGAGGGGAATACGACTTGATGCAACACAGTACCTGCGAGTCTCATAAGAAACGTGTGGCTCAAAAAGGTATGAGCCAATCTATGAAAACATTCCTCCTGAAACCCAAAGATGACTGCCAGACAGATAAGGTAACAGCAGCTGAAATAACCAGCATTTACCACACTGTGCAGAACTCCCAGTCATACAGGTCAGCAGACTGCGGTTGTAAGCTAGCAACCGTCATTTTCCCAGACTCTGAGATTGCATGTCATGTGGTCTAACAAAATCAGCAGCTGTAGTTACAGATGTGCTTGCACCTGCCTCCGTGGAGAGTTGTTTGAGAGAATTAAAAACACCAATGGTTCCCCCACTAAGTGACAGAAACACTCACACAACATTTTTTTTCAGTGGCTCCAGATGCTTCTAAAATATAAACAGGGCTGCTTAAAATATAATAATTGTTAAGTCCTTGACATAGTAAATAAAGGTCTTACCTGTAACCTGTATAGTCTATTGTGTGCTACTAAATCAACCCGAAGGTAAAGCATAGATGTTATGAGCTACCAGGCAGAATAGAAATGTTTATTTTTTAAAGTTAGATAGACAATATATCAAAATTTTAGACTACGTTCATACATTGGTGAAGTGTCCCTCATTGTCCCACACAAACATACCCTTTGTCCCACATTTGGCTTATTGGGATCTGGTCACCCTAATCGGTGGCCATACCACCAGACTACAGAGCAGCTTCTTTCCTCAGAGTCCTTAATTCATCCTCAGTGCTCCATTACATACTATTTTCCCTTTATGTGGCATTAAGGGGCTACAACCCTGGTGCTGTAAAATGACTATAAAATGAACCTTTAACCTTTATAATACAAGTCACATGGGCCAAAATGGTCCCAGAGGAACTGGCATTAAAGCTAGTATGCTAGTGTTTCCAAAATCCTAACTCAGTACCTTAATCATAACTCCTCAGGGACACCACATTATTAACTGACCTAAAAGCCCCAAGAAACAACAACAACAAAAATTAATTTGAGCTCAATTTTTATCAACATGGTACTTGAGAAGCACAATCAATCTGAGCACTCACCATCACTCTCTGTGACCTTATTATTTTTCTATCTCACCTTCACACTGGATATCAGCTGAACAATACACCTTCCTATATTATTTTTTACAAACATATGGGGATTGTTGATAACTGTAGTTTTTATTTAAAGAGATTCGGTTTAATTTAGCCTGTAACATATAACGGGCTATCACATGAGGGCAGATGCTGTGTTGCTGGCGTCATATATTCACAACCTCCATCTATCTTTTATTGTCTTATTTGCATATCAAGGTCCCCTGTTTATCACCTTTCTGTGCATAAGACAACACAGAAAAAAAGACAGCGGTGTGTTGTCGACCTTGAAATATACAAATGACAAACTGAGCAGGAAATTGCTAAAAAGAGACTTCACATGTTGTTTTGTATACTAACGTCGACTTGGTAAAATGGATGTCTGACTTGGTGAGACTATTAAGTGCAATGTTTACAGCACATTAGCTGTGCACTTTTGCATTTAATGAAGGAGGCAGTTCTCTCTCAGTGGTCTTTGTAGCTTCACTCTCTGACTCTTTGAAGATGTCCTACTAATGAGGATGGGAATGCTTAATGAGGTAAAGATCTAGATTTTCTGTTTGTTGGTATTTAGCAGAACCTAACATAATTAAAATTACACAGAGAATAAAAACCTTTAGACCTCCAAAAACAAATCAGAGATGGATTGACTCCATAGGTGAGCAGGCTGAGGGAATTCTGCTGAACGCCGTTATTGGCTATCTTACTCAGAGTTAGATAAAAAGACCACTTTAAAGGTGCACTATATAGTTCAGGGGAAGCAATTTAAATCAGAAGAGAAAGATCTTCATTGACTGAATTTTTTATGCCTAAACAAACTAAATAAACAAACTCTCTTCATTTTCATGACTGAATAAACTGAATAATCAAACTGACCTTAAAGGACAACACAACTTCATACTGTTTTACTTTGTTTATATGTGGCGGACCCTGCCACCTTTCTAGCTTCAAACAGTGTTCTGAAGCCCTTATTTTCCTCTGAGAACAGCTTGTTTATTCAGTTATGGAAAAGATATTTATTTCTGAATTTGCATTATTACCTCATTAATATTGTAAATATTAAAATTCTGAGTTTGAATTTCTACATAGTGCCCCACTAACCATGGAGCTATAGCACCAGGAGAGGGTTAACTTAGCTTAGTGAATGACTATAAGCAGCTTGTGCAAGAAATGATCACAGCATGTAACTGCTTGTAAAGCCATGTATTGTCATTTTTTTCCATTTCCATTTGGTTTGATATAACAAGTTATAACATGTTAATTATTTTGACTTTGGACAGAGCCGGGCTGATTTTTCTCCCTGCTTTCGCTCCTCATACAAAGCTCAGTTCACTGTCTCCAGGCGTAAGCTCAGTATTTTACAGACACATATAAGAGTGGTACCGATCTTTTTATCTTACTCTAGGCAAGAAAAGATTATGTTTTTTTTTTTTTCCCAAAATGTCCACCAATTCCTTTAAGACAGTAAGAGAGAGGTGGACAGACAACTGAATAAAAACACCTGAACAGCTCAGAGGCTTCTGCAAATGCATAATGCTTAAGCAAGAGTAAATTCTGAGCATCTTTCTTCATGAGAGCTCTTTCACGAACCACTTATCAAATATCAAACCTGCACAAGGCTATTCTCCCGCAACTCATTCTTAATTCTTGCGCTGATATTTTTTTATCGCTGGATGTTCACTTCATACCAACAATACTGCTGAACAGGAGACAGTTAATTAGTGAAGTCATCACAAATGTATACAGTACCTCTGGAGGATCCATGGTCATTGATTTTTACCTTTTTGCCAAGCGAAGTTCTGTTTCAGCTGATAAATAACCCTGGAGTCTACCTGCGACATGATGAAATGAAATAGCAGAGAGGGACAATGAGTCTAAATTAGGCTGCAAGTAAGGAAAGACCTTGAAAAAATCAGCTTCTTATTGCAGACGGTTAAACAAAACACATTACAGATACAAGCTGGAGGAAGGTACCCTCACCTCAGTGCAGATCAAGGTTGATGTTGGCTGTTCTGCTCTTTTCGACTCTTTCATCTGGGGCATGAAGTACTGCTTGATGTCAATATCCATGCCCTTGAGAAGGGCATCCCTGCTGTGTGAAGGTTGATGATACAGTCGGTATTACATGTAAAGAACATATAAAGGGCATACTTACAGGGGAGGGATTTGAGTTAAGGGTAGAGAGATTTTATGGCAAAAAATGCAAAACCCTGAACAAAGTAAATTTATTAATTAATTAACATCAGTCTGACTGTTACAATACAACTCATAAGTGGAAAGAGAAGTAACATAAAACCAGATGTTGTTGGTGAAAACAAAGTTGAATAACCTTTTTTTTGCATTAAAGCATGTAAACCTATTCTAGTAGTGACCCAAAATAAAATTACGAACCTGAAAATGAGTATAATATGTCTCTGTCTTTAAAATAAACCAAATACGAAAATAAAAGCTCACTAACTGACCTTACCAACCAAACCAAAAGCATCTAAAAGAACATTTCTTAACCATGTGTTTCCAAACAGAACTATCTCTAGTGTGTGTGCAGCATTGTCAGTTATTTAACACGAAGCTTGGCCCTGTACAAGAAAGGTTAAACATGTAACCAACAATGACATTAAACAAATATTAAAATCAGACCAAGAGTTCACATTCATAGCTGTTCTCTGAATCTGTACCTGAGGTAAATGCTAACATGCATACATGCCAATATGCTGACATTTAGCAGGTTTACCCTGTTCACCATCTAAATGGTGCACATTAGCATGCAAACATTGCTAATTAGCACAAAGACCACAGTACAGCTGATGCTTCTGGAAGCATCATTAGTTTTAAAAGGCATGAGGTCATGAACCGAGGTATTGGAAAAATACCTAATTATATATTGGTAATTGACTAAGTTCATACAGCGGCCATTTTCCTCTGACATCATGCTCAGGGTGGGAAGCTCAAATGTGGTACTGCTGCATTCCACATTGCAAGCCATGTAAAGGTAGGAATCTGAAAAAATGTTTTAATGTCACTGCCTCCTGGTTGATCAGCAACTGAAAAGAAAATGGATAGTGAAAATGTGGAGGGACAGTTCACATAGCATATTTGATGACTCACTGGCTATTGTTAGACAATAGTTAATGTTAGCATTCAACCATTTCCTGTTTTATAATGTTACATGATAAGATAGGACAGGCATAAATTAGTTCTAAAATATCAACACACATCTTGGACACATTTATTTAAGCCTGGAAGTGAAACACACTGGATGTAATCAAAGAGTAACGTTAGCTAGGGAGTGGGTGAATGCTAACGTTAGCAAATGGGTTATCGAATATGTTTGAACTTGTGAAAATGCATTTGTCAGGGTCACTGGCCACTATTAAGGATCAGGCAGACATAGCCAACAGATTGAGGCAGGTGATGCTACATTATGAGAGTGAAGAGTGAGGGACAATAACAGTTGATGGATGAAGGAGAGAATAAAGAGACCCCTTTAGTCTTGGTTGAATATATCGCTGTTGTAATTACCACCAATATCTGCCAATGGCCCATTCAACATTCGTCACAGGTTCAGGGCGTTACTTAACCTTGCTAAGCCTAAGTAGAATGAGAGTGAAAATGATAATTGAGTGGTCATTACAGATGAGGATCTTGTGTTAATAGGTGCTAAATGATCATCTAGGAGGGAATAAATGAGTCTGAATGGCTGAGTGGGAGATGGCGGACAGAGGATATTAGTATCATTATTATTGGATAGTATGGTTGCTATTGGCATTTCCTGAATTAAAGTGAAAGGGAACTGTGGGGAGGAAATCTTCCACAGAGGCAAAGCCATAAAGCAACCACTTCTAATTAGTTGGTGAAATTAAAATGCTAAACTAATGGATGGGTTTGTTTTGACGCCACAAAGAGGTGGAGGAAGAGTCACCCTGCTCTTACTCCAGAACATTTTTTCTGCCATTTAAAAACTCAGTTTGTTTTCAACTTTGTAATCATTACATTCCCTGCCTGTCCTTCCTTCCAGTGCTTAAATTGTCCTACTTTGTTTGTCAAATATTTGCCTTTCTTTTCAGTGTCTGATATGAAAAACAAGAACAAATCGGCTGAGCCCAAACTAACAAGCATATGGAAATATGTGCCAATGCGTCACATGGCTGTACATGAACTAGAACCTGCAGCGATGTCGTGTATCGTTAATGTAAACTGCACCCATCATTTCCTCGTGACAGTCCATCACAGGTTAATAAGCAGTTAGTTATGAGTGGCTACACATGTGCAGGCACTTACATAGTAGAATGCATCCGTCTATTTCACATGTCTAAAGTAACTCTAGATTAAGAATGAATAATTACTTAACAGAGTTTACAAAGTGCTTTGACAGGCAGAGCAAAAGCAGGACACTCAGGAAGATAATATAACAGAATAAATGCTTCAAGTCAAGTCAAACAGTCAAGTTAAAGAAGAAGTTAAAACAAGACTAAAAAGAAAGCATAAATACATATATACATACACATAAAGCCATAGCAGAGTTTTTTAAGAATGTATGTCCAGTCAAGTGTACCAATCTGACAATTGTAGGATCTATTTGATCCGAACGGTCGTCTTTTAAAACCTCCATTAGCTCCATACAAATCCAATACATTGTAGTGCAATTAACAGGTATAAGCACTGATCAACCGAGACAGCTGTAAATGTGAAGTATTCACATCTATGCATGTCAAAGGCAGAGATGCCAGATTTCAGGGCAATCAGACTGAGGGCAATAACAGAATCGAAAAGATAAAAACAAATTTTAAATGAGAAGTGATGCACACCTAACAAAGGAAGACAACAGGGGTTTTAAAGACTCAGTGCTCGTTAAAATAGTTCAGAAATGTGTGGGGAGTTTCTGATGAAAGCTGATTGCGTTTGTTAAAGTTGACAGCTACCTGTGTATGAAGCTGACATCAAAATGCATTCCATGTCGCTGAAGAGTCCAGAAAGAGTATTAAAGAAGTCATGAATAAATGAAATGGACTCTTTGATTTGAGATTGCATCCAGCTGAAGTTGTATTTTACTGTGGCGCTACAGAAATGCTGCATGAACCAGAAATAGAATGCTCATTATTATAACTGCTATAATATCAATAACTATGACTCTTATCCCAGCCTACGTCAGTGGAGAGAGTCCTGCGTAGATGACAACCATTTGTTTTGTCTCTATGTTCCAGCCCCCCGCAATGAAAAAAATAAGTCCACTCACTGACATATTAACTCCAGTTGGTCTTAAGGCTTCCTTATCTCTATCACAAAAGCCTACTCCTTTGTTTTGCACGTTCACACCTAGGAGTAGGGTGTGCCAATTCTTGGCTCCATGGCCCTCCAAACAAGTTTTTCAGAGGCACACTTCTAAGGGTTATGAGAAATCTGTCATTTCACTGTATTACGGTTCCTTTTCTTCATCACCAACATAAAAAATGCTACTAGATTGCCCATGTCTCTGTAGCCAACGTTACATTACTCTTTCAGGTTTGTGCATAACAGTCCTGTATAATTGGAGAAATGTAATGATTTGCAACGTATGGTTGGGCCCAGTGACGTGCGGTGAGGTTCATGGCTGGTGAGGCACTGACTCCATCATTATTAACCATTTGACAGCAAGGGCTGGCTCAATTCGTGGCAGCGGAAGCTAGTAGTGGCACTTCCTGCCTTTCACTCCAGCTGCCGGTGTCTGAGGCAGTCACTGCCCTGCCACGGCAACTGCTGCTGTTATGGGCATTTGTTTTTATTTTAATTTTATAAAACAGTCGTCAGTGTTGCATTAGACTCGCTGGCAGTAGCATTTCCATTACGTGATTTCTGCATTAATTTGGTTTTCTTAATTTGGACACACACACACACACACACACACACACACACACACACACACACACACACACACACACACACACACACACACACACACACACGCACAGCGGCAAGTCAGTGGTAGCTGCCCCACACAGCGGCAGCGGTTGAGACAGATGTTGAGAGATTTATTATGAAAAGTGCACTTGACTCGCTCGTAACCATGGACTCTAAGATTGTTGCTAGCTCGCTGTCACTCACTCTGCAGCTGCAGAGTAGCATTTAGAATTTCTGGGCTCACGAGTGCCCCCTACCTTAAGGCAAGGGAACTGCCTGCCTCACCCAGTGCCTCTTCACTGCCGTTGTAAGATCGCTGAGCACACGAAACAGGTTATACACATACATTATATACATCAGCTAAACTATGGGAAGTCAGGGGGGGCATATATTAAAAGTGTTTGAAACATTTGATTGGCGACATACAGAGAGACAGTGACACGCTCTCATTGCATGGCAGAGCACAGTTTGTGAGGGATTGTGCAATCCAAGGTGAGGCTCAGCTTGCTGCTTGCTTGCTCACCATGTGTCTCTTCCCCGTATTTGAACGGAAATGCGAAAATTCAATGATTTTAAATAAAAAACAATCCAAATTGTTTAAGTTAAATGGAAAATTAGTTTATAGTTCAAACCATTTGACAAATATAACCATTTTTATTATATATTTTATTTTTTCCATGATGACAGGTGAGGCTCTGCCTCCCCTGCCTCTCCTGACCGCACGTCACTGGTTGGGCCACACTTTTTCCATACAACACCTTGAAAAACTGCTGAAAAGTAGAACAAAAACAGACAAAGCATTTCTCAAAGTCTAGTTTCACTTAAACATTGCAATGTGTTTGTTCCATAACATCCAACATGTACATGTACTCTAACGATCTTTAGTTGAGCTGTCAAACTTCTTCTTTATGCTTCTCCAGATGAGGACATCAACCTGCACCTTTCATAGGAGACACAACCGATGCTGCTGCTGGCTTCGCTGCCCTGGCCGGACCCCACTACTGTATATGGGTCTCTGTGTAATAGTTTTGGCCAGGCGGCACTTTCTATCCACAGCTCAGTTATTGTGTTGAAACAGATTGGCATAATCTTTAATGCCCCTTGTATGCTTGTACGCCAGACTTTGCCAGGTAGGTTAGACTCTTGGGGTTCATCCAGCTGGCTTTTACTCCCTGCCTGTTTGCTTTATGGTGCAATACCCTCCTGTAACCACTATCTTTGCTGCTCCTACTTAGTGAGACAGAGGAATGGTCAACCTCTGTGATACTACCTGTATTCGCTGGTTGGGTTACAACACGAGACGTGTTAACAATTGTGGAGTGCCTTTCTGTAAATAAGTGGCACCTCAGCGTTTATGTAGTCTGAGTCTTCTGAGTGTGTGCCTACTGACTGTTTTGTTTTTAATGACACCATCTTGTTGCATTGCACTCTCTTCTTCTGCAATTTGAGTAGACTGGGCTGGAGATTTTGGGCCACCAGCTGTTTATCTGGATGTGCCCAAGTCTTAGTATTTGCATAATGGAAATGGATGGAACAGCTTTTCTTTTTTATTTCCCCCTCATTTTCTTTTCCTAATTTTTTTGGATAGAAAGCTGACTCTTGAAAAGATAAAGAACATCACTGATGTTATTATATGTCATCCAATTAGAAAAGGGGAAAGGGCCAGCTGTATTGATGAAAGGCCAGCTGACCTGTCCTTAAAAAGTGACACAAGTCTACTAATGTAACTCTTAATTGATGTCAAGTACAGAAATTACCATAACATTAACACAAAGCATTAATCCTGGAGAAACATTAGTGGATCATTTGGAACTAAAGAAGATGTTTCTGTTTCTTTGGTTGCATAAATAAAGCTTCTGTTACTATCAAGATGCATCATTATAAAAATCAGATTTGCCAGGTGCCCCAAAGCATCAAGGAGCGCCTTGGACTTTGTTGAATTTGTTGGGAACTGAACTCCATGAGATATGTCACCAGCTTGTTCACCGTCCTGCTCTCGGGGAGATGTCTGTGGACGATCTCCAACTAATAACAATCTGTTGTCACTGAATGATGTCCTACTACATCAGCAGCTGCTTCTACCTTTATAAATAATCATCATTTGTTGAGCTAAAAATGTTTCATTGAAGCATCTTCAGCCTCCCACCATGAAGGTAGACTGGCTCATAGCAAGAAGGTCCTGGGCCTGGCCTTTCTGTGCAGAGTTTGCACGTTGTCCCCCTGCTTGTGTGGGTTTCCTCCGGGTACTCCGGTTTCCTCCACCATTAAAAACATGCACCTTAGGTTGATTCTCCAGTCAGTGGCCTTGACCAAAGGCACTGGCTAAGATCTGGAGTCACTAGGTGCAAACACACACCCACTGCTTCCTCCGGATGGGTTAAATGCAGAGTACCAGTTTCACTTTGCTGTACACTGTATCATATGTGATCAATTAAAGAGTCTTCTTCTTCTGATTTGTCTAGTCTTGGCTGACTGCCTCATTTTACTGGAATAGATTGGCTGATACAGGAAGTAGAAGACGCAATGACTTCTCGTGCCCTCCTCCAGCAACTAAAGACCGCAATGAAACCTCTGACTCTTTACCTTTATGTGTTCTTTCAGACACAACTCGCCGTAGGTTACATCTGGGTTTGGTACCTAGACATTGGCGAAGACTGTACATTTTATCTGGGCTATTTCCTCTTGCTGTTCCGGTTCAAAGTCTGCACCCCCAGCCACAGGGTGTTTCAGAAATTCTCAATTCTCTGTTGAAGGCACCTTTTAAAATTCTGAACCAGATCTTTGTTAGTATCCTGTAATTCAAACCTTACCACCTTAAAAGAAGTCATCCTTTATTCCTAACAACATCAATTACTTTTTGCTTCTGTGTTAAGGATGTACATCGGACCAAGACAAAGCCTTCTAACCCCGATACTCTGCCACTCCATGGTCACTGGTGATTAATAGACAGAGGTTCATTTTGACAGATTACTTTAAATCAACAAAGGTTTGTCAGCATGTGTAACTTTCACATTTTAATTCAGCAGACAAAAAAATTGCCTATTTGTCAACTTTAAGATACTTAAAAGTATGTGATAAAGAATAACAGGATCAGTATTATCACAATACAAGGTGTCACTGAACACTCCTCTTCACCATTACTGCTTATTCAAAACGCTGCCAAAGACGTTCAAAGAGGTCCAACTGCTCTCATCACATCTGCCCAATTTTACTGTCTCTGCACTGGTTGCACAGAGGCTAAAAAGTACCTTTTACAATCACTGTGGAGATCTTATTGATTACCTTACAAACACACGTAAACATGGTTTATGTGACTGACCTTTAAAATTCCTGAGCAATAACTGCACCCTGAGGTGTTTGGGCAGAAAATTGCTTTTAGTCGAGACTCAAGAGCAAAGTGTTTACTGCTGAGCTCCTGTAATTATAAACTATCTTTATGAATTGCTGTGTAATAATCATTTGGCTAATTACATATTAACCCAGATACTGATGCCACACCATGCTGACTGAACCGTTAAACAATACAGGAAGGCTTTTGATTTTCTAAACATCCATCATCAGAAAGGTCCCATCAAAATGGGTTGCATGTGTCAGGGACAGCAGTTTGTTTGAAACAAAAGGAAGATAGAATAGAAAAAAAAGATCTAATATCGACATGTTGTAGTTGTTCCTCCAACATCATATTTAATGTTCCCTCAGAACTACCATAGCATCTGACCAATCACTTTTTTTCGATGTCAATCTTTTGTTACCGGGGAAAAGTAGCAAAAGTTTTGTTGTTTTTTTTGTGTTGCCTAAACCTAACCGATGATTGTGAATGAATCATTTTAAAATATTCATCGGGTCCAAAATGATTTTTTATGTGTAAGAATTATGACAGTTGGTTTCAGCTTCTAACAAGGTTTGTCAGCTAAACACCGTTGGTATCACAAGGTTTGTCAGCATCAACAGTCTTGATAATTGTGAAATTGACAAAAAAAAAGTGTTATACAGTATGCGTCCACCATACTGTCCTAACATTAACTAGCTACCGTTAGCTAGCATTAGCAACATTAATGTTAGATAGCTAGAGTAAGAAACGTTAACGTTTGCCAGCTAGCCAGCACTGTTAACGTTCACTAGTTTGTTCGCTAGTGCAACAAACTAGCAACCACTTGAGGGGGCAGATGATCGAACAACAGCGATGTTGTGACATGAATGCAATGGAAGGGGGAGAAGGAATGATGCATTTAGTAGCTGAATGTTATCAACAACACTTTAAGTTTACAGAAGTTTACACCACAAGAAGTCATGAAGTAGTGACTGTGAGAGGGAAGGGAAATCCGTTTAGTGGGCCTGCATGTTTTTATTTGGTGCCAGTATATCGACAGTTGCATTGCAAGAGGAAGTAATATGATATATTGCCATATAGATATTTTGTCCCACCACTAGTAGCTTGCCTGTAATTTTGTTCCTAAACTTAACCAAACTGCACAGAAAATGAAAAATAAATACATAAATAAATACAAATCCTGAATTAATAATCACTTATAATAATAACAATATCTTCCAAATGGGATATAAATCCCAGTCTCCTGGGGAAAGTCCTGTGTTTAACCCAGTCAGCCACCAAAACCTGCTCACTATGTGAACTTGCTCACTTTTCAGTCAGTTGCAATGATGGTCCTGCAGGAACACTGATAATGATGTTGTAGAAACAACACCGTCATGGTGATATCAGAGAGGCTGTCTGAACACGCTGAGCCAGCAATTCCTCTGTGTTGCAGAACAAGAAGTTCTTAAAACAACACTGGCATTAAGTATCATCACATTATGAAGCTGATTAAAAATTCTTACACATTAACACATCCAGCAGACACACATTAGCATTCACTTGAGTTTCAGGAGACCTAATGAATCTAAGTGTAATATTTACTCTCCTCGAGATTCTGTTTTAGGTCTCCATTTACACCTAGCAGAAATATCTGGCTCATTAGCTGCTAAATGCTCCACTGTTCACCAGCTGGTTGTTAACTTTGACTGCTGTCTGATGGCTTACAGTATGATTTAGAACTTGGTCCCACAGAACAGTAAAGTTACAAGTTGTAAATCTGAAACAATGGGCTTAAAGACAGTCACTTTTCCCTAAAGCTGAGGAGAACTGCATGCTCGGGTGATAAATCTCTGTGCACATTTCACATTATGCGTGGTCATTTCATCTATTTTAATACAGAAACATCAGAGCAATCAGAGAAAAGAGAAAATCTGTGTCACCAAATGAAAAACCAAGGAAAATCACAGATGTCATGTCAGAGGACATGCGGTACACCAACACTACAACCATTAAGTTGTATGTGTATGTAATCATTAGCTGATTAATCAATACACCTTGATCTCAATATCAGCCTACAACTGTTGTGGTTTTGAATGTAGGTTAAAAATGTAAATTTCTTTTATGTATCTGACTGCTCAAAGGAATAGTTCACCTTTTTAGGAAATGTGCTTATTTGCTTTATTTTTTTAGATTAGATTGTAGAAGGTAAAAGCTGCTTCACCTTGCCTGGTAGTGCATTAAACAGTAAACAGTGAGCAAAGACACATTTTCATGCAGGAATGATAAAAAATACAAAAGCTTGAAAATTGCCTCAGTAACGTCTTTGACCCTGTCTGCTTTCATAGAGGCTGCTTAAAAACAGCATGGATACCTTTGTTCTCCTGTTCTATTTATTTATTTAGTTTGTATCGTCCGATCCACCAAGTTTTCCCACATAGTTGATTTAAAAAAAGCGGGCGATGCTCTGGTGTCTCTTCTGAACTCATCATAGTGTATAGCGCACATGATTGCACAATATTGTGTCTTCATCTTCACTTATTGTGTCTTTTGTTGTTTAATGGCATTTGGAAAACTGCTTTTAGGTGCAATATTGGAGTGTGGATCAAAACAGTTACAACGTCGCCCACTGACATACACTTTCTCCATATGACAGTCAGGCATGTTCGGCGTATGACTGCATGCACCGCACCGTGATGAACACATATACCATTACACCCCTGCCCTCTAGTGTCACTTGTTGAAGCACCCCTCCAGTGCAGAAGTATAAAGAGCGAGAAAGTATTTTTTGTGCCTAACCCTAACCAAACCGTGACAGTTTGCAAAACTGATACTAGAGGGGTCGGTAAAGCCTCTGTACAACTGTAGTTTGAAGCTTATGACCACTGACCAACCTGCTGTATTTGACAAGTTGTGAGTGGAAATGTGTTGGACCAGAGTAAACACAGAAACCACAGTGAGGGAAAAAACTTGCTATGGTAGATTCAAATTCAAATCAGTGTTTTTTTCATAATGTCAAACTATTCATGAGGAGATGCATATATGTAAACAATATTTACCATGTTCGGTAAATGTGTGCACAACTCCTTCTATGAGAGATCAAGTTTCAGGAAACACACAATTTGCAAAACAGCACTGTGGGAATTTTCAGTAACGGCTTTATTAAATTAGTGCAAAAGACAGACAGAACTCATTCAAAATGTCATCTTTTTCTTGAAGCTGATCTTCCACACAAACCCACACAGGCTACGTTCTTTTGATGCGCGCAAGAAAAAAAAAAAGTAAATCTATGCGCCAAAAAACCTTTTTTTTTTCTTTTTCACACATCTTCTTGTGACTCATAATGACAGATGCAGAGAGAACAGGAGAGGACAGAATCAACTGGAGACAAAATCGAACCTAAACACATGGCAGTCATCAAAGCAAGACTCCTGATTCTGCAATTAATCACAGACTTTTTAAAAAAATAACACAAATAAAAAAACCAAAAAAAGATGTTACAATAAAATAGTCAACACATCAATAGCATTAGAAACAGTGCCTAAAATTCACAGAAAAAAGTTTTCCTCTTTTTTATTTACTCACTGTGTGGGTGACCAAAGAAATTGCAATCAAAGTACATAAGTTAATCAATACTGTATATTTATACAATGGTAAAAAATAAAATATTTATATAATAGTACTTGTTTTTTTGAAGGTTTACACCGTTACTATAAAGATATACTGTTTTCCACTCCATGACAACTAATGCAATAAAAACAGAAGCAAAACGAAGAAAGGACTCCAGAGAGTTTCTGACTTTGAAGGCTTATGGCTACCACCTTGTCCTAAAAGACCACAACCACTGCAGACTAAGAAACAGGCTTTGTTCTCTCCGCTTAAAGAGGGAAACAAGATCAAACACAGTCTGTGACGAGAAAAGAAAAGGAACACATCAAAAAGTCAATGCTCTTCCCCGACCAGGACAGTAGCTCAGCCTTCGCAGTGTTTCCTGGCCCACCGAGAGACAGAGAGAGGTCGATAAGAGAGAAGGGGAGACAGGGAGGGAGAGGCAGATAGATAGCTAGGACGATGTCTATGAATGGGGAGGGTAAAGGAAGGGAGGGGGAAAAGAAAACAGGGGAATAGAGGTAGTTATGAGATGAAAAGAGGGAAGGAGGAGGAAAAGAAAGCTGGGAATGGAGCTAGAGATTTCAGACGAACTGAGAGAGAAAGAGGTGAGGTCCAATATGAGATCGATTTATAGCTTTTGTTTTGTTACAATATCAATATACATGTTGTTTCAAGTATCTCCTACGGATGTGGCATGTTGCCATGAATGCTGCTAACACCCAGTGTTTGTCTGCCAGTGTAATGGTGCACTGCCAAAATGGAATACAATGAAAACTGTAAAAAAGAAATGGAATAATCGATGGCGGAGGAAGTGTCGAGGAGAGGGAAAAACGATAAGGAAGGAAGTCAAAGAGAGTTAAATAGAGTAAAAAGAACATACGGAAATGAGACGAGAGAAGTGGGGAAGATGGATTCAACAAGCAAAGTAAAGATGAAGAGAAGGGGATGAGAGTGGTGGGAGAGATAAGTGAGAGGAGAAAAAAAAAAACGCTGAGTGGTGTTACACAGCACTTGTGCCGGTGGGGATTGTGTGTGTTTTCTTGTTTGATTTGTTGTGTTGAGACGACTCCTTCTCGCTTCTTCATCTTCTTTTTCGTCTTCTTCTTCTCTCCTAAGCCTGGGTTGCGTGGGGGAGATAAAGTCGTTGCTTTTCAGTGTTGCAAACAGGACTACAGGAGGTTTCAGCAGAATCTACAGGCCTGTCGGGAGAGGGAGGAGAAGAAGAAGAGGATGCGGAGGGGATGTGTGGGGAAGACGGGCGGAAAGAGATACTGTAAAGTCAAGGTCATCACTGAGGCAGATCGATTGCGATCAATTACACAGGACAGGCATTGCATCATTAAAGATTCAGTAAGGATAGAACAGAGAAGTTATACTTGTCCACCCTTAGTCTATCTAACTGGCTTTAATGTGAAAGTCCACCCTGGAACTGTGTCTGCATCTTGGACATTTCAATCAATATGGCTGAACACCAGCAACTCTCTCCAAACTTAGAGCCCAGAGAGGTGTAACAAGCTTTTGATTTATCATGCCATCAAGAGACTCTCTCTGGAGTGGTCAGTTTAAGATTAACTTTGACCTTTTTTTAACTTTCAAGATTGTTTACATGCACAAGAACCTGTATAAAATGCAAAAGGAAGGGGAAGAAAAACATTATAGGACTCCTTTACAGGTGCAATATGTACAAATTTGTGTTTAAAACATTAAAACATTCACTATAATTATCAGCAGAATGTGAAGAAATTACAGTTTTAACATCAAGTCAAATACGTCTCGGTATAATGTTGCACGATATGTACTGAAGTTAGCATGCTAACTAGCTAGCCCCTTGCCACTTTGTAGGGTGACAGTCCGATAGACAACACCAACAGTTCCCCGATGCTCCAAACTCCCAGCCCTGGCAGAGTCAGCAAATATGACCGCTAGCTGCACAATTAACTGAGCTTACAAGCTAAAAGCAGCTACAGTAAGCAGCAGTTAGTGGCAGTTAGTGATTTACTGCCCCCTATTTGTTTGGAGTATGAATTCAATAGGTGGCTAATTCTTACATATTGCACCTTTAAATGTTTCCTTCAGAATGAGTTTAGTTTATGGTACAGAAGGCAGCTCTGAAGCAGAAAATGCAGCCGTGTGTTCGACAAATGAGCCTAGACTTGAACTGAGAGGAGAGTCCACTTTGATACACATGTCAAAATCTTCACGAGAACCTTTGGACTTGTTACAGAACATACATGTGTGTTAATTTGGGCCGATGCTGTGTTCTCCCTGGTGATGCAGAGGTTTGAGTGAGCCGAGGGTCGGCTATGTTCTCTAGTAATGTGACAGTTTGTCTCATCAGTCTGGTGGAATTGCTTACAACGAGCTGGTTGGAAAATTTGATACAGCAAACACACGCAGTCGTATAAATACTCACAGCAGGCACATGTACACACACACAGACACACACACACTGCACTATGAAATGTGAGTTTATTGATTGCCTCTCTGCCAGCCATCTCCTCCAAGTCTGCTCCCTATTTCTGACACGTTTGGAGACGGCTGAGCATTCAACAGACACCCTCCTCACTCCTGTTCGCCATTTGGCTCATTCTCTCCCCCCTATTTCTCTCCCTGTCTCCTCTTTAATCTGTTTTCTGATATGACTGGATTGGATAGGGCACGTTGGGCCTCTACAATGTTCCTTTACTCCACTTCAGGACAAAGTAGGAGTCAAGTGGTTAAACAAAATTGAAAATTATTTAAATGGTTACACAGGTAGGTCCACTTGGTACCAAACTGTTCAACTCAAGTTCAGGAAAAGGTCATTTATTTGCTGCTACTACACTCCGATTGCTCTTAGGATAGGAGCACTTCACTACATTAACTAAATACTTAACAGGTGAACTCTGGGGAGCAAGAGACAATTCTGGGTCATTCATACTGCTGACACCTTTTCCCTCTTTGTCAGACAGTGCACACATTTCCCACAATATTACTTTTCTATTGAGAATTACAGGAACAAAAAGCCTGACCGTAAACGTATCTTAAATTAAAAAAGGTTGCAGCTCACAACTTTTTTCTTAAACAGAAATTTGTTTAAGAGATTAGTTTTACTACCTACCAGGTGTGACTATTTTATACGTACAGGCAGGTGACAAATTAAAGGAAGAAGCAACATAAAGTGTCCTGGTGTTGGGCCACTACGTGCTGCCAGAGCAGCTTTGATGCACCTTTGCAATGATTCTAAAAGTTTCTGAAGGGGATCGAACATCACTCTTTCAAAAGACATCTCCTAAAGTGCTGCCTAAATTGTCAGTTCAAAATCTCCCATGTGTGTTAAATTGGGTTAAGATCTGGTCAATGCAAAGGTCATTGCATGATTCACATCGCTTTTACACTCATGAAACCGTTCTGTGAGCCCTGGAAGGGGGCACTGTCATCCTGAAGAGGCACTTCCATCAGGATAGAAGTGTTTCATCAGCCGATAAAGGTGACCACTTAGAACTACTTGACTTGATTTTGATTGAGTTTATGCTAGACTTTATTTTTGATGGGCAATATGGCTGTCAATTTTACAGAATTACAGCCTTATAGAACAACTACCGGACATGCGTTTTAAATAGCTATATACAGGTATAGCCTACACTTGAAATTCAAACACTATGATGTGCTATGATTTGTCACACGTGCCTTCTCAGAAAACGTATTGACACACAGAGTAACTGATTGACACATTACTTGATTCTTTACTAGATGAGACTTTTTTATTTTTTTTACATTTTAGTGGTGTTATGAGTAAACTGGCTCAGCACAAACTAGCATTGACAAATAATAGATACATCTGTACCTGTGTCACAATGTACCGTGTGATTGTACAACATATGTGAATCACTATGCATACTTTACAGTACGTTTGTATCAAAGACAGTGAGACCTGCTTCACTATCACAGTATATGCTTCTGGACTGTGTGATAAAACACAAGTACAACTCCTCAGCACACACATGCAGCGGTTACAGATCAGGTGTACCTTAAGCATTCTGCCTTACTTAACAGGCTTACCTTTAAGCCTTGCCTTTTACTGCTAATCTAGCAAAAAGCATGCAGCAAAATGTGGTGTAAAACAACCAATTTGGAGGTGGCAATTTGTCATAGCTGGTGATTGTTTCTAAAGGCTTTACTGTTGCTTTATGCTTTCTGTGCTTCTATTGTGGCTGCATGAGTGGATTTCGCTGCTGCTGTCACTGCTGGTGGTCACAGCTCTTGTGTGCTTTGTTTAATAAGTTGGCAGTCAATATCAGTCAGACAAACTCATCATGCGTTTCAACTGTTGACATGCCAATGTGTCTTTTTTCTCCGTCTTTATCCTCCCCCATCTCTGCCTTGCTCTCTCTCGCTCTCTCTCTCTACATATCTCTTTCTATCAATGAGATAAGGGAGCGGTCTTGAAGAATGTGAACTGTAATTTTCCCAGACATGCTGAAATGAATTGGACACTACACTTCAAAAAATTCTGAAGCGATCGAAACATGCCTGAATGGCTGAATAGCTAATAGAGTGAAGGGGAAAGGAACGGGTGAATTTGGGGCAATTGATTTTTCTTTCTCTATTGTTTTTCTTCCAATGCCTCACCTGTCTGTTCGCTCAGTGCTCCCCCAAAAAGGAAATAAAAGTCGTGAAACACTCGAAGGCACTCGGGACTCAGATATTGGTTTTTGCAAATCTAATGAGACTCTGGCAGCACTATTTCACCTCACATGAAGAACTGGATATAAAAGAGGCAATTCTCCCCCTCTGGCTAAAAAGTCAAGGCCTTGACATGAAAATACATTGCAGAATCAATTCACCTCAGCTCCTGTGCAGAGACAGGCTATGAACTCATAGGTCAGGGAACAGATGAAAGAGAGAATTACGTGGGAAGCGAGGGATGAACAGAATATAATCACTATACGAGAGGTTGGCCGGGTTATGAATGAGTCACTTTATGCTACAGCTAGTAGAATTAGCTACAATACCAAAGTGGGCTCCTCCAGAGACTCACAGAGGGGAGTTTTTATAAGGATTCCTGTGACATTACTTTTCGTCTGATGTGTGCTTGCTGCTGTGGCTGTTGATGTATATAAAACTCTCAGACATAAGGTACGAGTGTGACATTTATCCCACCCAGCATAATGTTCTCACATCTTTCTACTGCTTGGCAAAGGTCCCACATACATACAGTATAAACAATCTAAAGTACCTACATATAAATAAACAATCCTCTCTGTCACTCTCCCTTTACAACAAAAGATGAAAAACAGCATCTTGTGCCAGAAAAATCAGGCTATTTCCATTTCACAACACCGGACAGAAAGGAATACATTTTGATTCAAGACGTTTTTTCGCCATGTATAAGAATGACCTAATATAGTATCACAGCGATTCACTGATGTTGACTTATCTTACCCTCTCCGCTTATTCTAAGTCTCTCTGGGTAAAAAAGCGTCAGCCTTAATGCGTAAAATGTAAATTTAACAAGCTGCGGGAGGCGAGGAAGAATCAAACGGGACACTGGAGGGAACAGTAACCCTTTTCCAGCCTTTCTAATTGCTGAGAGGAGACGAGTGTGACAGTTGATTAGCCCAGGTATGTCACGGCTGCTAGACAGAAAACAGCGGCATTGCAGCATGAAGAAGACACATTATAGAGGAAGACAGAGAAGCTGTCAGAGCAACACCGACTATAATGAAAGTCCAAAAGCCTTAAATACCCAGAATGTGGTGATTAATTAAGTATTATACCAGTTAAGTAGATAAAAATGAAGTAATGAAATGAAAAATATTCTTAGTTGAAGAATTTAATTTCGAATGGCTCACACAGCACATATTTCAATGGTGTTGTTAATGACTTACAGAGAAATCTTAAAAAGCCTCCCGAATTATATATCACAGCCCAATCAGTAATTTTAATAACATTAATTACAGGTCACATAAATAGTATAAGTATACATAGACCTACACAATAATCAGAGATTGCTCTCGATTGAGTGAAATTTAGCTGAATCATAATGAAAATACAGGCGTCTCCTTTCTGTACTTTAGGGTTAACATACATTACTGACATAAACAAAACATTTTCCGCATCAGAAAAAAGGTCCTCAATCTAATTTTCAATAGTTTTATTACATGCCCTAATTCTGTAATTTAGATCTGAATGAAAATCAGTTTGGACACTATCAGTAAAGTAGTCTAATTGTTAGTGGCAGAGTCCGCCATTCCTGCTAGTTGCCTTCACACGTATACAGCATGAAATCAGATCATAGTTGGAGAAAGGGAAATTGTTGGCCATCTGTCTCTTTTGTTGTATCTTCTGACAAGGTAGCTGCTCGAGGAATGTTTGCTGCCCCCAGGATCGTAGGACAGGATCGTAGTACTGAACTGCAGTTGCTGTTATTGCCAGTAGCAACAATCTGCTTCACCAAATCAACAAGGGTTGAAACCTCATTTTAGCATTTATTTTCATTACTTCACTGAAATGAGCACAACTAAAGGTTGAACATTAGTGAGTTTAATAGAACTGCCTTTTGTTTTACGGACATTTTGACATAAAGCAGTCCAAAGACAGATAGATGCATTCCATTTAAGTGTCCGACTAAAACACAACAATGAGACACTATACAAGAACATGGTATAGTGTCTCATTGTTGTCAATAAATGCTTAACAAACCATTGAACCATTAACCTTTACACCAAACACACACATTTTTAAAGAAATTATTGTTTGTTAACAGTGAAAAAATATAACTACACTTTAATATACTTACTATAAATTCACCATTTATGAATGATGTTTATTAAGTGTGCGTAACCCAGTTTTCAAATGCTACAAGGGCTGGTATATATAACATTGCCAGTCATTATAGAAATCAAACACTTGGTATTGTTGTTCACAGTCATGTCACCTCATCCTGTTGGCAATAAACATCTCATACATTTTTCTACAATTTTATTTTGGGCCACTTCAGATTTGGGGCTGAAGTCCCTGCATATCCCAGTCTAGCTGTTTAACAGATGTACAAGCAAATGTACCAACAAATCATTCATAATACATGACTTAAACATGAGTGCAGTCTGGTGCAACAACTTTATATTCATAAACAATTCATGATGCCTTTAAGCATCACTTGCTAATGATCAACAAATAATTCATGTATCTCCAGAGAAAGTGTGACAACTTTGAGAGTTCTTAAAACTGGACCGTTTATATATTAAAGTGAAGTAATTAAC
The DNA here is from genome assembly GCF_040436345.1 of Pagrus major. Classification (NCBI taxonomy): domain Eukaryota; kingdom Metazoa; phylum Chordata; class Actinopteri; order Spariformes; family Sparidae; genus Pagrus; species Pagrus major. The sequence goes on along the minus strand of NC_133222.1, from coordinate 31,754,200 downwards.
GGATGGGTTACATACTTGCCATGATGATCTACATTGGAGAATCAGATCAAAGCTTTCACTCAGTGTTCAACAGCAGAATAAGTAACTCTGCGAGAGGCTTTTGTCTTAAGAAATGATACACCCATGAATACCCTTCATATCTCAGTTCAAAGATCAAAACCCCTTTGCAGCTTGATCTGAAGGCAGAAACAACCCTTGCACCATACACATCGCTCTGGCACGAGGTCTCTTCAAAGGAAACTGTGAAAAAGCCATATTTTTACAAGAGTAAATAAGCCCCTAAACATCCTGTCTCTATAGCTGGAAGGGGATTAGTGTAGAGCCGGAGAAGGAAGAGGAAAAGTGGCTGTCAGAGCGAAGCGGGGGATCAGAGAGGAGGAATAGTGTGGACTTAAACCCCCGGGAGGATGGAGGTAAATTAGTGGCATCTGGGCTGGGAGTTGTTTGTTGTGTTTAATGGTAAATGTTTTGTTTTTACTCTGCCCTTTCACTCTCTCCCACTCTCTCCTTTTTCTCTTTGAATTACATTATTACTCTTGCTGAAATTACAGAGAAACGCAGCTCTCTGCAGTGCATTACTGCAGACAAATCTGCAGCTGAAGCCCCATAATCCTGCATGGAAAAGATTTCAGCATGCAGTTTGAGCTTGTAGTCCCTCCTAAATTGAGCACATGAGGAGTGAATCGGTGCGGTGTAGGATGAAATGAGCATTGATGTGTGTGTGTGTGCATGAGAGAGAAGAAGAAGGTAAGAGCTTCAGCATCCGTTCCCCTAGACATTTTCACTTTATCACCTTATTTCACATCCCCTAAAAGCAAATTTCACGCACAGGGCAAAAACATATTAATCTCGCAAGTCCAGCCCTGTTCACGCCACCTATATGTGTAAAATACACATTATTTACATACTGTCCAACTTGGATCACTCTCTCCCTCCAGCCAAACATCATCCAGTTTGAGAATTGCATTTTGAGTGACAGGGAGGCTGCTGCAGAGAGATAGTTTATGTGCTGTGCAGAGATCATCAGTACACATGTGCACTGATAGGGGGCAGTGTGGTCATCTGTTTTGGTTTTGCCACCTGTGAGCAGCTAAAGCGGAGCATTCCTGCTTGTAATTACTTCTAAAATTAGCAATAATCTTACGAGTAGCCGTCCCCTTTTGTATGCATCCGCAGCCTATGGGAGCACGCGTTGACTTCACGTAGTTTTCCCAATTAGGAAGTCTTATCTCAGGTGAACAATGGGACACTTTCACATGGACATTTAACACCCCGGATCTGAGTGTGTGTGTGTTTATGTGTGTTGGTCTTTATATATCTGCAAGCATTTCCCTCTACTGCAGGATAATACCGTAATTGTTCCCTACTTTATGGTAATCTGTGTGTGTGTGTGTGTGTGTGTGTGTGTGTGTGTATTTTACAGTGGATATGTGTAAGAGTCTATGGCACACTGATCACAAAAGAAAAGCTTACAATGGAGGGGAGTGAAAGTAGGCCCCTGCAAAGCCCTGGGATTTAGCAGCCAATCCAGCAACAGCAACAAAGGTCTCGTAAGCATTAGAAGACACAGTATACGTTGGCACTCTGCACACACAGGCACTCGCTCACCCTCCCTCTCTGTCCTGCAGGTCTACATACATTATTTAAGACTCTGAAAACCAACCCCCGTAGAGTGTTCTATGGTTGAGAGCTATGACAGAAAGGCAGTGAGGAAGTGGCTCTTCTTTGGGCAGTGTTGCTAAGATGAGTGCTTCTGAAGGAGTTGGTGGAATAAATGTGGAGGTTTCAGGTACGGATGGGAAGGTTTGATCTGGTCGAGGCCGGTGACAGCAGCAGCACACTTTACTACTATATTAATAAACAGGCGTCATATCCCACACATCATTAAAATTCTTTGGGCTGCAGTAGATACACAGAACAAGAGAAAATCAGTCAGCGGGGGAGAAATGATCTTTCTCTTCAACAAAAATCACTTGTTTCATCAATTCTCTCTATTCGAGTGGCATTTTATGGAGACTCGCAGGCTAATCTGCCCTTTTCTGTTTTGTTTGTTTGTAGAAAACATACAAGTGCGACTCACTGCAGTTGTTTTCGAGAAAATGTGATTTTTTTCTGATCGAATATGGAACTGAGGTACTTGTGAAGATAGCGTTTTCCGTTTATAGTCATTTTCACTTCTCTCACAGAAGAGCGTCACTCAGAAACACATCAGCACTTGGATACACAGAAAAACATTACCCGCAGTACAAACACAAACACAAAGAAAATGCTAACCTGTTCAGAGATTGTAGATTAGATGACCTCTAAACAGAGGGTGCTGAGAACACCTACACATAGTTTTTGTCTTGTGTTACATAAGTGAACATCTCAGACACAGAGAACAAACAACATCCCTGTCTCATATAAAATACAGTAGATTCATGCTGTATACTTCTAATTTGGTTTGCCATGGAAACTTGATTGCTGCATGGATTAAATATGTTGGAAAATTCTTGCTTTGCACCCATGAAGTGTGGCATCCTTTTATGCTTAGAATTCTCAGATCTTCACATCCTGCCTTAGGTTTAAATCAAACTTAAAAAAACATCTCTTTGTAGTGATTTTTCTTCAACTGGTTTAAGTTAACTTGGTACCAAAAGCTGTTGCTAATAGCTTTTACATTATAGTCTCATAAAGGTTCTCTTGACCAGCAAATGTTCATCCATCTCAGAATGTTTTACATGTAAAAGCACTCCATTTACAATGGCAAATCTTTGATTGTTCTTGCAGACTATATCTACCTGCTGTGCACCTGGAAAAGCTGCAAAGTGGTCGCAGTGAAGCGTGTAGCACTACTAGGTCTTGGGGAGTACAGCCAAAAGTAGTATGAAGCCTTTTGTAGCTTCACAGGCAGATTAAAATTTTGCATTGTGGGTGATGTAGGCAACATTCTTCTTCCTTTTCAAAACCTGGCCCCTTAACTATCCACAATGCAATGCAGCCACTGAATGACATCACTGGAGGCGATTTATCAGACTACATGCAGCTTCCTCTGGAGCCACAAAAGGCTTTACACTACTTTTGTCACATGTGTAGTAGTACAACACCTAAAGACCTGTTAACATTAAACTTTAATGTGCAAAATTGGTGGAATAACCCTTTAACAACATATACTTTATCTGATGCTTATCTGTTCACGGATCAGTTCAACCATTGAATGATCTGTATGGATGAGGGAGTGATATTGGCTAGAGCTGTAAAGATGATTCAACTTTGGTCTTAAATATGACTCATTCATGCGTTTATTTATGGATAGTTGTTAGCTGTTGTTCATGTTTTCATTGGAACTAAACTGCTAAAGTTATTCTTCTTGTGCTGTTTTTTGTCAGTTACAACTTCAGTTGCATTACCACCTCCTTCTGTACCAGAGGAGGGCTGACCCTGACTTGCATTTAGCCGAAACCAACAACCATGAAACCAACAGAGAGGCATATATATTTCACTAACCTTTCATCTGGATTTAATCTGGATATGAGATGCTCAAAATGTAAAGTGTAAATGCGATTTAAAGGCACCCTAGGATACTAGAGCACCAAGTTAAGGTAATGGAAGCATCCAGGTCTTCTTTAATATTGAAAAAGTCTACATTTCATGTTTCATGCTTCAAGTTTATATTGGATGTTTTTCAGAATTTAGACCACAATTCTTCCCTTTAACTAAACCAAGTGCTTTTATTGATATCTTTAGAAAAAAAGCAATTCCCACTGGCAGTAAACAGTTTGCAGATAATGTTTGTTTAATTTTCCTCATGTAAATTAAAAAAGGTGTTGTACACTTCACATTACCTAGATAAATCATTTGAATATGCTAATGTTTTGTATAAAAATGTAATTTTTGGACAGGGTTGTTGACTGAGAGAAAGACAGCTAAGATGGAGGGAGGGAAAGGTAAAGAGGCTACAGATGTGAGGAGCCAGAGAAATTAAGAGAACTGTACTGCAGCGTGACTGTGCATACGCCTGTAGCCCGGTGGGCAAAAAACAGAACAAAACAGGAGAGTTTAATCTCCACACCTTTATTCTCGTCTCCTTTCCCCATCCTTCCCCTCTGGCTCTTTCCATTTTTCTTCCCCTCATCTCTCTCTTGCAGGGTCAGAGTTCAGCTTGGAGATAAGGGAATTGAAACAGGATCCTCTCTGCCTCTCTGTCAGACTATCTGACTATACACTGTAGTGATCAGTCCCCTCTATCTGTCCCCCAGCACAGGTCTCTGTGATGAGCTTGAGCAGGAGTCATCTCTCTGGGAACCTGTGTGTTTGTGTGTGAGTGTAATGCGTCGCCCAGCTGTAATGCTATCTGAGACTCCCAACAGACGCACACGCACACACACACACACACACACACACACACACACACACACACACACACACACACTGTCTTTGCATCGTCTCTCTCTAATCTCCAACCTCCAGCTCCAGGGTAACACCGCTCACTGTTACTTCTCTTCAAACACGCATCAGTCCAAATGAATGGACATGGAGACGGGCATGGGACCAGGCAGCCCAAGAATCTGTCATTGGGAGCAGCTATTTGGTTAATGAATGCCACCGTCTGTCATCGTACCGCACTATTTACAGTAGAGTAATGAATGGTACTGTCTTTCAGAGCAAAGGGACATCTGCGGAGACAACTCTCCTAATGTCATCTTGGCATGTCGACCAATTATCATGCTTTCTGGTTCAGACACTGCGGCTGCTACCACGGCAACCGCAGATAACTAAATATTTCCCAAAAAGAGAGCGTGAAAAGCTAACTGACTGTTCCAGCTGGGATACTTTCAGGATCTCTGCCATGAAAACTTTCTGAGTCGTGGCTGCTTGCCTGCAAATGCTGACACAGCATCGGCTTACACTCATGATTAGTGTGTTGCAGTGAAACCACGACTAATGGTCTATCAACGTCGGAGTGCTTATGGTGTTTCTTGCTACACGCTGTCAGTTAAGTCCTGTAAATCATGAGTTTGTAACAGAAGTTGTAGGTGACTTAAGTGTTTTAACTGCATCATGAGAGAACGAGATAACCAGTTCTTCAAGGCGCAGCTTCAAACAAGAGCTTCCCATACACAGTAAAGTCATCTGCTATGAATGAGTGCTGCTTGGAGAAAAGATATGCAGCAATAGACAGATTGATCCATACCCAGAGGAAGATCGATGGGTCATGGTAGATGCTGTGATCCACAGATACGGAGAGAAAATGAGAAGATGAGATGCAGAGATTCTGCCTGTAAGCAAAGGATTATGGAGCGAGTGCGGCTGATTGTTAAAAAGAGAGCAAGAGAGCAGATCAGCAGGAGAAGTGGTACGGGGGAGGTAAAAACAGTGGCAGAGAGGGCCAAGGGATGAGAGACAGGAAACGAGACAGAACGTGCAAGCAGTAGTGATCAACAGGACATGTGAAGGAGTGGGAGAAAAAAGATCAACAGACAAAAGAAAGAAGAGAGAGGAAAAAGAGCTGGAAACATCTCACAGTCAAACACAAATCAGCATATGAAATGGGGTCGTGGACAAATGATTGGGTCAAACAAGGACAGGACTTTAACCTGGGAGATCACTGTTCATGTCCAGTGTGAAACCAAAAGTAAACTGTGACTTATTTTAACTTACTAACATAATGAAGTCAAACAAATAACTTTACTGCGGTTAATTACATAAGTATATTCATTACACACTTAACGTAGGTATGTTCATACTTTTAACCCATACACTGATGTCATACCAACGTCCTCAACCTAACCAAGTAATTTAAGTGCCTACACCTAACCAAGAAGATTCAGTACCTAAACTTAACCAAACTGTGAGCGTCCAGTAAGCCTTTCAGTGGTACACTGTAACAGTCATGTTGTTTTGGGAGTGACTGGCAATTGGCTTATTAAGTCATTATGATATGAGAATGTGTTGCCCTATAATTGCATTTTTCATATGTCATATGTTCTTTTCTATTCCATGCCTATCTTCATCGTCTTCTTCTTCTTCTTTATTTTCTCTTTTACTGCCGTCACTATCCCCCCCGCTGTACCCTGCCTCTGGCGTACAGAAAGCCTGACTATAAACTACAGAGAACAAGTGTAGATGGGGAAAAAGGGATCTGGGGGCCTTATAGTTGCAAATGATTCTTCTTCTCACCAAAGTAGCTGTTGGACGTCCTCCGTTTGTGTTGTGAATGGAGGAGGCTGAATTATTCATGCAATCGCTAATGGCTTAAATAAGATATTCAGAGTAAATTCAAGTTGGACTTCCCGGGGAGTGCCCTAGGCATGGCGGCAAAAGAAAAAGACTTGAACTTGAATTGAAACTTGAACTGCGCAAGACATAGTTTTGCAAGATGAATACAAGGAAAAGCACACTTTGTAAATGCATGAATGCAAAGGATGTAAACAGTGTAAAGTAAATGTCACCCACACACCCACACAGAAAAACCCTCTCTCACCAAATGATGAATTGGAAGCAACATTCCATATTACTCAAAGGAATAGTTCACTCTAGAACGAAATTCAGTCATTATCGACTCACCCTCATGCTGATGACATGTCCGGTGTAGTTTCTTATTCCTCAAAGTGCAGCTGGAGACCCGCGGGGGTACCCTCCGGCAGCAAAATTCCATATAACGGGCGTCAATGTGCCCGAGACGAAAAGGTCCATGAAACTACACAAAAACTTTGTAGTATTCCTCCATACTGCTCGTCCGCTGCAATCCAAGTGTCCTGAAGTGGCGACATCCAGAGTTTACTCGAAACGACGTCATTTAGTACATTTTTCTAGCCTAAACAGTCACTATACTGTGTTTACCTGGAGGCACGCTCCCGCGTTCACGCGAGTCTCCCTCACAGCCGTCTGCACTACGGAAGCCGCGCCAGACAAGATCAACAGATAGATACACACCGGTATTTACATCCAGCTGTGAGCGACTGAGCGACACACAAACAAAGAGGGATCTGCCTGCACTAGTGATTTGAAACTTTGAAACTCACAGCAGGATGTAAATACCGGTGTGTATCTATCGCGAGTTCTGTTGATCTTGTCTGGCGCGGCTTCCGTAGTGTAAACGGCTGTGAGGGAGACTTGCGTGCACGCGGGGAGCGTGCCTCCAGGCAAATATAGTATAGTGACTGTTTAGGCTATAAAAATGTACTAAATGATGTCGTTTCGAGTAAACTCTGGATGTCGCCACTTCAGGACACTTGGATTGCAGCGGACGAGCAGTATGGAGGAATACTACAAAGTTTTTGTGTAGTTTTATGGACCTTTTCGTCTCGGGCACATTGACGCCCGTTATATGGAATTTTGCTGCCGGAAGGTACCCCCGCGGGTCTCCAGCTGCACTTTGAGGAATAAGAAACTACACCGGACATCTCATCAGCATGAGGGTGAGTCGATAATGACTGAATTTCGTTCTAGAGTGAACTATTCCTTTAAGTATTAATCCACATTTAAACAAGGTCATCAGGAAATAAAACATCATCTCTTTTTTTCAATGTGTGTGTGGTTTTGATGGTACTTACAGAGCAGGGCAAGCAGGAGTGTCGCAAGCAGCACTAGAAGGCTGGCGCGGTGGGAGTGGGCAGAGCTGCAGTGCATCTTGTTCTTCTTACAGACGCACACCTGAACTTTGACCTCTGTACTGTTGGACAAAGGGGGCACCCCTGAGTCAGTGATGAGCAACGGGAGCTGGTAGTTGGCTTTCTTCAGACTGTGCAAAAGCATGATTTGGGAGTGTGTGGCTGTGGGGGGGACACACAGAGGGAGAGCAGGGTTTAATAAAGTGGATGGACAGAAATCCCCTTCGTTCATGTACTGTTGGTCTACTCTGCATTCACAGCTTCCCATTTTGCAAAGCAGAACTGAAAAATGTGTGTTAACGCAAAACTTATATGCTTCAACTAACTGTGTGCCAGGCCATTCCTCACAACTGAGCGACAAATATTGGCACCACTTAAGTTGCATAAGATTGTTACATTTTGTTGCATCATACTTTAAAATTCCTTAAGAGTCACAAGAGAAACACTGAAGCCAGTTCCCTTCATGCTGAAATGTGCCACAATATGCAAAGCTGCACATTTGACTTGTCAGCCACGGCTGTTAGCTCCAGGTAAGGTGACTTTTAGTTGTGTATATAATGAGAAACATTACATTGTCAAATCGGGTGCTCAAAACAATGTCACAAGGCAATAGTAAGTGACGGTAAACATTTTGTAAATGCAGATGCCCTTCTTTGTCCTAGTCACCCCCACCTCTCTGGCTCATCAGTGCAGCTTGATTTGCCACGGTGCAGTGTGACATGCAGGATTTCCTAAAGTTTCTACAAACTATACAGTCTCCTTCTGCATAATCAGCCAGATTCTCCTACATCCTGTACCTGCGTCTTGATCGTGTATTTGCATTAATCTGTTAAAGCGTGTTGATATTACACTTCAGCAACATGCACTTTCACATGACAACAACACAACACATAACACCTACAGGTTGATGACAAGTCAACGGAAAAACAATATTAAGTATTTGAGTAAGGTGTTGTTCCGCCACAAGTATGGCAATTAAGATTAAGCTTTTAATCGGTTTTCAGTAACTGGAATCCTCCACCCTCCGTGCATCGCCTTGCGTCGTCCAAAGGAAAACAAAGCAAAGCAAAGAACAAACAGCTAGTTCGCTGTTAGCCTTCAGCTGCACTTCCAGACACTTGTCCTGTGTGCATGAAGATGATCAACTCCAACTCCTACAGTGTCTCAGATGTTGGGCTCATTTTCTTTTGCAGAGATCCTATTGTTTTGTTTAAGAAGATGGTTTAAGTGAGGAGCTAAAACTTAACTTAAGAGAACATTGCCGAAGATCCTTATTGATATGTTTGGGAAGAGGGTTTACTCGGAACAGAAACCAAACTTTGTAACACTTTGTGTTTCTATCTTTTTGTTGTTTATGTTTATTTATTTAACTTTTTTTTAACTCTAGTTTTGTTAATAATGTCTGAACTTGTCTACCCCTAACATGCAACAAGCCACGAGGATGAAGTCGAGGTGCTGTTGTAAACAAGAAATTGAAAATGTAAATGACAGTTGTCAGGGCATAGAACCAATGACCTGTTGATCTCTACAAATCCAGATGCTGGTTTAACAATAGCATAGCCGTCGTTGCTGAAGAAAAAACAAAAGTAGAAAATCAAATCAAATCAAGGCCGTTAATTGAAAGTAGCAACAGATTGTGCATTTGGAGAATTGTGACAGACTTGTTAGTTAAAAACCTGCCTGCACAAATACAAGTGCCAGTCCATGACATAAGTACACAGTTCTTTCTCACCTATTTCTATGTTAAAGCTAACTAAATTTTACATTTCAGTTTCAACATTTTATTGACCATAATTGATTGTGTCTTAATAGCTTACTTTAAAAAAAATGTATGTACGAGTTATTTTTATCAAGAGAGCGATGACGCAGTATAAACTGCCGGATCCACACACATTCACACACACAAACATGCACACACAGCTGAGACGAGCACAGTGCCAGTCTATTTCATTGGTAGCCAGCTCTTTCTCTGCTGGCCATATCTGTCTCTTTCAGCGGGGGTGATTGAGGAGTGTCTGTACCTCCCTCTCCCGCTGTCAGTCACAGCTAATACCTCTGGGCAGGTTTTAGCTCTGCTCTGTCACTCAAACACACACACAGACAGCGCTGCCGGTCATGCAACCCTGAATCGATGTCTTGGTTGTCTGTCTATCCTCCTCCCCCTTTCCTTCTCCTTTTATCATTTTACACTTCATCCTTATCATGTGATTATCTGCAATTTAGACTTCCCTGTTCAGTGTTCAGCATTGAGCTTGTCTTCTGTGAAAGAGAATAACAATGTACTCAGGGTAATTGACCCTTCGATTTCCTTGCAATGAAATGTAATGTTTCTATTTACTCTTCTTTTCTCTCACCCTCGTCATACTTTCTCTTCGGTTACATTTATTCCTAAATTCCCCCAGGGTGCCTTTTCACAACCCAGTGAGAGCTCTTGGCAAAGAGAAAAAGAGTAAGGGCAAAGTCAACAAAATGTTGACTTTTCTTCCTCTTCTTCCTACAGTTGAACGTTGGAGCTTCATTGTGCAGAACGATGTATGTGCAGAGTTTCACTCACTCCTCAAAGTGTAATTTTTCTCTGTGCTCATTCAAAATGTGGTTTTAATAGGCGGATCTACGAGCATGATTTGTGACATCACAAATATTTGGAAGCCAATCCTGGTCCCGTATTCAACATACACAAATGTGCATACACACAGATGTCTTCATGTTCAAATGTTTACAGAATCATAGATTAACTTTCAAGATCTTTACGTACATGCAGAAGAACATATGTGAAACACTCAAGAAAAGAAAAATAACAAACAAAAAAGCATAACAGGTCTCCCTTAAAACATCACATTTCAAAATAAAATACTCACAGTTCACCCTGGTAATCTTCCATGTTTTGTCTAGGCCTGGCTGTGTTCCCAGTTCTATCTTAAACGGTGCTGCGTTGGGTGTGAGGTCCTTGTCTCGCCCCCCAACTATCGCCACATTCATATCATGGGCGTCTTCGCACACTCGCGCTACCGATGGCACCACATAGGGGGCGTTGTCATTGTAGTCTTCCAGGTAAATGACCAATGTGCCTGTACCTGTAGCTGGTGGGCTGCCTGCAAACACACAAAATATACACACATTAGGGTAGGCAGAAGACAACAGTGTTCATTGATTCACTCTGCAAAATTGAGTGCTCTACTGTAGGCCTGGGTGCTCATCATTCTGTGGGAATGTGAGCCGTAATGATCCGGGCAGATGTGAAAAGAGCAATAACACATTGTAGCTGCAGTAAAACAGGGTGTACTCATGATTACCCAAAAGTTAATTTTCCCTTAAATGATTTTCATTCTGCAGTGTCAAAATGCTTTATGCTGAAATGCAAGAGCAAATCAAGAGGTGATTCTTCTGAAACCCGAAATGCCAATATACATATCCATCCTGCTCTCTTCTATTCAGCTGACCTGATTAAGCCCAGACAAAACAAAAAGGCGTGTCATTCTGATGTCGGAGGAGCATGAATCACAGAGGCTCATGTTTTGAAAAAGAGCGCAGTGACTTGGCACACGGCCAGCTTCTGTGTTTCTATGAGATTACACCTTATTGAAGGATGCTGGGTTAAAAAGCAGCGTGGCTGCTCTCTATTACTGCTCTCTGTTTCAGCGCGATTAGAGGTTATTAAAAAAACCAAATGGCATCCACAACAGCTCCAGAGGTCAGTCAGCAATTAACACCTAAAGACAAGATCTGTAATTGGAAAATGGGTCTCCTCCAAACCTTCAAGGTAAAAAAAAATATATTCGCAGACAATTTAGGGCAGAGAGGGGAGAAAAAACAAGTCCAGATATATGTGCGATAAATGTCAAGTGATGCTGGCAGGAAGCTCCAGGATTTTACGGCGCCAACAGAGAAGGCTGTACACACTGTGCAGAAAATGTTCCTGCCATGAAATGCTGATTAGGTGAAAGTTAACTTTTTAGGACAAACATTAAAAAAACAAACTAATGATGGAAAAATATGACACATGACTTAGATGAGGTAAATCTTTTCCAGTTTTCCAGGCAGTTTTGGTCGGAGCATCATTATCTACAAAACATCATTTCAACTACATATGAACTAAATGTTCGCAGTTTGTAGTGATAATAGAGGAAGATGTACAGTTCAAAATAATCATAAATTAGTTTTGAAGCAGTGGGTTTGGACTCAAAAGAGAGCCAGTGGCCCTTGTATTGAAATAGCTAGCTAGCAAATTATGCTAAAGTTAACTCTATGTGTTAGTATGCACTACATTGCTACATACATACATGATGTGCTGAGGATAAAGCTCCACACAAAAAAGTCACCAGCTGATGATCCACGTAGAAGACATGGAAATAAAGAAGTATTGTTCTTGTACTGCAGTTTGCATGGAGAGCTAATCAGTCCCAGTATAATTCTAACATAACTTCGTTTAGCTGCTTAACTGTCATGTTCATGTTTTTAAACAGTATGTTTTACCTTCTAACAATACCAGGGAAAAGGCTTTTTAACTAATTGATGTGTTTCATAAATGTATCTCGGGTAATGTTGAATGGGGTTGCTTGAGTGTAACATCCCCAAATCCAATAAAGACAGAGCTGTGAATGTAAACTGATGTTTCCAGTATTGTGTTGACTGGTGAAATACCACACAGTGGATGTACTATAGGCCTTAAAAAACCCAAACAAATGTAACCAGGCATGGTACTGTACACTTGGTTTCTCTTGTAGGTAGTAGCTATTTAGCTGGACATGCTAATGATCACCATTTCTAACCCTTTTGCTGTGTTTTTGGTTTTGGAAAGGCTTAAAAGACACCACCCTCCAAACTCTTCATACATAGAGTATTGCTCCTAGTACCGACCAATGCACAACACTTCAACGTGTGGAGATGTGCAAAGTTTGAAAGACCAGCAGTAGCAATGTTTCCACAAAGCATTTTTATGCACATTTTGAAGAATATCACATTAGAAATTGTATGGAAACGCCAAAAATTAGAAAAAAAAAAAAACTTCTTCTAATTCGCAAAAAGTTTGATGGAAACAGATTTGCTGAATAAACTCTGACGTAGCAAACATTCAACACCCGTGACTGATCAGCTGTTTCCGCTGTCTGCTGTCTGCTGTCTGCATTATCATCATTGCATTTCTTTCTCATCTCCGGACAGCCTGCAACATGGCCGATGCTAGCTGACATGTAAGAACAATTACAACTTGCCGTATCAAAAGTAATTCTTGCAGACCTCTCTCCATTTTGTCTCCTGGTTTGTTTACCTCTAGCCTCTGTTTACTTCAGTAGCCACATAGCCTACACCGTGTCATGCTCTGATGGAATTAAACTTTACATAGCCTAGTTAATGCCCTCAAAACAGTTTATGGAAACCAGATTCACATTTTTATTTTTTGAGAACTCAAAAGTTCACTTAAAAAGCGCTTGACATTTTATAGAAACATGGCTACTGTCTAGAGTTGCAAAGCTATGATAGGACAACCGTTGTTTAGGGTTGGGGTTTTAGGTAGCCGTCAACTGGATGCTAGAACTTAAGAAACTGACAGTATCTGACAGGGGATTGGTTGATACTGGTGCTGCTGCTGGCACACTCTTTTCACAAAGATGTTGGTTTGACCCTGTTACCGCTCAGAGGCGGGATAACAATGACCTCTCTTTCCACTTTTGTACCTTTTATACAGAACAGCCATTCAGAATAAAAAGTCACACATAACATGGGTGTAAACATGCACTGGAAATGACTTCACACATAGACCTACTGTGAGCCCTTTTTCTGCACATGCACAAGAACACCCACAGTTTCATAACAGAAGTATCAAATAGACTTCCTCTCCACGCTGAGGCTTTTTATTCATACACAACCTCTTAAAACAGGCACAACATAAAGTGTTGCCCAGGCTGCTGAATCCCTCCGGCAATGCAGTTGAGGCAAGTGTCCAAGTGCTAAATATTTATTATTTGTGTAAATGCATGAGTGTACTGTGTGTCAAGTGTAGCAGAAACCTTAAAGGCATGTGTAGGTGCTGATTCTCTGTGATAATGGCAGTAATCCAACTTCATACGCACTCATATAGATGCCTACCCACACACAAACACACACACAAACACACACACACACACACACACACACACACACACACACACACACACACACACACACACACACACACACACACACACACACACACACACACACACACACACACACACACACACAGTGGCTACTCTTCCTCCCTGCTATCCCACCAACCCACATACAATGGGTCAATTACAAAGCTCAAACACTCTCACTGTACCGGAACAATAGTAGTTATGATAACAGCGGGTAAATACACTTCCATCAGATTTGTTTTAACACCATTTGGGTGTAGCAACACAAGAGTTTCAGCACAGAAAACACAAGAGAGATGACTGATGGCAAAAGCAGGCTGTCCTGCATTAACCCGCAACTGACACATTTTCTGCTTTGTAACAGTCTGCAGTGAAATCATATCTACTGGTGAGTGTTTATCAGATAATCAGTATGATTCTGTTTTGTTTGCCGAGCTCCAAAGTTTAATTTAATTCTCAGCTGTAAATCCATCAGCAGACTGTGATTATGAGAGATTGGGAGAAATCAAATGTAATGCTTGCGAGTTTGGCATTTCTACTGTGTCATAGTCGTGAAATGACTGCTATCTCTGCACGCTTTGTTTTTTTTTCTATATGCAGTCAAGGAATGAAACAAAACAGCACACAGCCCTTATATAGTTTAGATAAGTACGGCTGTGACAGTATCAGCGGCAGATCAAGAGCAGAGATGAATTACCTCAGCAAAAGCAGACAGAAAATGTGTTCAAAAGCAAATCAAAGACACTAGCTCTTCAGGCGAGACCTCAGATAATCTATTATCACTTGAGAGGTGAGACCAAGAGAGAGAGGATGGGGCTCGGTTCCCCCGTCAGCAAAAAGATGCAAATTTCAGCCCATTTGTAGTGGGAGAGGCCGTCTCTTTGCTTGGCTAGCTTTAAATGAAGCTGTTTGTCTTCTTGAATGCATACTCCCCATACCTAATCACGCTATTTCTCTCTTCTCCTTCTCCTTATCTCCATTGCATCATGCCTGTGTCATCATCAGCCTGCCTCGGCATCAATGGAGCTTGTCTGCTGGCCTCCGCTTCACACCGCTCTGTCACAGAAGTTCTGATTTAACACACTGCAAGTTTCTAAAAGAGACAGGCAATTTACAGATCTTTGCAGCTACAAAGCGTCGACCCATTCCTGCGTGTTAGGCCCTAAAACAAACATTAAGTAGGCGATATTTCGGAAAGAAGCGACATACTTTAATGTGTAGAAGACTGTCCCCCTATTGGTTTTCAGAGTTCAGATTCCAAAAAAATGCATTAACCGCCACTTCAAGCGGTTGAGCTGTTATGTTGGCAGCACAGAGTTTCTGTCTTATTAAAACAGGGTTCAATCTCCATTTCTTGCAAATCCAAGCCAGGAGAACATGGACACAGATTGGTCAGATCAATGAAAAACAAGATTCAAATGAGAACAAAGCTCTGTGCTCACCGCCTCTCAGGGAGCGTGTGTGCAATCCTGTTATGTTTGTGTGTCATCTCAGGCTTGACTCACTTCCTCTAGTAACCCAGATAAGAAGTGGGACTTGCACAATTATTATATTTTGTACATTCATCAGTCTTAATGGCCATGTTGGTGTGTACAAATTAATCAAACAACAGCCACAGCAAAGAACTTTTGTTTACAGCAGTAGTATGACACATGAATCTTTGGGTTTGGGTGATAGACTGTATTAAAGAAGCCACCTGGTATCCCACCAAACCCTGAAATAGACCAGTCGCATTTGGTCTCGCCCATACTTGCCAACTGCGACAAAGAGGGAGATTTCTGGTGTATCGGCAAATGTCCAACACTCAATGCCCCCACCCCCATAAAACACTAACCCTAACCCTTAGCAGAATAAATGCAACCATGTGAAAATGGATTAATCTTGAATTAATAGCTCATAGTAAAATAAGTTTAAAAAAACATACATGTTCAAAAAGTGATCAAAAAATCTAAAATCTAAAAAATCTCATCTAAAATTTTCATTACAAAAGGGGAAGGTCTCGCACCAAGTGGAGTGAAAGTCAGAAGCATATTTCTTCTTCATGGGCATAATTCATTTTCATGGGAAAACTGAGTGGAGACAAGGGCTTGAACAAGCACAGTAACGTGTGTCAGGGCACAGAGAAAAAAAGGCTTAAAAAAGTGTTGGCAGGTATGCTCACCTGTGGTGAAGTTAACAGACATGCTTCATCCAGTTTTCAAAAAAACGATTTGACAATGGTTAGGTCTCGGAAAACATTATGGTTTTGCTTAAAACAAATATTTCCTCAAAACAGTCACCACTAGATGTTTGCCTCACATGGGACTCAAGCTCTTTGCATTGCGTTTGCCTCTTACTACTATATGCATTTTATTTAACAGCCAGCAGGGGGTGACTGCAATGGTTTCAAAAAGAAGTCGATAAGACTTATAAGTCATATAAAAGTTTATAATAAAATAACCCCACTTCTCACTTGATTTATTATAGAGATGAGTTTATGGTCTCGATTGCTAGCCTCAAGTCTTCTTCAATACAGAATGATGTTCATTTTCTTATATCATGGTCCCATTTAGAGTTAAACAGACAATAAAGCAGAATGCTTTAGAGTGTGACTACAAGAGTGTGACAAGATCGATATTTACCATCATTTACTACCGCTAGCTTTTCTGGTATTTGGTCATAAACCACATTAAGGGTTAAAGGATCAGGACATGTCATGGCCACACATCTAAAAGTTGTAGTGACTTTTCACAAAAGAACATAATAACCTCACGGTGGTGCTAGATGAAAAGTTGGGGGATCCCCAAAGTCAGTAAGCTTCATCATCTGCATCTGGGGACCATGACTGTCTGGACAAGAGACATTTTCCTGCACAGTCTTTCCCTCTTTGTCTTTATTACATTCCATCTCCCCTCAGCAGTCCCCCCCCCGGGCCATGGCAATGTATCGTTTAACTTGATCCTAATGTGCCTGCAAGTGATATAAATTCTGTCAAATCTAAAGTAATCCAATCCCCCTTGTGGCTCTGACATATTGCATCTTGCTAACAAGTTAAAATAACATAAATCGAGATGGAAATCCCTTTAGTGTGTTATTCTACAGCCCTCATTTTTTCTGCGCACTGCTTTTATTTAGGGTGTAAATAGGTTTCAGGAATGAAGTCAGAAAGTTTTAAAACTTGCACAAGCAAAGCAAATCCTAATTTCAAGTGAAGAATGTTTTTTGTACAAATGAGATAATGAATGATGTATTATTTTCACTGAAACATTCAACAGTCCAAAGCTAAAATTAGCTTTACACAAGTGGGGATTGATTCTGATAAATTGGTTTCAGAGCAGGAATTACACTAATTAACGAATGAAATTAGGTTTAATTGTCTCCATAAAAGTTCCTCTTTAATATTAAGCAAGCCTGCGAGCCAGTTCTGGCAGAGGACTCTGGTAGCTGTGCTACACCCACACATGACAAACTCACTCACCAAGTCCATCATACTGTATATCCAGCACCTATTTTGCAATAAGGCAGCTAATTTGAGATGGTTTGAAACGCTGCTGCTGCACCAATCATTTGCAAAACACACGCAAGGAATGTTTCTCCTGCTCCTACATTATTTCAAAAGCTTCACCTCCACCCTGCAACCACCCGTGGGCTTTAATTTTAAGCTTCTCTGTTCTGAGATTGTACTACAAATGCAAACTATGCACATTCAGTAAAATGCAAATATTCACAGAGTGTATCAATGCAACATGTGTTGGCTGACAGAGTGGATTAGCATAATATAATTCCTGCATTAACTGAATTTTGGCCACTTGGTTGAAAAAAGCTGTAAACTACACTGAAAAACCATCGCCTTTTTAAGATGATCTAACAAACTTGCATATTTACACTTCCATCAGACACACTGTCATTCATTTGGAGTTGGGTTTCTTGCCACCTGATGAATGTGAGTCCAATATTTACTCTCTGTCAGCTCTCTTTTCGGTCCCCACCAACACCTAAGGAAAACAAGTGGCTCTTTGGCTGTTAAATGCGCCACAATGTTCAACGGCTTACTACTAATTTTGTTGGTCTGCTGTTTACAGCTGTATACAGTCAATTTATCAGAACTGATAAAAAAACGCAAGATGAAAAAAACGCTGATGAGAACAGTGAGAAAGAACTAAAACAGTAAAGGTTTGGGTTGTACAACGAAAACAATTAGCTGTTAAGACGCTAAAACACACTGAATAGCTGAGGAAATACCTTTCTGTGGATCCATCAGTATGAGCGGCCTGTCACTACACGTTGTCACATAGTTCTTTTCTTTAATCTAAAAATTATTGATAATAGCAGCTTTAAAATAGTAATATGATGATGTTCTATCTGCACACATGATTTACTGAAAGGTCGAGCACATCTTAAGCGTCATGCTCCAAACTCCTCCAAACTATTAAAACTCTTAAAACTTCGGCAACCACTCATTACATTTTTGTCCAATTTTCATGTCAGTAATCTGTCAAAGAAGGCAAAATAATGAGCTGGTACTACATCATGTGGAGAAAAAACCAAAAACATCCATAACTCTAATATTAAGTTTTGAGCAACACATTCTAACACCGAACTTGTCAAATATGGCACTCAGTGGCATTAAGCTTCAGACTATGTCGCTTTACCTACCCCTCTAGCGTCAGTTTCTAAGGTCAAGTTAGCAATAACACATGTTAAACTTTCAAAATAAAGCTTGCTGACAAACATTGTATAAGTTATGACATATCATGACTTTTGGACTTATCAAACTGTTACGGTTTGGTTAGGTTTAGGCACAAAAACTACTTAGTTAGGTTTAAGAAAAACGTCGTTTTGCAACATAACTGACAAACAAGTCGGTGGGATTAAAAAGCGGATTTATCTTCACTCCTGTTTATCAACCTGACTACAGAAGTGATCAGTGGAGGTGACCTTTGTTTGTCGGGTGTTTATGTTCTGTAATGGTGAATGCCAACTGGAGCGGGAGGGGAAACGTTCTTTTTCTTTCATAAAGATAACATTACCGAGAGGAGAGGGGAAAAGAAGAGAGAGAACCTGTGTGTCCTGAAATCACAGAGTTGTCCTGAATTTAATCACACAGACGCACACACCCTAGGTATGTCGTTGCCCCCTAACGTTAGCTTTTTGCTAGAGTACAGTAAAGTAATCTGGCTGTTTGGGGCAGATAAACACTGCATAAATAACTCAAATAAACACAAATGTCCCTGCTGTCAAACTAGCTTCACTGTTGATGCATACACCAATAAACAACCACCACTGCTGATGAAAATCTATCTGATGTGACTCGGCTCAAATGTTCACAGATGAGGTAAAGTTTTATTCGTGTTGAATTCAGTGTCATACGCCAACTTCCCTAACCTGGAGGCAACGACAAGCGGCCACATGAAATGCACTATTAGAATATTTGGGATAATGTAAGCACACACCTCAACAAAATACATAACAAAGGCCTATTCGTTTCTTCTATCTGAATGCAGAATTGCTACATATTACACCTTTCAAGAATAAAATGACATATAGGTTGACTACATGATTGATTTATTTTATTTTTGTGTCTTGCACATGAAGTACCCAACCCTCATGAGGTTTAAAAAGACACCAAAAGAACAGTAGCAGCAGTCAAACATTTAATTTCAATATATGTAATTACCAGGTATTTTGCAACTTCGTGTAAAATTATTCTTCACTCCCAAGATTGGCAAATAACATCTGCTTTGAAAAAGGGTTCCCCTTCCTGAAATTATTCTTTACAATCCACAGTAATCCACAGCAATGTTTCATAGATTTGTGATATGTTTCAGACAGACATTTTCTTCTTGTACTATGCAATATTTAGACAAACACTATTATATTTTTAGGTTGCAGCAGCCAAGTTTTGCAGAACACAATGCTTGTGGGATGGATGCAGCTAAGACGTAAGTTGAATAAATTCTGCAAAGGCAAGGCAGACTTCATCACCTCCAACCTCTTCCTTTGGGCTTTGGGCTTTGCCCTCCTGCTCCATCTCCATCGTCTAGCTCTACTCCCAACTCCTCTCCACCTGCCCCTGGCTGGCAGTTGGACTGCCCTGTTATTCTCCCATCTGCCTAGAGATGAGAGGAGCGAGCAGACTGATTGACTCCTGGGGCCGTCAGGTCTAATCCACAGCTACAGGCTACAAACTGAGGCTCTCTCTTTCTCTCTTCGCTGCTTTCTCTTTATATCACTCTATATACCCCCCAAACACTCTTTTGCTCCCAACACTTTGGCTTTAGGCTAATGCTCTCTTTCTGTCTGGCTGTCACTTTCTGTTGTTATCGCTTTATTTTTTCAATCTGTTGTCTGACTTTCTCTCCCTACTGTTGCAGAGGAGGAAGAAAAGACAGGGTTGTGACCAGCAGCAGTTTGAAATGTACCAATTCCTGCTCCTGCATGGTGTGGTGAGAATTAAAATCCATGATCTGCTCGGTCTTTGTATTTCCACCTGGGGGAAAATAATTTTGTTGTCATTGTGAAGTTTTATGAGAGGAGGTGATGGAGGGAGTACAACGAATTTGAAGGGGTGGAAAGTACAGCTAGTTCCATTTTCATCTTTGGCAAAGTAATACATTTGATCTGTTTTTCTTACTGTGAAATTAGTCTGGCAAAGGCCCCCTGCTACAAGTGAATTCACAGGATTAAAGAAGGTCCACTTGCAGAGTTTGTCACCAAGGACAAAGCTGAAACAAGACTCTTCTTATCTGGCCACATTTCTTTTTTTCTCATTAGAATAACCATTAAATATCAGGACAGCTCAGCTACAGAAGAAGCACTGGATGATGCCCTTGGCTACAAATATTCAGCATTGTTATTACTATGATTATTTTCCTCAGCCACATAAAAGGAGATGATGAAGGAAATGAAATAACAACAAGCAGGTACTAGTGGAAGCCAGGAGCAGGGCTGGCGCATGAGGAATGGCTCATTGGAAAATGTCACAATACATCATGCTGCAGCTAAACAGTCAGGAAGACTAATTCATAGGTGGACTACAGCAAGGTAATAGAGGAGGGTGAGAAAAGATAAATGAAGGAAAAATCTTAAATGAGAAAGGGAGGAGAGGAGAGCAGGACAAAAGGTCCTTTGAAGGGGAGTGATTTCTTCGAAATTATACGAACATATGAAGTGTTCTCCATGTCATATTTAACCGAACTCTTGTTAAATCTCTTCCCCGTCACTTTACAATGTTTTCCAACTTAACAACACAAATAACAGCACAATACTGAGCCATAATACACAAGGTAGCACATGCACTGCTGAATCTACCCATTTCTCTTCGTGTACTGTAACAGATTCCTGAGCCTGTTCTTATTTAAACACTTACACACTCAATTTGAATGCACATTATGTTGAGATCTGTATACCATCACACTAGGATAGTTTGTTTTCCACTGCTATGTGTTGAACAGCATTGCAGTGTATTGTCCTCTGTTGAGAAATGTGTTTCCACAACCAGTGCAGACCAGAATTATTCAGCAACTGAAAGCACGGGAAATTAAAGTCACACACAGTAAAACACGAAACGACATAGACACAACACAACCCAGGGAATGGAACAAAATGCATGTGCCACTTTTAGAGATATGTGTGTTATATATCAGGCAAAAGATAAATTAAAACATGCTATATGTACAAATGTTATATGGGAAATTAAAAAATACAGTTTTTAAATGAAACAGTTTTAATGTTCAGTTTACAAGTTTTAATAACAGTTCTGTGACTTTGTTCTGTGAAAATGCGAAACTTGAAAACAGAAGGTGCAACGTTTTATTTTTCTGTGTAATAAGAAAAAATAGGTACAAGATAATTTACTTTCTTGACATTTTGTGAGAAGTTTATTGATTAGACCAAAAAAGTGGTATTACGAGACAGGACGGACTGGGGCTAGCTGGTTAGCATGCTAAAATTCTTACATATTGTACCTTTGATAAATGGTTAATTTATAATTAATTAAACTGTAGTTAATAGTTATTTCACTCTTTATGAACCATTTATTGGGGAATTGTTTCTTGTAAAGTTACAACTAATGTTTATAAACCTTTCTAGAAATAGTAAATAAATGGTTTTTAAAGCATTTCATTGAAACAACGATTAAGTAAGGTTTAATTCACTATTCATTTACAGATCATTTGTGATGGTTATTATAAAGCAATGTTCTTCAAGTTTGGTCCTCTGGGATTCCTATCTGGCATGTTTTAACGTTGTTTAATGTCAACGTCGTTTAATCGTTCAAACATGCAAATTACAAAACCCTTGTGGAAGCATTAGGCATGACTAGAGAATTTGCTGTTCTTAACTTCAATTTTTAAGACTCATCCTCCTCAAATATCAATTACTCTTTATAGGATAACTAAATTATGAAGTATTTCTTCATTTTTCTTCATTCCCCCATCCACTATGAGAGGAAGTAAGTCTTTACAAGTCATAGTCCAGTCAAAAAAAAAAACACGCCACTCAAAGTAACACTGCCTCAAATAAATTCCTGATACTTAATGGATTGAGAATGGAAAGAAAGAAATTAAAAGTTGACGACAGTGTTAAAACATATGCCATCCTCTGGCCGGTGCATTTCATGTAAAAAGCAGCTACTTCTACCATTCTGTGCACTCACCGCTGACAGATAAGATGATATCCTATCTGCCATTGTATTTCCTAGTTCCTCTATCTGTCTGCCACTGTGTAAGTCCCAGACCTTGTTAAAACTCCCTTCAGATAACCCACTTCATTCTGTCCCATCACTCATCAGTCTCCTCCGGGCTTCGGCAAACACTATCACATGACACCCTGCTAATCTGATTGGCTGATCAGAACTGTAAATGAAACCAGCCAGAGCCAATTACAATAGGCACAAGTCATTAAGAGGGATGACTTCGGGGAGAGAAGCAGTGCTGGGTACAGGTGCATCGCTGCTAGTCTGGCAAATTACTTCCAGAATAGAGTTTGGGTTATCAGTCGCTGGCTATTATACCGAGTGATGGGAGGAGGAGGGTTTTGATATAGCTTAAAGCAGGCTTATACCGCAAGCTCTTTCTGTACTAATTAAACACCAAAATTGTCTTCCTTGGGAGATTTCTTGTTTTGGTCTGCTCCCAGAGACTGCTACAGGATTTTTACTGTGATAAGGTGTCAGATCCAAATGAAAAATCCAAGTTAAACAACTTTAATTAGTAAGTTTGTTAAACTCACAATATTAAAGCACCTAAGCAAGATCTAATGGCCTGCTGGAAAATATTACAAAAGATACTTTCAAACAGTTAACTTCTATTTTATTATGCTTTCTAGTGCTCTGTGCAAACAGAAATCCACCAAAATAAATTACACATTCAAAAATGATTAAAGGCCCTATATAGGCACCTGTTCTCAGCCTGCTTACACACCTGCTCCTCATTCCCAAATTGTCTGAGGGCCTCTTTCGGAGAAGACAGTAGAAAAAGCACAGGTGTAAAATAATACAAATGAATGATGGCTGAATTCCATTTTGCTTTGGTTTCAGGGGGCTGGTGTTGTGCATACTAGTCCACTGGAACAATTGAATCGACGAGACACATGCACCTGCACAGTTCCTACAATAATAATTAAACTGCCTATATCCCACTTCCCTTAACTGCATTGACATTACCCTCACTTGCATCTTTTCCATCCACTTAGTCCCTACTGATACGAGAAGAGATGCAAGGAGAAGATACGAGAAGAGAGGAATCGAGAAACACATTTTTAGACGAATGTCCGCTGAACCATCATCACAAGTGATATCCATTTCTGAATCACCACACAGCTGCATCAGGTGGCTTCAACAGCCCTTGGCGACCTTTGGCAATTTGGAGTTTGTCTTTGTAAATGCAAAGGCCCATGGATTGGCAGTCATTATTCAGATACAGGTGGGTCAAGGAACAGAGTAAATTCAATAGCTTTCCTGACACTGTATACTTTTTAAAATAATGTTAAACTTGCATGCAACTCTGTGATCCTACCCTCTCACTGAAGATACATAATGCAGAAACAAGTGATAGGGGGGCTGAGACACCATTCACCCTATTACAAGACACTGTACCATCAAAATTATTTTGAAGCTGTTATTTTAAGGAAAAAATGTTACAAATGTGCTTTACAGTACATTTTGCCTGCACAATGTAACGACTACAGACTAATGACACCCTCTGTGTTTGCCTGGCGATGCAGCAGCACCAACAAGTGTACCACTGAAAAGTTGTCTGTTTCCCATTTAGAATTCAAAAGCGCATCCACATCACAGGTTCATACCAGGTGTAAATTGGGACTTTGAAACTTATTATCTGTTTGCCACCAAGGGAAAAAACTTCCTGAAGTTACTTTGATACTTTTCATGTGTGTATATGTGCGTTTAAGTGGCAATTCTAATGCGTAAGGTGTTAATTAAGGCCTCTACAGTATATAAGAAACTGTGAAGCTGTGTAATTAAAAACGCTCCCCAAGCCCTGCACGCCACACTCGCCATACAGCCCAGATAGATAAACACACATATTGACATACGCAGATGGTGCCTTCAACTCTTCATCAGTAACTAAGCCTCTGACAGATTTACTATGTTGGCCTAATCATGTACTTTCTAGATAAACTGAAAGAAATCCTCCATCATGTGTGCTGGATTCCATCATCCGACTTCATCTTTCATTATCTATCGCTCTCCATCTCCACTGCCCACTCATCTCATTTCATTTGGATCACTGTCATTAAAACTACTACCCAAAGCTGTTCATATCTACACAGAGGAAGCCCTGGTGGAAAATTCCTGTTAGAGATGTGCCTGGCTGTGGAGGTGAGGGCCACTTTTTAAATTTTAATCATATTGAATACACTCACTCTCCACATAACCAGCAGTGTCAGTTTTTTACAAAATAAGTACCCACTAGGTATTGCTGCACTCAGACTCAGGCTCTCTTGCTGAGTGGGCAGAGGCGTGTTTGTTTTAGTGTGCCAGGCGCAGCGATAACTTCTGATCTGCGGATGAATCAGTATTCCAAGGACACAAGAGAGACAGGGCCTGATAACAGCCGACAACACAGAGAGACATATCTTCCCTGGCAAAACTGAACAAAGGTATTCTTTAATCAGAGATGTTACAAGAGTCTTTTTTACAAGGTGACGACTTCCCCAAGAGGTTCCTCTATGAGTGGAGAAATGAAGGACAGAGGCAGTCAGAGAGGGACAGGAAAGGGAGAGACGGAGGATGGGGAGATGGCAGTAAAGCGCTAAAGTGAGAAAGGCACAGTGTGTATTTGGGGTTAATGAGGCAGTGCCGCAAGACAGGGGAGGCAACAGAAGGCAAGACAGCATTGAGCTGTGATCTTCTGCGCTTTCCAGAGCATATCCCATTACACTGCCATTAGCCTGGGTCAAGATGCCTTGATTCCCTACCCTGCATCCTTCCCTCATGCTGGCGTCACCGCAGCCTACTGCTATAGGAGGGTCATAATTGATTGGTTGGGCAAGAACACATTTCATCATGGTAGTTAACCTGTTTGCCTCTGTGGCTGTCTCCATAAAGGGATTGACAAGAGAGATATATAAGTGGAGTGAAAGCAACCTTAAGACAAGACGAGGGCAAGTAAACACTTCCAGGATTTATTTAACTCATGCCGTCTCACAAAGCCTCTGATCTTCAGGTTCAGACTATGGATATATCAGCCTGATAATCACCCCATCCTTCAGACAGTAGTTTTAGGTTTAGATTTCAGGAATGAAAATGGGCCTCGGCCGTGACAATTGATCCGGAGTCCAGACAGAAAGACTAGCATGTTAGAATTTTATAGCCTACCACGATGTGTTCAAAATGTTGACTGATAGGAGCACACAGTGCTGTGATTTCTGCTCCTGAAATTAATAGTAGCAAGTGAAGGAGATCATAAACAGCCTAGTTGTATAGCAAAGCATGTATTTGACTTGCCGATCAATTATAGAGGTCAACATGTGAGGGGGATGGTTGTGCTCACTTAGATGCGAAGATACATGTGTTTATGAAGGACCAAGAAAGTCCACAACAGGAGCAGGCTGGGGATGGTTGATTGATCTATTTCTAGGACTGTCACCCAGGCCACTAGAATTTGAGTCCTGTGTGAGGCAAACAGCCAGGGCAGACTATTTTGAGGAAGTAGTTATTTCATGCAGAATCATGATCTTTTCCTAAACCTGACCAAGTAGTTTAGGTGCCTTTATTTTAAAAGTGTAACGGGATGTAGCATGTTTATTATTGGACAACTGGCCACGGAAGTGGGGTTGTTTTCACAAATAGGCAAGGCCAAAAGTAAAGGTGACACAAGGGACGGTAAGGTCTATTACATGGTCACGAAGCAAATTCACATCTCCACTTCATGTGGAGTTCAGCATCGGTGAACTTTAACCGGCAAGGACGCAGCTTCAACCGATAGCAAAAACATATGGACTACAAACCAGAGCAGATCGCATCTTGCACTGCCCACATTGGTCATTCGCCTGCCTTCACATTTGTGTGACTGTACCCTGAACATGGTGAAGTGAAAGAGGAAGTGATGTACAGCTGAAACAGAGGAAAGGTCACAGTATTTTTTTTTTGTCTTTCTTTAGGCTTTCCTGAACATCCACCACCATACACACCATGAATTTCATTGCATGTGTTGCTGGAAGTCGGTCCCTAACCCTTTCTTGAAAGTGACATCATGTTGTGATAAGACAGCAAGCTGTTACTGGTCAGGGATCAATGGGTAGTCTGTCGAGACTTTATTTCTTTGTCCTATCATTTCTTTAATTATCACATTTTACTTGTCTACCTACCTCATCACCTAAACCTGTCTCACCTTCTTGCATGTTTCTCTTTACGTTGCTTTGACAACGAGCTTGCTGTTACTATATTTACCATCTATTAGACACAGTCTGCTCCTCAGCTCTTGCTCTCTTGGCTCTAGTATAATGGATTCTTTGGAAAGTTATAGAGGGCAGTCACGGCTGATTTTAAGCATTCACTATGCCTCTATCTGCTCTCAGCTCTGTCCCAAATCCCCTATTAATCAAACATTTATTCATCAATAACTAAATCAGGGTTTAGAGGGGTTTCATTACACTTTTAAAAGCCAGAGCTGGAGAGCTAAAAGACTCAGCTATCCGTAAACACTGACTTTCATCTTCATCTTCAACTACTATTTATTTATTTATTTATTTATTTATTTATTTATTTATTTTCTACTCTGTTCTCTTCTATCGTTGGCCCGAGGATCTGAGCGCACTGGGCTGACACAAAGGCTCATCATGCTTTATTATTTCACCGCTGTAGTTTGAGGCAGCCTTATCACAGCTGGCTAAAGACACAACATGAGTCTATCTATCTACATATAGTCTGCCAGCCACTGTGCGCTGGTGACATGACAGACACTTAGTAGTGAAACCATTGTGTCTTTGGCTGGCCTGAAATGGGGGAATTACTCAGCCCATTACGGCAATGAGCGGCACACTGGTTCCCCGCACTTAGTATGGCAATGAGGCAGCACAGCCGCCGACACGAAGATGGACACATGTAGAGACACACTGAGGAGCACACACACATACACACACACGCACACAAACAGAGGGTATCTGCTACTGACAGCTGGCTACCACTGTCAGTCTTTTTCCCTCTTTTGAGAGAAGAGATGATGAACCTATTATGTGGACCTGTCACAGAGAGATGGACAGATACACACATTCTGCACACACACACACACACATTCTGCACACACACACACACACACACACACACACAGTCCTATTTAATTTTACATCCATCTGAGCACCAAAGAGTTTTGTTCTGTGACCCATTAGAATTCACATCCCCGCTCTCCTTTTGCTTCCTGCTTTTGATTTAAACCAGAGAGGATGTGATCTGCCTGTGATGAGCGCTGAGACTTATCACACAGCTCAGTCTGTGTATTTAATGCTTAATATTCCTGTAATTAACAAAGCACTCTTTAAATGTGTGAAGGTTGTCTCGCTGCGATACAGTTGGACACACACACGCACACACCGCCTCAGTTCCCAGTCTAAATGGAGGTCTCTCCTCCTCAGTACGTCCACGTGTTCAAAGCAAACACTGCTCGGCTCCTTCATGCATAACTTAGGAGTTTTTAATAAGAGGTTCGGTGGCAGCACACGCCAAAGATTGCATGCGTGTGAGAATGTGTGTGCGTGCCGCCTTGTTTCAGACGACTGGGGCTTTGATAATGTATTCATGCCTCCCAATGACAAATGGCTCCCACCAGGAGGCGGTTTAACATTTAAATGAGGAGCAGAGGAAAACACTGAACCACAACACGCAGCAGTGAGTGGATACGCAGGGGCAGGCAGGAGAGGCACCACGTGTACCAGGACGAAGACATTCAAAAGCGGAATGAACACACAAGTTCATGAAACACATAGATCTGCCAACAGTGAATGAAAAACCAACGTGAAGGAAGGAGAAAGGGGTTAAGATGCGCGAACAGCTGGCGTCCCGGCGGGGAATCAGAGAGCAGAAGCGAATTTGTTGGCGTGCAAAACCAGCAGAGCTACTGCAGAGTTTATATAAACAGCCTACCAAGCTCTCTGCTCAGGTTGGAACAATATCTACTCAAACAATATCGCTTCATCAACCTGCCAAGTATGGCTGCCCAGGCAAAACTGGACTGTAGCTGTTCAATCATTAACTCAGAAACAGAAACACATGATGAGAGGAGAGCGACGACATGCAGAGATACAGATGCAGGGTTGAATGTGAGCTACGGTGCATGCAAATAAACAGATTTACACTCATGCATGCAAGCAGTGACAATTAAGTGTACGACTTCACACATCATGGAGTGACAAATGGCTCTGTACACGTCTCCTGCAAGTACAGTTGATTGCTAAGTAGGCCTGCACGATATGAGGAAAATCTGCGATGTGCGATAACACTGTTCAATATTGCGATGACGATATAACTTGCGATAAATAAACAAATATTGAAGTTTGCATATTATTAACTATACAGTTAATAATAGTGTTTCTGCATTAATAGGTACACTGCTAACATAGACCCCAAACATTGAATAGCCAATGTCCACTGAATAAAGAATGAAATAAATTATTTCGAACATGCTTTTATTGAACAAACTGCACATGAATACCCAACCAATTAAGCAGAACATTAATTTAAATAAGACATTATAACTATATGAAATTAAAGTTTAATTTCCCCTGCTCCCTTTAAACTATTTTCTTGTAAACTCAACCAAAACATCTCTTACCATGCAGAGTTGAAATAAATAAAACATCCAGGGGGAAACAACTTAAATAATTAAATAAATATAAATTAAACATGGCACTTTAAATTAACTGTAATGTCTCTCATCACAATCATCAAGGCCCTTGACTCTGCCTAACAAGGTGCAGAGATCTATAGTATGAGGGACAAAACTGAAATAGAGTAGGGCCAGCCCACTAAATCAAGAGAAAATAAAATCAGGAAAAAATATCTACCCGTTAGGGCAAGTTACAACCTTAGTTATTCCCTTAACACAAGTTCTTGGCCAAGAAAACCAGCATGTTAACTTTGTTAGGTTGTTACCACATTCCCAGATGTGCTGATGTGCTCACACAGTACCTGTCTTTGTAACACGTTGTAACAGTCAGTTATTTAATGTAGCGGCACTAGGTGGCGCCTCCTTTTGTTTAGTGGGTAATGTAACCTGTACGATGAAGAAGAGCAGGTGTACTTCCGCTCCTCATGAGAAAGGATACTGCTAACAGAGCGAAGACTTCCCTTTTTATTTTGTGAAGTGTTGGTAGAAGAACCTCGGCCTGTGTTCATTTGCATGTATGCCTGTAACATTAGTGCCGTAGAGACCTGGCATGGTGCGGTCAGTGTTATGAATAAAAGGGCCGTGCGGAAACCCCCACATGTTGCCTGCCGTCTCTTGAGTAACTGGAGCAACCGCACTAAAGTGGACCATCACCTTCCCCTTCACCAGCCCACGTTACAACGTCGTCTCTCCTGAATCCAAAATAAGTTCATATAGCAGAAGTGCTGTTTCTTTTCACCACAAGGCCTTCGTCGACCATTGTCATCGCTTTTTTCTCCTCCCTCAGCCATCATAACCTGGCAATCACCACCAAACTGATGCCGATTAATTTTGTCAGGGTAGCTAACGGCTAGCTGGGGCTTCATCTGATTGGCCTTTGTAAACAGGGCTCTGTCTGATAGGCTAAATGTTAGCATGCTCATGGCGCATGTAAACAAAATGATTTCTCTTATTCATCGCGTGTCAGACAGTCTTTTGCGATGTGTTTATCGCACATGTTCATATCGCGATGACGATGAAAATTCGATTTATCGTGCAGCCCTATTGCTAAGGCAACCGAGCATATCCACCAGACCCGACTCTCTGCTGCAAACTCTCCAGCTGAGGTGACCCCTGACCCTGATTTACCTAGGCAGAAATAGGACAAACAAAGGAACCTTTGTTTGTCCTATTTCTGCCTACCCTCTTAGCCTCTCCCCCTTGATTCCGACCTTCTTCCTTCCCTGTTGTACGTTCGCTCCATCGTTTGCCGTCCATCTGTTGCTGTCTGGAGGACTGCTCCGGCTGACCTGCCCTCATGCTGTTAACCACGAAGTACAGTCAGTTACATGCTAACTATGTAAAACACTCACCAAGCGTATACTTCTCATTAGCACAGGAGGTCAAATTGGCTTAAACAGACCATGGGACAACTCAAGACAATGGGTAAAATCTGTATTTTAGAAACACTCTCAGGCCTTCAGTTACACACAACAATACTTGAGCTTTCTTTGAGAAATATTCAGCAAGTTGATAGACATGAGATTTTTTAGAATCATGTGTGATGAAATGTGCTTTGAAAAACTGTGATAAATATATGTGAAATGTTTCTTTCCATTGATTTTTCTTCTTTTCAAGCACGTTTTCCCAATTGTCCTATGTGCACAGGTACTTCTCATATATGCTTCTCCTCCCTTTCTGTTTCTATATCTTCTCTCACCCTGCTCCTCTCCACGGCAGTGTACATACGTAATCATCTGAGGTCTCCACATAAAGACAAAGATGAAGATGTAAGGGTCAATTGATATCCTGTCGGTAGTCTACATAGGTGGCTTGTCATACAATCATTGCGCAGATCGCTGTGGGGAAGGAGCAGATTTGTCCGGTCAATGACAGAGTGTGCAGTGAAAGAGGCGAGCCAGGGGTCGAGCCGGTATCAGTATTCAGCTCACATTTCATTCACACGCACGCACAAACCACACACCAAAGCACTGATACAGTAGTTGTTAAAGGTCTGGGTGCAGGGATTCTTTATGGTTCTCCTTGCTTAAGTCTGTGTTGGCTGCCTAGAAGCAGCGTGGACAAATCTAATCGATCTCACCTCTTACATCTTAGCCATAAACAACACAGAGAACAGTTTGAATTTTATGGTTTGGCTCGAGGGAGAGCACTGTTGGTTGGCTGGTACATCACTTTGGTCTAATCTGAAATATCTCAACAATTATTAGATGGACTATCATGAAATGTGTACATACTGCATATTCACAGTCCCCAGCAGGTGAATCTGACTGACCTTTGTGATCTTATATTTCAGATTTTTGGTAAAATGCCAAAAAGCTTTGGATGCATGGTCATTAAATTTTGTACAAACATTCATCGTCAGCAATGGAAAGATCCTAATAACTCGACAATCCCCTGACTTTTCATTTAGAGCAGTGTTTCTCAAATGTTTAACATCATGTAGCACCTGAGTAAATATTAGTTTCTCCAAGTACCACAATTACGACCAATGTTAAAATCCTTATTCCCTAATCTATTCAGCCTACTGTTTTGCACAGTTTGCTGTCATCAACTTCAGTTTCAACAGGACTGTTTGGAATATTTTCCTCCTTAACTGCATTTCTCTCCCCAACAGTTACCACTTGGAGCAGGGTATGTGTTTTTTTTTTTTTTTAACTTTCATTTTACTTTCGCGTACTATCTTGCCATCACAATTTGAGTTAGCTCGTAGCCTTTAATGGATGACATATGCGCACACAACTGACATGAATGTGACAACAAAGCAAGCTGAAATAAAAATATTACAGGAAAGACAAGATAGACAGAAAGACAGATAGAAAGACAGTAATAGTATTTTGGAACTATTATATGTTTTAAATTAGGAAGTTTGCACACCAGAGTTACAGTGGAGTGGAGAAAAGTGGATCTTAAGCCATTGGCAGGTCAAAGTTTTCACTTAACCAGGGAAATAGCTCATTTTCCAATGGATTGACACAAAACTTGGTTCTTCTTTCCCATATTATGTATGGTACCCTTCTAACATTCCCATCATCATCAGCTATACTTTGTATTTAGTGTTAGCTAGAAAATGTCAGGTAAAACAATGGGTGTATTCCTACCTGTAGTTCGGTTCATTTGGTCCAGAACAAGGAAAAACGAGCAAACCATGAGGACTAAAATTAACATGAAGTTATACAGACAGACAGGTCTGCTTTGACATCAGGATCCAATCTCCTGTGATTGGCAGAAGTTTTTGCAGCACTTTAATGCTTCTGATGTGTATATTTATGTTCTTAGGTGTCACAAATAGCTCACGTAGAAATATCTGGTTTTAAGCTTTATTAATATTTTTAGTCTGCAAATCGACTGCATGTTATGAACAATGAGTAACAGGCAGAGACAGGATGAAAAGGAGACGTCTTTAATGACTATGTACTTATTATTATGGGAGACATGGGAGTACACCGAGTAGGATCCAAGCACAGTAGTTTTATCTGCCTTTGACCTATTAATCAGGGAAAATACCTGCGCCGATGTTGTTACATGGTAAGCCTGTTAATTGCCTAAATATATACATGGCTCATACAGTTAAATAATAACAACCCTTCCTGAACAGATTTCAAGAGATGGATTTATTTGTAGTTTAGCTTTTAAAATCCTGCATATGTACCATCACAAAATCCTGTCAGTGGTCCGCCTGCTATCACACCACAGACTAACTGCACCAGGGTCCGCTTGGAAGTAAAACCGAGATTTCCCTTTCTTGGCATTCCCAGCCCACTTGTTTTGTTCCGTATCCAAGTGCAATGACAGTGTTCACCTGCTGTGTTCAAATAAAGTCATCTTTGTGGGGAAACGCTCCCGGTTTCAAAACAACTGCTCCAAACGAGACAAGTGTGAACACATCCTAAGATCGTGAACATACACCTGCCCAACATCAGCATGTTAGCATGCTGACGTCAAAGGACAGCTTTTTCGGTTTTATAATTCGATTTCTTTTCAACGAATGAGATCTAATGCATTGATTAGGGAGTTGGTAGAGCCGGATTTTGTTATCTTTAGACAGAAATGGAGTAACTGTTTCCGCCTGTCTTTGTGCTAAGTTAAGGCGTGACAATGTTATCAATCTTCTCATTTAACTCCTGGCAAGAAAATTTAAAATGTTACAACTATTTCTTTAAGACAGACACATAAGTGTTACAGTCAGTGTCTTGAAAACTTCACAAAAATATCATGCTGTACAGTATCTTCTTAGCCTGCCTCCCTCTTCTGGCTCCAAGACCAATCTAACACTCTGCCCTGTCCACTCATAATCTTCACCATTTTTCTTCTTCTCTACCTATTCCATACCCGCCTCCCCGGCTCTGTATCATCTTCTTCTTATCTTCTCCTGTGTCCCTTCCTTTCTCTTCTTCCCCTGACCCTTCCACTTCCTCCACCTTCTCCCTCTGCCCCATCATTACTCCTCTTTCAACGCTCATCTTTCTAAGGCTGCCAAATTCCCCAGCACAACAGTGCTATTCTGCTGCCTACTAATAGAATCTCTCAGTTCCTCTAATGGATCTGTCAGAATCTCCCTGAGCATAGGAGACCAGATAGATTGATAGGGAGAGGGAGAGACAGAGGGACAAAGGGATAAAGAGACAGAGAGACGCAGGAAGAGAGATGCAAAGAAAGAAAAAGCGTAGACGTGTCAGGGCTCTCGACGGCCTCATCTGTGCCTTGGATAGTCTCAGAGCAGCAGCTTCACTGACACTGCCAACCAGCGACCATATGGTCCGACAGAAGCAGTAGCACTTAAGGCCATCTCATTGTCACCATGGTATAATGTCAGTTTCACTGTGGCCCAGGAGAAACTAACAGACAGGGTAAGTTCTTTCCAGGAGAAATCATATGCACAGGCAGGCATTGTTTCTACTTTTTCATGTTTGCTTCAATGATTCTGCACCAACACTCACCACCCAGGAGGAATTCTTTGTATAATGCAAATGAGAATTAATCTAGGGTGGGAAGTCTTTTTGGCTCGTTGCCTATGCATAAAGTAGAACTTTTATTACATTAATACCCTTAAAACACATTTAACACCTTCTACAGGTTATAGAAGATCCTCTTTTGTGTGTTAATGAACTTTGTTTAAATATATATCATTGACACTTCTGGTGCTTCGGTGGTTTTGCACTTTTAAATTAAATGGTGTGACCAGGATTTAGACTATGTCTTTCTTTCATTTTATATCACTTGGTCCTCCAGGACTAACACTGTCCATACCAACAATCCAATTCTTCATGTATTTGTTCCAAACAAACCTTTGTTACACAAACTGGTTGTTTCCTGGGAAATATAGACCAGGCGTTGGTTTAGGGCAGTAATCTCAAAGCCTTTATATTTATCGATTACAGCTGATTTATATTAGTGGAAAAGTTGCACAATGGACACAATGCACATGTATTGATCTGAAGGTTTTACAAACTATTTGAAGGAGACATTTTATGCTCAATTTCATGATTCTCGTGCTCATGATTTTGTTTTGGGTTACAAAGTCACAGAATTAAAGGCAAGGCGTTTCAGGAGCAGTGTTTTCTGTGGGAGAGAGGAGTTTCTGTTGGTGCAGACTTTGACCTTTTTAACTTTCAGATCTTTTACATGCACAAGAACATATATAAATCACTGAAGGAATGGAAAAAACCCCACAAAAAAGCACAATAGGTCTCCTTTAAAATATGTCCTGTATGTATGCATCTAATTATCTTCTCTCATTTTCATGCAGTGGGGTATCAGACACTCACCGTTATCTGTGGCGATGAAGACAGCTGTGTATTTATTGTCATGGACATAAGGAGACTCGCGGTCCAGCGGGGCTGAAGTGTTGACAGTCCCTCTGACTGGGTTCACACTCAGCCAGCCTGCTGGGTCTCGCAGAACAGCATACCTGAGAGAAAGTAAATGACATAAGTAAGAACTTGTGACCCTATACGTATCAGAACACCCACTATACTGTGGAAAAGTTGTTTTGGGCCTATATTTTTAGATCGCTGACAGACAGCTCCTTAGACACAACAACACAAAAGACAAGCATTCGAGTACTTCATATTTGTCCCATACAGCGTATAACTTCACTGAATTCCCAACCTCAGCTTAAAAAAAAAATCTTTTTGAACAACTCACGCTAGCAGTAGTTTGCTCTGCTCGCTGCTGTCCTGCCAGTCGAGAAGCGTCGATCCCCGAGTGCGATGTAACATGGAGGAGAATAAAGGTGGAAAGCTCCTAAAGCGTCGCACTCAACCTTGTTTTAAGTAAACTCTGTGTACACAAACAATGTTCTCAATGCTCGTGTTCATGTGTAGAGACCCTGGTGATACTACGAGCAAAGCTTCATGTTGTGTTGAGTCTTCTTAGTGTTTTAAAAATAGCGATTTTGATGCTACCGTAATGTTGCCCCTAGCACGCAATTGAAAATGATTTTGACCCGAAAACAAAAGTATGGTAAATCTTAAAAGTGGCTTTTTCGTCGTAATTATGCTTTTACACGAAGGTTTGACTCGGGTTCCTTCACAAAAAAAGCCCAGGTTGCATTTTGGCGAGAGTTTCACTTTAAGTAAGATACTGCTGCACAGGCTACTGCAGATATGTTTGGAGATGTATTTATGCCTGTATTTCAATAATGTTTAAGAGTATCACATGTACCTCTACATGTGTGTTTGTAGATTAGAGGTGTGGACATTTTTCCATTATAAGGTGCATCGCGATGCGGACGTGGAAGATTCTGCATTGATGCAGAGACAGAGCATAATCGAGAGTCTGCAGCGTATGTTGATTGTTGATTGTCCGGCCTCAGCTGGACAATAAAGTTACGTCGCAACGTTACTCCCAGGCTTTGAACTGTGGGCAAACATTAGGCTAACGTTACTTATGTAGGAGGTATGTTGGAGAGAGGCAGAGATCATCCGGGAGTGATAAAAAAAAAAAAAAAACTCACAGAGTATTTTTTAAAACGGACATCTTGGGTAATATAGATCTCATTGAGTATGCCATACACTGAGATGCATTCGATTCATCAAGAGTCATTTTGCATTTGAATTGTTGACAGCTGAATGGAGATATAATCGAATTGTGAGGCCAGTGAAGATTCACACCTCTAGTGTGGATGGTGCCCTGTGGTTAAAAGAGCACATTTAAACATGCTCATATTTGGGTGAAGAGTGAACTGAACGCATCCGGCACTCGACGAAGCTCATGCACTGTTTTAAGAAACCCGGTTGTAAGTGGAAGAGGGTAAAGTTTCGTACACAGCAGCGTTATCATGGACCTCACTACTCTTAAAAATTACCCGCCCTATTCTGCCTCTGATTGGTCAACAAGTCATGAACATGACACTGGTTGTTTGACGGACTCAGCCTAAGGCATCATGGAATTGCCTGTGGATAGCTCACAATCATGCTAACATCAACCATCACTGTTTTCAACATGGAAAATGGATAAGACAACATTCAATCAGTGTGAACTGAACCTTGAGTTAGCTCTTGTGAATTATGAATTTACATAACACTAGTTCCAGGACTAAAACGCCTTGAAATGTTTGAGAATTAAACAATACTGACCACTTAACATGGGGCTGCTGAACAACATAACATTTAAATAAAGGGTTTTATGTAGTGTCATGCTGGTTCATTATGTAGTCTTTAATAGATGTAATAAAGAGAGAGAGAATGAGAAAATGGTGTGAAATGGGCCACAAGTAACATGCACATGTAGGAGACTGCAGCTGCAGCAGAGCCTCCAGGTGGGGTTGAAGTTTTAACATGATGGAGGACCTCTCCAAAAATCTTATGGGCGAACGGCCAAGCCGGCATCGGCTTAAAAACGAGTTGAGGGGCGGATCACGACCCTGCTAATGTGGCCACTCAGCCGGCCACTGATGGCTAGTGGATGGTGATTGGAAAGGGCTGGCATCTGTGTTAATGTCACAAGTGATTGATTTAGGAGCTCTGGTGCACTACTTTCATTCGTATATACAAAAATGCGCACACACACACACACACCCAAAGATATACCGTAAGCATAAACAGGCGTATACATATAAGTTGTTATTTTCTCTCACACATCACTCATACGTACACAAAGGAGTTTGCCATGCACACACACACACACAGACACACAACACAACAGACTTTCTTCACCACAAGGCCGCTCTTTGCCAAAGTGTTCAGCAGTAGACAAATTGTCTTTGAAATAGAACTCTTCAGCTAACAGAGCGCGACAAAGCCTTGGGAAATGGCTTTGCAATCAACCTCTGCTCACACCTCTTCCTCCGCGCTTTCACTCACACACTTTCCCTGCGAGTGATCACCACTATTAACCAGCACGTTTCACTGTAACAAAAGAGGCCCTGCTGCAAGGTTAACTGCACTGTTAATAATGACACATATGTCGTGGTAAATGTTCTTTCTGCACATCTCTCTCTGTTACACATATACACACACCTATGCAAACACACACAGAGCACACATGATTTATGAAGCCAGCGCCTCCAATTAAACAGAGCCACGCTCACAGGTTATTTACCTCCATATGTCACACTTTCAGAAACACACTCTGGTCTCTGTGATACAAACATGTACTGTGTATACATGATCTAAACTGTATGTGTCAGTGTATTAGGGCTTGCCACATATTATCGTCTGACTTTTCTCACAACAGGGATAAAGTACAGAAATGCCAAAGTTATGTTTAAGGTCATTTTTCACTGTAAAATGTACAGCTCAGCACATACGTTGGGCACAGGTCTTTAAAGAAAAAGTTTGATAATTTTGGAAATATGCTAATTTGCAGACGGTTATCTTAGCTTAGCTTAGCACAAAGACCAGACACATGGCAACACAGTTAACCTGGCTATTTCAAATCATGAATAAACTTAACAGTGACATGTTGTGGTTTTAGGGGGGTTTCCACACTGGACTACATCTTTCTAGATCTGCCAGGCAATGTCATGATGATGCCAGTGGGGCTTTTCCACTGGTACATCGGATATGCTTTTTCCATTACCAGTTTAAACGTGCCATGTTGAGCCGAGCCTCACCAAGTCGCGCCCGAGATGGACCCTCTCTGAACTGGGGCCAAAGCACGTCTGCCCTGCCTCCAAGCGGGCTGCGGTGACGTCTCACAACCACAGCCAACCGTGACGACCCCCCTTCTCCCCTTCAAACAAGTTGTGTTCTTCAACTCATGTCTTTGCGTGAGACCAGAGAGAAAGACGTTAAGTCATTGTGAAAGTCTCCTTATGTTCAAATCTCAGCACTTTTGCAGCTTCTTGCGGAATCTCTGTGGCTGAAGTTTAATTTTACTCCTTCGTCCGTCTTCGTAGGTTCTGATATCTGCTTTATTTTACTGCTTCATCATGTTCGTTTTTCAGCTGTATAGGAGTTGTGTTTAGTTGCTGCTGCTGAAACATTTACAGTTTGCTGCTTCATTATAAAAGCTTTTAAGTAATTAGATAATAGGGGACTTTTATTGGGAAGAATTTATAGGAAATTAAACATGTTTATCACAAAATTAGCAGAGCTGTATTAGCGGCCATTCCTTGAGTGTTTACAGCCGCTCCTTTGACCACTACTCAAGACAAGCATGATGTCAGGTAAAGACACACTTTCAAGCAGGTAGCTGCTAGCCTGCTTGGAAAAGGAAAAGCCTCACAAGGCTGCTTTCAGTCTTTGAACTCAGCTTAACTAACCAGCTGCTAGCTTCTGCTTCAAATTCAGCCAACAGGTATGAAAGTATTATCAGTCCTCTCATCTTGCGTACTTCCCAAAATGTCTAACTTAATTTAATAACCAATTTTATGGGAAACTTATCAAAAACATCTGTTACAAGCAAATATGCGGCCATAAAAAAATAGATAACTTGACAGCTTTGAAAATCAAGTTAGTTTTACAGTAAATCCAGACACATACAGCATCTGCAATCTAAAAAACAAAGTGCAGTACATACATTTAGACATTTTATGCCCCGTTACATCTTTCAGAGTGAAGCAAAAAATCCCACAAAATGTCCCTCTGTGTTGACCAGGGATTGAAGCTTGCCCAACCAGCTTGTATTCATCCATGAAATCTTCCCTTAAATGTTTGTTTTCATCCCACATAACCTCACAGATTCCCTCTAAAGCTCAAACCTTGGGAACCTCTTTCAGACACGTGGGTTACTCCACAGCTTATAGCCAAACACAATGGAGCTTCACACACTGTTGAGTGAAATATCACGGTATTATGTTTCTTCCAACAGCAGAAGTTTTGAAGAAGTGCAACACTTCTGTTTGCTCTAGTGCAGGCTCAAAGGTAACCAGTAAATGAGTCAGATCCACTGTCCCTCCCCTC
Organism: Pagrus major; assembly: GCF_040436345.1. NCBI lineage: Eukaryota > Metazoa > Chordata > Actinopteri > Spariformes > Sparidae > Pagrus > Pagrus major. The sequence continues at coordinate 31,714,826 of NC_133222.1, read as the reverse complement.
TGTGAAAACATGGGGACAGTCCATTAGAGCCCTTTAAAGGGCAAATTAGAAAGACATTAAAAAGCCATTAGGAATATTCATATCTGGTTATACGTGGTTATCTCAAAAACCAGAGAAGGGCCAAACAAATCAGTCAACAAATGAGACGGCGCACAAACACAATGATCACACATGCCCTCATTTATAGCTGCATATACACACATCCACTTTAAATACACACACACACACACACACACACACACACACACACACACACACACACACACACACACACACACACACACACACACACACACACACACACACAAAAGCAAGCAAAAAGTAGAAAACGCACGAGTTAAAGCAAAAGTGGCACGTATATTCTGCTTGCGCTGTGAAATAATTCTCACGAGAGCGAGGTGATTTGTCCAGATTTTTGCTTGAGTGGCAGAAAGTGCCACCTCATGAGGCAAACACTGTGACCTCAATGTTAGAGAGACCAGGCTGTTATATTACTCTTTCCACTGCACTGCAGAGTTACAGCCTCAGGGGCTACTCTGAGCGGCTATAGCTGCCATCAGAGCCCGGTCAGGGGTTGCGTGTGCGCATGTTTTGGTAAGGGATTGCCCTTCGCTGTAAGAGGACACGGAGGAGCGGCTGGCAGGAGTTTAGTGCATCTGTCTGACTGACAAGGTGTCTCATTAGAGGTGATTTTGCTTTAAAGAGAAGAAAGCATCCTTTCAGAGTTGAAACAAATGGTTAGGTCAAGTTATTGAATTAAATTATTGAATGGTCTGCTTTTAAATGCAAAACACTATAATTTAACAAAAGACACTTGCTTTGGTTTTTGTAGCTGAAAACGTGCAATTCTGCAGAGGGTTCGCTTTATTTCCATCATTAAATAAGAAATCTGTAGAGACTGAGAAACAAAAATTCAACAAAAAATGTAATATGAACACAGCAGAAATCTGGCACAACATGATGCTTCGTAAAACTAAAAAGGAGACTCAACAAATACATTTCGAGGTTGTAATTAATTTATTTTGACAGCTAATTCAGAAGTCCTTATCTGAGAGTACAGCTTCACTGTCACTCGTGTGGATGTGACGAGACAGACGAATGCCTTCTGCCTCTGATCTGAGCCTCGTCACTCAGTTTTCTCAGACAACTCAAAGGGATCTGGGAGCAGGAGAGAGAACGAGGCCTGCCGCCCACTTATAATCCAGTTACATCAGGAGCGAAATTCTGGCATACATCGTGTGCATCTGTGTGTGTCTGTGTCAGTAGCAGGTGTGGGTGGCAGACACAGAATAAGAGAGAGACAATTTGTGGTAAGAGCTAATTTAGAGAGAAGATAAAAGCTGGGTAGTGAGTGCTGCAAAGGAGAGCTCTTTGCATAAATGCTGATTATTGCTCTTGTTTGTGTTCTCTTAAGTAAGATATGTTGCCCGCATCTCTTCTAAATAGGTGTAATAAAGCGTGGTTGTTCTTGCCATTTCCTCTCTTAAATGCACAGAGGTTTTGCTGGATCAACACTATGAACTAATACTGAAGGAGGATCTCTTATGGGGTTAGAGTTGGACAATGGTAAATGGACTTTATGGACTTAATATAGCACTTTTTCTTAAATTGCTTTACGACACTTGCGATATCAACCCATTCAAACAAACATTCACACACTGTTGGCAGATGCTACCACGCAAGGTGGCAACCTGCTCACCAGAGGGGATACGACGCTTTCTAACCCAATTCACACAGGACATGCAGCCGGAGCCAGCGATTGAACCACTCTGATAAGTGGACAACCCACTGTACCTCCTGAGCCACAGACAACGCCAAACGCACTTTTCTCAAACAAATATTGAGCACTCCTCAATCCGCCTTTCAAATGCTTCATCTGATTCTGATCATACTGTATGTTGTTCATTGCACCTCTTTTTATAGAAGCCTTTGTATATAAGTAGACCACAGTCTGCATTGGTCCCCTACCAACATTCAACACTATTGTCCTTTAAACATGAAGCAAACTGTAAATGAAGGGCCCTTCAGTGGTTTGCTATTGCATTTTCAAAATGTTAGGGAACTCAGAAGAGACAGATTTATTAGAAAAGAATGGTCAAGCTTCAAAAACACTGGAGCCTGCTTTTTCCATGACGCAACTCAATAGCGCCAAAAAGATCTAAATCCCTTAAAAACACGCATATGTGTATATGTAAGTTTACCATGAGAGGAGTCTTGATAAAATAATCAAAAGATATTGAAGAGGTGAATTTTATGTGTGTATTTCACTATGTTTTCTAGCAAGCAAACAGACACGGACAACTTGTCTTATCTTGTTGGACAACAAGCTGACAACAAACTCTCTATCAGTATATTATTATTTGAACTGGCTGTTTGGCTGTGTTGTCAGGCTTCAGCAATGTAGCAGATTTGTGACCATTATACTGTTGAAATAGGGTGACTGTTTTTGAAGATGTTGGGAAGTTAGGTGGTCCGTGAGGTTTTGCTTTGAGTTTGAGAAACACTGACCAAACTTAATTTTTGAGCAAGCATCAGGTTTTCTGGGTGACTCAGACACAGACACAGAATGTATCAAACATTTATTCAACAATGCAATGTAATGATCCTGTCTGGTCTTGAAATAAATTCCAGAGTAATCTTTGTCTTAGACGGAGAGAAGACCAAGTAAAAATCTGGTCTGTTCCAAGATGAGACCAGACCTTCAAAAAGTGGTCTTGAGACCAGTCTCCAGGCTAAGACCGATCTTGAGTACTACAACACAATCAGACACAACATCATGGAGATACAGGAACTTTAACTGAACACTGTAGAAAACCTGCACTGCCTGTACTTATAATGTAATACTGATAGCACACATTGCATTGTGGCAAGTGTAAGATAACGCCATGTCAAACACCATATATTTCATGCTTGCAGTGAGACAGCACAGAACACAACTGAGGGTTTTAATTATATCTCCCTTTTTTCTTCTACTCAAAGCAAACTGCACAGTGGGACTCATACACAAGCAAACATACGTTCACTGGCATGCATCAACTGTTTAAAGCTCAGTCAAACATCCAGAGCTACAGATCAGGTTAGAGTCCACATGAAACTCCCAGAGCATACGCTGATTTCATCCATCTCTCCCTAAAAGCTGAGCTTGTTTTTCTGCTCAGCCTGTGTGGATTTCCTGAGGGGTGATGGATATTCATGCCTTCACCTACCTCTCTGAATGCGCATCATTAAGTTTCACGAAAATAGCCATAAAAATCTGGTATGACTGGAGAGGTCATGCATATACTGACTTTAGGAGGTAAATTGGTTTGGGCAGGCATTGGTTCTCAACCTCAGGCTCTGGACCTCCTCCAGGGAGATGTGAGATGATTTTAGGAGTCAAAGGCAGACAAAAGGTGCACTATGTAGTTTTGAGGAAGAAATTTTAATCAGGAGTATTTCTTTTTTTTTTGCCTAAACAAACTAAATAAACAAACTCACTTTGTTTTCATGACAAAATCTAAGTGCTGTATCGTAGGCAACTGGACTTTTAGTGTCTTGAAGACTATTCAACTCTCATCCAAGCGGCTTCCTCAGTTCTAACTAGCTGTAGGGGAATTGGCACTCTTTTAAACTCTGTGTGGGAGTGTCCTTACATTTACTCTGTTAATGCCTGGGTGTTTTGTCCTTAGGATGGACAAGTTTCTGCCTCAGTGTGTTGGTAGGTTTAAAGTGAACAGGGATATGATGTTTTATTAAATATCCTCCTGAGTTTCTCAGATGTTCCTGCGACATAGGGAATGACGATGTTGTTATGTTCTCTCGTCTCCTCCTCTCTGTCTGCTCTGGATCTTTTAGCAGTTTTGACAAAGGTCCAGATTGGGTAGCCACAGGTTTTAAGTGCTCCCCTGATGTGCTTCCGTTCCTTTTCCTTCCCCTCTGACTTAGTGGGCACGGTCTCAGCCCGATGGTTTAGGGTTCTGATGACCCCCAGCTTGTGCTCCAGTGGGTGATGAGAGTCAAACCGCAAGTACACAGATTTGTACATTGTGGAGATGAAACAACCTCTCCATCGATGAATGGCACAACTCCTCAGGTCAAGACTCTGCTGTCCACTTACATCTGAAGGAGAAAAATCATTCCTTTGAGGACAACAATGTAAACATCTTGGCCAGAGAAGACAGATGGTTTGAAAGAGGAGTAAAAGAATCCATCTATGTTAAACTGGAACGACCATCTTTGAACAGAGGAGGTGGCCTAAGACATTACTTAACACTCACCTACAATGCAGTATTGAGTTCTCTCCCCAGACACCTTAACAACCATTCACACCTGGGCTCACCTAGCCTTAGCAACCCACATGAAGGCCGGTTTGACCAACGACCCACAAGTGGCCCTAACGACTCTGAAACTCAAAGCTCACACGTGTCCTTAAAGACTTTGTAAGGACACTCCCACACAGAGTTTAAAAGCCTGCAACTCCCCTCCAGTTAGTTAGAACTGAAGAAGCCTCTTGGATGAGAGGTGAAACGTCTTCAACAAACTGAAACAAGTCCAGTTGCCTACGATACATTGCCTAGATTTACCATGACCTGGATGACTGAGAACCTTCATCAACATGAAACTTTTCATGACAAAGTTTCTTCTGAAATAAGGTCACATGGGCAAACCGGATGGGGCGTGACTTCGGCTCTCTATTTCATACTGTTTGACCTTTCAAGCTTCAAACAGTGTTGAGGAGACCTTATTTTCCTCTGAGAACAGCTTGTTTATTCAGTTATGGAAAAAAGTGTGTATTATTACCTCATTAAAACTGTAAATATTTGAATATTTGAGTTTGAATTTCTTCTCCAAAATGACAGTGCCCCTTTAAATTAACCTAAAAATATATGCAAAGAATATGCCAGTGCTAATGCATTTATATTACTAGTTTACTTTTAAACCTTGTATAATCAGTTTTCCTTTGGGCTTACTTCAGCAATTAAAGTTGAGTAAAAAACACTACTGAAATGTTCATTATCAGCACATCTGTATCATAATGCTGCAGGCATCACTTTTATTTTCAGGGGGTTGTGAGAAACTTAAAAATATATCATGAGTACAGGTAGAGGATTAAGAAAGGCTGGAAGCTATACTAATGTTTGGCTGATTAAAATGCTGAGCAGAAAGGAGGAGATAGTGATGCATAATGAGACAAAGATCAGTGTCAAACAACACCGGTGCAACATGTGATTCCCGAGTGTTTTCGACGAGCCTTTAAAGCATAATGATTCAAACTGTCTGAGGCAAAGGTGAACGCATCCAATTTGAATATCTAAATGGCTGTAAGTACGTGCATGTAAGCAGAGGGGAAGGTCAAAGACTTCTGCTCTTTTTGGTCGCTTGATAAGCTGACACTCCTAAGAAACTCTATTATAACACTGAATTCAATTTACACAAACTCTATTTTCTTTCACTCAACCGCCCTTTATATACACACCACTAGCACCACCACATAAGAGCTTAGTCTTGCTTTTTTATGTGTCAGTGTTTCCCATTTTCAGTTTTCAGCGGTGCACTGCAACTCAGACACTTGCACGCTCATACACTTGGATGGCAGTGACAGTACATTACAGGAACATCTATTATGCATTTCTCTCACTACCCCGTTCTCCTCCCCCCGTTTCTCTGACTTTCTCTCTTATTCTTTCCGACCTCACTCTCCGTTGGCTCTTACTTTATCTTGCTCTCTTTATCTGTCCCTCTATCACTTTCTTCTCTCTTTCCTGCCAGCAAGATCTTCCAGTGATTGGAGTCTAACTTACTGAGGGGAAGGAGACGGCACAGCGCCAATGCTAATAGTGTGTTTCTATCTGAGAGCAGCTGAGGGTGTGTGAGCAATAGATATGAGAACATCAATCAAGAGACGCACAGTAAAAAGTACAGGGCCGACTTGTGTTTGGCCGTAACGACTGTACACTTCATCCAAATTCGTGGCTAGTAAAGCAAAGAGAGGAGAGAGAGGCGAGCGAGAAAGGGGGCAGAGCAGGGAGAGCACGATAAGGAGAGGGATCGAGAGTGGAGATAAGACGGGGACGCATGAGACTGGAACTGTGAATAAGTGTGTAATAAAAATGAATTTTCTCCCCTCTCCATCTCTGACTCCTCCCCACCTCCTCTTGGCTTTACTTCGTCTCTGGGGGTGCCATCTGAGGTGCTGATGCACGCACACGCACACGCACACGCACACACACACACACACACACACACACACACACACACACACACAAAGCTCAATGCCAGAACTGACCCACTGCCCACGAACTCTAAATCAGTATCTCAGAACGTCTTTATTGTCAGTGCGTAAAAAACAAAACAGCAAAGCATCTCCCTGAGCAGCGAAGTGCAGAATATACTAAACAATAAAAAAGCTGCTGGGAATAAAATAGGCGTAGGGAAAAGTAACACTAATTTCTTCTGCAAAATAGAATAAAGCAGTAGTAGTAGTTAGATTTATCATCAGACTCCTGAGTTCTACAGAACGTTACAGTATCTTTCTGCTTAAAAGACACGTTCACCCAAGCTGCGAGCTGCTTTCCACCTTCCCTCTAGCTTTAATCCGAATGCTAAACTAAGCTAAACAGGCTTCTGGCTGTAGATTCTTATTGAACATACGGATGTCATTCAAAATCTCTGTGGAATATCGAATTAGTGTATTTCCCAAAATGTAAAACTACTACTCTTAGGTGGGAGAGAAAAGTCTGTCCTTTTCTGAAATCTAGCTTTAAGAGGGAACATGGACGGAGAGATGATCTACATCCTCGACGTGCAGTTGAGTTCATGCTTCCACTTCAGATGGGGTGCACGCTTTTAGCCATTGTATGTTGTATTTTTTAGTCATTTCTAACGTTTTAAATCAAGTCCACATCTGCTTCGGTTGTTCAGGAGAATGCTGCAACGCTGTTTTGCTGTGAAGCTCCAGAAATGTTTTGTGGACTAGGAAACTTCATCAGCTTTTCCATCTGCATGGGGGTGAGTAGATAAAGAATTTTCTTTGTTTTTTCTAATTTTCCTCTAATACTTTAGTTTTAAGCCTTACTTTACAGTTTTGTTCACTCTTGCTGTTCTGCAAAGAAAGCTCTAAAAATCCACTGAAGCAGAAGTTACCCAATTCATTGCAGGACTGCAGTGCCAGGTGTTCAGTTGGCGAGGGGCCTTGACGAGATTGAAACGGCAGAAAGTAATAAAAACCCATTGAGCATTTATCGTAACATAAGCCAGTGTGTAAAAACACTTGTGTTAATGAACTTTGAAGCATGTCAAAAATTCTGTCTCTTTTATTTATTTATTAATTCTTTTCTTTTCAGAGTGAGAAAAAGATCGAGAGAGAACTTGGCTTGAAGCAGCTGTGTTTGAAAAATAAGTAACTCCTTTGGGGTCGCTGACAAAGACCCTCGGTCAGCCGCTCTGGGCTGGATTTCAACTTTAAACTGAGCTGAGCTGCCCAGTTTTGGCCAACAACTGCTGCAGGCCATGTGGACAAATTACCCACGTCACACCTGTTCATATTTCTGCTCTGTATCAGCACAGCGCAGCAGGTCTATACAGGAGAAATAAATGTGACAGCGCTGAGAAAGGGGAAAGCAAACGCTGGCGCATGTCGCATCAATCACCTGTCAGAGAGATCCAGTCGAGGTTTGTCTTTGTGTGCGTGCCAGTGAACGGAGTATGAGAACTTAGAAGTAGGTGTTAAAGAAGCCGTGAGTGCCTGAAAGCATTTCAAGTGAGGTATGTAGGAGTAGTGCTGTATGTGCATACTGTATGCACAATTACAGAAAGGCTGAAGATTCAATTGGCAGTAATAGAAAGTTGTCAAGGCAGGTCTTCACAAGAAAAGCAACCAGCACAGTAGGTGTTAGATGTACAAATTAAATTAGAGAAAGGTGACAGACGGAGAAAAGCGACTCAGTGGAGAGGTAAAGACTGGTGGGTACAGAGAGGAATGATCCTGTCTAAATGTTACAAGCCACTTCACATTTCTTTCTATTCTTTTTACTTCAATGTCCTTGCATGTCTCGACGGCTGGCAGCACCAGAGAGAACTGTCTCTTTGCTCTGCTTGTCTTCTCTTTTCAGTCACTGATCCAGTGTACCATCCTCGCCTGAGTCAGATCTGGGTGCCGCCTCAGTATGGACTCGACCTTCATTTGATTTACCTTTTACACAAAAAGCCCCAAAGGGTGTCTTCGCTCTTTTCAACCCGTTGACTATTGTTTGCTGTTTGCCAGGTAAAGTCTGGAGGAGGCTCTCTGCCAGCTCCACTCAACAACTGCAGACGCTCCTCTGAGTACGTCGAACAAAGAGCCAGTGTGTCGACTTAACAGCGACGGTGGAGCGAGCGCAGAGGGACGGACGGCTGAAAATCAAAGATGAAAATGAAAGGTTTGCATTGTCAATATTTGGCAGGAACAGAGACGAGTGTGCAAGGACACTCCTTTGACACATGACTGCACAGAGAAGGCACACCAGTGATGTACTAGAGTGTATCTGCACACACACACTGACGCTAACGTGTCGTCCTCACCAAGTGTAACATCATTTTCATAAATTAGCAAGCTCGAGCAACGCAACACAGAACAAAAAAGTTATTATCATAATAAGGTGCAAAATAGCACCTCTTTGCATCAGTTGAAAACCATAACACTGTAATTAACAGGAAGAAAAGCAATTTACTCCAGCTCCACAGCACAACATCCCTCTCTCCCTGTTCCTCTTGGCATCTTTTAGGATTGTTTTAATTATTTTCTGGCATACTGACTGTATGACTAAAGCCCCCACTCTTCATCTCTGTCTCTCTCCCACACACTCGCTCACTCTTCTCTCCTGTACCACGCGTTTGGCATGCCTTTACTCAGCTGCTAGAAATGAGAAATAAATCTAAACATCTGATTAGCCTGTAATCAGCCCCTTCACGTCCCAGAAGGACAGAGGGAGGAATCAGAGAGAGGAAAATGGAGGAGAACTGTATGACTCAGGCTGTGGGGTGACATTCAAATGAAAAACCTGCAACTCATATCCTTGAAACTTTCTTGAAGACAGCCTATATTCTGCTTTTAGATGATGCAATGATGCCTGAAACAGAAGCTACGTAGCACTGCCTCATATCAGTTTGGTGGAGTTTGGAAGAAGTATCTGCAGAGTACTGGGGTGACTTTATGCTGTTCATCAATAAGCAAGACGGACTGCACTTAAATGATTATTATATTACATTCCTGCCTTCCAACCACTTAGTTAAAGGGTACGTTAAGAGTAAATACATGCATTAATTATATTTTTCTGTTTAGGATAGGATTTGGTGCACTATTGACTTCTCTATTTGATGCCTTACTTTTAGGCTTTTAGCAACACGTTCTCAGGTCTACAAGCTCCCATTGTTTGTTTTAATGTTAGATCAGAGCCGAGGTACAGAGAAACAATGTTTCACCGTGTGGGTGCATTTTAGCAAAAGACTTCTTTTTTAACAAAACATTGAATTTTGAGTGGGGCAACAACTGCCAATATTGATTTTAGGGATTCAGTGTTTTTAGCAATTTACATGGGAGCCCTACTTCATCGTTATGCAATACTAGTTGAGCATTCATTACCATAGTCAAACACATTTTAGTGGGAGGAACTTTGAAAAGTCAGGCCAACAATGTCTAATCAAAGCGTTCTCTCTGAATTTCCGCATAGAATGAAATGTTTTGTTTTGCATTAACATTTTTATTTCTTTGATGTAATTATTAAAATTAATTTGTTTGAATAACCAAACTTTGTACCAAAGGTTTTTGAGCCCCCCTTCCCCTGACAAATTAGTAAAATGCCTTGCTTATAGATTGGCGCAGGAATCTGTCATAAAACCCAGAAACAAGTGAGCATTTTTGCACTTTCAGTTCCTTGGTCTCAAAGTCATTGGGTTTTTTAAATGGGTTTTTGGGTAAATGCCTGAAAGAAGGTATGTTGCTAACACAGCTTAAGATATTTTCACGTTTTGTTCTACGATAAAAAATATGCCAGTAAATACCCCACATTTAATCACTGACTCTAAGCGTCTAAGGGTCACATTTAATGCAAGGTTTTTCTATCATGATGAGTCAATGTGAATAAATTAAATACCTAGATGTGTGATTTATTATAGGAGACAGAAAAAACAATAAGACGCATTAAGTCTGCCTTAATTTAATTTAATCAGTTTGACTCAGCATGACAGAAATACTGCATTGAATGTGACCCTTTACACTGAACTTGTGTAATAAAATTTGATGAAAAAAGTCAACTTTTTAGGGAAACCATTTTTTGTCCCTGACATCTACAGAAGTTGTCAGGGACATTAAACATCATCACACCAAACATGGAGACTCATCTACTCACTGGTCCGTCTTTACAGGCCGACTTTAGTTGCAAACTATTCTAACTCAAATTTTAGAACTTGTGAAGTCATGCGACTGTGGTGTAGTTTGTTTATATCCTAACTAAGGCTGTCAAAGTTAACGCAATAATAACGTGTTAACAGAAACTGAGTTAACACCGGAGTACGTCGAGTCTCAAAGACCACTTGCTGGCCGAGCACACAGCTGATGCAGAGAGCCGTCCTCCCCCTCGCTAATGGGTGGCTACAGCTTGCAGGTGGACTAACATTGTTTAGTTGCAGTAACCTTTACAAGTGTAAAGTTGGATACTACATTGTGTGAGTATTACTAAGGAATGTTACATTCAGGTCAGTATGCCCATCTGTTGTTGCTTGTTGGGCTTGAGTTTGCCATGTAATGCTTTGAGCATATTTTTTGAACATGCAGTACCTTTGAGGTTATCCTGGAGAATATTCTGGACAGTATTTGTTGTTGTTGTTTTGGATTGTTGCAATAATAATAAACATACATTTGCATTAAAAAGTATTAAAAACTTATCCCTTTAATGTACATTTAGAACAGATAAAAAATGTAACCCTAACCCATTAATATGTGATTATTGGACAATTGTGTGAATAATCACAATTAAATATTTAATCAATTTGACAGCCCTAATCCTAACGTAAGCTTTTTACCTCTGGCAATTGCATTTAGGCTTCAAAAATCACAAAAGTAGTGTTCATCTGTGAAGATTATCTTACTGAACAAGACTTGTAAGTATCATAAACTTGTGTTTGCCACGGAGCTTATTTTTTGCTATAAGCCAAAATCTAATTAAAAAATCCCAGTCTTTTTGCTGAGGGTACCACAGCGAGTCTTTACACCAATCACAATCATCTTCGGCGGCGTTTAACCCAGAATGCAGTGATGGTGCCCCTCCAAAATAGTGTTGGGGAAACCTTTGTGAGCTCTGGCATTAAAATGACTTAATACCAGCAAAAGAAAATCATGAATTGAGTGCTATTGACACGGATCTCGTGTCCTCACGCCCCACACATGTTCTCTCACTCTAACTTTTCATCTTAGCTTCCTCCGATGTAGTTCTTTTTCAGTTCAGACAGGCTGATGACAATGACAGGCAGCACTTTTCACAACTGTCAGTGAATGCACCATTCATAATTGATTTTAAATACAACTTATCTACAAACTAGTTCCAAAGGAGAAGATCAATGTACTTTTGAAGAATCACATGGTTTATGGCCCAGAATCTGTCGGCAAATGTGGGTTATCAAGCTGCAGGATCAATGATAGAGAAAAGAAAAGAAAAGAAAAGAAGAGAGAAAGACAGAAAGAAAAGTGTGTTGGTGTTTAAAAAGTGGTTTATTATTGCTATGTGGATTGTAAGGAGCTGTTAAGTCTAGAAAATGTACAGATGAGTGCTGCATACTTAATTCTGTTGACCTCAAATGATTTAGCCTACACACAAAATTCGTTAAGTTGTATGAATGACCCAGTTACTGGGTGTGCAGTTTTGGGCTCTTTTGCAGGGTTAATTTTTAATGCGATGTGTTGAGAGAAAGGGAGAGGGAGGGGGAGACAGAGTGGTTGCAGGCGAAATCCATTTAGTTGTTCGCCCCTTCTTTGTAGCAAACTTCTGGCCAAACAAATGGGCTCTGCTGCTGTGTGTGTGCCTGACCATTTTGAACTTTTAGCTAAGTTTGGAATTAGTTAGCAAAACTTCAGCCAGAGAATAATTGATTTCCGCTTTACTTGCCTGTTTCATCCACATTACCTTGAACTTTGTGCACTTTGCACACTGCTGAATATTTGGCCCCACATATCCGGGCTGGACACATTTGCAGGGCAGCCGATCACATCTTCATTAATGAAAATCTACTTTAAGTGTTGGCTCTATCCCAGCTCTACATCCTCCTCAGTACTGTCCTGGTATGTCTTGCTGTCATCTTTCTCTCATGTCCTGCACCCTCTTTATCTCTCTCTTTCTTCTGTTGGTTATCCTGTGCAGACAGGGACAATTTCAGGCAGATCTGAAGGTGATCCCGCTGTCTGACCCCCTTATAGGTCAGCCTTTGTAGCGTCCGACACCTCTCTCCTTCACATGCACCCTGTCATCCTAGCAGTGTGTCTGTCCATCGATCTCTCTCACTCTCTCTCTCTTCCCTTACTTCGGCTCCTCAAAGCTACCTGCCAATTTCAGGGCTGCCATTCCAGCTCCCCATCCTTCTTCTTTCAAGTCGCATCCTTTTTAACTTGAATATGACCAGAGTGAGAAGTGAAAGTAGACAGGTAGCTGCTGAATAATGGATGACCCAACAGTTTGAGATTCTCTCTATATTCAAAAGGAAGGGGAGGAAAATAACTTAAATGTATTTCGTAGGAGAAGTTATAGAGGTGGCTAAGTCTGAGCACCTGAGTGTTGGCTAATCTTGAACGTATAGTTCGGTATAACATATATTTTCTGAAACAGAATGGAAATGTTTTTATTTTCATTGCAACTGCTTTTTCTTCTTCAGACTTTCGGTCCAACTGTTCAAAGCATTCTGTTTCATCTGTCTACCACTTGTAAAAAATCTTTGCAACTGCTAGTTTATTTCGACCTGTTGTCTGGTTTAAGCTGAAAAATGCTGCAAATATTTACTCTGATCGCTTGAGAAGGCAAAAAAAAAAAAACCACTAACCACACACACACGCACTAGACCAAAAGGAATATCAAGAAAACAAATACAAAGAACAGCACAATTTCGTGTGTCTCCAACGTTAGTAACAAGACTGCACAGATGTTATCCTCCATAAGAAAAACTCAAAATTTTAATATCTACAATATTAATGAGGTAGCAATACAAACTCAGAACTTAATAAACAAGCTGTTCTCAGAGGAAAATAAGGTCCCCAGAACACTGTCTGAAGCTAGAAAGGTGGCAGGGTCCGCCACATATAAACAAAGTAAAACAGTATGAAACTGTGTTGTCATTTAAGGTCAGTGTGTTTATTCAGTATATTCAACCATGAAAACGAAGAGTTTGTTTATTTAGTTTGTTTAGGCATAGAAAATCAGTCAAAGATCTTCCTCTTCTGATTAAAATTTCTTCCCCAAACTACATAATGCACCTTTAAGTTCCTTTACTTTCTGATGAAAACACAGCCTCCTTTTCCCATCAAGCATCCATTACTTCAGTGTAAACAGTCATTCGACAAATGATGGGAGTCCTGTCACTGGAAAAGAGACCTAATTAAATTAGCTTAACTTTCTGAATGACACTTAGGATTATTTGCTCCCCTCTTCACAGCCTACCAGATTGGCACTGAAGCAGCATGAAGAGTTAAGTTTCAGATGGGATTTAAGAAAATATCTTAAACTTAAAATATCTTAAACTTTCTGGAGAAACTTTTTCAAAATTTCAGGGTATAAATCTTCCCTGAAGTGATAGATATTTCCTCAATGTCAGGCGCCCGCCCACGCATCAAGCAGAACACCTCTGTAGTCGGAGGTTTACCAGAGATAAACTTTTGTCAAAAGTAAGTCCAAGTCTCTCCGTCTTCCATCCGCGCTGTGATTCTCTCTGTCTGATTCTTCTTCAGCACTCTCGTAAAACCATTCTGCTCAAGTAAAGCCCCAAACCGGTCGAGAGGGCTGGAAAACTTCCTCAGCAGAAACATGAGACAAATCCTCCTGGAGCCTAATAGTTTGGCCTAAATACTGCGCGGGATTAAAATGACTCATATTTGCTGTAATTATGTAATGTGTCGAGGTGCCGTTTATGAGGGAGGATCAAAGTATGGACTATCTGAGGTCAGTTTGAGTGAGAGCGCTGCTTATAGTGATGCATGACCACATTTTTTTGTTGTTTTTCATAATTTCTTTCAGCATTGTGCCAAATAAGATAATTTAAAAATGTACTCATTCTGCCTCAGGCACTGTTTAATGAATTAATGTGGCATTTAAAAAAAAAAAAAAAAAATCTATTAATAGTTGCATCTTGTGAGTCATGTGAAGAGTAAATGTTGAGTGAAACCTTTCTTTTATCATTAGGATTTAATTACATTTCCTCCAGGGCATCTTAAGCCTCACATCTTCAACATTATGAAACGAGAGAAGACAGGAAATGAGATCATCAGCGACCATTTGGGGCTCATCAGAACCTGGGCCATCTCAAAGTGTTTGTGGTCAAAGTGTAACGGATTTCATTTAAATCTGTTTGCTGAAATGTTACACCCTCACAGGCAAATAATCTGTTTCTTAACAGCATTAAAAAACAAGGTAAAGGGAAGCTGTCTAATAACCTGGATAATGAGATGGCCCCAGGTTCTGCTTGACTGTGGGCTACTGAGAAGCTTAAAAGCAAAGTCTATTCTGATGCTTGCTGCAGCATTTGAAGCATATTTCTGCAGTCTCCAACTTCAAGTGGAATCAATAATTGTCCTAATTTGAGTGATTAGACCTCTTATTAACATTTCCATTAATGTCTTCAAGCTGAAAAGCATTAGTGTGCAGCCCATCTGAAGAGGGCGCACAACCTCGACCGTGTGTTGGGGATGTAAATAACGTCTTTTCAAATCAGTTTGGAATGTCGGGGCTTCTTTGATCTTTGATTACGCCGGACAAGCTGCTTAAAACAAGTCCCTATCTACTTCAGTTTGAAGAAGGCTACTGCACTCTTTTTCGGCAAAGCTCCAGAAATGTTTTGTTGACAATGAAACTTGCCATCAGCATGAGAGTGAGTAGATAATGATTGAATTTTCATTTTTGACTGTACTGTTCCTTTGAGTAGGATCCCTCATTTAAAAAAAATAAGTTAACTAAGCTGCTTTACATAAGGTCAAATACTTGTTCATCTCTGTCTGTAAAATAGAAATGACCGACTCTATGTTGCTCATTTAACAAAATGTTCTCTGCCACTTTCAACCTCCTTTTTTTCTCCAACAAATAAAGTCAGATTTTGGAAAAACGCAAATTTAGTAGTAGTAGCCATTTTTGATTTCTTGCTGGCATTTAGAATGATATCTGTCTGTTCAATTTGAAGCTACAGCCAGAAGCCAACTACCTTAGTTTAGCATAAGGACTGGAAAACAAGGGGAAACAGCTCGCCTGTCCAAAGGCAACAAAATTCACCTAAGAGCACCTCTGAAGCTTATTATTTAACTCATTGTAACTTGTTTGTTTAACCCATACAAAAACTAAAGAGAAAAACTTGGGATTTCTTTTTTTTCATCAAATCCCTCTCTTTAAAGGGACTCAATGTGACAATTTCTAGCAATTTACATGTATTGATCACTTATTTATTGGCTGCAAGTGAGCAGATTGTAATGTGACGTGAAAAATGAGACCATCCCCTCTCTCTCGGTTGCCTATACAAGCCTGAGGACAATTTGTATAAATTGTTTAATGCTGCTGGGCTGTGGATTTCTTTGTGAAGGACTCGGGTTGGATTGCCTCTTTCAGCTCTGCTAACAGAAAGCAACAGTAGCTAAGATTAGCCTGGTAATGGAGTCCACTGACATAAACTAATGGCAGGCTTCCAGCACAACACAGAAGTTCCACAAAGCACCTTTAATATTGCTGCTCAATGTAAAAATATATATATGTCTTAACTCGTACTGAACTCACACATACATACATATCTTTCCTATCAAAAAGCTTTGGGGCAACTTATTAATTATGGGTATCATGGAAGACATTCGATCGTTAGCTTCTGGGTTGCAGCAGCTGCAGAACAAAATCATAGTTGAAGGTGAGTGCTTGGATTTAAATGGGCCAGAACTTCATTCAAATGTGAAAACAACATTATTAATTTCTCCCACGCTTAGCCTGTGATTAGCTTCGCATGATTTTTCTGTGGAATATAATGAACCACCTCCTGTAATTTGGCGTTGGGTAAAATACCACCTGCAGTGATAAATGTAGTCGACGCGGCATAGAAAATATTTTATTAGCTGTCTCCCACTGGAATGTTAATCCTGCCTGAATGGGGTCTGCTTGTGGGTCTAGCTGCTGTCCAGAAATGTCACACATGGCAGACTTTCACAGGTTTTAGAACACGGATGACCGCCGCAATTATTATAAATCACAGAGGAGCCCATGTAACAATAGTCCTGTGAAAATAGGGCTTAGCTGCTCAATGTAATGCAAATGTTTTATAAAATGAGTTTCCTCTTGTTTCTCCACATGCTGCTTCTTGTCGAAGAAGTGCACTGACCAGACTGTTATGTAAAATGTAAAGTCAATATGTTTATGTGCAATATTCCTCCCATTGTAAACATACTGGTCTATAAGTTAATGGTCCTCACAAATATACACATACAATAATGCATGTGTGTGTAACTGACCTTGACTAGCGAGTCACATCGATTGTGTTCCATGTCAAATGCATTTGACCTACGCATCCCATGGGGCAGACGCACACACACAACACACAACACACACACACACACACACACACACACACACACACACACACACACACACACACACACACACACACACACACACACACACACTTGCATAGTTATGCAGCGGCAGACAGGCAAGGAGAGAGGAAGGTAAACACATCTTCTCTTTTTTTGGCGTTTCATTCCGTGCACGCTCGCTCCCCATTTCCTCTTCTCCAACTGTCTATCTTTCACAATGTCCTCAACCTGTCTGCAGGTCACAGTTATGGCACTTCAAAGTCACTGTTACTGGCAAAATGTGAGAGGATGAAATGACAACAAACACAGGCACCATGAAATAAATACAGAAACGCACGATGCGTGAGATGAGAGAAGCGGAGCAGGAAGGGTGAAGTCAGAGAGATGCAGGTATACGACCTGGAAGATCAGTCAAAGATGCAAAAAAGATGTCAAAAACACAGAGCCCTCCATGGCTATAGATAGATTAAACATCGCCGAAATCTTTAGAGAAGACTTCTGAGTGATTTGCTTAAAAATCCAAATGCAAATTGTGTGTGTGTCTGTGTGTGTGTATGAGAGAGAGAGAGAGAGAGAGAGAGAGAGAGAGAGAACACAACCAGACCACAAACTCTTCAACTCCTTTAAACCCCTGTGAGTCATAAAGAAAATAATATTGTTATGCTTCTTTTCCGTAACAACATACCTGAAAACCTGCGTCAGTGGGAAGGTTTTCTAGACGGACTAAATGGATTTTTGATGACCAAGCTGCTGAAGGACAACAATATAAGAGGCAAAGACTGCTGGTAGAATGAAAATAGAACATCAAACTCTTTTCTACCTTGTCTTTGAATTGGTCAAAACCTGTGGATCCTGTCAGTCCTGGATAATGTGATTCAGACTTTAAACAAAAAGAGGCAGTTTGACTTTAATCTTTTATATCCCTGCTGCCACGGAGTGAAGCTACAGGGCTGATCTCAGATCCCTATATGTTTAAAATGTTTATTCAAGCTTGCGCTCTAGTAGCTCTAAGGAAAGCTATACTGGTCAGCATGTCCACCATTTTTGTTTAATGTAACTACAACAATTGGATGGGTTGCCATGAAATTTGGTCCAGATTCCCATGGTGCACAGAGGATGAATTGTAATAACTAGTAGCTCAAGTCAAGCTCAAGTAGCTTTCTCTCCAGCCACCACAGGAGGTTGACATCTGTGGTTTAAAATGATATGAATTCACTATTTACTACCATCAACTACTGGATGGATTGCCATTAA
The DNA here is from genome assembly GCF_040436345.1 of Pagrus major. NCBI lineage: Eukaryota > Metazoa > Chordata > Actinopteri > Spariformes > Sparidae > Pagrus > Pagrus major. Next base: position 31,696,804 of record NC_133222.1, on the reverse strand, counting down.
ATCTGATAAATACATCAATGCTTCTGCTCTAGCTCTTCTTCTTACCTTTTTATTATATTATTTATTTTTTACTATTATTATTGTGTATTGTTATATTGAACTGTCCTTTGGCTGCTGTATTCAATGGAATGCCACTCAAAGTTGGAATTCCTTCTTGTAAACTCGAGGCTCATCCATCTACCCCAACTTTATGAAAGAGCAGTTGTCTGATGACACACAACAATGGTAGCACCCATAGAAAGGAGATAGGGTGTGACTGTAGAATACAGTATTTGTATAAGGCTAATGAATTTAATGTTTATATACGTTTGCAAGTATGAGTGTGCTGTGAAATTGAATATATAATGTCATCTGTTACCTCTTGTTTCATATCCTCTTCTCTATTTCGTTTGTGATGCAAGGAGGCTACACTGCTGAGGGTTCAATTCTGTGTACACTTGCCAAAGACAGATCTTTTTTTTTTTTTTACGGTCGGTCAAGGAGGTTTTTCACTTTTGCCGTCCTGCACCTGGAACACTTTGAGGTTGGAAGTCAGAAGTTTCAATGAGGAAATTTGGACCTATAAGGTTTTCTGGACCACAGCACAAGATAAACATCATATCTGGTCAGCATCGATAGGTTAGTATTGTCATTGTGCGCGCGTTAGCCTGAAAATATTAGCATTTAGCTCAAAACGATGCAATACCTAAATACTTCAGAGACACTAGCATGGCTTCAGACTGCAAGTCTTGTTAATGTGTACATGCTTTAGACACTGAGAAGAAATGTGCTTCAATGGTGACCATTGGTTGGCTTTGATTGATGCTTTTATTTTTTGTGTTTCCACATTTTCCTTGCATTTGATGTTGCTTTTGATGTACAAGGTTTCATTTTAGGGGTCCAGTTTGCAAGACAGTTGATTGTCGAGTCTCATTCCCAGCCCGTCATATACTGATGCTTTGGGTTGGTCGGTCAGGCCTGCCACCAGTTGGGAAACCTAATGCATTTGAATTTGGTGAGTTTGGAATTTGATTCAGTAATCAACTATCTTAATCTTATCTTTTGCAAGCATTGACCAAGTTTAACACAACTAAATCAGTGAAGGCAAATACACCAACAACCATAATACGAATATACCTTGGCCAACCAAATGAAATTACTACAGTACAGAACAGAAAACCCAGAACACAACCTATTCTTCAAGTATCTTGGTAGCATGCTGGTAATACTGAGCAAAAATTTGTATTCAGACACCAGTTTGTGCTCTCAGACATTATGAAATTTATATGGCAGTGTGACCTCACTGGTGATCTTAGACCACCACTGATGAAAGCTTTATGGGCACGGGTCCTGACTCCTCCACATCATTGAGTGGAACAACTGCACGTTATGGTTATGTAGCATTTGATAATGACACGGTGGCTACGTTTTACAGCACATAAAGCAGCATCAATAATTTCAAGCAGTTAAGTCACGATCTGGTGAGTTTTATTTCCCTGAGTCATTATTATCCCCATGTGTTTACTTAACACTGTTTTTACATGATATATAACTGGAAGGGAGCAGAAAAAGAGCAATCTAAATTGAGTATAAATTAGGTCTGAAAGCCAATAAACGCAATGATGAGTTTTCCATCTTGTAAAAGGAAGTGCAGCACACTATGGGGCTCCCTCTGGCAGGGAGAGGAATAATTTTTATTGTAGCACATAGTGAAACTAATAGCCTTCCTGTTATGATGATGGTAATATTTGAGCGAGGGCTTTTTCTGTAACAGAGTTAAAATTAATGAGCTGCCCCTCTCCGTGACTTTTCAGTTGACGGGGGTGAATGGTTTGACCTGTGCCAGTAAATTGCAGATTGTCCGGGCAATATCTTCTGAGTGTTTACACAACACAGACAGACAAACCGGCCTAACAGGCAAAGAGAACACTGGAGGCAGGGGATGGCGGATGAGAGGGATAAAAAGATGGAGTGATGAGGGCTCAGGAACACATGAGAGAGGTGACAGAGTGCCCTTATATGACAGAAAACTCCAAGTGCTGCTCAGAGAGTACCATTTACAAATGATACTTGAACATGTTGCTTAACTGAACAGAGTGACACCGAGTGAACTGAGTAACAGAAAGCTCATTACTGATGACACTGAGCCGCGAGCTACAGCAGAAGACATTCAATCACACAAACAAGCTTTCTCCCATTCTTTCTATCTCCTTGTTTTTTTTATAAGACAAGAATGTTTTTCGTGTCTCGATTTCAATTATTCTCACTTTGACTCCAAAGTGAGAATAATTACAATCTATGGCTAACCACGATAATCCCGACCCTAACACTAGCCCCTTACCTTGCCCCCATTACCCTAACCCTGATCCCTTAACCATAGCCCTGACCCTGGCCCCGATCCCTAACTCTAACCCTGACTCATCACCATAGCCCTGACCCTTACCCTATCCCTGGCACCAAACCCGGCCCCTAAACCTAATCCTTTTACACATACTTTTACCAAGAGTTCCTTACCTGACGCTCTGTATCTGTAATATATCTGGATCTGTAGCATTGAGTGAGGCCACAAAGCTTCCAACAGGAATGTTTTCCATCCTGGTGACTGTCAGGGGGTCGGGAAAGAAGACGGGGCCCTCGTTGATGTCCAGGACCGTGACGTGGACGGTGGCTGTGGAGCTAGGGCCGTAGCCAACGTCAGAAACCAGAGGATCCTCGTTCTCTACCTTGATGAGTAGTGTGTGGAATGCCGTGGCCTCGTAGTCCAGAGGCTGAATTGGGAAAATAATTGGAAAGGTAAGGGGAGGGTTATCATACCCATGGACACTAATGCAGTATATGAGGCATATGATGCGTGAGGCTGGGCAAATACTTTACCTTGACGACAGAGAGCATTCCTTCGTTATTGTCTGGGTTGGTTTGGATCTCAAAGCTCTGTGCGGGATCTCCGTTAATTATAGAATATAGAGCTCTCCCCGCTCCTGTGGTTGGGTCATCTCTGTCGATCACGGTCAGGTTGACCACCACACCTGTCGAGCCCTCATATACATACGCCTCAAACTGAGGAGACAGACAGACAAGTCACCATTAGTAAGGAAGAAGAACTGAGAATACCTGCAGGTAGAGACTATTAAAGAACAAGGACTCGGACAGAGAGGAGACAGCAGATGAAAACTTTCTGTTAGGAGCTGATTTAAGTAAGTGTAAAGGTGTCTTCAGACTGAATGTGAGATGAATTTAAAGGCAGCACAATTGCACTTTAAGTCAGTAGAAAGACACGAGTGGATAAGACATGAGTTCAGGCAGAGCTGTCTGACCAAGATGTTAATATTTCAAACTTGAGTGAAGGATTTGGGCTTATTTCAAATCTGCACAAATGTACAGAGACAGGTGGAAAGGCACAGTGTGACGGATAAAAAGTGAATTTCTGCACAGCTGGTGCGTACATTGCCAAGAAAACTAATATCTGTACAGCGCATTAGTTGTTTCGGGTGAATAAACACATACTGCACTAAAACCAAACTTGCTTCTCCTTCAGTCTGATTGCACATACTGTATACTATAAGGTGCCCTGGGGAGTATTAGACCAGTAGTGGTGCGATGGAGAAATGTCAGTCCCCTTATTGTTTGCACTGTGCAGGTTGCGGGCGGTGTGACACAAATTCTTGCCATTCTTGCTATTCTGCTGGTGGCAGTAACACGCAAGCAAGTGTAAAAATGTGCTAACAAAGGCAAGGAAGAAGACTGCGAGCTAGCAAATATGGGCATAAACAATGTATGATGGCCTTGCAGATGTTGCATAAGGGGGGTTACTCATTAATTTGTTAGACTTCAAGAATACATACAGTGCAATGCATTTAATGAACAGACTACATGTGAATATAACTTCAGTTTGTTTATAAGAAGGACACAGTTCAGTCTTCCTCCTCATAATACATTTCTACTTGGTCCCAGTCATTTTTAATGTATAAACCAAATTATCATCCAGAAGAAGCTACAGAAGCTAAGAAGCTAACAGCAAAAGAATAAAAGAAAGAGCATTTAAAATCTTAAAATGTGACAGTAAGTCAGATGTTCTGCAGTCAAATCCACTAAAAAAAGCATTCGCCTCAACATTGATTCACATAAGAACTATTAAACATATGAATGCACGGACAAACAGAGGAAACACTACACCTCCATCTGCGATTCCTCACAGTGCATCTAATTTATTTCTCAGTGTCAATCACTCCCCACCTCTGTGCTCATTGTTGGCAGCAGGCCTCAATCAGATTCCTATCGACGCATGCCTGAATGGCTCCCACTAAAGACTACATTGTGAACAGGGGTACCACTGCAGAAGCTCCGGGCAGGCAGAAGCAATTCTGTCAGTGTGTGTGTATCAGGACCATTATGGTGTCAGAGCTTATAGTGTAATCTTTTAGACACAGAACACTCTGTTTAAGGATAGCGCTGGTCCAGCCTAGATTACTGTGTCTCCTGTCAGCCCACGGTATTGTTGTTTCACAGATTACCCTCTTACCGCCTTACACTGCCTGGCTCCTTACGTTCATCTGAAGAAAGACAAACATTGATTTCTTCTCTTTTCTCCTTTTTTTTATTCATCCAAAGCTTATTTAAAGAAAAGCCCACTTTGAACCATTCACAGTCATTTAGGGCACACAGGATAGATACACAATGTTCTTGAAAAAAGGAGCTTGTGTTTGTACCCACATAAGCATTGTTGGTCCTTTTGTCCTGCAAGCCTGCGGCAGTTGAGTACAAAAGCATCGTGGGGAAATTAAGAGGCAGTTGGAAACATGAAAAGTCCAAAACTCATTGTTCAAATAAGGGGGATGAACTGGAAATTAAAATGTTGACAACTATTGCCTCATCTTCAGCCGTTTCACTGCCTACGTGCCCCTTTTGCACATACTCAAAGAAACACTGTGACCAGAAACAAACATTACTGGCATTCCGATGCCCATCACTCTCTTCTGGACTTCAAAGTACAGATAAGGCTCAAATGCAACATTTGCAAGCTCTATCTATCTGTCTCTCACACACACACATACACACAGACACACAGACACACACACACACACACACACACACACACACACAAAATACAGTATAGACACAGACAACAGCTGGTTTGATTGGGTTTAATCATGTGGGGCAGTCATGCGGTTGGAGAAAATGCTGTATTCTGTGTGATGTGGCCACTGGGCTCCTGCCCTGCTGCTGATAAGGCCCCAATTCCACCTGGAGCACAAAGCAACCAGTCACCTGAAAGACTAGAAGGAAATGACTAACTATGAGACGGAGCTTCTGGCCTGAAATGACTTAAACACATTAAGAGAGAGGGGGGAAGGTAGGCGAAAGAGCAAAAAAAAGATAAAAGCAAACTGCCTTCAAGTTTGCTTTTATCCTTGTGTGTGTGTGCACGTGTGTTTGTGTGTTGGCTGTTTTCTATCTGAAACCCTCAGCTTACTTACTTACTGGCCTCACTCTTAGAAAAAGATGACCACATGACCAGGATAGTGTGCGCGCACACACACACACACACACACACACACAGACAGACAGACAGACACACACACACACAGAACGATAGACAGACAGATAGAGAGATATTGTTGGCCATAAATCACAGAGCCTCATCCTTGAGATATTTAAGATTCTAAGGAGAAAAAAAAAACTACAGTGTGGCATTGATTTTCTTTCCCTTCTTCTATGTGCCAGACTTTTTCAATAATCCGTCCCATAAATCTTCAAGGTAATGTCGAGCTGTCATAAGATAATTGGGTGATTGTCATTTCAGTCAAAACAACTTGAGGAGAAAAGATAAACAAATGGACAATGTCAGGTTTCAGTTGACAGTTGTAATTATACCGTAAAAAAAGCTAACATTTTTTTGCTATTTATACCTATGATTGAGATGTTGGGGTTTTTTTGGTTTGTTATTACAGTGCAAAACAGCATGTTAAAGATTGGAGTGCAAAACAACAAAGTGCTCTTTTTTAAAAACATAACTGCAGCATGTGTCACAAGTAATTGATTTTCATTCAACACAGAACTGAATGAAAACCAGTGACTGCCTGGATCAGTAGGAAAAAGGTTGATCATGCACCATGCATTCAAAAACTAGATATAACTTGAAGAGTTGGAGTCGAATGAAGTAATTGCCATGTATTTACCAGGGATTTAAACTATTGTACCTATAATAGTACAATGTAAAACATAATATAGGCACATTAATTACATCATGTTATATGTTATTTCCTGTCACTACCTATATACCTGTCATTGTGCACATTAGTCACATACTCCATTACACCCAGTAGAGGGTCCAGTACGACCTTCTAGCTAATTAAACCCAGTGACCGTAGGTTACCGTTCACAAAGTCTGAGATGACAATATGCTTTACAGCTAATGGAAGCTGGAAAAGAGCTCGGTAACTATTGGATGGATTGCCACAAATCTGATCTTTTATTTGCCATTCCTGAAAATTTATGTAAAATGATCCTGAAAAGCCTATCCCAGTCTAGCCCAAAGACAAATTCAAAGAGTACAGGCATGATTTAAGGTTAAAGTCTGAGCACTTACAGAGCTTCTGTCATTGATCTAATGGAGTTTTAACGGACTGAATATTTTTTTATTTTTCTCGCCTGAATTTTTATAATGCAAAAATGATCCTGCCAATGACCTGTAACTGGCCCATTAACTGGAAAACACAATGGGTCCCCATAATATAGTCATACATGGTCCAAATGTAATAACCACATACAAACACCATTTTGTGACCTCAAAACAGTCCTGCTTGGGAGTAACAGAAGCATTAAAATATTACAGTTCTTTGTTTCCTTATTTACATCAACTTTGTGCATATAGAGGCTTTAAAACTGTGTGCCTATAGGGCTTTAAAAACCAATTTACTATATATTCATGGATTTGAAATCTCATTGATTACATGTGGGATCAATCACCCGGAGGCTGGCGTGTAAGTGGCTCAGGAAAGAGGGGATGGAACAAGGAGTGGCTGTTTTATGAAATCACTCTATTGTTGTTGCAGGCCACAGGGCAGGCATGGAAGCTCCTAACTGGCCAAATGAGGTGTCAATCAATAGTTCAGATGTGAGCGGAATAAAAGTTTGCGGTCTTGGCTAAGACTACAGAGTCTCGCATTACTATTTATTATGTTCATAAGTATAGGCACAACCCTCGGCTACAATATTTATGAACATGAAAATGTAGTTTTTGGCCTCTCTGTGACCAAACACTACGAACTCTGCATGAACCATCTTTGGAAGTTAAACTTCCTTCACATTCCTGCTGCGGCATAAAGTAATAATAAATTTAAAATTAGCAAAAGAAGAAAAACTATAAAAATTACAATTTAGACATGATATCTCAGACATGTTGAAAGCACAACTTGCCTCCATAACCATATATTTGACACATGTGGTCAACCTTAATCCCTCACTCTGGGACACAGCGAGACAATTCTCAAACTAAAAGTGGTTTTCTTTAAACTTCAGCTCTCTTTAAAAGGGTCTCAGAACTTAGGGTAGCAAACATCTGGAAACCGAAGCAAAACAGCTGGTTGATTTCTGGAACACTATTCTAGAAAATCTCCATCTCAATACTATCAAAAACACTCAGCGTACCTTTACTCCAACAGATGGTGGTGCAAAGGAAGCCTAAAATCCTGGCAAAGGGCCCGAGAAAGAAATGTAAAGCCTGGGAAGAGAATACACAATTGTCGGCTTTACCGAGTAACACTAAATGCTCTCTGCCTCATTAACACTACTATGGAAATTGCCTCCTATTTCTTATACAGGCTTTTAATTTGTCTCTCATTGCCAGCTGGCATTGTTTGCTTGTTTCAAACCAGTGACCAAGACCTTCCTTTCCTAGTCTGACTGTTGTGTGCAGAGCTGTGGACTTTATTTCCATGGAAAAAGACTGAGTAAAAGAAGAGTAAGGCGACAAAAAAAGAGTCATATTTAAGAGAAAGTAAACAAGTGGTTATTTTGAATGCGATACTGGATGCTAAACGGTAACATTTGTCAATATGACTTTTCCATCTTGTTCTCCCTCTTACAGACACATACAAATAAACAGACGCATGCACGTAATTACAGTCGAGTACACCCATATGCTCACCATATTCTAACAGATAGTACACAGTCATCATACACACACAAACAGAGAGGGATGGACAGAGTTGAAATCAACTTATTTTATTCCTGGATGTCTGTCAGAATGTGTTATGAATACAGATGGCAGTTTAGGTTGTGCTGACAGGCAGCGAGACAGACAGTTGAGCAGCTGTTCATTTTTCTTAATGGAAAGGACTTTGTGACACGTCCCCGCTGCCCCAAAGATTTTCTCTGAAAGGGAACAGACATAACAGTGGCTCGTCACATTAAACCCCCTGAGACAAGACTGTTTTGCCTCCGAGAAACATTTTATCCATTGCCGTGTCACAAAACGAAGCCGCCGCAACAGATGCACTGGAGGTCTGTCTTCTTGGGTGGGGTTACATTTCCAGCATATTTTTTCTAGAGCATCTTTTCTGACTTCTTCTAAGTCCATGTCCTCTTACTCGCTAGGTTTTTGATCCTCTAAAGCAGTTCTTAGAAAGCAGAGAATAAACTGTCAACTGTGAAGGGATAAATCCTGACACATTATCTCAAAAGGCATGACATCTAAAAAATGATACAGCACCTCCAACTTAGCATCGCATAAAAGGTTTAAGTCTTAAAACTTTACATGAAAGAGTCACGCTTTAAATCAGTTTTTCTAGGTCCCTTTGTAAAAACAAAATACTGACGTAGACGTCACAGAGGTAAAAGTCAAATTTAGAAAAGAAATCCTTACAAGCAGCCACTTGTCTTTCCTTTATCTGCTCTCAAAAGCAGCTTAATTCTCAGCAGAACGAGGTGTAGACAGACCTCAAATCTGTAAAAAGGCACCATTTCATTGTAGGAGCATGAAGCTGAAATTAAACCTAGTACATATGATCACTCATCTTCCCACACAATCCTATACACAGTGTCTGTGTATGGGATTGGCAACTTACTTCTCTGTCTAACCCCCCGTTCGCTTTTACCCTTCCCCCTAGCTTTAATCCAGCATACAGTAAGTGTGCCTGGAGAGTTAATAAGCTTACCTGTGTCTTTATTAAATTTGAACAGCCTCTGCTCAGGCTGTTTCCAAAGATAGATTTTCGATGAATCTGACATTCGGAAAAGCAGCTTTTCTACCTTTGCAGAACATGACAGCCGTAATATTTGTCAATGCAGCTGAGTTAAGAAAAAAAGAAAAGAAAAACATTCTCAAGGAATACAGGCAAACAGTGTATCAAATAACCATATGCTTCAAAAACCAGCAGCCATTCAAGTGTTACAGCTTGTGCATTACATTTGATAGCATTGGATAGTACCTCTCTAATGGTCAGACTGGAGAGTTCTGCCTTCAGGACTTTTATAACTTTCCCAAAATCAACAATATGGCATGTCCTTCCTGCTTCATTGTATCCATGTACTCACCATTTTCCATTGTTCATTTCAACACCTTACAACCAAGTCGCCAGAATAAGTGTTGGCAAGGTACGTTTCTGCAAACCATTGATATACTGCAACTCTACATTTCTTTTGGTTTAGTTTTTTTTATTTTATGTTGTGACAATACTGGGCTTATGATCTGGTTAGGTTTAGGCAAGTAACTGCCTTACTGGTATTTTTGTCTCCAAAAACACAGCTGTAAACTGTCTTGAGGTCCCATTAAAAATATATAGTAGTGTAATATTCACAAATGTTGAAACACTATGGTCCGACATTGTCAATATCCAGTGGTTTCACACTTACAAATATTGAAACGCAGTCTCAAACTGCTGTCACTGGCTTGGCAGCCTTCCTGCCTGCACTCCACCACCATCCCCTCCACCCCCAGATATGACAGTCAGGTCATAAACAGGCAATGTGAATGTGATATGACACGCTAGAAAAGGGAAGAAGAACATCAATCTGATGTGTTTTTTTCTTTTCGTCCTTTCTCTTTAGTTTGAAATGTCCAAGTCCTTTGCCTATACGTTGGCCAGGGGGCAGACATGTGCAAGGCCAATGCAATGCTAGCTCCCCCTCCAAAATTCTGCAGAGACAGCGAGATGAGGCCAACCTTTGTTTATCAAACACCATTGAGTTGTTTGAGCAATTCATTACTTGAATGTAACATTTTAGGAAATATACTATATTAAAAATGTAAAAAAGCTAAGAAATAATAACGAGGACATGACCTTTGTGTCCTAAATGGTAGTTGCGGACCTGTGTATGGTGTAAGGACATGATCCTTTACCTATCCCACCAACAAAACATGCCAATTTGTCCAACAAGGGGGAGTGACAAAGGTGATATCATGATTAATAATAATACCAAAATGAGATGAATATTAAATCAAATATCGCCATATATGTTGCACCAAAATCAAGAGTGGCCAGTAAAAAAAAAAAAAACAGAAAACTGTAAAAAGCTTTCAGCAGCCTTTTCAAATAAGTCTATTGTGAGCACTGTGTGGAGACAGGAAGCCGACTATTGTGATTTCTAACAGTTGAATACTTCTTAGAAAACTCCCAATAGAGGGCCAATATCCCTGTTGTTATGTCAAGTGGTCTTTCACACGTATTTCTGGTGCTTCATCATTCTTCATCAGAGAGACTGGGGGTGTCAAGACGCATCAAACTCTTTGGCACATATGAATAAAATTACCTGTCAGTACCCTTCATGGACCACCTTTCTTATGAAGCATGCTCACTTCACATGAAGAAATACAAATGACTTCATATATACACATTTATTAAACACAAATGATAAAATAACTCAAATTTCACTCTTATACCAGAGGTGGAAAAATCTGACCAAGAGAATTAAATCTCAAACTGCCAAAGTTTCAAGGACATACTCTATCTATGCACGTCTCACTCTAACTGGATCGTCCTTCATAACATGCGTCTACCCTAACATACAATGCACACAAATCCGTTCCCATCCCTTCCTCCTTGTGACAGAGATTCCTGGCCGAATACACCACCGAATCACCAAGGGTATGCGCCGTGTGTATCTCATAGCTAGCGAAGCAATCATGCAAAGCCCGGACTAATCCGTGACACCCGTTAGCCATCCCCCAAGAGAGACCAGCACTGACAGGGCCCTGCTGCCCTGTCCCTGGTGCTACACCCATCACTGCTAACATCTTTATCAGCAGGACAGATGGATTGCAGGTGAGCATATTCTCCTGGCCAGCATAAAGTACAGAGGGGGAGGGGAAGCAGACAGAGAGATGGACAGGCACAGAGAAAGAGTGCACATTTCATGGAGGAAAAAAAAAGACAGAGTCTGGCTGTCAGGGAGTTTGAGTGACAGGAGTGATAAGGTCCATCATGGTCTTGTTATGAGGAGCAGCAGGAAATAAGCCCAGTCAGACATGGCGTTGAATTAGCAGAGCCAGAGAGGAGAGGAGGCGAGACAAGGAGTGCAAGCACAGAGGAAGAAAATGAAGGGAGGTCAGGACATTGGTGGACATGGAGGAATAAAATAACAGTGAGGGAAAAAGATGCAGAGGGCAAAAGTTGCTTGGTGGGGAAGAAGATCAGGTTATATAAGCTCTGCTCTGATACCAACATCAGCTAGTACAAAACTTTATCAATATTCACAAAAAGTTCTCTAGTACAGTGTGAGGAAGACGGTGTAAAATACAATTCAAGACATACAACTCAGAGACAATGCACCAAAGCCGAAGACAACAAATAGAAATAATAAAAACCCAGTTGTGATTGGCAGATACATTTTATCAGTAGAAATATTCATTTTGCTACAGGAACATGCATATCTGGCCTTTCAGATGACAGACCCACAGAGGGACTCCATATCATTTTTTTCTTCTTCCCCCTCCTCATAAAAACAGGATACGACCCTCTCTCTAAAATTAATCAGGTCAGAGCCCAATCCCCTACAGAAGCAAAATGTAATAAATTTCCTAGTACTGTAAGGAAGGATACCTCAGCTTATCATCCTTAAAAAAAAACTTACAAAGGGGAAAAGAAACGGCAGCCTTGCTTGCTGTTCAGCTTATACTTACATCTATTATAAAAGTTTTCAAGCATTGTCTATTTGTTCAGATTTTAGTATTGCATCAGTAATTATTGTGTAGGAAGTATATGTTGGTTCCCTTTAAATCTTGCTTTCATTATATTATTCAGGCTGCCAGCAGGCTCGATTTTTCACGGAAAAACAAAGGTCGAATTACAGCACAAACACCGAAACAGGGTGAGACATTGTTTTCCCCGGTCGCTATTACCAGGTTGTGGTGAAACAACTGGAATTACAGTGGCAACTCTACACTGCAAAAAGAAAAAGAACCCTGCTGATGGAGGAGGCAAAGAAGGCAAAGAGGGAGAGTGATAGAAACCGAAGTAAAACAAGACTGAATGGACCGGCATTCACTCAATGGAGACCGCCGGTGTTTCGTCAAAGTCTCTTCCTCTGTTGATGTATTCCCCCTTGCCAGCGCTACTTGAGAAAGTTCAAAATGGGTATTCTTGCTGCTAGATCGTTAAGTAGCAAAACCTGCCAACTTAGTAATACAGCTGGGTGGTTTACTTCGCTTTTTCACAGCACTGGGATCTGGGTTTCTAGGTCAAATTGGGATTCTTACACTTGTTTTTGGCTTTGGATGGCCATGCAATAGCCATTTTGCTAACGCTGTCTTTGCAACAGCAATACCACAGAAAAACACGATGAGGGCACAGAGTGGAAAATTTGTCTATTTCTGTTTTAAGTTTGAGCTATCTTTCCAGTATGATAGGGCTCCTACATTAGTGTTTTCCAGTTGGCAAACATTTCTGTTTCCAACTGACAATGATGGCACTGTAATTTGATTGGTCCAAAATCTGTGTGGGCAGACACGCAAAAGAGTCGCTTGAGTTGATAACAAAAGGCACCTTGCAACAAAATCTGGACAGACTTGAACTTTAATTGAAGAGAATTGGCAATATGTGTCTGTGAATGAGCTCTCATGTGGCTGTAGCTCTGCACTGACCAGAGTTCCAATAGACTTATCCCTGTTGTTTGTCTCAGGGGAACTCCTCCTTTAGTTTTGCTCTAAATGATTTCACTTACCTTCATTTTTTTCTCAAAATGCATGAGTTTATTCCAGTGAATCCTTTCTACTTATACACTTCATTTAAACAGTCTTTACAACAGCCTCCACAGTTGGTTTAGCTTTACTTTGTGTAACATAATCTAGTAATATTTAGGGATTTTTTGGGGGCAAGCTTTAGCTACTCTCCATTAAAAATAAATACCAGTATGGCAGCAAACGTTGTTCGTGTAAGTCCCATGTGTGGTTTGAGCTTGTGAATTGTTCTGAAAGGCAGCCAACAACAGCCAGACTCCTTCGAAAAGCTATGTTGGAATCAGTGCTAACTTAATTCCACTTCTATGCTAGGCATCCTCCACCGTGTAGCAAATGTTTAATAATATAAATGGATCAATGCCTTCGATCGCTAACATTACATGTTGTGTGCTTTACACCTTTAGGCCTATCAACGTCTGTAGGAGGATAACGGGCCGTCTTGCTAGGACACGTGCTTTAGCTTTCTTAAATGTCAGTGAAGTTCTGCCATTGAAAATGCCTAGCCAGAGGCAGTCAGGAAATGCTTTTATCCTCTTTTGAAAAATAAAAAAGGAATTCAAGCTTCAGCTTTAAGGTTGCAAGGTTGTGAATGAAGACGATCTTCAAAGCTGTTGTCCTGCATGGATGTCAACATGCTGCCATGGCTCTAATACAAGAACCTCCAAATCTTTTGAAAATAAACACAAGGAAAAAGTGAAAGTATTGCAGCAGGAGCTACATAACTGACAGCATATCTACTGTAAAACAAACTCAGGAGCAGATTATTATTCCTTTTCAAAGTGCAAAACTGATGCTGACTTGTTTTGTAATTCTTTTATGTGAAGTACAACTTCAAAAACTTCAAATGAATTTAGAAGGAAACCAGAGCAGAATCCCTGCTAGTTGATCTGAGGATCTACGCAGGAGTAGAGTGGTGTTCTGAAGCAAAGACTTCACATGCTATGAATAGCGGTCTCTGTGCATAGAGCTGTGGTAGGTAGCCTTGGTCTGAGGAAAAGCAGAGGCACCCTACGTGGGGATTATGTTTGCTGAATTCAAACAAAATGTCAACTCATAAAACCCAGCTACACTGGATTTAATGAATAATAACAGGAAGAAACACATCTCCTGAACATTCATTGCTTGCCTTTTTCTTTAACTCTCCTTCTATGTTGGACTCTTTCCACTCATCTTTTAATCCCTCTCTCTATCTTTCTCTGCTTGAGTTCTGCTCACAAGTCGGAAGACTCACTTCTGGTCGGCAGGAGGTTGTGTCCTCAAAAAAAGACAACTCAAGATTTCTCTAAAGGAAGGGATTTTTTAAAGTTCTATCAAAAAACTTAAAAAACTACTTAGTTGAATAATTTATACAATGAAAGCTTGAAAGCTGCCACTGACACAAACCCAGTGCATGTCTGCACGTCTGCACTGGGTTTGTGTCAGTGGCAGCTTTCAAGCAACAACACACTCACAATATGATGGCGGTCAGCTGAGAGGTCGTGGATGATTCATGGGCAGGTTGGAACCGGTCAGGGAGAGGGGAGTGCAGAGGATTTATACTGGGAGCTTAGCACCTTCAAACACTTGTTTTTTAAAAGCTCCATTTCTCCACGCCGTTAAACGGATCTCTTCCCAGTGAGAAATGAGAACATTAACTGGGACACGGACATGGTGCACTCTGCACGGCCCTGCCGAGCCCTCTGAGCTGTAACATTTCACATCTGAGCTGCGCTCCTTACAAGCTCCCCTGACACCCCAATGCATCATGGGAGGGCTGTAGGGGAGGTTTGGTTGGGGCAAAGTGTTATGTGTCTCAAAACCTGACAACAGCCGAGGCCATTTCCATTAAGAACAACACACCTCATTGGTACAACTACACCTTAAGGCGCAGGGAGGGTCTTTTTTCCAGGACCTGATTACATTTTTTGTCTTCTCACCTGCAGATGTGAAAAGGAGGGATGTAGAGGAGAAGAAAACAGCCATAGTAGTAGCTTTTGACAAATTCTTCACGAAATGGCAAAGGGTGTGAGTTATTGTAGGCTGTTTTCTTTTTTCGAACATGTTCACTTTATTTCATAGCATGACTGGCAGGTACTTGTTTAGTCTAGCTTTTCTTAATGCCTTAAGGAGTTGCTGACTAAACAAACCATCACTGAACCGCAACATGTCTACTCCCACTCCTGCTTACAGATCCCCTTATCTTTCTGTTGCACCCATATCACCAAGTACCACTGATGTGTTATTACATGTCACATACATCCTTTGAACATTCACGCACGCACGCACGCACGCACGCACGCACGCACAAACACGCTTTATGAGCTTTACCTTTAGCAGATGAAGACAGAAATATTTTTTATATGAGAAAGCTAAAGGTCACACTGAGTTGAATACGTCTTTGAGTGGGTGAAAATGCACATAAAACATGTAGACGGGGGAATGTGTGGGGGCTGCTGATGCAGGTGGTGGTGCAGTTGACTCGTTTCTTGTGTGACTGTGCAGTGATGTTTTCCAGGGATCTGAGTGGCAACTCCATCTGTCAAACAGTTCCTGCTTTAGCCATGATTACAAGTCTGATTATTACATTAATAATATTATTATTACTCAGCTGGTAGAGCAAAGGTTGAGTTCTAATCATTTTACAAAAACCTTAACTGAAAATGGAACCAGGCCTCATTAAAAAAGATTCATTTTAGAGACAGGTCTTCAGAGCAAATTTACCCTGTTTTTATTGGTATAATTAATCATTTTTTAAAAAGACCTTTCTGTTTTCTGACCCTCCTCCTGTTGCAATTTGCTCTTTGCATTGTTTGCCTGAAATGCAAGCTTAAAACCTCCCCCATGTTTAACCTGACGTCTTGATACATACATGCAATAGAAATACTTTTTTTCAAGAGTTTCAGAGTAAAAGCATTTTGATGATTCAAATGACATAATTCCTTTCTTTTCTGTTATAGCAGGACGTGCTGAGTGTTATTGACAACGGCTTCAAACTGATTGGAAGAAAATTAAAACACAAAGTAGAAGCAATTAAAATTAAGCGAGTGAAAACTATTTTTGTTTCGCCACGTGAGTCTGACATGACTGTTGTTGTAGTGGTCTTAATCTTAATACTAATTAAAAGAACTACAAATTGGAAGTAATGGAAATTAATTAGTGAATGAATTATTTCGGTTAAAAAATAGAAACTCAGCTGCAGATTGACGAGTATTACATGACTGCGTTGTTTTACTGCTGGAGGTTATTACTCTGAATTCAGCATGTGAACCGAGTTTAAACAGCCCAACAATTATGTAGTCTGCCACATGGCTATCATTTGAGTGCTGGCTTTTATTTGAGAATCCATGAAAACTGCAATCATATCTTCTTGTGTTTGACCTCTTGTCTGATGGGGGCAGTGACTGCAATGTAAGTGTGCCACCGAGGACGAAGAAATGTGCTGGTAATCTGCATAGTAATAACAGTGACTTTAGTGTAATATTCTCTACCGAGTCATTTATACAACAGATTGAACATTACTAGTGCATTTTTGACTGAAACGGCATCACAGGGCTTACTACATGCCCCTGTTATTAATAGTCATATAATTCAGGGCTGCCCAACGTAAGGCTTGTGGGCCATAATTGGCCTGCCATGAGGCTTGATTTGGTCCACCAGATCTTCAGTGAAAAGAAATGTAAACGTTATCTTAAAAAAATATTCTGATGTAAAAATGCTCGTCTTTACCTCAGAAACCAGCAGAAACAGACAGCTTTTTAACTTTCCCTCTCCCGCAGTGTTTCCCTCTGGTATGACTGTTTGCCCCACTGTCGCAGAGACAGCGTTAACAACATGGCTTTCCAAAGCAAAAAACTACTGTAATACCCAGATACCACGTTCTAGACAATGCCCTTTGTTCCACCAAGCGTGCCATGGCACGTTTCAGAAGCTGCTTGGCGGAGAACATGTGCCGAGTCTATTTTTGACGGAAGCTGCAGAGAGCAGACTGAGCCTGGCAGAAAGTCAGACACAGGAACAGCATAAGAAACAGATCAACCGCTAAATTTTTAAAATAACATCAATCTGTGTCGTATAGGGATCTACAGCACAACAAAGTCAGAAATAATAACAATAAACACACTTAAAAAAGACAAACAACCATATAACTGCGTAAACTAATCATCCATGGTAGAAGCACAGATATCCAGGAAATATTACAAAATAAACACATTCTGAGCAAGTTATCAATATCAGATGGGCATGACGACCCACTTCTGAACAGTCCCAGTGGGCTGTGAAGCTGCGTGGGGGGGTGGGGCATTACAGAGATGTGCCCGGTGGAATCAAGGCGTAAGAATCCCAATTTCAACCGAGAAACCCTGATCTGAAAACTGAGAGTTGTCTTAATAACTCGTCAGGTTTTGTTACTCACTGGTCTAGTAAGAACAAATGTTGGTTTTGAACCTTCTTAAGTCACTGTGGTAAGAGGAAATACATATCAACAGGGCAACAGACTTTGACCCAAAGATTCTACTGGATGCATGTGCGTTCGGTCCAGTACGGTTTTGCTCCGTAGTCCGGCAACCCACACCGGCTGTTTTGAGTGTGGCATGGCGCAGCACTGCCGGACAGCCGGAGTTGCGAGACCAAGGAGTTCCCGCGATTATTACATAATCACACGCGACTGCAGTTTTAAGTATGTGTTATAAACACAACACACAGCTTGGATTTGTCTCTTTTTTGAGATTTTTGTGCTGGCGTCAACACAGAGTGTTTTATTATAAAAATGAACCAGATGTTATGTTGTTGTTTCGGTGTCTGACTTCCTGTCTGCTCTGTGCTGAATTCAGCTGAATTGCTGCGTCGTGTTCAGAGAATAGAAGCCCTGTGTATCTGCTCCGGAAGGCTCTGGACTGCCGGAGCTGGGACGGGGCAGATACGCAACGCAGCGGAGCCAGTGGAAGTTAACACATAGACTAGAGTGAAACCTATCAGCTCCGCTCCGTTACAGCGGACGTGTATCTAGGGGTAACACAACACCAGTGCTCTTCATTGAGTGAATGCCCGACAGTTCACTCTTGTTTTAGCTCAGTTTCTATCACTCTTCATCTCCGTCTTCTTTGCCTCCTCCATCAGTGGGGTTCCTTTTCTTTTGCAGTGTATAATTTACACAGTTATTAAAAAAAAACAGTGTTTCTCACCAGCGGATGTGTGAACTCAGGGGCATGGTCGTTCTTGTCTGTGATGGTGATGGTAGCTGTGGCTGTTCCTGTTAGGCCCACCTCACTTCCTGCCATGTCCTTGGCCACAATCTCTAACTCATATGTCGTGGTTGGCAGTGTCTGGAAAATAAAAGCGACGCAGAGTTACAGAGATACAGATGTGTACATAAAATATAAATAATTACATACAGGGAAGATAAAATAATAAGTAAATAAAGGCTAAGGTTGTAATGTCTAGTGAGAAACAAGGAGAATAATAGAGGAAGGACTTCCCAAGGAGAAAACATGTGGACAGAAAAAACAGTTATGAACTCAAAGGCAGTGCAAGTACAATCGCATGGAAGAAAAAGTCAAGGTCATACGGAATCTTCTGCATCAGGAGGGACTCATACATACACACATTCACTAACACAGACTTGAAGTCAGAGACAGACAGACTGAAATACCCTTAGTGATTAGCAAAATCTTTAAATATTTGAGGATCTATTTGGGAGGTGAATCATGGAAAGATCATTATTAGATGAATGATTACCATGTGAGTGATTAAATTAATCCACCTAAAGCAAAAGCTAACACATATCGCCTCGTTTTACATTAATGTAAGACCCTTTAGCAAAGCTTGAAAGCTCTTCTAACAGTCCACCAGAGGATTGAGTCTACCATCAAAATGACTGGATAACGGCTGAAAGAAATCATCACAGTGTAAATATGCAGCCCCACGCTCACATACCAGTGTTAAAAGCTCTGGTAAACACTGGCCACCTCTCTAGGGAAAGGTCGGAATTCTACATTTTGAAATTCATTCATGTATGAAGAGATAGGGTGGTAAAAGATGGGGAAGAAAGGGTCCCTAAAGCTATGCAGTACGGGATCAAAGAATAAGCATACTAGTTTTGGTTTATACTTATCCATTTTCAAAATCCCTCAGCGCTCAGAGCTGGTTTTTACACACATCTTTCACAATACTTTTGGGGCATTCAAGATCAAGGATTCAAGGCCCTGCCTAAAAAGACAAACTATTTTCCTCAACATAATCTGTGATATCAGAGCGATCACTCCGGGGCTTAGAGATTTTATGGCCTTTGCCATGCTTTTAGAGTCTTCTTGTACTAGTTTTTGATGTTGGAGATACAAAAATGTGTTAAGAACTCGTAAAAACAAATCTGAACCCATGTCATTTGCGTTTACAACAGTAGTGAAGTCTTATGATTCTACATTCCTACACGGACTAGGGAGAGGTATCTGTCCTTGTTTACAAAAGCATTCCCAAAGCGCAAACCCCCAAATTAGATATGTAATTCATTTACTGGCCTGCCAGCATCTGTAATCCATACAACAATTGGAGAAACATAGCTCCATATACAGCGAGAGGATGGCATTCATAATGATCACAGCAGCAATAATCATTTGTTGCCATAATTCATGCGTAATAGAAATGTTGACTGTGGCGTATAAATAACAGGAGGTGGGGGCTGGTTAAGCCAACATTTATTTATCTGCTGCAGTGTTTGCTCCCAACTGGGGGTGTTAACTGTCACATGCTTAATAAACTTCATCCATCTGTCTCAGTGAGGAATGCTACTGCGGCTCTCTCCTGCATCGTAGATTCACCTCTGAGAGCGTGTAAACTCCTCTCATCGACCCCTGGTACAAAACAAAGAGGAGCAGGAGATGCGCATGAACACAGTGAAATACACACACATGCACACGTGCACACACACACACACACACACACATACACACACACAATAATAACATAAAAAAATCATGCTGCCATTTGCTGCTTCAAATAAAAAAAAACAGACCAAATAACAAATCATCCAGAAATTTTATTTTATGGAACGCATTTAGGAATTCCTTCACTTTTCCTTTTCCAGACAGGAGCTGTGTTCGAAATCGCCCCCTATCACGGATGTAGTGCACTATATAGTGTGTTTGCCATTTTGTAGTGTTGTTCGAATTCTCCGTGGCTGATTTCATCCACTATGTAGTGGACGACAAAATACCCACAATGCACTGCAAAATTGAGTGAACAAGCGATGTACACTACATTGTGGTCCCGTATCCCACAATGCAATGCTGTCGTGTCGGCGAATCAACAAATAGCGCCGTAAACGCCTAAGACGCCGTTCCCTTTGCCTCCGTCGGTGCCTGAGAACCAGGAGTTGGGCGAGCAGCATCCAAACAAAAACTGGTACCATTCTTTCATAGAAATAACACAACTTTTTTGTAAGACAGTAGCCGATAGCTTACGAGCTAAATAGCTACTGACCACTAACGTTAATTCGAACGCGCTAGGTATCTTACAGCTCGTGCACAACCCCGAGCATTTACAGCTCATGACGAGGACACAAAACAGTAGCTGAAAAAAACAAACTCACACACAATTGATATTTCAACAGTTTATTGACCAAAGAAACACAACTGCCATGAAATATATATATAAAAAAATATCTTTATACCGTCAGGTTTGTATAAATGGTGCTCGGCGCGCCCACTCACGTCATATGAGTATCTGGCGCATCTGCTGACGTAACCACGTTCAGAAAATTACCCGTGTAGTGTCCGAATTCTCCTCACGTTGTACCCTACATCGTGTACATGATGTAGTGCACTATATCCTATACACGATGTAGGGGATAGGGAGTGAGTGAATGAGTGGATGATTTCGAACACAGCCAGGGTTTTCATTAGGCCCCCTTTTAACACACCAATTAAAATGCCTATAGGAGGACATTTATGGGCCTGCTGATGGCCACTAATGCACCTCTCCAGCTGAGGCTGTTTTACGCTGTAGTTACATTAGACGACTGTTCAGTCTTCTTATAAAAGTGCTTTGTTAGCCACTGAAAGGTTGATTTCCATTTCAGGTCAGTTTCACAGCCTTGCATGGTTAGATTCAAGCAGTAACACCAGTAGTAAAATAGTACCAGTGATGTATTATTTGTGATTTCATGGTTATTTTTCATTTTATGTCTCCATTCATTTTATGCCTCCATTTGTGCCATCTCACAGTTGGCAATGATAAAAGCTAGTAATTAATTTGAATCCTTCAATCGCATTTATGTTGCTGTTTAGTTCCCCAAACCCACCAGTCTGTTTGCATCATTTACTCTGCTTCGTCATGTCCCTGATTTTTACAACTGTGGACAACCTGATTATTGCTTATGATATTTATTACTGACATAAAGCTGTGACCCAATATCCCCTCATGCTGTACACAAATCCTCTGCTCTGAGCAGCAGTTGTCAGTGTGTGTTCTACTTTTACCTGTTCTCATCAGTGCTCTAATCAATCTAATCTGAGGCAGGCAGGGGGAGATCAAACGATCAATGGCCAGACACCTTGAGGCTCGTTTAAATTATCTCATCAGCGAGAGCTTCGACACGGTGAAACACTATTCACTAAAATGACATATTAAGGTCAGGAGTAAAGAAGAGGGAGGTCAGGGTCAAAGTCTTAAGTGTACCGACCCAATTTTCTTTTTATGTGCTCAATAATGGACCTTTCAATGGAAAATGGGCGATGTCAATCCATCATTTACACGGAACACAGCATGTAAAGTCGCATTTATAAAGGGGACTTATTAAGCTTTTTCATTTTTTTCTTTTCGTAAGTGTTTTATGGATGTTCTTGTGCATGTAACAGGTCTTGAAAAGTCCAGGGGGGAGCTAAAACAGAGCGTTTCAGACAAAGGGGGAATACAGTGCTGCAGCACTGGAGAGTATGAGAAAAATCATGTGTTTTTTGAGCATTAAAGCATGTAAACCTATTCTAGTAGTAACCCAAAGTAAAATTATGAACTTGATAATCAGCATAATACGTCTCCTTTAATGAAAATAAAATCCCTTATATACCTAATAAACTCAGAACAGGAAAACAATCTGAATGCGTTTAACTTTTTGTCTCTCTTTACAGGTGACTTTATATACCAGCACAGAGGTGATAGCTGCCTCATGCTGTAAACTTCTGCCATTCATGCAGCTGCTCCACAGGAGATTGTGAGAAGAGCGAGACAATAAACAGGTGTTTCCATCAATAGTTTGTCTCACATAGTGGGTGACAGGGGTGTCCCTCACAACCAGCTCCTGCTCGATCAAACATTGTGCAGGCAGATGGTGCTCCATGGACCTGTGAGTTTATTAAACCCATGCACACAATCACATACGATAACACACGTGCTGAGTAAAAACCCACACAAACACACACACCTGCACACAGACGTACACTCTTGCCCTCCAGCTGGAGAAGAGAAGGGCTCTGGGATACCTGCAGTCTCAGTGGTGTCTAAACACATTGAGCGTGGCCTCCTCTGGCGACTGACAACGTCTTAATGAGTATTTCCTGAGTCTCAACTCAATTATAAACTCCCTGGCAGTACCTGGCCAGGAAAAGATGTTCAAATTCACTCTGGGCGAGAGTTACAGCTACGGGGGAATTTTCCCTCCAGTTGTCTCAAAACTTCTACCGGCACAGTGTTGATGGAGATGCTCCTCTCAGTCAGCCCCGCCATTTTTCAGATTCTTGTTAATTTGTCCGGAAACACTAGATTAAACTTAGTGAGCTGCAATTTTGTTAGCGTCGATGGGAAAAGCAAATATTTTTGTCATTTCTCCTGCAGGCTTAAATAGACTAAATCAAATGAATGGCAGCATGCTTATAAGCATCTATAACATTGGTTTTCAACCTACAGTAACACTCCATCTTTATGTATCTACTCTGTGTCTGTCATTGCTTTACTACTACTGTAATTACCTGTTAGGGCCTAAAGAGTAGCGTAGCAGTAATAAATAATACCCATTGAGACATTGTACTCGAAAACACAATGTCAACCTCATGGTGGCACCAGAGGGAAAATCCAGAGATGACCTAAGTCATTGTAATTTCTTTCTGCTTGGCACCATGAATGACCGTATGACGTTTTCATGGCAGTCCATGTAACAGTTATTCAGATATTTTCAACAGTACTGCTGCTAGTATGGCTGAAAACCTTTTTATAATGTGAGAAGTCTATTGTGATTGAGCTGGTTAATTATTTTTTTCTGCCACAGTGACTTGAATTGCTGTTAGCTAGAACAACCTAGAAATATAAAACTTGGCCAAATAACTTGAAGTGATGTGACAGGGCTTCCAAACCCTAACCCAGATGGTGGCACAGAAAGAAAAAAAAAAGTTAAATAAAAAGCTGACCACTTTCCTCTCAACCTTAGCCTGATTGACTTGAAATTGGACACAATTCCCGCTCAATGCGCACTACAAGAATACCCCTTGGCACATAGAAGTCTGCCGTGGAATTAATTAGAATTCTTTGAAAAACAGTAATATTTATAGAACTTTTGGATTTTGGCTGCATGCACACCAAAATGGAAAATGACTATAAATCATCAAATCATCATAAATCTTGGAACGTGTCTTCAGGCCGTGGTTAGGAATAGACTATAGACAACTTGTGGCTACATTTAAACGTACTTAAAAACGAGTTGCTTTATTAAGGTCAAATGTGATCTTCGGGGAACTCCAGCACTATCAGGAAAGCTATGAAGAAGAGCGAAGAGCAGGAGGGAAATTAGGAAGCCAAACCTGTTATCACAGAATGATTGTGTTTTTGAAAGCTGATCAAACTGAATAAAGACCTAATGAGGTTGAGCGTACCAACTGATACAACAGGCCTTGTTTCAGAGACATCTGATCGGAGAATTCTGACCAACACATTCTGCCTAGAAAGGATTTTATCCAAGCCCCTTGAGAGAGCTGATCTGAGGCACAAAGCAAGGAGAAAAGAGGGGATGAGAGTAAGAGAGAGACAGGAATAGAGAGGGATAAGTGAGGAAAAGGAAAAGAACAGGCCTAGAGAGAAAGAGAGCAGCCTGACATCTGAGACACCACATTAACTCTCTGAATAGGTGTGATGTTATAATCAAATTGGCAGTGGGATCTTTGTTCTCCTCTGGCCCTTCACTAGAGCTCACTCTCACCACCAAACCACTGGCTATTCTTCAGTCCTCTTTTCAAATGCTTAGAGAAATGATGACAGACATGAAAAGGCTTGAAAATCCATCCAGGAGTTATATGAAAAATCACTTCACATACAATATTTCTACAAGGGCAACATTATTCCTCTCACCTGTATACCTTCATCTGCTTCATCTTTTTACTTCTCCTCCTCTTTTCTTCCAGTACAAAGCTCTTTTTAAAGAAAAATAATGCACACATTTTCTTTTGTCCTCGTCATTTCGATGTATCATTTTGTTCTCGGAGGCCTTCAAAACAGTCTGTTCGCTCTTCAATCAAGTTATATGTTCTGCTCTGTTCTTAGACTTTCATTTGAGGATAACAAAACAGATATATGTAAAAGTATGAGCTTTTGGGATGAAAGGTTCACGTCACCTTTATAAACCTCTTGAAGTTGTTTCTTCTGCCGTTTTTCATCCATCATTGTCAGAGTCCATACTCATTTAATCTATATCCCTTTGAGGTGTGGGGACTGTTATATTTATGAAGCTTGGGACTAATCAGGCCTGCTATGTGCTTTGAGTATCACTGACAGGACAGCTGCATGATTCCTCAAGATCCACAGCCCTTGTTCCTTTAGAAAATGTACTCCAAAGTAGGGTTGAGCAATGCCTGCAGAATTGGCATATGATGATGTCCAAATTGAAACATCATAATGGACAACGACATTCTGGATTTGAGGTAGTGTTGACCTCAGGTAGGAGTTTCTCATTGGCACACCACTGTCGTCACCACTGGCTTCCCACTCTCACTCTGACCCACTGATCTCACCCAGCCAAGAAAACTGTCTCCTGTCACCAGTGACGAGAGTCAGATCAACGCTCACATCCCTGCCTGGCAAGCGTTCGACATACATCCCAATGCCACATTTAAAAGTGTGTTCTTTGCAGCACATGTCCGTAATTTAGCTGTGTTCAACTTCAGGAGCTTGAAACAAAGATCACATCACGGTGATCTGATGACTGTCAGCTATCGCCGATGGACAAGGGCATTATCTGTTGGCTCAACCCAACTCCAAAGTTAATCTGAACTTACTACAAACCTTAAACAGTCTGAGTCAATCCAATTGAGTGACTATCTATCTACATGAAACAGCTTTACTCCGTCAGAACTTTTAGTGGGGGGCATTGCTGGAGAGTAGAGTAGATAGCTCATTAGGTAATGGCATGCTGTCTGCAGCTAGCTATGTGCTCAGTGGGGTACAGGCCCGGTTGTAAGAGAAAGTCAGTGAGATGCACATCAACTGGAGAAGTACATGTTTATAATAATAAACCTCATTTCCACTTCAGAATGAAGTATTGTTCATGAGCATTTAAAAAATCAGGTACTGATGTGAGAATTTAATGTCATTTAGTTTAATTTCTAGTTTAGTAACTGTTTCTGTTCACCTTCAGTATTAATGTACCAACTTTTAAGCCAGTTCTGTAATGAGATTCCAAACTCTCTTTCTCTGACACATTTTAGCTCCACTTCACCTCACAGGTCGCTGGCAGCCTCCTGCACTCCACCTCTATAGACATATGATTAATCACTGTGACAGTAGTTAATTACAGTAAGATGGCAGCCACGTGAGGCCTTTATCTGGGCCACTGCAACCTACACAAGTGATCTATTTCTTTCATCAGCCGCTTAAGCGTGGTTAGCACTCACCCAGAGCAGAGTGTAAGAGACATATGGGGGTGGTCGTGGGAGGGTGACACATTGATAACTGTTTTATTTTAAGTTGTTTTTTTTCTTTCCTTCTCCTTTCTTGTGTACAATTCAAAACAGGGATATTGATAGCTGTGGCATTGTGCTTAATCAAAACACCTCCATAGGCTGAGTTATCCAAAATTTAAAAAGCAAATGTAACACTATATTAGGGTACACGTTAGCCATTAACTGCATATAAGTACAATATAGGCTCTTTATTAGCAGAGGTTGGTAGTTTTAGTTGTGTTTCAAAAATGAGTACTCAAGTAGAAGTCATCAAAATTACTACTTTAGTTAGAGTACAAAATACTTAACCTTAATAGGTTAAGGAAAGACAAAAAATAATTATTTCAACTACAGATAGTCTTCTTCAGGTAAAGGTAAAGAAGTGAACATACACCTGTATTTATTACCTCTGCCAAGGAGGTTATGTTTTCACAACTCCTGAACGGATTCCTACTAAACCTGGAGGGAGGATCGGTCTCAGCCTTTAACTTTTGGTGCAGATTGCTCACTTTCTTCCACATTGTGAGATAGGGTGAGCTTAAATTATGGTTCAGCAGTTATGGGGGGTTTAAAATTTTGAGTGACACAGGGCATTCAAGTTTGATATTGGATAAGGCTTTTTGAACGAAAGGGGACTGATGGGCCTTGGCGGAGGTATGCGCTCTACTGAGAGCCATTCTTGTTCATGATGAAATGACAAGCCATCATCTCCTGGTTAGTGAAACTGCCACATATACACCAGGACAATTTTTACAGTCTGTATCTCTCAATATATCACATTAATATTACATTCTAGATTTTTGTAATTACATTCTTCACTGGTTGTCCCTTATTTATATTTGGTAAAAAAAACAAACAAAGAAAAAACAGTAAAAAGACACAAGTAAATCAGCATCAGCATGTGCGAAAGAGACCATTTATATTATCTCAAAAAAGTGTCAACATGTAACAGTGTCCTTAAACTTTAATAAATCCAGCATAGTTGTCGTGAGTCCCAGTTCCCATCACAGACAGCCACAGATCAGGTGTGAGCCCATACACAGGTATCTCCAGTCACAAAATGACATTAAGATAAGGGAAGTGGTTAAATCTAAACGACTTATTTAATATAATTAGATATCACGCTATGATATTTCATCATTAGTAGTTTGTCTTTTTCCCCATGTGCATTATCTGGTCTCTACTTTTCTGTCTCTCTTCATCAGGCTGCACTGATGAGTGTGACTAGTTACATGCACACTGCTTGCAAACGGCAGAAGCGGTTGTGAAACATGATATCCTGTGTGTATTATCAAACATACTAGCATTAACACAACACTTAAACTTGTTGCTCTCTGTCAGCTCAGTGTGAGCAAGGTTCTCTCTCTCTGTACTGACTTCATACGCCAGTGCCTGCTGGACTGTGCACATTTAATTCATCTGTAAATATTAGCGGTTAGCACTATTTAAAGGCCATTAAACTGCTGTAGCTTCAGCCATTATCCTGCTTTGAGTGGAGTCATATGGAGCAAACCGGGGACCAGCTGAACACTTGCCTCTTAACGGAATGTTAACCAAGGCATTTCCCCCCGATAACCTCATAATTACTGCTTATTGAAAGCAAAGAAGTTTTGGCACATGAATCTTAATATGCATTATTTAGTATGGGCTTTACTGTATAAGGTGTCCGTACCACAATAATAGTCAATCTCCCTTAACTAATTCATAAGAAGCAGAAGAGTAGAACATATTTCAAAAGACTTAATTAAGAGTTATTTGAACATTAATAAGACTTCTAGTGTTCTAGTCAAGTTTGACTTTGTTACATAAAAACAGACCATATTTACGATACGTTATTAAGGCCTAGAGTCACTTCAAGCATTTAGAAAATGAGGCACTCCAACTGACGGCAAGTCTTCAAACTGAACTCAGAGAAATATAACATCGAAAATTAATGCAAGCACATTTATTATTCTTCAGTGTTTCGTGTGCAGGACAGGAGGAGCATGATGTAAAAAGATGTCGACTGTGAAATGCCCAAAGGTCCGTGTCCACACCTGTCATTAAAAAATCATTTTTCAGTGTGTAATGATTGATATATATTTTTATGCACACCTCTTAAGGTTTTTCCAACTATTTCAAATGGTCTACATTTATTTTCACTATGTTGATATCTGTTATCAAATGTTACTGATGTTTTTTTTTTTTGATGATCTGCATCTAAGTTCTTTTCGATCCCAGTAAAGCGGCCTCAGGCATTCTCCCGACCACGATGCTGCATTTTGCTTCACAAAGTTAAACACTGCAAGTCAATTATTATGTTTGGTATTGAGATGTTATGTAATTATATATTGGCAAGACTACACCTGTTGTATTTTCAGTGTAATAAACGCATGGACTAACATGCTTAGCATACAGATCTCACAACTAGACCATTCACTTGCATCTCACAGGTAGAACTCACAGGCTATTATCTTGACTTCAGCCTCCATCATTTATAACGAACCTCACTGCATACAAATGAGAGAACAGCTAATCGACCATAAGAATGAGCCTGGCTGATCCAGCCTTGACACTAAACAAAGCGATACGGCGTTACATCACTGTTGCTTCTCTCTCTTTTGTTTTTCATACTTTGTCCTTCACAACCAGAGATATAACATCCCTTCAACCTATGAAGCTGATTAATGCAACCCCTGAATGCTGGTTTCCAGCATTAGTATTACAATTTTTTATGGATTTTTTTTAAAAATATGCAAATAGGTACAAGAGCCCTGAGGGGCAAGTGAGGAAATTTTGTATTTCTGGTGATCCATTTTTGGATCTGTTTTCTCCCCTGTGTTTATGACTTGAAAATTGGTGAAAAAAGGTTTTGCCAGTATGATCTAAAAAATGGAACTTAGACGGATTATTCTCAAGTACTAAACACAGGAGAGAAAACAATTTAGATCAGACTGACAAAATGGATCACCAGAAAAAAATGTTCCTCACCTGGCCCTCAGGGCTTCCATAAATGGGGCATTATATACAGTTAAAAAGAAATTCAAAATCAAATCCAGAACAGAAATCTGAACATTGGACAAAGCCAGGTTCAAAATTCTTGTTTCGTTTTGTTGATATATTAGAGTCACAGGTTTTTTGCCATGTATATAGGAATAAAATGCTATGAATGATATTGAAAGAGCCCCTCTGTAAGAACCTTCAGAATATATCAAACTAAAAAGTTGGTGAATCTAAGTATTACTGAAGTGTTTCTCAATGGTTTTTGCATTACACGTTTTCTGATATTTTATGCAAATGATGATATATAATTAGATATGCTTTAATTTGCATAAAATATCTAGGACGGAAATCTGAACCGAAACACTGAAATGTGTTTTTGGACATTTTCTATCCGCTAACCAAAAACAGCGATGTTATAGAAGCAAAATAGCATTCTAAAATTGACCAGTGTGTGGAAAAAATGGTGTTTGGCTCAACTGTCAAGTTTTTACTAGAATTTTTAAGTTGAATTTACTTTGGAATAATAAAACATGTATATTTACATTAAGTTAAAAACAAATAAATTCCTGTATTAAGTTTTACAGGGAGAAACTGGAGGAAAAGTGGTTGAAGCCTGGAGCTGCTTCTGGACACTGATGGTTGACAGTATGAGGATTCCATTATATCGACATCTGCTACATAAGAAAAGGTATATAAAGAAAGGAGGAGTCCCAGTGTTATCATAATCATCTACATTGACTGAAAAGTACTACAATAATTGCTTTTGTTCATAAAAAGTTACTGTGTGGAAGATTAAATATGTAAATGGCCGAGATCCAAAATGACTAAAACATAATTTCATGGTTTTGACGGAAGCGCAATTTCTAATATTCATTCAGGAAGCGAGCCCAAGGCTTAAAGACACAAGTTAATCATCTTAAATGCCTATCAAATTTTGTTGAGCAGCGCTGTAAAACTAGCAAAAGCTACAAATCCTCCTGGCCTTTATCTCCTGCGGCTCCTGATGGTGATACTGTTGGATTCATCTGCTTGAGCCACGGTCCACAAATCAGTGTGGTGACACAAACAGGCAGGTTTGGAGACTGCTGCCAATTAGATCATGCTAATCACAAAGAAGGTGAGACTACACTAGTATTCATATTTCAATACATATTAATTCTGAATATTTGAAACTGTTTAAAACTAATTTTCTGCTGTATGTGCTGTCTTATTCTCTTCTCTCCTGCAGGGAGCTGACACACAAACAAACACACACACACACACACACACACACACAGACACACACACACACACACACACACACACACACACACACACACACACACACACACACACACACACACACACACACACACACACCGCTGCAGTGCCCACATAACCTTACCTATGCCACTTTCTCTCACTCCATCACGGTACGCAGTAATAGCTCATTAAAAATGGCAAGTGCAGAGGCTCTGCCACTGGAATTGGTTGACAAAAAAACAAAAAACAGAAGGAGTGCTGTTTGGAAATACTCATTTGAGGCAAATAAGCAGGGAGAGGTGAAGGAAACAAGCATGCCCATATGCCAACGGTGCTACTGCTAAGTTTAGCAAAACACTCAACGAGCTGACACACTGACCTAGATACAAATGAATAAATAAAAAACAAACTTAAGGATGGCTGGTGGCAGCTCCCATTTCAACAACATTTGAGTAAAAACAAATGGCTCAATAAACATTTGCTGATTAGTGTGTTTTCAGTCCAACAACCATTGGTAATTCTCAAAGCTAATCCCCCTCAGAGCTATCAGTCCTGAGTAATCTCAATGTCAGTTCATACCTGACATTAACATGCGTCTTGATATGCATCTCGATATGTGCCACGACTGACCACTTCTGATCAGATCTCACTTCCCCGCTCTATATGCAAATAAAAACGTATGTGACTGGGGAGAAAAAGGATATGACCTTTTTTTACACAAAGAGAGATAGGACTAAGGGCACACTCACACGTGCCCAAGCACGTTTGACCCCCAAAGTCCAGTTTATTTGACTAGTGTGAGCGCCAAGCACGGTACATGTCCTTGGCCCTGGCACGGTTGGAAGAGGTGTGCTTCAGCACGAGCACAAGCACGGGTGCGCACCCTGGACATGAAGTATAATCTTCAGTCCAGGAATGTGAGAGGGGCCACAAAATAAGCCACCAAAAAAGTCAGTAAAGTTAGTCATGCTCCCTGTGTTGTTCTCCATTGTGCTGCAACAGCGCTACTACGTGATGACGTATGTACAAGAGGCTCCGTGCTCAGGCCCGGTTGTGGCTGGAGCAATGTGAGTGCAGGGCAGCGGGGGACTGGGGAGGAGAGACAAGGGTGCATCGGTACGGTATGGAGCAAGTGGGCCAAGTGTGAGTGCGCACTTAATGTATAACATCAGCCAATTAACAAGAAGAGTTAAGAATGCGTTGTAGACAGCATTTCACAAAGTTCATAACGTTTCTTATAACTCAACAACTCACAAAAAGGAGCGTTATTTTTAGGGAGACCGAGGACTTTCTCTACATTCTGCTCTTCTCTGCTACTAACCAAGAAATGAAAAGTAGTAGCCTAAGTATCGTTTCAAAGTTAGAAATCACAGTATCGTGGCAACACCAGACTAAACTGCTGCTTTTTGCCTCCAGTCTCACTAACTGATATAACATCACGCTAGAGCGCACGCTATGGTGTAGACGTACTTTCTCAGAGCTCCCGTCCGATACATCAAGATTCAAGCAATATAACATTTCTGTACTGCTTATACCCGCTAAAAGATCAAGCATCACGCTTGTTTTTCGTCTGTGCACTTATGCCTAACAAGAAGAAACAAAAACAGCAGCCCAACGCCATGGAAACACCCTCTGCAAGCCCAGCCCGTGAGGCTAATGCTAACGCTAGCATCGGGGTTAATGACGACGCTCCAGAGCTAGCTCCGCTAGCGGCTACGGCAAACATCGAGGCATCTGTCATTCTCGCGGCTATAAATGACATGAGTAAAAGGATGGAGGACCGATTCAATAACTTGGGGGCGTCCTTGCAAGCTACCCAGGCCACCTTGACCGAACACGATGCTCGGATTTCTACTGTGGAGGCGGCTAGCAGTGACCATGACATCCAGCTGACCGGGCTAAAACAACAATGGCGGCAGCTGGAGGCCAGTCACAAATCACTCCAAGAAAAGGTCATCAACCTCGAAGCGCGCTCCAGACGCCAGAATATAAAAGTGGTGGGCCTGCCGGAAAGAGCTGAGGGTAAAAACCCAGTGGACTTTTTTGCCGTTTTTCTGCGTAATTTGCTGGGTGCTGCTCACTTCCCCACCCCGATAGAGGTTGACAGAGCACACAGACTTGGACAGCCATCCGACGCCGGAGCACGTCCCCGTGTCATGATAGCCAGGATCCACAGCTTTCGGGTGAAGGAGAAAATACTGCGGCTGGCACGGGAGAACACCCCTCTGACCTACAACGGAACACGGATCCACATATATCCCGATTACCCGGCGGAGATAATGAAGCGGCGCCAACCATTCGAGGAGGTGAGGAAAAAATTCAACAACGCTGGGATGCGCACCGGATTCCTCTATCCTGCACGGCTCCGAGTCACCAAAGGCACCGACGTCGACATGATCTTCAACACCCCAGAAGATGCCGATCGCTTCCTGCTCGACTACCAGGCTTCTGAGGAGGGATGAGGTCCCTGCACAGTCTGTCGGATTTGAGCCGGCTGCTGTAACCTGCTGTATCCTGCTGTGGCACAGACCTGCAGTTGTAGGGTAATGCTAAAAACACTGGACTATTGTTAAAAAATATTTGTTTCTTCCCAGTGTGCCTTATTCTCACTAGTTTTACTAAGTGCCTGGCTCTTTACCTTTAATATTGAGTAACATTAAGTGCCAGATGTGTTCTGTTTTGGTTATTCTATGTGCTTAATTAATTTGCTCCATATCATCTTACATCAACACCTGGGTTTTTTCTATTTTTTGTCATGGAAATGTTTTGATGTTTATTGCCTGATATCGGAGGGGACGCCGCTTTTAAGTTAGCTGACTAGCGGTTAGGTGTTAACTAGTATAGGACCCCTGTAGGGCATGTTAAGATACTTTCTCTCGCTTTGTTTGGGAAAGTGGGAGCTTGGGGTGGGTAAATGTGAGTTCACTTTATGTGTTTTTCTCAGTGTTTTTGATGTTCTTTTTATTTGGGGCAATTTTTCATGTTACTGTACATATAACATAATTTTCACTTACTCATGATCCCAAGAGGTAAAGATGAGGGTATCAACTTGGTCAGCTGGAATGTTCATGGCCTAGGTCATTCAATCAAGCGTGCTAAGGTCTTTGCACACCTTAACTCTCTCGCTGCCGATGTGGCATTCCTTCAAGAGACTCATATTAGACCATCTGAACAGAAGCGTCTGCGTTGCAGCTGGGCTGACCAAATATTTCAATCCACATTCTCAAGCAAAGCTCGTGGCGTTGCAATCATTATTCGTAAAAACATACCTTTTAAACACATTTCAACGCTATGTGACCCGAATGGTCGATATATTATTGTAACAGGCCATCTTCATTCTATTCATGTAACGCTGTTGAACATCTACGGGCCAAACATTGATGACGCAGCATTTTTCAGAAAAACCTTTGAGAAGTTACCTGACCTATCAAACACAAATTTAATAGTCGCTGGGGACCACAACGTAATACTTGACCTCCATCTTGACAGGTCGGCTAGCAAAATATGTAACCCCTCTAATGCTTCCACAGTCCTGAACAATCTTATAATTTCCACTAATCTGGTCGACATATGGCGGCTCCAACACCCGACAGACAAAGAATATTCTTTTTTTTCTAATAAACACAAATCATATTCCCGTATTGATTTTTTTTTTACTGGATGCGAAACTCATACCAAATGTTACAAACACCAAATACCATAACATTTTGATTTCGGACCACGCCCCGGCCTCCATTACTCTCAATTTTAAAAAAACTGGACAGCGCTCCTCATGGCGTCTCCGCCCATCTTTGTTAGCAGATGAAAAATTTTGTAAACATATGTCAGTAAAAATCACAGAATACCTAGAGAATAATGACACCTCAGATGTTTCTGATTCCACCTTGTGGGAAACATTCAAAGCTGTCATGAGAGGCCATATTATTGCATATGAGGCGGCTTTGAAGAAGTCAAACAAAACGCGGCTGGACGAAATTGACTCCGAGATCACACAATTAGAATCATTATATAGAAGCACAGGCAACTCTCAAACATTGAATAACATTCTCAATCTTAAATATGAATATAATACGATCTTATCACGTCAGGTTTGTGACCAGCTCCTGCGACTTAGGAGGCAATATTTCGAGCTTGGGGACAAACCTCACACACTTTTAGCTCGCCAGCTTAGAGGGCAACAGGCCAGTAGGGCTATCCACAAAATAAAATCTCGCTCTGGAATAATCTTAACAGACCCTAAGCTGATAAACTCTCGCTTCAAAGAATATTATGAGGAGCTTTATAGATCTAAAGCTACAGGTGATGTGGATAATTGGTTAAAGGACCTAAACATACCAAAACTAGACGACACCTCACGTGAGGCCCTTAATGCGGAACTATCTCCGGAAGAAATACTAGATTCTATCAGATCAATGCAAAACGGAAAAAGCTCAGGACCAGACGGTTTTGGCGTTGAATTTTATAAGAAATTTGCAAATCAGATAACTCCAGTTTTACACAGGATGTTTTCCCACTCAATGGAATCTGAAAGACTTCCTCCAACCTTGTATGATGCTAACATTTCACTGTTGTTGAAGCAGGACAGGGATGAAACCGAGCCTTCATCATATCGTCCAGTTTCCATGCTCAACCTAGATTTTAAGATATTCACTAAAATACTTGCAAATAGGTTAAATAAGTGTATAGAATCCATCATTCACACTGATCAGACGGGTTTCATCCCAAATCGATACTCCTTTTTTAATGTTAGACGTGTTATGGACATTATGTATTATTCTTTCGACAAATATTCTAAGCAAGCCATCCTGTGTCTAGATGCGGAGAAGGCGTTCGATCAGGTGGAATGGCCGTATCTCACGGGGGTTCTGGAGAAGTTTGGTCTCGGTCCATCCTTTATTTCCTGGGTGCGCATGATATATTTCCAACCTACGGCATCCGTTCTCACTAACCTAGATAGGTCACCCTCCTTCCCTTTGCAGAGGGGGACGCGGCAGGGGTGTCCCCTCTCGCCGCTCCTCTTCGCATTGGCTATTGAACCCCTGGCAATTAGTGTGAGGGAGCATGTCCTCATTAAACCTATAACGCTTGGTGGAGTTGATCATAAGATTTCCCTTTACGCGGATGACGTAGCCCTTTTTGTATCCGACCCTGAACAATCAATACCACATTTACTCCAACTTATCAACTCCTTTGGAAAGGTCTCTGGTTACACTATTAATTGGCAGAAGAGCGAGCTCATATCACTAGCTAATGACCTGGACCCACTATTCCTGTCGTCCACACAATTTAAAATAGCCTCTGACTATGTGAAATACCTGGGCATTAAAATAGCAAAAAAACCAAGCGCCCTTTTCAAACTGAATTTCACGGAAAAATTGAACAAACTAAAGGAGAACATAGAAAAATGGAGAACACTGCCTTTATCCTTGATTGGACGTGTAAACGCTATCAAGATGGTCTTGCTACCGAGATTTTTGTATTTATTTCAGAACGTCCCTGTTTTTATTCCCAAATCTTTTTTTAAGCTTCTCGACTCCATTATCATGCCGTTTGTTTGGGGATATAAAGCACATAGGATTTCTAAAAGCCACCTTCAAAAATCAAGGGAATGTGGGGGCCTAGGTCTGCCGTGTTTTTTGCATTACTACTGGGCGGCCAATGTCAGAGTTATGGTGTACTGGCAGTATGGCTTCGAGAGAGGGGACGGGTTCATCCCACCTCCTTGGTTAGCCATTGAAAAAAGCCTAACTAGCAAGACTTCTCTCCCTGCTCTCCTCTTCTCTTCCCCAAGGTCCTCCGCAGTCTATAGGAAAGATCATTTTGTTCTGTTAAACGCTCAGAAGATCTGGAATCAAATTAGAAAATGTTGTATGCTTCCAGACACCTCTGTAAATGCTCCAATCTGGCAGAACCATGACTTTTTACCATCTCTTATGGACACAGCCTTTAGAGAGTGGAGCTATAAGGGTATTGTTAGTTTAAAAGACCTTTATGTTGGTGGACACTTTGGCTCTTTTGAACAACTGCAGTCCAAATTTTCTCTTCCAAAAGCTCATTTTTTCAGATATTTACAATTGAGACACTATGTTCAACAGACTACTAAGTCATCTGAATTACCACCTGAAAAAAATGCATTGTTCAAATCCCTCCTGGGCCCCCCCGAAGCAAAACACCTGATCTCAGGGCTGGTTGGTTACTTCTCAAGTACTCTGGATTCGTCTACTATCAAAATAAAACAAGCCTGGGAAAGTGAGCTTGGTATTGAGATCGAGGATGAATCATGGGAGGAAGTTTTAACTAACATTAAATCTTGCTCGATTAATGCTAGGCTCCAACTGATCCAGTACAAGATAGTACACAGATTACATTATTCTAAAACCCGATTAAACAAAATTTTTCCTAATCTATCTGCACTGTGTAATAGATGTAATGCGGCAGAAGGTTCTCTTGCACATCTTTTCTGGACCTGCCCGAAATTACACAACTTTTGGTCTCTCATTTTCCAGTGGTTTTCATCTGCCTTTAACATAATTGTAACACCTGACCCTGAAACTGCTCTGTTAGGACACTCCAATACTTTGAAAAACCTGGATTGTAACATGCGTACCGCTTTGACTCATGGAATGATGATTGCTAAGAGATGTATCCTGAAACTGTGGAAGTCCGAGTTAGCTCCCAAGTTTGAGACTTGGCAGAGGGAACTCATAAGTGTTCTACATGTGGAAAGACTAAGATACGAACTCTCTGGTAATCTCCTGAAGTTCTCCGGGATATGGAGTCCAGTGCTAGAGCATATGAACGACCATTGATGCTCTCTTTACCCACTTACCTTGCTTATGCACCGCCCGGGTAAGATGGACAGCTGTACAGTGGAGCAGATGGTACTGCCGTGACCTTTGTCCCCTTATTCTCTTTTTTTTAATTTTTTTTAATTTTTAATCATTATTTTAATCATTATTTTTATTATTTTATTGTATTTTACTTTTTATTTTACATGTCTGCGTCACTGTTGGTCTTTTATTATATTATCTATTACTGTTTATGTATTGGTCATTGTCATCTTGTCTCTTATTTGGTGTAATTTAATCTGAAAATTTCCATAAATAAAGTGTTCAAAAAAAAAAAAAAAAAAAAAAAAAAAAAAGCATCTACTTGGCTGACATTTGTCCTCTTGCTCTGATAGAAACTCACTGTCCTGTCTAATTGACTTGAGGTGTCATGCAGTGTTTCCAGCACACCTGGGCCTGTGTGGTTCACGGCCTTGGATTTTTTGCAACAAGCAGCCTTGCTCCCTGGGCCATGTCAATAAAAATCTAGCTCAGAAAAAATAATTGTGGCCAGGGGACTCTCTCCGTAGACATACGTGACGGTTTGTGTAGAGACACTGAGCGTCAGCGTTAGCCTGTTGTTAGTTCTCACTCCTGCACAGATTGCACAGATGTCTGTCTTGCTGCCCACTTCTTTTTCTGGTGCTGCTCTTAAGCTCGGCTCCTCAGCTACAGGCTGAAATACTTTCGTCTGTCATACACTCCAAAAAGATGTGGTTATCCATTATCTTGTTATATGGAAGTATCAGAGGAAGCAGTCACTGCTTGTCTCCATTAAATCACTCACAGTCTTTACTTGAAGCAGTGAAGCCTACTTTTTTTAAAATGACCTCTTTGAACACATGTGGGTGAGAGGCTTGAAAACAAAAAAAAGTGCTCCACTTTCTGCTTCTAGTTTGAAAATAACACCTTGACGATGAGGGTGATTTGGCGCAGACAAGTGGCTCAGACTCCTCACTTTGCAGTCACAAGATATATAGAGATGGTCTTTTTAATGCATGCAACTAGATGTATCAGAATCAGAATCCCTTTATTTGTCCTGCAAATGGGGAAATTTCTCTGTCACAGCAGCCAAAGGACAGTAATTACAATAAACAATAATAAAAAGTAAAAAATAAACAACATAATAAGAAGAAGATAAGACATAGTGAGTAATGAGAGGTTTAGATTGTTGAATTGGCGAGGTATCTCTTCAATATATGGGGCCAATGAGGATAAATGATCAGAAGTGGATGTAGTGCAGATGAACTACCAGAGTATCTCCAGTGCATTTCCATTCATGTGATAATTCTTAATTTTCTCATCTGCCAACAAGCGGTAGGGGTATAAACACATTGTTCTATTTGGGGAAAAAAAATGAAGCAAGTCTGTCTATTTCTTTGAAAAGCTACACTGAGTGCGATTTATGCAAATTGTAGAAGCCCTCATTTTGACTGGCTGACTATTTTTGTGAGTTGTTTATTCTTCAGAGCTAAATGAAAGGGAAGATTGTATCCCAGAAGGAACGGCTGAGAATGTAATGAAGAAACATTCAATTGCTGAATTTTAAAAGCTAAAGTTTGGCATAAAAAATAAAAGTCATCCTTTAAACTTGTGCCTTCAGGGTACAGAATGGTTTACATGTCTGATTTTTGTTTATTGAATTGGTTGGTGATTGGCGTTACCTTTTAAACATAGATTAGCAGAGCTGTTGTAGAATTCGGAGAATCCGTTTAGTCTGAAATTGTTTGCTGAAAGAATTCAAATCAAATTGTCTTGTCGTTTCATTAAATCAAAGCCCAGTTTTGAGCGCTTCCCTCCAGTGAGTTATGCTGCATAATCTAGTTTGCATACGACCACAACACGCAGCATCACACACAAAATGAAAAAGCTATTTAATGAGCCATTGTGACAGGATTACAGTGTGTCTGCCGTACTTATACGACACAAGATCTATGTGCACGGTAAATACTGGTTTGGAAGTATGGGCCTGACAAGCACGAGTGTCAGGCTACCATGATTCCAGCTCTTCTCTACAGAGAACAAAATGAATAGTTCAAATGATTCTGCTGGAGAGAAACCATACAAAACAGAGAGCAATTCAACATGCATTCATGTGAGACAAGTCCCAATTTTCCCCCACGGCTGATGCTCAAAGGACTGTCAAGTGGGCTCTGTAGTCCCATATTTCTCTCTTTCTACTCTGATTTCATATCTTTTGTGCACACACTTCTCACTTAAGCCTTTGTGACTAGAATTGCAGGGATTTTTTACATTAATTATTTTGTCTGTTTTGTCCTTTTTTACCTTGTTTTTCCTTTCTTCTGTAGACATACATGATTGGATTTCCTTTTGACTTCTTTAAGGCATGCATTGAGCCGGGTTGCTGGAAATACTCACAAAGATTATGACCCATCTTGTTTCAGCCATACCATCAAAACCAGTTCATATAGATCTTGCAACATGCAATTAACTGTGCCAATAGTACAGTTAAGTATCCATCTCCTCCCACCCAATTGGCAACTCTGGAAATGCTTACATGTTAATCCCACATGCAGGGCACATCTCTAGGCAGGGTGTAATTTGATCTCATTAGTATCCTGCAACATACAGTAAATGCTGTACAATATACTTGAAACTTGTCGGGAGTATTCTCCTGCCTGAGGCTAAATGTATGCTGGGATGGTCTCCAGTCCCTCGAGACCCTGACAAGGACAAAGTGAGTATAGAGGATAGATGGATGGATGGTTTCAGGAATGCAAAAGAGCACATGAGAAATCACCCAAAAACATGGCACAGTGCCATGTGTTTTCCTATGCTGAGAATAAAACCTGTGTGGATGGAATAACTAACAGATGATTGGCTGTTTTTCTAACATGTTGCAGGTCAGCTTTGCACTAGGGATGTTATGCATAGCTACTTTCTGTTTCAGTATTTATTCTACTGCCATTTATGTATTTGTTGAGCTTCTGAACAATATATAAATATAAAAATTACCTTCAAAAACATAAAAGTTTCAATAAAAGCTGTGTACTGTTAATAATTTGAGTGGAAACAGAACAAAACTATTGGCGGGAAAATACAAATCAGAATTTCGTTGGCCCCTTTTGTCAATTTTGCCTTAAGACATTTCCCTTAAGACGATCCCTAATTTGAGTTTGCCATATCCCCTATACTGCCAAGTCCTGCAAAGTCCCAAGCTTTAATATGGATCATGAAACAAAAACGACCTGTACAACATCAGTCAAGCAGTTTCCTGCACTGCTCTTTAAGTATTATTTGTATAAGCTGAACATGGCTGGCAGAGGGACTGTTTGCACAGGAAGTCAGTCAAATAAGGGAACTCTGAACTCCACGAACCATTTTTGCATAAAAACAATACAATACCACAGGTGTTCTCTTTTGGCGCGTGGTCCACCATTCAATTTTAGTTTTGCCCCCCCTGGTCTGGACTAGGCCTGCACGATATGAGGAAAATCTGCGATGTGCGATAACACTGTTCAATATTGCGATGACGATATAACTTGCGATAAATAAACAAATATTGAAGTTTGCATATTATTAACTATACAGTTAATAATAGTGTTTCCGCATTAATAGGTACACTGCTAACATAGACCCCAAACATTGAATAGCCAATGTCCACTGAATAAAGAATGAAATAAATTATTTCGAACATGCTTTTATTGAACAAACTGCACATGAATACCCAACCAATTAAGCAGAACATTAATTTAAATAAGACATTATAACTACATGAAATTAAAGTTTAATTTCCCCTGCTCCCTTTAAACTATTTTCTTGTAAACTCAACCAAAACATCTCTTACCATGCAGAGTTGAAATAAATAAAACATCCAGGGGGAAACAACTTAAATAATTAAATAAATATAAATTAAACATGGCACTTTAAATTAACTGTAATGTCTCTCATCACAATCATCAAGGCCCTTGACTCTGCCTAACAAGGTGCAGAGATCTACAGTATGAGGGACAAAACTGAAATAGAGTAGGGCCAGCCCACTAAATCAAGAGAAAATAAAATCAGGAAAAAATATCTACCCGTTAGGGCAAGTTACAACCTTAGTTATTCCCTTAACACAAGTTCTTGGCCAAGAAAACCAGCATGTTAACTTTGTTAGGTTGTTACCACATTCCCAGATGTGCTGATGTGCTCACACAGTACCTGTCATTGTAACACGTTGTAACAGTCAGTTATTTAATGTAGCGGCACTAGGTGGCGCCTCCTTTTGTTTAGTGGGTAATGTAACCTGTACGATGAAGAAGAGCAGGTGTACTTCCGCTCCTCATGAGAAAGGATACCGCTAACAGAGCGAAGACTTCCCTTTTTATTTTGTCTTTATTTTGTGAAGTGTTGGTAGAAGAACCTCGGCCTGTGTTCATTTGCATGTATGCCTGTAACATTAGTGCCGTAGAGACCTGGCATGGTGCGGTCAGTGTTATGAATAAAAGTGCCGTGCGGAAACCCCCACATGTTGCCTGCCGTCTCTTGAGTAACCGGAGCAACCGCACTAAAGTGGACCATCACCTTCCCCTTCACCAGCCCACGTTACAACGTCGTCTCTCCTGAATCCAAAATAAGTTCATATAGCAGAAGTGCTGTTTCTTTTCACCACAAGGCCTTCGTCGACCATTGTCATCGCTTTTTTCTCCTCCCTCAGCCATCATCACCTGGCAATCACCACCAAACTGATGCCGATTAATTTTGTCAGGGTAGCTAACGGCTAGCTGGGGCTTCATCTGATTGGCCTTTGTAAACAGGGCTCCTTCTGATAGGCTAAATGTTAGCATGCTCATGGCGCATGTAAACAAAATGATTTTTCTTATTCATCGCGTGTCAGGCAGTCTTTTGCGATGTGTTCATCGCACATGTTCATATCGCGATGACGATGAAAATTCGATTTATCGTGCAGCCCTAGTCTGGACTGATAAAAAGTTACTCGCTGATAGCAGTTTCTGCCCTGGCATCGGAGTAATCCAGGTGACAGGTCCAGTGTGGATACACTGGACCTGTCAGTCCAGTGTATCCACAGGTCCAGTGTGGATACACTGGACCTGTCACCTGGATTACTCCGATACTAAAGAAAACGTTGGGATCTGAACCTTCCCCAAAACAGATATCTTATAAGTTGGTAGAAAAACATCCAAAACACCATTACACTTTGACATACAGCAGCTTCTACTGTTCAAATCAAATCAATTTTATTTACATAGCCCATAATCACAATCACACTGCCTCAGTGGGCTTTACAAACTGTACAGTGAACAACATCCTCTGTCCTTAGACCCTCGATTCGAGCGGGGAATAACTTGCCAAGTGAGGAAAAATTTGCCAGCTGTTGACAACAGGCTAAAATTAATCCAAACACAAAAGTTAGGACGAAACTAAGTTTCAAACTTTCTGCTTTTTTTCACTTATTAATTCGTTCTCAACATGCTCAATTCTTTTTTATGATCTTGCTCTTTGTTGACAAGAGTTGAGATTTCATGTGTGGTAGGCCATCTGCTTCAACGTTGTGTTGTCTGAGACACTGTGGAGAATTACATCTGAGCTGTTGTTTGTGGTCCAACTTTTCTGAAAAAGTCTTTCCTTTCTCCTTCTCATTAATTTTATTCTCAGGACTGCAGCTGACTAGATGTGCTTTGTTTATTTCAGTAGTGAACAACAGAAGCTGGGACTCGGCTGCTTGTGCAATGCAGTGAGTGAAACATCTTGCGCTACCAATCAAGTAACTTCAAGGACGTAAAGTCACACGTTTTACATTCAATGCAACCTCTGAACCTGAACCCATGTCTTTTCTAATTGGAATGTGCTTAAGGAATAGTTATCCCTCACAACAAGCGTACAAATAACACTGTTTATCATTATGCGGATCTGTAATTAACGAG
Source organism: Pagrus major (assembly GCF_040436345.1). NCBI lineage: Eukaryota > Metazoa > Chordata > Actinopteri > Spariformes > Sparidae > Pagrus > Pagrus major. Next base: position 31,653,822 of record NC_133222.1, on the reverse strand, counting down.
AGGTGTCATATGTTTAATGATTTCTCTCACGTTTAATTTCTACAATATGGATACAATTAACTACCTCGCCATCTGCATCGTCAATTTCTCAAAAATATTTGTAAATATGGGTCAGAGTTTCCGTAAATGTATGCACACTCAGTGTTTTTAATTTTTTAGAAAGTTGTGTATGCACATTTCAAGCCCTATTTTATGCATATGCAAAAGATATTTATTTATTCTTCATATTTTGATTTTTTTAATGACTTGACTGGTTAAATAAAGGTTAACTCAATACAAATATGAATGAAAATAAATAAGACGCCAGGACAGAATGACAGACATGAGGTCAGATGGCTGAGGTGTCTTTCATCGATCAGTAACCCCATTTTGATGCATGTCTCTGTGTTGGTCTGATATAAGAGAATATTTAGTACACTTTTATTGACAAAAATAAACCTTTTATGCTGAATAAACTAGACTGATCATTGTTTGGTGTGACTGATGCATAAAAACGAAACATTAAAAATGCACATCTGCCTTTTCTGCCCCCCCCCTTCTTTTTTTTTACTTTTACTGTGTGCATATTGATTGGAGGGGCTTGCATGGGAACATTGACCATATTTATCCTGCCTCATCAGGCCAATTAGTAGTGGGATGATAAGCTGCTGCAGCACCGCTGTCCCTAAGCTCTCTCTGATGAATCTGGGGCTAATTGGGGTCAAGGTTGGGTTTAAGGCTGCGGTGAGTTGAAGCAGAAAGCACAGGCCGGGGCTAATCTAATCAGGTGCACCATCAGACCACAGTCTAATCGTGTCATTTAGTAAGCAGTTAGATGTATATTGGGGACTGAAAGAGTCCCCTATTACCACACACCCACACTAAAAGCGGAACATACATTTTGTGTGTGTGTGTGTGTGTGCACGCATCAGTGTATGAGTGTCGTTGTGTGTGTCTGTGAGTGTGAGAGTGTTTAAGTTAAGTGCAATCATCATCCCGCGCCTGCCACCATCAGAGCTATCAAAGGCCCATCTGGGAAGCAAGCGCGCACACATGTGCGTGCATGTGTGTGTGTGCACACCACAGCCACCACAGATCCTCCAGTGAAGAGCCCAGGTGTTCCTGTTAAAGTGTTAATTAGATTAGTGCAGATCAAACGGGGGTGGCATTCGCTGGGGAGTAGAGGTGGCGGGGCCATCCCGCAGGGGCGCCCGTTCCAAATACTGCTCCTCATCCACCAATTAGGATGAATTAATCTTTCACTGGACTCATTTGATTGGTTCTCCAGGTCTGCGTGGCGACCCAATAAAGGGTTTAAGCAGTTTTCTGTGGAGGAGTGGAGTGGGCGGTATACAGTATGAGGGCCAGAGGCTTGAAATTTGGAAGTCTAAACATAAATAAAGTCATGGTTTTATAGTTAGATTAGTGCACATCTGCCCAGTGTGCTTTCCATTATATAACAGAGCTACATTATTACAGTAAGTCTATTTCACATTATTTGCTCTGGCAATAAAATGTCAAGTCTTTTGAAATTCAACAAAAATGAAAAGACAAATGTAAGATTCAGAGATGACTCAGGGCAATGATTTAAATCTTATAAACTTTAACAAAACCGTCTCCTTGGGTATTATTTCACTTTTTAAAGCTCTTAAAGGAAATAACAATCACCCTATGCTATCAGATGTAGCTGAAATAACTTTCACATGGCTAACTGAGAATAAGAATAAAGCAATCCGTCAACTTTTTCAACAAGACATCAGAAGTACACCCTCTGCCTTTATCATACTGGTCCACATGTGTTGGAGAGACTTGTTAGGAAAGAATGTGGCTATTGCCGCCTCAGTTTTGTTTATCCGATAAACCAAACAGATACTCTTTAAAATGCTTCACAGGTTTTATCCAACTAACTATTATTTGCAGAAAAAAACATAATGTAAGTTGTTTCTTGGTTTCTATTTTAGTCTTTCCCACATAGTGAACAGCTGTGAAGTAAACTGTCATGATTTATTGCTGATCATATTTACCCTCACTTTGCACTGCTCTGGAAAAAAATATTGTTTGGTTTCAGTGAATATGACAAAAATCTGTGTTCACATTTCTATTAGATCAATTTGCTTATTATTTTTGACCAAATTACATCCATACATTATATTACATTCCAAATTCATTAACAGAAAGCTTTTTTGGAGCTGGCTGCTCATATCAAACAATATTTTTTTATATCCAAATGTACTAACAAAAAAAGCTGCTAAACCATATAACCCTTGCAAGCTTTGCAAGGCAATTATTTTTTTGTTTTTTAATTTTATTTCTTTTTATATTTCTTTTCTACAGCCTTTGGTCCCCCGAAGATGTTGTTTATCTGCTGTATATCTGTTTTATATATTTAAGTTTATAAAAAAAATAACTGAATATGGCAATTTTAGTCTCATGAGTAAAAATGAGTAACATACTGTATATTTTGCAGCATTAGAAAGCTTTGTGCCACATAGACATTCAAAAAGTCGCCAGTTTAACCATATTGTCGTTGTGGAACTGAAAATGAATGCACATAAAATGTCAATTATAATCATTAACTAATTAAAGGGGCACTATGTCGTTTTGGAGAGGAAATTCACAATTTACAATATTAATGAGGTAATAATACAAACTTTTTTTCCATAACTGAATAAACACATTGTTCTCAGAGGAAAATAAGGTCCCCAGAGCACTGTGTAGGCATGAAAAAAAAGGCAATTAAGAATTTTTTCTCAAAGCTACATAGTACACCTTTAAACAGTTAAATCTTCTATTCTTTAATTGTGTATGTATATCTTTCATCTTTATCTGTGGACCAATGAAATACATTAAGTGATTTTGATTTTAAAATGTGTTCATAACTACAGCCAGTAGTACTTCGGCACAAGCAAATGGTTGTTAGAAGCAGACAACTGTGCAAGGAATCTTTTTTATTGCCAAATACAGTATGTGGTTAAAGTGGAATGTTTTCTACTCACTCAAGCAGTGCCCCTGCATACTTTTGTACTGCATTGAGCAGAGACCTTGCAGCCTTTTCTCAACAATGAAGCTGGTAGGTAAAAACGATTATTCCGAATGATAAGAATTATTAAGAAATAATAAAAACTTAAGTTCAAAAATAAAAAAAGAATTATTAAGAAACTCCAGAAATATGACCCAGGTTTGAAATCAAAAACAGACAAAAAATAAGAAAACAAATGGAATTATGAAGCCCACACAAAGCCTGAAAGTCATAAAGAGAACTAACAAAGTCATTAATCTCAACTTCACTGCTGTACCTTAACAAAATAAAATAAAAATCAGGACTTATTGCCCTCCTTGTCAACATCGTATGAAAACAAATCATGTGGATTATAGCCTGCATGCAGACTAGGGCTGCCCCCAAATAGTCGACCAAGCACTGGTCGACCAAAAAATCATTAGCCGACCAAATTTCATTGGTCGATTGGTCGCAGGGAAAAAAAAAAAAAAAAAAAAAAATTTGGAGCCGTGTCTTGTCAAAATTAAGTCAAAATCTATGTGACTGGCGGCTGGCCTGTGTATAAAAAGCTGGAGGGCTTTTAATTTGAAGGGCCAGATACAGGAAGTCGTGACACTCACTCACTGTCATTTCTTTTTTTTTTTTTAAGAAGGCAGGTCCCTTCGACATCGCGGTTAGACAGTTAATAATTAATAGCCAACCATGTCGGGAAAGACGTCTAAAATATGGGATCATTTTGAAAAGAAGAAGGATGACCCCAAGAAGGTGACATGCAAACTTTGCAAGAAAAACTTCGCCTATCACTCCTCCACGACGAACATGATGTACCACCTTAAACATGTAAGTAGCCTAGCTACCTGCCCATGGCGGCCCAAACGTTTGAAAGCAGAGATAAATACATTTTATTATTGTTATATGCGCTAGTATTAGACTATTCGTGTGTACTGGGGAAGCTAAATTATCCAGCTCACTGTGTTTTACTTATTGTGTAAATCTCTCTACAGGCACATCCACTTTACTGCGGAGATATATATATATATATATATACATATATATATATATATACACGTATATATATACGTATATATATACATATACATATATATATATATATATATATATATATATATATGCGTCGATTAGTCGACTAATCGCTCTAAATGACGACCACTGGTCGACCAAGAAAATCCTTGGTCGGGGGCAGCCCTAATGCAGACAGAATACACAGACATCATTTAACCATTGGGCAAAGTCTGTCGAAGATCTACACAAACACACCTGCACACACTCATATGTGCAGTTAATCTTGGTGGGTTGGCTTTTTGTTTATCCAAGTCCAGAAACATTACACAGACAAACAAAGCTACGTGTGGTCTTGTTCCCACAGAGCCATAGGGACTGAAGACCAGGGACTGGCAGACATCAGTGGTAGCACGCATCAATTCCACATCAAGTAGTAGCTATTGATGTGGAATTGTCTGTAGTGCACAACAGGGAATGGCAACAGATGTTTGCTCATACTGCTGAAATGATTGTGTGTTTTCTTGTGTCTTCTTCGGGATAATGAACACAGTGACGTTACACTGTGAAGAGACACCCACTGGTGGTTGCGTGCCGGCTTTGTTGTGATAACACTGTGGTTATGTGACTACCAGTGAGAGACTTTTGTCCCGGCATAGCACGGCTACAATCCTACTTACATCTTCATATGCAAGTGTTTCACAAATGGTCGGTGTCATTCTGTCTCTGGAAGAGTGTATTCATGTAAGAGCAGTGTCTTCGGCCTATGGCAGATCAGGTCTGGCTTTATCAGTAATGCTTTATAACATCTCTGTAAACTCACTGAGCCTTTACAGCCCAAAACATAGTTTTTTAAAGAAAGAATGTCTGCCTAAATTGAAGAATGATTTTCAAAATGAACATATTAGAGATCCTAACTCAGACATCGCAAGTTGACAAAAGGATTTCAGTAAGACTTGACTGATGAGACTGATGTTGACTTAGCTTACTGACAATTTCTCAGAACACCACGTTTTGATTTAGCCTCTGAGCTAATTCACTTACCACACACCACTCTGTTTAATATGTTCATATTGACAGATTGACACCCAATTGAATAGATATCCGTGACCACACTTCAAGATGCACATGAATCAGACTAGGACGTGTCTACACATCACTGCTATCCCACAAACAATCTGGACCAATCTGGAGCACTGACTGCGTGCTATATATGTTGCTGACGGATTCAAAAATGCTTGTGTAAACAAAACTGTGCAGTCTTTATTCATGCCAGGGACTGAAGCAGTTTGTGCACAAAATCTTGAGATGTTTGTTAAGGTTCTGGTGGGAAAAATGTGATTTTCCATTTCAGGAAGTGAAATTGGAAGATGATGACTTAAAAAAAAAGAAAGTCTCCATGGAGTAGGAGCAGCAGTTCTTATTGTGGTTTTTTGCATTTTGCAAATTCGCATTCCAACACATCTCAGTGCTACTGCTACGAGTGAAAGTACATGTAACTCAAGTACTGTACCTAAGCACAATTTTGAGGTACTTGTACTTATTCATATTTTCTGCTACTTTATACTTCCAAAATACTATCTTACAATATCTTTTCTTATACAAGTATATTTTGGGTAATTTTTACAACAATAAATGTCTAAAACAGCTTATTAATTCAGGGTACTGCTATGACAAATGACAAATACAAAAATATTTCAGCTTTACTGCAGATAAGAAAATATTGAAACAATGCAGTTAAAGCATTTAAGGAAGGAAGAGCAGCAGCAAAGATCCATGGGGTACAGAACACAGCAGGAATCAATGACAACAAAAATGAATTGATTAACACAGCATGACAAGGAGGAGCAAGGGTGGACGTGGGTTGCAAAGTGACTTGCAGAGAAAGCAGCACTTGTAGACAGGCTGAAGCAGCTTTAAAAAATTGCGCTCTATATGAGATTTGCCAATTGGATTGATAGAGGGAATCAGCTGATGTGATAATTAAAGTGGTAAAAGGAAATTAAGTCTTAGTTGAGGTGAAGGCACTGTCAGTGTAGGCACTGAGAGGATGTGGACGTGGAGGCGGAGCTGAACATTCTGCGACAAAATGTGTCCGTGAAGGGTTAAAATTGGACGACTGGACAAACCTCTGTGATGTGATAGATGTTGTTTCCCATTACACTTGTAATGTTCAGTGACATAAATCTGCCCTGAAAGCTTCATGGGCACATTTACACTTTGCTTTTTTAAGATCAGATATCTTTCCATTCAGCCCAAGGCACATGAATGTAAGCCTCTAAAGAAGTGTTGAGACAGAATACGATGCGTCGTTGCATCAAGTTGCACCGCCCAGGGCATCTCCATGTCTAAATGTGTCCCTCCATTTGCCTCACATTCTGTGTGGGCAAAAAGGAAGAAGACAGTGATGCCATCACTGCACTTGGCATGCGATTGGAACCAAAAGTAGGGAATGACTCTCAACAAAAGTATAAACACAAAACTTGAGTGTTTGCTCCCGTTTTTCATGAGATGAAGTAAAAGATTCAAGACTTTTTCTATGCACACAAAAGGCTGTGTTACTCTCAAATACTGAGCAGAAATTTGTTCAAATCTGTTGGTGAGTGCCGATCTTTTTTTTGAAGATAGGCTATCCGACTGACATGCCTCATGCAGTGCGACCCATCTCCTTCACATACTGAGTTAAGGAGTTTGCTGATTTTGGTCTGTGAAATGGTTTACTCCTCTTCAATGACAGTGCGAAGTTGGATCTCAGGATCTCGTCACAGTATCTCTGCACACTCAAATTGCCAACATAAAATGCACCTGTTTTCGTTGTCCATAGCTTATGCCTGTCCATTTCATAACCCAACCATCACCATGGGGTACTCTGTTTACAACGCTGACATCAGCAAACCACTTGTGGATGCAATGCCATACATGTCTGCCATCTTTCTAGTACAGCGAAACTGGGATTCACAGTGCTCCATTTGCCCTCTTTAGTACTGCAGTGATGGACGAAGAGCACATAGATGAGCTTCCTTAAGATGTTTTCTGACAGTTGCTGCAGAAATTCTTTGGTTGTGCAAATCAATTGTTGCATCAGCTGTGTGATTGGACACTCTCAGATGATCTTGCAGGTGAAGGAGCCAGATGTGGAGGTCCTGGCTGATGTGCTTGCACAAGGTCTGTGGTTGTGAGCCTGGTTGGATGTACTTCCAAATTCTCAGAGTGATATCGGGGATGGCTTGTGGTTGTGAAATGAACATTTAATTTACAAGCAACTGCTCTGGTGTACATCCCCACAATCAGCATGCCAGGTGCACACTCTCTCAAAACTGATTGCCTCTATGTTCTTAGGAGTGCCAGTTGGTGTTTCATCCAACAATTTGAAGTTTAAGATTTTACAGGTCACACATCCACATGTATTCATGAATCTGCGTGTGCCACACTCTTTCATCGACCTACCTCACTTCTATCCAAACCACCAAACACAAATCATGATCGAGCGATTATCAAAGCCCACACAGGACAGTTCTTCATAAATCAGTGTATTGAAAATACAATGAAAAGCCAAACCCAGCAAAGGAAAATCTCCTTTTCAGGCAACCCAAATAGGCCAAATGCAAGTCAAAATAATGTATATTCACCAAAAGAGTTCAGGGCCAGCAACATAACACCTTTCAACAAATGAATACACTCAATAACCCAAAAAAGAATATTTAGTTCAGTTCATTCAGCGGACCCAGCCAAAACCAACAAAAAACAGAAATTTCAATTTGTTCAGTTCAGTTTCTCAAATCCAGCCCGAGTAAACCCTGTTCTCCAAACAAAACATCTCTGGAAATGTTCAGTTTAGATTTTACCTAACACGTGACTCATCTTCCTGACCAAACAAATATCTTTCCAAAAAAAAAACCCAAACAAACATTATTTATGGCTGATTGTAGATATGAATCCTGTCCAAGGCACACCTTCGCAGTAATCATGCTGTTTAATCAGCATTTTGATATGCCACACCTGTTGGGGGGGTTGTATTATCTTGGCAAAGGAGAAGTACTCACTAACATGATAAGATTATTTTTACAAATGTGTGCTCAAAATTTAAGATAAGCCTTTTGAGTGCACAGAAATAGTCTTAGTTCTTTTACCTCAACTTGTGAATATCAGGTAAATCACAGTTAATAACAATGTGCAGCTATGGTCATTGGTGACATGGCGGATCACTGCTCTTTAAGTATCTTAGTATTCAGGTTGTAATGATGCAAATAAACTTTAGTTTGATATCACCAAATCATCCACACACACAGATACAACTTTGCTGATTCCTCTGCCATGTCCTCAGTTTCATTGCCTCAGCAGTAATACGGAGTTTGTTGTTCCAAAAGAGACCTGGCATGCAGGTGAGTTCAAACTGCCAGAAATCTCAGCACACACACACCAGCTGTACTGAAGTATTTGACATAGTCATGCTATGCCTTCCCTCTAAATGCCTCCCTAACCACTGTGGAAATAATGCATATAACACTGGAGCCAATTATATTGTACTCGCATCACAAAAGAGAGAAGCCTTTAATGTGCAGCTCAGCATCGAGGGAGCCCGCTATTTGTTTTTGGTCTTCTTCTCACTACTGAAGCGCTCTTTCATTAGGGAAGAAGGAATACAGTGGCAGGACCACATACTGAGAGCTCAAGTCTGTCTGTTGACTGAAGTCTGATTCACCACATCTCTCCAAGGAGGCTGCGTCCAATGGGGAAAAGATGCAATAAAAAGGGTGTATAAATATACACCACCAGGCGCAACATGTACAGTGCACAAAGGAAAATACAGTGCTGGAAATACGGTACACAGATATTGAACACACTTAAATGAGCACACACACTGTTGGTAGTATTACCAATTGATTTGATTACTGACCACAGAACTGGCTCCTTAACTATTCTGATTCTCTATGTTCTTCTTCTCTCCCCTTCACTGTGTACTGATTCACCCTTCCCTAAAGTAGAGCTTATTTTTAACAGCAAAAATTTCCTGAAACAGTAAAGTAGAAACGATTTAATCTATGAGTTTTAATCACATTATGTACCATTTCCTAGAAAGATTACAACTTTCATAGCTAAAGGTGAGTTTGTTGAGCAAGTCTGCTGAACTTTGTTAAGTCATACAGAACATTTTAAGATTATTTGAATAACATAAAAACCTTTAATTTCTTCACAAGTGAACAATTACTTTGGTTTCTTGATTGATCTGTGCCCTACTCGTCAAATAAATTACTTTTATACATCTCTTTACCCAGAACTCCTCAAAAATGTTCACTCAACCGAACACTTCATCTATTTTAGTAACAATAACTCAATGTCATGCTTCTTTTGAGGAAAAATTATATGAAGTTAGCAGTGGCGTGCCAACTATGTTCAGAAAAAGCCTTTGAAAATAATAAACCACTCCACATCTTAAACATTATTTGTCCCATCTTCTCTCACATGAAATGTCTTTTTCTCTCACGGGACTGATATGTTGTCACAGTGGCTCTAGGGAGCAAATGGAGTGATCCGTCTCCAGCTCCTGCTGAAACGGGGACAGCTTGCTTATAATTGGTGGAAAATGTCACCACAGTTGATTACCAGTGATTTGTACTACTGCAGAGGGAATCCAAATAAAAAGTAGAGTTGATGAGTGCATAGTTAATGAGGCTCATGCATACTAATGCGGGCATCTCATTCCACTCCATTTCCTCACATAAACACATGCAAATTCACGGTACGAGTCAGTGAAAACATAGGAAGTAATCTTAATGAATGAAATACAGTGATATGAGCTGTCATGTCAGCTGAGTGGCCAGTGTGGAATTATGTCAGTTTAGTACTTCTTGCTGTCAGAAAGTGCCGCAGCAGATTGTGAATGCCACAAAACTATACTCTTAACCAAATGTATGCAGTTATTGAATCCAAAATTTTACCACTTTCTTTTCTACTGTAAGTTTATTTCATGGGAAAGGCAGTGTCATAGTGATTAAACCAACCAAGTTGCAGCTTTACATCCACCTCTGTTCAGACTCATGTTATAGATGTAGACTTCAAAAGGTATTTCATAAAAAAGTATTAGGTGCAGTTCTGAGCAAAATGGAAGCTATCACTACATTGACATGTTTGATTCCAGTGTACAGAAGACTGATAGAGAGCTTCATCATATGGTGCAACGACAATCACCTGAAGCTCAATATCAGCAAAACCACTGAGCTTGTGTTGGACTACTGCGTTATGTCTATTAGTGTGTTAGTTCACTGATAGAAACAAAAAAACATTCACATGCTTGGCCAATAAAGCTGATAGTGACAGAACATAAGAAAGCTACAGATTTATAATGTGGATGTTTCAACCCTGCAGCACAGAAGATCTCTACAATCAGCACAGTTTGAAGGTGGGCAACCAAGATTGGTGTCACCAATGCGGTATCTGACCAAATGTGAAATATGGTCAAAATCTCCCCTCCTGTTCAGTTGACCTATGATCACCAAACACTCCAACACGTTTAACTTTGAATCCAGACGGATGTTTGTGTCAAATTTGAAGAAATTCCCTCGGGCCAAAACATCATGCCTCTGGCCACGGCTGTTGCCGGCGTGGAGGCATAAAAAGACACATTTATTCCACTACTATTTGCTTGAGGCAACACAATGAATTACATTATACTAATTCCTTATACTAAGATTTTTAATTCTGGGGAAAAATTGCCCAATAGAAGGCCATTTAAATCTTGCTGAGCAGTCATCAAGCTTCCTGGCAATTAGGCAAGTAAACGATGAGTACATTAGTGGTTTCAAATCTCGGAAGCGAGGATAGAAATGGAGCTCAATTTGTATGCTTGTGTTTGCACTGAGTATTTGCTGGCCAAGCTGTATGGGACCAGGACCCCTCCTGAGAGTCTAATGAAACAGCTACTTTCTTTGAGACACACACAAACACGTCAAGTTAGGACAAATCCTGCTCGGCCTGAATAGTGATGGACGCACGCATCACCTCCTAGGGGCATATAGATGATTCTGCTGATTATAGCTTGTACAATACTTCAGTGCAGCTTGCACATGCACAGACACAAACACACACACACACTGACATCGCCAGACAGGACAGTAATCAATGTAAGACTGCCTTCATTGGTTTCAGGCTTATTACACTGTTGGACGAACACACTTGATGCTGTAATTTGATGGACAGAGCCCAGGTTGGAAGTCCATTTCCTTGATGGTTGTCCCTCCAACCACAACGTTGTCTACAACAAGCTGTTGACCTGCCATGCTTTATTTCACATGCACCTGTTTGGATTCACCAGTATGCAAATGTGCCCAACTCTGAGGGTCCATCAGCATCTGTTGGGTGCCAGGCAGGGAATACAGATGCAGGCAGATAGGTGTTTAGGAAGGCTTCTCACGTCTGCCTACTGAGAAGCAGCACAACGACTTGGCCACAGCCACAGCAGCTCCGACACTTCCATTCTTCAACTGGATTGATTCTCACCAACCACTGGCAATCTGACTCATCAATATTCAGAATCACACTGCCCTAAAATAGCTTCAGCCTTGGGATTTTAACCCTTTAAGTGGAGTGCTGTGATTGTGATCTGGAATAAGAATGAGGGAGAAAGAAGACGATAAAAGTGATTCAGTTTCTGGGTTCTTAGATTTTGCCGTCATCTCCATTACACTGTAATGACACTACTAACTGCATATCTGTTAGACTAGGTACAGTATTACAGAACTATTTTCTTTAAACTCTAAAACCTGGATTGCTGAGCAGCTTGCAGCTGTGGGGTTCCACCACATCAAACGAGGAGTGGAGTGGGCGATGACGCAAGTTGGAAACTGATGAGCTGAATTCGATTTATGCAAAACAAAGTTTGAATTCTGAGTTCTTATTAGGTGACGGGTCAGCCAAAACAATTTGGGAGAATATCATTACAGAGAGAAACTGACATGCTTGACTACAATTGATTCAGACTTGGGGTGGTGTTATCTCTAGTTTTATTGTTGATTGGGTTTCAGATTAATTTAGTTTTATTTTTACTACTTGTATGGAAGTTCTACCCTATTGCTGTTCATCATTTGGCTAATAATCCTTAGGCTGTCTTGTAACAGTATATTGTTGACTTGGAAAAACAGATAAAAGCCATTCTTAAAATGTATAAAATCTAACACCAGTTTAAGTAATATTATTTTGACTGCACAATAAAAAAACATGTTTTAAGAAAAAGTTTTTTAAAAAATCAGATACCTTCAAAAACAACCCAACACCAGTTTTATTGATTCACTGGAGTGCATAACTGACAAAAACATGTTTTAAGAAAATAGTTTTTCAAATGAACTCCTCATCTAAAATATAAAATACAGTATATTGATGGAATTTCCACTTTTACAGCATGCGTCTCCATGGAGCTTTCAGTCAATTATGCAAAGCAAGCGCAAGGAGCTCAACTCTTGATGCTAACAGATAAAACAGTGACTGTCCAGCTTACTTGCTAAAAAATCCATGGTGTGTGGAGGCAGTCTGACGGAAAACCAGAGGCACTCTGATAAGTTTAAAAATCCTTTGTTGGTAAATGGATGCGCCTCAGTGTTTTGATGACAAAGAGTCATCATCAAGGCATAAGTTATTCTTTTGTTCCTAAATTGTAAGGATTGCATCATTGTGTCATTGTAGACGTGATGGCACCAAATCAACAGAATTCCCCTTTTCCTTGGTCTTGCTTCCTGTCAACAATAAAACACTGTAGCCAATGAACTCCATTCCCCCAAAAAAACAAGAAAAAAGTCAATATTAGAAAACCAGACTCGATGATGTGAAGTCAGACTGCAGTCAGTTACTTCAACTCAGAAACACATCCACTGTAACTCCAACCTCAAGACACAGCTCTCTGTCTTGTCCTTGACTTGCCTGGATCCTCCTCTCTATCCTCCATTCTCTGCCTGTGGCTGCACATTGGCTTTCCATCCTGATCCAGCACACTGGGGTTAGTAAAATCACCATCGAGCACTGGACCCTGAAGAGATTTCGGTCGACACCAATAATCGATAACTACCTGCTTCTCATGTTACCGATAAGATAAGAAATAATTTCACATTTATCAATTTAAAATTAAGTCCCTTCCCTGTACTTTATGCTAACCTGAGGGTAGAAAAGGCTCAGATGTAGTGAACAAAGATGGACGATTTAATATTCTACAGTTCTAATAACATTTGTTGTGTTAAAACTTATAGACTATTTTCCCTCCTCTCTGAACACCTGTTGAACATGTATTGCAAATTGCAATTGCGTTGTCTTCCTCTGTAAAACCCATACCATAACCCACCCGTTAAAAAAGTTAAAAGGCAATTTGGCTTCAGATTATTGGCTCTGTTTATTTTAATTAAACGACCAATAACTGATGATATAAATTTCCCAATATTGGGCTGATCATTTTTTGGACCAATGTATACTGTGGGTCCCTAACCTACATCTTATTTTATGAACAATAATTAGCCCCTACAGAGCAGAGGAAATAAAAACAAGAATTTTCTTATGAGTAATGCATCGTTGAACACAATAAGGCTCGTCTTTTTTATTAACAGATGGATTTCAGCCAACACACATTCTGCTGCTGGCTTAATTTGACCATTAAGTTCTGAAGAAAGTAGCCAAATTGTTTGGCATGGTCTCACTTGTATAAGGATCAATGACAATCTTGTGTGAAATGACTCCAATTGATTTAATTTGTTGTAATTAGTAACTTTATAATGAGCACTCTGTGTATCCAGATTTCACTGAGTCAATGATTCCTTTTTCTGTAATTTTCTCGATCAACCTTCCTCAAGCTGATGTCCGAGGTTCTCTGTGGAACGCCTTCTATTTGTGAACTTTATTAAACTTGTTTATGGCAATTAACATTTATTTGTTAAGATTATTTCCCAAGAAACTAGCCATCTTATCCGTCTACATTAATGCATTTACTTCCACAGAAGGCCTGTTGCCTAATGTAGGTAACGATTACTTTTTGAGAGTGGAGCATCTGCCTCCAGAGATGTCACAGCACATCATACATACTGTACTGACAGTGCAATATTTGTTGACAATTACTCAGACAGCAGCTACATGTGTATATTATAGTTCAAATAAAAAATGTTGCAAGTTTCTTTTTTTTCTTTGAGGGATTTATATCAAAGTCAAATTGGGCAACGCATCATCCACAAAGAGTGTGTAAGCTTTTGAATAGGATCTGTTCAAATCTCCATAATCCTTGACACCAAAATTAAACTGCACTGTTTGATCGTTGAAGACACACTCCCCTCGAGCCTCTCCTCCCACTTCAGTATAACAGGCAGGCGTACAAGAGGAAAAAAACAACACTATGTCAGGGTAAAACCCTGCCAGAGTTGATACTTTCAAGAGGCATACAGTATTTTAACTCCGAGCTGTCTATGCATCTCCCTTTTATATGTTTATTTCAACATCAGTCGCTAAGAGTGATCGTTTTTTGTCAAACAGCGTCTTTCCTCTGTACACCCACAGTACACAGATCGATACACAGCGCAGTTGTTGGAAATCTTCGCTATAATCAATTACTGAAGTGGAAGCGAACACTTCTTTGTACTGGTTTTCACTGAGACAGGTGCAGTCATTGCTTCATCCTTCACCCTCCTGTAATTGTTCTTTAAGTCAAGAGCAACCATGTATTATCACTGATTCTAAAAAAATTGCTCAAAGGAACTCATTCCATGTTCGACAACACTTTCTTGGATGAATGTGAAGCTGGTAGATAAGGAATTCTCACAGCTACACTGTATGTACATCATTTCCTGTACTATAGGTTAAAATATTCCCAAAGAGAAATCTGTCTGTCTGGTGTGAGTTAGAGAAAGTTAAAAAATCAGTCATTATTCAGGTGAACATTTGATGCAGGAATGAATGCATCATTTTCCCCAAAAAATAAAGGAGAGGGGGTGCACGGCACAATCCTTATTTCTTCTTCTTGTTGTTGACATGCAATAAAGTTAGCGGGCATGTATCATCAGTGTTGTGGATTGTTTATGGTGTGTGGTTTTTTTTAGTATCGAGGCCTGGCAAACTAGTTTTTAAGCCTTTGAAATTTCACTTTGAAATCAATTAATTCAATGGAATCAATAATCAGATGATTGTCTTGTGACAGCAAAGCAAATAGGTGTGAATTTTCCATGTATTTTTCAACTTTGGTGAATTTCTTTGTGCCATCGATCAGTAGGGAGCCATTTTGACTGGGAAGTTATAGCCAGAGAGTGTAAAACGGAAGAAGGTATTGTAGTTTATTATGTGTACAAACCACCTTTGTTTAAAGGAGACATATTATGCTCATTTTCAGGTTCCTAATTTTATTTTGGGTCACTACTAGAATAGGTTTACATTTTTTAATTCTCAAAAACACATCTGTTTCATCATACTGTCCAGTGCTGCAGCACTCTATTCCCCCTCTGTCTTAAAGGGATAGTTCGGATTTTTTGACATGAAGTTGTATGACATCCTCACCATCAGTGTCGTGCATCAGCAGTGACTTTTCCCCCACTGCGTCCTGTGAGCCGAGGTCTGTCCCGCTGTTGTTGCTGAAGAAAGTAGTTACGGCTAGTTTGCGGGGTCACGAAGATGAAGCGTTTTGCTTCAAAAAACAATATCCGTTCAAAAGAGTAAAACATTTGCATCACAAAATCGTTTACGACAAAAAAGTCAGACCTCACGATCACCTGGCACTATTTCCCCTCCCTTCGTATCACTGCGCGCTTCCGCCTGTTGACACACGGCACCGCTCCGTCAGCTGTTTCACGGTGTTTACATGCTCGGATGGTAAACGTAAATATGTCTGACTACGAAACGAGTGATGAAGACATTCCTTTTACCACAGAGCCAAAGGGATATCTTTATGAACCCGAATACACAGACACCGAGCTTCGTCAAATGGAGTTAGAACGGGCAGAGAGAGAGGAGAGAGACAGAGAAGCGGTCCAAGTTGCTGACAATAATAATAACAGTCATTATATAAAAAGGCACCATCTTTAGCTTGTAGATAGTTGTTCTTACCTGGGGTCGTGGCACAGCAGCGCTCTTCAAAACATGTTTCTTCGTCTTTCCTGGGCGTGTAGGAACATAATCGTCCTTGCTGAAGTGTGCACTACACACACGGAGCTTTTTCACCCTTGGCAGTCTCGCTTCAATGTTCAAGCCTATGGCAAGAAGCCAAAGTTGCCTAATAGCAATGTCCGTGACAGGAAAGCGGTGAAATATATACGGCGACTTGGTGTGATCTTTGTTGTTGCAACCCGGATAATCGCAAATCCGCACCATTTTTATATATCCTCTTGTCTAATAATCTTGCTAGTACTCACGTTAGCTCTCTCGCACATTCGAGCATGTAAACACCGTGAAACAGCTGACGGAGCAGTGCGGTGTGTCAACAGGCGGAAGCACGCAGTGATACGAAGGGAGGGGAAATAGTGCCAGGTGATCGTGAGGTCTGACTTTTTTGTCGTAAACGATTTTGTGATGCAAATGTTTTACTCTTTTGAACGGATATTGTTTTTTGAAGCAAAACGCTTTATCTTCGTGACCCCGCAAACTAGCCGTAACTACTTTCTTCAGCAACAACAGCGGGACAGACCTCGGCTCAAAGGACGCAGTGGGGGAAAAGTCACTGCTGATGCACGACACTGATGGTGAGGATGTCATACAACTTCATGTCAAAAAATCCGAACTATCCCTTTAAACACCTTGTTTTAGCTCCTGTCTCTTTCAGGTCCCTCCTTCTGAATACCCAGTCTGCTCTGATTGGTCAGCTCACACACGCCTGACCCAGGACCACTAACAACAACAGAGTAGCTGTGCTAAATTAATTCCTACGTGCCAAACTATCCACTAGGCATAAATTACGACTACTAACGAGGAGCAGAGGAGATTCTGTTGGTGCGGTTTTTGACCTTTTTAACTTTCAAGATCTTTTACATGCACAAGAACCTATACAAAACACTTAAGGAATGGGGAAAAAAACAATAAAGCATAATGGGTCTCCATAAACCCTTATCTGTTGCAGCAGATTATGTACCATGATCAGTGATGACAAAGATGTAGTCATGCTCTCAAGAAGGTGGCTGCAGGTTTTCATATGAGTGATTATATGATGTGTGTGTGTGTCTGTGTTTTGGTAGACCATCAATTTGTACATGTTGAGTTTGTAAGTGACTTGCGTTCTATTTTTCTCTGTCAGGATGCTGCTCTTATCTTTGTGGCCCAGAGGCCACAGGACTTATCAGGCATACATTCATCCATGCAGGCCATTGCCAGAACCCAGAGCCGCCCTCTGACAGCTAGGCTATGGCTTCCATACAAACCTACATCCCAGGTTTAGGAAAAAAAAAAAAAAAAGTCAAATATTGACTCCATTCCACTGAACAAACTTCAGAGGAAGTTCTCTCTCAGTGCGGCTGCTGTGTAGCTCCACAAGCTTGCCGAGCCACAGGATGCTGTATCTCCGGCTTCCAGAGAGACGGTGAAGTCTCTCTCGCTCTGTGCCTATCGCCTCACTTGCCCTTTGAACAGATTCTGAATTGACAATATTCAGAATGCCTCGGTTAGCCTGGCTCCATCCAAAAGTAAATGAAAATCTACCAACCAACACCTCTAAAGCTCACTAATTAACACACTGAATTTTGTCTTGTTGTTTGCTTAATGCGTTCAACAAAATTAAGTGTAAAAACAACAATTTGTGTTTTTACCTGTGCAAACATTTTTTTGGCCCAGAACCTGAAACCAGGAATTCAGCTGAAAGTCCAGGAAATTACTGCTCCTGGCAACGAAGTAGAAGATTACCACGTTAGCTTTTGTAACAACTAAACAAACTGATTACAGCATATTATTCAATGAGCCTTAGAGGTACCAGTAGGTGCTTTTGCTTTTGTTGGACAGATGTTGGCTAGCTGTTTACCCACTTTCGGTCTTTAGGTTAAATTAAGCCGACTGCTGGCTGTAGCTTATATATTATCTGTGCAGACATGAGAGTAGTATTGATCTTCTATCTCCGCAATGCATACAGCGTATTACTCAAATGTTAAACTTTTTTTTTAATTGCAATGGATTAGCTAACAATTTACAGCAAAATACTGAATAACTTAAAGAGGCTGGGTGATATTAAATAGAGTTTCTTTGATTGTCTTCTTTCTTACATATGGGCTGAGCTTTTATAATCTGAGCTTTCTGGGGGTCTCTAAAATGACTAATGTTCAGGGCCGTCGCCATTCTTGGTCTTTAGCTTGTCCATACTATACTGTCAATTACATCAATTTTATAAAGATAACACTGCTGTTGATACCTGAAGTTGCTTTGCACAATATTCCATGGGACCCCATGGTGGTCTGGTTCTTGTCAATGTCATTCGCAAGAGAATATGGTGCACAGCTCCTTTGGAAAATGTGTTTTTTAGCCAATATCATTAACGTAAATAATATTTATTATATTATCATCATTTTCTACTTCTTGCTCACCTGTGTTCCCAGTGTTCTGTGTCCCTCCTGTGTTCCTGTGCCCTGTTCTTTGACCCTTGTGTGTTCCCTGTGTTTCTGATTTGTTCCCTGTGGTTTTCTGATATGGTTCACACTTTTGGATTTCAGATATGTTAATTTTGGATTTCAGCTCATTAACTGCACTGTGTGTCATACATTTGGGTCCTTTTGTGTAACTTGTGACACATGGGAGTGCAGACCCTTCCTTATGGAAACTCAGCTCCCACATACATCCCTGTACCCCAAAAAACTGTACCAACATGGCAGTCAGTCAATATTGATCCTTTTGTTATTCACATCTAGTGATGTTACACACTGTAAAACATTGCAAGGGTTAGGGTTAGGATTAGCAAACAGACATTTAAGACAGGGAAATAAACCAGTATTGCTTTGTATTTCTGCACAGTGGGAATAGGACAGGAAGATGTGTTACTTTGAGTGGATTCACTCCAACTCTGACTCAGACTGGCTACAAATAGATTAAACAGAAAGTAGCAAGACAGATCGTTTAACTCCCTATTTGACAGTCAGTGGGCAGTGGGCTTAACAAAATAAAAGCCAATTTACAGGATTCCGCTGCTGGGCTTCACAAAAGGAGTTACTGCATGACCTCCGCACATATGCCTCAATTTGTGTCAACACCAACTTCCTCCACTCATTTCCCCTTTTACAGCAGAATAAAACTATCCACACAAATCTTCCGCTGCAGACAGCTGATCTATGTCTCTACTAAAGGAGGGGGTGCAAATGGCTATTCGGAGGGATCTATACACCGAGGCTGTTAAAGATGGTCACCTAAAGAGAGATAGGCCTCGATAGCATTGTGTCTGCTTTAGCCGAGGCAATGAACCGAGCCGAATTTCATCAGCAAAGAGAAAGTAGCATGGGAAGGGGAACAATAAAAAAAAGTACTGAGCACACAACAACAAACTTTTCCAATCAATGCACTTTCTCATGGAGACAGGGTGAAATTAATTCTAGCCTGAAGGGCTGTTGTGGGGTGGGGGTGTGGGGGGTGTGGGGGGCTTCACTGGAGAGTAAGAGCTGTTGACAAATACCTTTCATCCTCAGGTCAATGACTATGGGAAAAAATAGGGGATGTGTGAGAAGGTGTGAGGGAGAGGACAAACAGAGAAGGCAGAGAAAGAGCCATCAAGAGGGGGTTTAAGAGTGTTGGAGCTCTCTCGAAGCCTAATGACAGTGGAGCGTCACCAGGACCTCCGTGACATTACTGAAGCCCTCATTTCCACTTAGCATAGATGTTTCCCTCCAAGCAGCGAGCAGTTGTCTCTCACCCTAATTATTCCGCCCTCCACCTGCTCGTCACACTAGTTCATCTCTCTATGCTCAGGTCTCACCCTCCTGTCCTTTCCTCCCTCCTTCTCTCCGCTGCCCTTTCAATACCTCCTTAGGACACTGGAAAAGTCAGAACTCTCCACTCTCGTAGATTACTTCTGAATTTTAAAAAGGTCTAGTGTTTTTTTTTTTCTTCCTCTGAGCATAGTAATTCCACTGAGCCAATATTTGAGCTGCCCTATAATTATGCATTTATTGCCACTTTAGATTTGTTATGCAAACTTATGCATTTTAAAATCTCCAATATAGCAGGCAATAGGCTAACACCATTTTTGGATGATTGTTGGGGCAGTATCCATACATAGGATTATCAATGTGGATTCCTTTGACAGACACTTCATATCCTTCTTACCTTACGGTTTCTTTTTACTATATCACTGACGGTGCCTGTGAAGTGGCAGAAAGGGGTTGGAGCAGAAACACGGGGGCTTTACTTTCAGTGAGAATCATTAACGTTTAGCCAGCCCTCAAAGTGAAACCAAATGGCCTTGTGATATTAGCCAACCTTGTTGTTAGCAGAACTAAAAGGTTGTGAACTCAAGCAAGGAGCCTGGAGAATAGTATAGGGAATCAAGGCAAGGGAGAGAATAATGAGTTTAAAGGAGTATTCCAGTAATTTAGTATTACACATCCATACAATAGGGGTCGCACAAGAGGAATTATGAAAGTTTAAGCAACAGAGCACAAGATATCCTAACTTTAGTCCCTGTGGGTCAAACTTCCAAAACACTTAGATTCACCATCCAAAATATTGGCAGTTACTACTTCTGTAAACCACTGATACGTTCACATTTGCACATGTCATAGGCTCTGTAACATATTGACAGTTCTACAAAAGGCATCATATCAACTTCATATTAGATCGCTTATGATCTGACTTTCATGTCTGGAGGTGTAGGGGACAGTGACCAGGAGTTAACCAGGCATCAAAACTACCAAGCCAGTGACCACAGTGCAAGACTGCATTTAAACATTTGTGAGTGAGAAACCACTGGATATTTTTGATAAGGGACCACAGTGTTTTAACATTTGTAAGCATGAAACTGGTGAATATATATTTTAAGGAGACAATTTCCAGCCATCTTTGTGGGAACAAAACATTTTTATTTTTTTAAAAATTTTTTATGGGAAATCAGGACATCTCCAGCTAAGTTTGACCAAAATCTATATTTTAAGCCAAAATATGATATTTTCCTAACACTAACCAAGTGGTTTTTGTGTCTAAACCTAACCAGATCATAAACAGAGCAATGTCCCAATTTAAAAGTGAAAACTCAACCTAAAGAAATATAAAAGTTGCAACATAGAGAAATGTAAAGTTGCAACATATCCGTGGTTTGCTAAAACGTACATTACCAACATTCATTCTGGAGGTTCAGTCGTAGTCTTCAACAAGCCTGACCAGAGAAATAACCCTGGCGATATTATGAGGGTTATTTTCTCAGACTCACATAAGACATTATACAACATTGCTCACAGACTTTATACTAACTGATACGTGTTAAATTTGTGTAGCTTTAATGTTACTATTTCTGTGTATTCTTAGGCATGTAACCTGAACATTTTACATCATTGTCTCAGACCTAATCGTAGAACAGTTTGAGTTATTTGACAGTCAGAACTTTTCCATCATCCGTCAGCATCTCAAGTTTTAGACTTTGAACAGATTGTGTTGCTGCAGTGTCTCTTCCCTTGTGCCACATGGACATAAATAATGGATGCTAGAAAAGTCATTACAGCACTCAGGGACATACACAGCAGAAAGTCATTGCAGAAAGTCATTGCAGAAAGCCATTGCGCAAACCACCACAAAAGAGATGACCTAACTGTTGTTTTATTTGCTTATTAGAAAAGATACATTATTTGTCCTCTTTCTGTAGCTGTGAAAAAACAAAGAAGTCAGATTTGGGTAAATTCTGAATGTTTAGGGGAATTATTCAGATTAACCTGTGTTATAGAGACAGACTAAATGAAAGATTATCTGAATTTACCACCAAACCACTCAAGCATTTTACCCAATTACTCTCTTACAGGCCTATCTGGTTGGCCATTATTAAATTGTGAATCAAGAATTTCATAACTCATAAGTCACCCTACTCATTACAATGTCAAATTATTAGATTATTTTAATATGGAATAATTTGTCTCCGACTACCAGTTCGGTCTTTGTTTTTAGCTCTATTATCAAATTTGTCCCGTCTTAATCCTCACCGTTGTTCCGTCCTCTTAGAGTCTTAATGATCACATTTTTCACCTTCTTATTTCCAGTTTCCCGCACTCGTGTCCTCCAACAGAGCATCTCATGTCTGCTCTTCTGGAGAATATAATTCTCTGCCTTGTTGTTCACTCTGGTACCAGGCTTTCATTGACTACTGTCGGTGAGACTCAATTAAAGCAAGGAGGGGAAGAAAAAAATAAGATTAACAACACACACTTTTACCCACAATGCCCAGGGGGCTCAATTTATCTTGAGGAATGCTCAGCCTAAAAAAAACTGTGATTGACACCTCTAACCTTCATTGGGATGTAATCTTCATCTTTAGCACTCAGAGATCTAATTAATTAGGGGGAATCTCATTTCCTCACTAATGCAACTGGACAGAGGCATGATAGAGGAGGGAGAGACGGAAGGAGGAGGAGAGGAAGGATTGAGATGGAGGGGGAAAGGAGGGGTACCGTATTTCATCAATGCCTGTGAACGGTATCCACCTTGTTCATTTCGTGGAGGAACAAGAGAGCGTGAGGTGGTTGGGTTCACACCAACTACACTGTATTGATTACAGCTGCCAGTACTCTGGCTACTGGCCATCAGAAAAGGAGACACTGCAGAAACACTCTTTATAATGGGATCTCTTGGTAATGTACTCAAGTGTTTCACTTTCCTTTCTGCACATCTTTTTTGTGTTAAGGCCATCATCTGTTTGTGAGGATGTGTTATCTGATTCTAACTTCTCGCTGTCCTACGAAGTGTCTAAATTTAACTACTCAACATGTTGTTCACACTAATCTTGAGTGACTGAAACAGCCAAATGAAATGAAAAATACCGCTGTGGATGTGTCTGTTTATGTTCAACTCCAAGGAGCCCAGTTTGGTTTATGATTTGCTGCTACTGTAGGCACATATCGAATGTCTGAATAGAAATGTCATTGAGAGTATTGTTCCCTGGAAATATTTTACTTTAATTATATTTTATTAAAACAGTAAAACAAATCTGTGTTGTGATAATGCCATAATGTACTTATTATTTCCATCAAATGCATAATTAATATTCTTATTACATGCCATACAGACAAAGGTGCTCAGTCCACATGTGTTCTCAAGACACTTATTACATTAAAGTATAGAAGGAAAGGATGCCGACATTTTGTTCACTAGTAGGCGATTGGTTGATTTTTAACAGAGGGGGTGGATCCATTGTATTTTTTTTTTACCTTGTTTCAGATCCGTGGTCGAGCCGTTAGATTTTAATTTGCGCAAACCTCAGTCAGACAAAGGATCAATGAGTCAGACAGACTAGAAAACATGATCAACTAAAAAACCTCCCCCCTGTATATCACCGATTGTCCACATGTGTCAAAACTTTTTAACAACTGCTATAAACTTTAAATTCCCCTCTACACAAAACTGTGTTGTGCTTATTGCTACTTGATGTTTGCTGTTTGATCTTCACTGTGCTGAATGATGTGTACGTGCAGAGTTTAAAATCTTTTTCTTTTTTTCTTTTTTTTTAGAAAAACTATATCAGAGAGAAGTTCCTTTACATGTCTTCATCATGTCTGTGTCATGGTCCTGAGATTCAGTTTTGTGATTTCCTGTTTTAATTTCCACTTCCTGTCTTTGTCTTTTTTTCCACCCTTTTTCTATGTACACCTGGATATTTTTTGTCAATTAGTCCCTTTGTATTTAAGTCAGTTCGTCCTCCACCCATTGTTGGTTTGTCTGTGTTTTCTTTTCTGGTTTGTTCTAATTTTTTGTATCACTGTGTAGTTTTCTTGGATTCTCCTTTGCCTGCCTTTCAGTTGCCAGTGTTTTTGTCACCTGCCCTTTTATTTGCTTGCATTTTGGATTTTGGGCTTTGTTATTAAAGCTCACTTTTTTGTTATTTATCCTGCCTGCCTCTGTGCTGTGCCTCTGGGTCCTTCTTTGATAAACTCTAACAGTCTGGAGGATATTTAACAAGTTAAACATACATCCATTTAATATGTTAATGATGAAGACCTGAGCGAGTCAAACACTGTATATGTAAACATGCTATATAATCTACCTTACTAATGTGCTGTGATTTCACATAATGATCTCCAGTCCCAGTTAGAATAAGTTTGATCAGCAGTGAGAAATATTTCACATATTGTGGACACTGAAAGCAATCGACACAATACATTGATGGCGCGAAAACCAGCTAACACTCTTCTCCCTTCTCTACCTGCACATACGAATCAAAACTTCACAGCATCACACGTTATTCAAGGCATAACAGGGTACAGAAAAACTATTCTATATTGGCTATGTTTGGGAGGTAAAAAGATCTATGAATATATTTCACACTACTTGTATTCTACACTAGCTGAAGTTCATTTCTACACTGTACAGGTTCTTATTCCCTTAGTTCTTGCAGATTGCACTTCTGTATCTTATAACTTATAACTTTCACACAACTCCGAAGCTCATGGCTGCAGATATGGTAAAAAAAACATCTTGCGCGGCGGCAGTGAATACAAAACACTTTGGCTACTCTGTTGCTGCTGCGCATAAAATCACTACACTGATGCTAAAAATTGTTCTCCATTCTGCCACACAGTTTCACTCCTCTATTAAGTTGCCGACTGGAGGCTGCATCTTGTAGCAGATATCGAACCGCCACTTCACTCACTCTCTGATCATTCGTCCTTCTCGTCGGCCATCTCACAGGCTCTAGTGCTCCTGCTCACACCGACTCCAGGCCTGGGCCTCCTGAGGGCCTTATACCTCTGTCCTCTCTGCATCTCTCATCTACTCGCACCATTCCAATCTTCAGATCATAATAGGGGAATGAAAGGGAGTTTATAAAGTGAAGTGCACATCAGATCTGCTGTAATGAAATCTTATCAATGTGTTCCCTGTGCTGTATTATTTGCATATAAATGACATAATATAATAACTCTCCCCTGCCTCTACCTGGGAGGAGTAAATATTTCTCTGTCTGCTTTGTCTCGTTGCCGTGACATGCGGAAACGAGGCGCTAATTGAAGAGAGGAAAGCATCTTTATGTGACGACTGACATTCAATTATGTTTGGGGGATCAGATTAGGTGGTGGCCTCAGAAATGTTTGAAAACAACATTTTGCAGAGCGCCAACTCTGAAGGCAGCCGAGGATGTAATTTGAATGGCTGTTTGAGGGCCCCACGCTGAATGGCGCTGCTCTGAATGGAATCACTATGCTATGACCTGCGAGTAATTGGATGTCCACAGTGAAGTGTTGACAGCGAAGGGGAGGTGAGGCAGACAGAAACAAAGAACAGATAGACAGTGAGCAGGGTGAAAGAGAGAGAAAATAACAGCAAATGAAAATAAGCAAGAAAACGGCAAAATGAAGAGGAGAGATGAGGATGGAGAAAAAAGAGCATTAAAAGAGCTAAGAATCACAACACTGAAAGCAGAGAAAATTAATGCAGTTTGCCTGAAGAGTGGAAACTGCCCGAGTCCTCAGTTGTCATTCATCACAGCGCATAGGCATGTAGCCACTCTGGCCACCAAGCCAACTGAGCCATTAGACAGGATAAGCTTTCTTATCAGCCATCACTGTTAGGAAGCACACTGCCAAGGTCGTGCTAGACAATCATTGGATCACTTTACTTACAGATGCCATTACATACTGTACTGCAGATCAGGGATAATTGTGGACATTCATCCGTCTACCTGTTACTCTGGATTTGTACAAGTTGATCATAACTGGTCATTTTAACACCTTTACAGTGCAGGCAGGAGGAAAGTAAGTGCTTCATAAACACAAGGCCAAAAATCATTTGCTGACAGATGTTGCGTGTG
This sequence comes from Pagrus major, assembly GCF_040436345.1. Classification (NCBI taxonomy): domain Eukaryota; kingdom Metazoa; phylum Chordata; class Actinopteri; order Spariformes; family Sparidae; genus Pagrus; species Pagrus major. The sequence continues at coordinate 31,627,915 of NC_133222.1, read as the reverse complement.
CCAACATTATGACCCATCCTGTAAACAGAAATTATTAGCTCCACCAAAGAAGTTATATTGCCACTTGTGTCTGTTTATTTGTTGGTTGGTTTGTGAGCTGGATTTAAAAAAAAAACAACAACTACTCAAAAGATTTCCACGAAACTTGGATGGAGGATGGGTCTCGGCCCAGAATAGACCCCATTAGCTTTTGGTGGGGATCCGAATACTGTAATGGGACGGAACCCAATAATTGTTTTGCACTTTTTTTTTTAACATTGTAGTTTATTTCTCAGGGAATGCATGAATCTTGATGAAAAAAATCAGCTGTATTTAAGTGGCTGGTATCTATGCATGCGTACAACAGGGTTTCTGTATCTATCAACATAGACTACGTGTAGCATAATTTCCCCCAAAACTTTGTATATAGTGTGTTATTATGTGTTGAATTAATGCTTTTTTGTGTTTAGCGTAACTTTGGTTCTCTTTTTCACTCATTCTCACTCAATCATTATCTGTAACCGCTTATCCGCTAATACCCAGCTGGCATTGGGTGAATGGCAGGTCGCCACTTGCCTCTTTTTATCAACCTATTATGTTGCATTGTATTGTTGTCCTAGTGGTTGTCTGTTACAGATCTGGTCATCTTAAATCACGGTTAAGCACTTATCGGTGGTTTAATATTTAGAGTCATACAGGGCTACCGAGTTTGATATTAGATTGGGCTTGATTGGATTAATGGGGACTGTTGGGCCTTGGCGTAAGTATGCGCTCCACACTCTATGCAGTGGAACAGGTTGCACACTATTCAACTGACCTTGAGTAAAGACTGGTGCTTTTGTCGGACTGTTGTTCTCAGGTGCAATTCTATTTTCAATAGTGATTGCTAAGCATTACTTTTCTATCTGAAAGTCACCTTCACATAAAAAAAAACAACAAAACAAAACAAAAACAACAAAAAGAAAAAGAAAAAAAACAGGACATATGGTTCTACTGTATTGGTTGTTAAGAGGTGCTTTCGGTCCAAGAGAGAAAAAAATGGATTCAACAAGAGCTCGCAACACATCTCCAAAGATGGAGGGGAGTAAACAAACAAACCTGGATAATAAAAGAAACATCCAGCTCTATCAACCCAAATATAAACATCACAATTCCACACATACATACACACACACACAGACATCCATTTTATCTCTATGTAATTCACCTTTGTAGAACATGGAAGGGGATGGAGGGGTCAGCCGACTCCATCGATTGGCTATCCTTAGCGGGTGACAGCTCCCAGATTGGCCAGAGAGCATTAGAGAGTCAGAAAGTCACACTGCCATTAGCAGTCTGTCCTCTCTGGTTACAGCCTGCCTGCACACGGACACTCCATGCACTAAAATAGATCACAATGATTGGTGTGTGTGCATTTGTGTGTGTGTGGCACCGCCATATGTCTGAGTACGTGTCTCGGAAATGTGATCACTCTGTCACTGACTTCAAATATATTCTGTATGAAGTTCAAGCCAATAACCTCTGCACTGATGTTTCATTTTTCTTGTTTGGTGTGCGTTATTACCTCTCAGCACAGCCCCCTCCTCGTCTCTACATTGAGGTAAACTTTCTGAGCGTGTAAGTGTGTGCTCTTGAATTGGTATTCATCATTTCTCAAAATGACAGTATAAATCAAAATGTATCTGAATAAAAAGACCACAGATCATGTTTTGTAAACGTGTTCATTCACCTTAGTCACCTGGATGAAGTAGTCAACGTTTCGGCAAAAAGCTGATTTGTTCAAATTTGTACGTGTCATAGGTCACGTACTATATTGACATGTTTACAAAACGTGTCAAATGACGATCACATTACATGTTTATTACCTGACTTTCATGTCAGGAGGTGGAGCCGATAGCGATGGATTTAGAGGCGACAAGGTAGTTAAGCCAGTGACTACAGTTCAAGTCTGCGTTTCAACATTTGTAAGCCTGACAGCACTGGATATTTTTAAGGAGACCTTGGGACAATTTCCAGCCATGTTTATGGCGACAAAACCAAGCATCTTTAATGAGGCCTCAGGACATCTCAAGCCATTCTTGTAGTTACCAAAAGAGGTATTTTAAGCCAAAACATGACCCTCACCCTTTTTTGTATTTCTAACCTGTCCCTGATCTTTTTCGCTAACCTTAACCTTATTAAACCTAATTTTGGCTAAACTCAATATTTTTTTGTACTTTAACCCCCAGTTGTCTTTGAATTGTCTCACCTTTAAATTACCATTGCCTTAATTAAGCCTTATTTCTATCAGTTTAACCTGCCCTTAGCCCCTTTCCCTAACCTTAACCTTTGAATTCAGTATCATTAATTATTATAACATTACATTACATTCACATTTTCCTCATCGCTTCTGTTTTTTTAATCATGATTATATTTTTTCTTTGTCATTATTTTTTTTTAATCTCTTCTTTTCTGGGGCCCCGAGTTGTGCCCAATATATATAAGAAAGAACAAGCATTATCTAGACCAAAGACCAGTGCCTTTTTTGCCTAAATCTAACTAGAGAACAAGCACAGCATTGTAACAGAAAAAAGATTTAAATCGAACCTAAAGCAACTAAAGTTTCAACAGAAAGAAAGTTTTAACTTATATGTGGTATTTTGTCACCTTTGTCCGGCAATGGGGTTGGTTCATTTAAAGGTTTTTGCTTGTTACAAGCTATTGTATACAGTATATATAACTGCAAATGAGTTACATCACACGAGTAGACCTGAGCGCATTCAGAGGAGCCGTGTTAATTTGAAGACAAAGGGGAAATTTACTTTCCCCTTCCAGCTCTCCTCACTTCTTTTCCAATTCACATCTCTGCTCCTCACAGTTCACAATCCTCTGAGACGCATGTACCGCAGTCGGGTCGTGACAATGGGAGGTGGCGCATGAAAGCAAAGTTGACTGAGGGAACGAGGGTTTGACTGATAAATCAACCAGCTTATATACTGGGATTTAGTTTTTCCGTATTATGCAGGATCAGCGAGACGATGTCTTCAGCCTCTGTGATGGAAGTTCCTCCCTGACTAACAGCTGGGATGATATTCTCTCTGAAAAGCTGATTTATTAATTCAAGCTTAGACAAGTTATATCACCAACACACACTCACGGATACACATACTTAATCACACACAGGAACAAAACATAATTCCGTTCTATCTTTCAGAAAGATAACATAACACCTCACAGGCTGCCTCTGTCAAGCTGCCATACGCTTGCCTTCACATAGGCCAAAGAGGGTAGAACAGGCTTATTAACACTGGTGAGAGACTTCAACCCTTTTCTTTCTCATTACCAGTCAAATTTATTCCCTGTTAGACCTAATCAGATTTAAATTCCAGGGTGTGCCGTACGAGTAAGTGTTTGTATGCAGCAGCTACACAGAACAGCCTCTGCTCTATAGTAGAAATTTGTTTAAGCTGGACAGTTTTGTAAAGCCGTTTGATTCCTTCTAGCAGCGTTCTGATGATTAAGAGAGATTTCAATCTGTATCCAGTAAAGATTTGAACACCTCTCCGTCTTTGCAGACTTAAGAGAATGGCCCCATACCCCGAGCAATACCAGCCGTCAAAAATTACAGCCTGCCATTGATCCAACAGCTTCGTGTGTCAGAATAATATAAGACAGTGAGGGGAGACGTGTCGGGAGCAAAGTGAGGAGAAAAACACAGAGCAGTGGAATAAATGTGCATATCAAGACAGAATTTTACGCCGCAGAGAGAGCACTAGTGGAAAAATCAAACTGATTTCAATGTCACAAAATTGATTGTCCAATTTTCTCCGGATTGCTTTCAGCCTCCCTGGGGTAGGTGAGGTGTCTATCCAGATACACTTAGAGCTCCACCTGAATTATGTCTGAGGAATTCGGAAGGGCAAAGTTTGGCCATCTCTCGCTCTTTCTTCCTTTTAAGTGTGTAAACCTCTCTCTCTCTTTCTCTCTCACAAATACACACATATGTTGGACATGCTGTCCTCAAAAACTATAGTCTGGATGGCAGATGGAATAAATGGGTGTCATGCTGGAGCCATATTTACGAGAATGTGCTGAAGTGTCTAGGTTTAAATCTCTGCAGACCTAGAGGAGGACAGTTTAAAACTTCTGCCTTCTGCACTTCCATCTGGCTCTGCTGACTGACTGTGCTTTTGAAGAAGTCGAACTTCTATTCCTTTTTTTCCTTCTTCTTATTTCACACAGATGCTGCACTGTGGCTGGACTATCTCTAAAAACCCCTGGGGATATTTTTGAAAAATCCAGCACACTAATAAATTAAATCTGTGTAGGGGATAGATACTTGTAGATACAACATAAAGACAATCATACACGCTGCTCTGGGCTTATACAGCTTCTGGGTGGCCACATCTGCAGCTATATTAACACCACAGAGGGCCGGTATCACACACAGGGATTCGTCATAGCTGTTGGCTGTGTAGTGGGAAAAAAAAAAATCACTGTTTTGGATTTCATTTCTTTGGCTTTGATGCTATTTGAGAGAAAGACATTTCCTTCACTGCATGTATTCTTTTGCACAGGAACAGTTGTGCAATCAGCCCTGTCCAAACACCGTCCAATGAATATGAACTAAAAATGATTTGTCAGGATAAACCATGTGTAGCCACCACCTAAGGTGCTCATTAAATCAGTGCTGAAAGTGAAATAACCAAACATGACACCAATGGGATTCTGAGGTTGACTGGGGTCTCGGGTCATTGTGACTTTAAAGGACTTACTAATAATTTTAAGAGTATACTGCCAATGAAGAATAAAGTGATGGCAAGAATATGTTTTTATTTTTTTCTCAGAGATTTATTGAGGCTACAAACAGGCTGATAATTTGGCTATGTGCCTTCTTCAAAGGCATTCAACTGCACATTCTAACACCAGCCAGTTAGTGGTTGTAATAAATCTTGGCTGCAGGACGGTGGAGGAGTACTGCTGCTTTTTCTTTTTTCTCTACATTGAGTGTTATCTTTTGACATATCTTGGAGGTGAAACAGTATGTTTAGTACTTTGTTACTTCCCACCTCTTCAACTCAACAAACCTCTTTCACTTGTAAAAGTACAAGTACAAGTACAAACACTAAAGTAGCTTTTTCAGGTATCTGTACCTTACTTAGTACTTAGTTAGTAGTAGAGTATATATTTTTCCAACTACTTTTACTCCGTACATTTTAACACGAATATCTGTACTTTCTACTCCTTACATTTTCAAAGCAGGCTTGTTACTTGAGTTGTAATGCATTTGCAGGGAATTATTGATCATTTGTATACACCCCCTTTCTAATATCACAAGACTGATTTCAACCTGTCAGTGCAAGACGAAAAACTGACAGAGAGGGAGACTCAAATGGGGAGAAAAAGTGTGTTTCTGTCTCTTATCATATCTCGTAGACCATGCCCTGTATTTTCTAATTTTTTTGCACAGGGCGCTTTACCACCCCAAAATGTCAGCATTTTACCTTGTGGGAATGAGACTCAACAGCTATCAGCTATCTTTCTTGGGCATTGACAAAAGATGGTCTTTGAATTTTATTATGTCCTGAGGTTCAGTGAGCAATGCACAGAAATGGCCGGTAAAAATGTCCTTCAGTGTTATACTTTTTACTTTAATACGGTGAGTATGAAAGTCTTTTTATACACAAGTATCTGCACCTCTACTTGAGTAAAGAATGTTTGTACTTTTGCCACCTCTGTACATTTCTTTCTATCACACGGACCAACATACATCATTTGAATCATTCAATCTCTCAATCCCTTCACAAAACCCAGCAGCAACTGAGCTCACCGCATTGATTACATCTCATTCCACAGTACTTTTAATCAATTACGCCTCCATTAAACAGTTTACTGTAGCTCGGGGAGCGGCTCATCAGGGCCGCTGTGGTTCCAGCAGTTCCGGATGGGAGGTTTTCAGCCAGGCTTGTTGGACACCACCAGAGTGGGCGGATGAGTGTGTATCACCTCAATTAAACTATGCGCTAAGTGTCTGACAACAGCTAATATTCCTCTTCCACCAGCGAACCCAATCGATGTTCTGGCATTCGTCACCCTACTGAAAAAGCAATCATTCCGTTGTCTCGCTCCGGTTAGACGGAGAAATGGAGAGACCCTTCTGTGGCTTCTGCGCCTGCCCACTCTCACAAAGACACACACATATAGACTGCATATGACACACACATACATGCTTTCTTAACCCTGCTCACTGGCAGCATTAGTGACATGTAAGTGACAAGCGCCTGTCCAGCAACAACTCACACTCCACTTGGGCACACACACACACACACACACACACACGTTTTCCAAGTCAACCCACCTCTCTGTCAAGTAACACAGGGGAGATGGCGGTGACGATGTCGCCTCTTTCTGCATCAATGTAGAACATGTTTGATGAGGGATTGTCTGGCGACTGCCTGACAATGTTGTAGCGCAGTGCAGCGTTGTCTGTGGCAGGGTCGTCCGCGTCGAACGCCATCATCGTCATCACTGTGGTTCCTGGAGAGGACAGTGGAGAGACGGGGGGTTGAGTCTCAACTTGAACATATTTGTCATGTACAACATGTGGGAAAGGGAGCAAAGTGCCGGTGTCATGAATAAAATACTTGTGCTCGAATACAACAGAATTTTAGAAGAAACTGCAGGAGCTGTTTTTCTTACTCTGGAGATGGAGTGGAGAGCAAAACAGATTAAATTAAATGTCTTCATAAATGCATTTTTTATTGTATAAACAAAACAATGAGGAGGAAATGCTTCTGAAATAAACTCAGGAAATCGAAATTAATAATGTTCATGCTAACACAGTTTAGCCAGCAAAAGTGAGACTAGCTTAGTGTCTTCATGATATTTCTTTTGTATGAAAATATGTTTCATGTTTGGATTTCTAAAATTAGAGCGATGGCAGCAGGTGTATGAAAAGTGCAATTTCGAGCTACAGCTACCCAGACAGCCACTTAAAAAAGTTAGCCTTTTCCTATTAATGTGTTTCCTCCCTCATGTCAGCTTTAACAGCATGGTGCAGTTTATTTGGTAATGGGAACAAAAATGGAAATCCTGCCACTGCAGCTGAGCTGAAATGGGAGGCAATCCTTGACACACCCTTAACCCTCAATCTCTGTCTCTTGTCAGCAATGAGATACACTTATACAGATTTAGTGGGACACACAATTCAACCCACACACACATGTTTATATATATATATATATATATATATATATATATATATATATATATATATATATATATATATATATATATATATATATATATATATACATACATGGAGAGAGAGAGAGAGAGAGAGAGAGAGAGAGAGAGAGAGAGAGAGAGAGAGAGAGAGACTGGTTTAGGTTGTGGTTCTTCTGAGTTGTATTTCATATCTCTCTATTTCAGGCAGAAATGAAACGTTATTCTCCACCCAAGGCTTCATGTTAAAGCTGCAGTTGGATACATCCACTTAAATTACCATCAGCTGAATACCTCTTTAATTTGTTTAAGCACTAAGTTCCACTCATTCTTAGAGAGATGCGTGACTGTGTTTTAATGAGACGGTATGTTTGGGACACAGATCGACACTTCTGAGGATGGATGACTTTGTGTATGTGTGTTTACACATGTCTTTTTTACCATAGGGTAAGGGTTAGGGTCAGAGTTTGGGTTAGGATGTAAATATGAATGGAAGTCAGTGTTAAGTCCGAACAAGGATAGCTAAGGATAGCTGTGCACAGCTGTGTGTGTGAGAGTCTATGTATTTGTCTGTGTGAATTTGCACTGATTTACTTTAAATTGCGGGGTGTCATTCTCTCCTACCAACACTACAGAGCTATAATCAGTAGATTTTGGTGGCAATAATGCAGCGTAATTCCAAAATAGCACAGCAAATCAATGTGGATGACTGTGCCTCTACTTTCAGTTTTTTAACAAAATAAGAGCAGGCAAAAGCTTTTCTTTATTGAATCCTGCCTACATGAAGCTGATTCTTCTCTGAAATGATTAAACCCACTAAAGTTTTCAGTGTTTTCTGGCAAGAAACCTCTTGTGATTCTTCTGTGACCCACATACTTAACAAAACATCCTCCTAAGCATCAAATAGCAGTGCTGCATAGCATGGCTCATAAACATTGATCTGTTTTCATGCTTCTCCTTAATACCAGACGGTACTTTGCCACAGGACATTAGCCAAACTATTCAAATGAGATACAAAAGAGGCTTCTGGAAAATATGCAAAGTCTACATTAAATAACAGTGGCTTAGGAGCAAACGTCTTTAGTCCAGCGGAAGGTAATGAGGGGCAGAGAGGTGTGGGTTTTATCCCCTTGGCATTTGCACTTCAAGGTGAACCATTAATGGTTAAGTAAACCAGTAATCCTTCCTCTGCAGAATAATTACACAGTGCCATCTCCTTCATTACCTATACTCTGTTCCACTTCACACCTCGAAAGCCACAATGTTAGAGATGACTCAGTGAGCATGCACACCAACAGACACACAGTTTTGCACACAGACACACTAACTGGCAGCAAATTAGGGTGCTAAAAACGATGACTAAATTGGTTATCTTGAACAGATCTCAGTGAATTATGTTCTCATTCCGCTGGCAAAGCGAGGTCCCTTGAACGCAACACAATCGCGCATTACATGTTTTATGGGATATCAGAGTCGAGATGACCCTCTCAATCCTCACTGTCTCCATCGGATACCATAATTCCACTTGCAATTGAGTATCATGTAACCAATAAGCATTCGTCAGTCCGGAATACAATGCAGCATCAGCAGCAATCAACTTACATGATAAACATCTAGCATTCTATAATGGGACAATGGATCTGGGTATAACTCCAACAGCTGATGTCTGTTGTGTTTAATCATAACATGATCTCATGTGGGTGGCCTCGCTGAAGACTCATTGCCCTCTTTTATCAGCTTGATCCTCTGGCAGGAGCCAGGGCTCAATCAATCTTAACTGCATTGGATGGTTGTATGGTGGGATGGATGTGAATGCGCAGGACTAACATTACCTCGCTATCACTTGGACCCATCTGTTGTGCTGCTGGATGACAGCAGCTCTGACTGGATGTAGAGGAAAGTGATACAATAAAGATGGCAGAAAGGGTCTGTAAACACTGTGTGTAGTGTTTCTATTAAGTTACTGTATAAAGAGCTGCACATGTGTGAGGTGCTCAATCAATAAAATAGGTAAAATGAGGTAAATCAGCACCAATTCACACATGACAAGAAAAGACACGGAAAAAGAAAGCACGCAAGCACGCACGCACGCACGCACAAACACACAAACACACACACACACACACATGCTGTGGATTGATTTCATCAAACAGGCTGGTGGGACACGGTGCTGTTGCCCACAGCTAGTTCCCTGTATCTTTCTCAAACACCAAGGGAAATCAGTGGGGGCCGGCAGAACCGTGGGTGCCACCAGGGAACTGACACAGTGCGAAAAAGCCCAGAGAACATAGACTACATCGAAAAAAGGGTAAATGTATTCCAGGCTACTGTGTGGGGCGTGTTTGCGCACATACACACTGTTTAAGTGTCACAGTGCATCTGCACAAGTGTGAGTAATTCATTTTAAATTATTCAACGTGTACAATGGATATTCCAAAATCTGAAATGTGATTTATATTAATCAGACTCAAGTGAGTGAAAAAGACTCCTGACCTGCTCTATTCTCAGGTGCGAATGAGATCACAGCAAGTTCAAAGATGAATCATCTTCTCAAACACCAGAGATACATGACGATGAATTAGAAGCACATATTCATGAGAGGCAGGATGCAGTAAAGGGGTGGCAGCAGGGATGAGCTTACATGAAAATGTTAGAGTGAAATCAGTGAGGCGAGAGACAGGAACGGAGGCATGGAGAGAGGAACACAAAGTTTAGAAGTACATGTGACAATGGATATTTACATGATGAAAATGTTCTCTCTAAACTTAGAAAAACAACAAGCAATTAAAAAATGGAATGACTGATTAAAGAAATATCCTTATTGTATTCTCCTGGGTATCCAAATATCTCACTGTATCATGTATGAAACTGAATATAGCCTGCTACAAGAAGTTGTATTTATTTTATCATAAATTGGTTTTCCTTTTACCTTCCTTCCTTTTTGTATGTTAATAGTTATGTTATGTCTCTTTTTTCATAGCTATCCTTGGAATGAAAAGAAACAGGCCATTGAAATGAAAATTAGGATTAGATTATATTTTTGGTAGAAAATAATCTCTGAAACATTTTTTTAAATTTTGCTTAAAGATACCTCTCTGCCTCATTGTTTGTATATCCATTTATACTACCAGTGGATGTAACATTAATGCATTTTAAAGTGAAAAAAGAAAAAAAGAAAGAAAGAAAGAAAGAAATTAAGCTCTGTTGAAGAAGGGTAATGTCATGTAATGCATTTCTGTGCACCAGTTGCTCAGTGATCAGTCTTGATGAAACATATTTCATATAACCTCATTTTTGCCTCATTTTCAAACTTTTAAATGCACTTGCCCCCCCACCATTGAATGAATTCATTCAGAAAAAAAATAATGAAGGACGAAGAACCAGAGCCTTAACTAGAGGTGATTGCAATGTACCGAGGCGTAGAACAAAATTTTGTCAAATGGTCGTCTCTGTAAGAGGAATGCAGTCCTGGAACAAGTTACCATCACACATCAGAAACTGCGACAACTACTCACTTTTAAAAAAAAATCGCAAACATTTGTTAAAAACAAATCAGACATGAGCCTATATAGCTTAAATACTGCTCTTAATCTGATGCCTGATCCCGGGGGCTTTTGGTCTGTTGTTCTGTAACTGTGGGTTAAAATTGCCTGTTTTATCTTGTCTGTCTGCGTCTGCTTTGTCTTGATATTGTCTGTCTGTGTTCTGTTTTGTAATTGTCCATTGTATGATTTGTCGTTGCGAGGTTCTAAAGTCTTCTGTGTCTATGTTGTCTAGGAACCTGCCTTGGGACTACGGCTGAAATTTAGCAGTTACGCTAAGTCCGGCACATTTACACTGATGCTTAACGCATCAATGTTGATGAATGTGCATTGTCCCAATTCAATAAATAAATAATAAAAAAAATAAAAATAACTTTGATTGTTTCCTCAGTGGCTTTATAGCTCCGTATATAAGACATTACAGCTGAATTGCATTTAGCTGCTTCAGTTTCAGGGTCCTGGTATCATGTATGTTTGTTCACTGTCACACTGTGATGGCTGACTGGGACACTTGTCCTTTTCTTGCTATGATAAACCAAAGTGTCTACTGTGGAAAAGGCCTATCTGAGAGGTGAACAACAGTTTGACTGAAGAGCAACAGCTTGTAGACATACACGACTGTAGATGAGGGTTCATGAGTTGACTTTGCGTTGGTTTAAAGGGTCACAGGCAAAAAGAATAAAATAAAATCAGGCTGTAAACAACTGGTTTAAGGCCTGTCTTCACTTCAATCTTATTGAATATTTTCAGAAATCTTTCAAACATATATACGTATATATGAGAAAAAAACAGATTGGGAAAGATGTCTATATAAGAGGACTAAATAATGTCTGCATAGACTGAAACAACAATGGATCCTAACTACTATAAGACCAGTCCAGAAGTACAATGTGCTTCTGTGGTTTTCATCCTTGGTACAGCCATTTATTCCCACTTACTTCTATATGTCTCCTATTAGGTTGCAAATAGATGTCTATTATGTATAAAGGTGACAGTTTTGAAAGTGGTACAGGTATATTCTTATATTACATTGTACAGCTTCTAGTAGCGAGGCTGCTGTCTATTTGACAGAGTGCTTCATTGTACTCTACCTGTCTACACTGTTTACCTGCCTATCATTAGCACTACACTACTCTTCGGTGCTTAAATGCTGGCCTGTCTTTTTGCCTCTCTGTCTTTTGTTAAACGTGTCATTTCAAAGAGATGATTCTAAGATCAGATTTTCTTTGGATCAGAGCACTCCATGTTCGCACCTGAAAATGACTTTCATGTGGATTTTGCGGTGGTAATTTTTCAAATCCTTTTATTTTCCTGACTTTCTACCTTTCTGCTTTAATACAAAGTGTTGCAGCGTTGTGTCAAACTACATACTGCTAAAGTCCTAATGTGGTCATGACCACTTTTCTAAATCTGATTTTCTGATTTTAAAGATGTGAAAAGGATGTGTTTTTTTTGTACCATGTCTTTAAATGTCTTTTACAATTATCAAATGATAAGAATACATGCATATCTTATGTAGAGTAGGTCTACTGCACACTTCTTGTTTAGCCTGTTGCGTGCCTGTATGAACACATATCTGTTAATTTTCTCCAGCCAATTAAACTGATTTGTATAACTGTAAAGGTACTATCAGCATGTGGGCTGCTGTTTTCCAGCTTATTCATTCCATTGGCCTTCACTTGTTTTCCTTGCTTTAGGATCTCTTGTTAAAGCTGTACACATAGTAAACACTGCGGCTCATTCTCAAGTGCCAAAAGGAAGCTCTGGCAATACGAGCAACAGAAAAACAAAAGGAGAATGAACACTTTGTTTAACTGCAGTAGAAACAAGAATAAACCATCTGTCTGGCAGAATCTCCTCAGCTTTAAGTAAAAATTAGTCCTGTGAGGATGCAGCTACTTTCGGAATGTTTAATTGATTAAGCACAATTTTGATTTGCAATATAAATGTGGGAAGAAAAACTTTATATATACAGATAGGAAGTAAAGCAAACATTATTATAGTTTCACCATTCAGTGAATTTAAAAACTTTTCTAAACAAATTAATTTAAGATGCAATAATGGCTGAATCCATAGAAGCTGTTGTGAGATATGAGATATTAAGCTCCGAGCTTACAGTCGAATGAATGAACTACAATCGAGCTGCCCTTTCTTGCCTCCTTCACCATGCAGTTTTTTTTTTTCTTCTCAGTAAGTGCCTACTCAGGCCACAGCTGCACCATTGACAAAACTAGATAATAAACAATTTAAACAAGATGCAACCCAATGTAATACACAAAATCTACAAGTGTCACATCAAATATCCATGAAAATGCTGATTCTGCATTCTGCAAATAGACAAAAACATGCTTTTATGCTGGTGGTTGTGCTTATGCACAGCGTACAGACACTGATTGACAGAGTAGACAGAGGGACAGTTATTGCTTTCATCACTGCATACCAATGACACTTCTACTAATTACAATACACTGTAAATAACCGGCTAATGAGAATATAAATAACACACAAGCTAATGAACTGAGGAACCTGGCAAACAACTCCAGTCTAAACAATGACAATCAAAGCTGGGTAATGAAATCACATCCTAACTTGATAATTGAAAAAGTAAATGAATTGAATTAAGTCATTTGAAAGGGAAAAAATAGATCGGGGGAGGAGGGTACATAAGAAAGGAATCAGAATGAGTATCATAAACGCCTCGGTTTTATGTATGTATTGTATGTGTTTATGTTGTTGCAGTAGATGTGCATGAATGGAGCTACTGGAACACACAACATTTAAAACAGTAAGGTACTTCACACAGCCATTTCATGAGGCAGGTGCGTATACAAAAAGTTGCGAGCAAACTCCCGCAAAGTCAAGATTAGCCAAAGCACTTATGGGAAATGAATCCTAAATAGCACATTTTCTAACAACCTCAGACCTCTCCGTGTGTTTTTCCTCACATCAGAATGAAATATACTGAGCCACTAATGGTTCAAATCAGGGCTACTTGACAAAACCAAGTCAAAGTTACTTCCTAACAACTCTTTCTAGCTGCCTGCACATTTTGTAACCAAAAGTGGTCTCCACTCTGCAGTACAAGAAATGATTTAAATGCTATATTTAGACGTCAATATGTAACTTCTGCTACTAGGGGGCTCTCTATCAAAACAAAGCTAAAGTGTCGTGTGGAGGGCCGGGAGGAGTGCGCAGCAAGAGCCACAGCTCACCTGCTTTGAGCAGACTACAGAGTCCTGGTTAAAGCCAGATCCTCTGGAGAATAAACAGCCGGAGTCACTTTGTATTCTGCTCTGATCTGGAACTGTTTATCGACGGGAGGAGAGCTCAGAGATTACTTCTGAACTTTTGGGATTAAAATGTGGATTTATCTTCAGTCCTGTTTATCAATGTGAATGAAGCGGCGGATTGCTGAGCTGACCTCCATTTCAGGTTTTTATGTACTATAATGCTGACCGTCAACAGGAGCTGGAGAGGAAATGTACTTTACCTAATGTTACACAGAGATCAGGGGAAATCACTTAAATACTGAGTTCACCGAAAGTTGTCCTGAATTTAACCATACAGACAAACACCCTTGTGTGTGCGATTGCTCGCTAACGATAGCTTACAGCTAGTGTACAGTAAAGTAAACTGGCTGTTTGGAGCGTATAAACACTGCATGAGCAAATAAACACAAATGTTCCTGCTGTCAAACTCACTTTACTTTTAATGTAGACACCATTAAACAACCACCACTGCTGATGAAAACCTATCCAATGTGGCTCTTTCTATTCAAAGTAGCGGCAGATGACCACGTGAAATGCACTGTTAACTTGAGGAAACTGGGATTTATCTGGATTTGAATTTTTTTGCAAACATTGGGGATAATGTAAGTACACAACTCAAAAATATATACTACAAAGGTTTAGTCATTTTTATGCAGAATTGCTACATATTATATCTTGAATGACAATGACAATTGTAAGCTCTGGGGAAACTCTGGCAACACTGACTTTATGGAGTATTGGTAACTTGAACTCTCATTCACATCTCTTTTGTGAAGGTGTAGTTCACAATGTCCATGTCCTGAAGAAAGATGTGACCCCAAAGTCCTTTGGGTAGGCATCTGACCTGAGCTGCTAACCCAAAGAGTATTTGAAAATCTGTGGATTAAGACTCAACTGTCTCTCTCCAGGAAGGTATTTCATTGTTTGTTTGTTTTTTGCTTTTAGCAGGGTTTAACAAATGGTTTATAATGCAAACATGGCTGAAAATATTTAAAAAGGGAATTGCATGGTGTTGTTACTTGTTTCTGTGCTTATTGGTCTCCAGAAATGTTGAATGAACTGCCAAAGGCCGTATAAATACCATTTGCATTTCCTCTTCTATGCTGAAATTTCACCTTGTCTCCTGTAATTCTAGTTTTACTTTTAATCTCCCTTGAGCTAACCAATCATTCATTACTTAATGTATTCTTTTAACCAGCTTATTCCAGTGGACTGGAGGTAAACACTGTCTACAGACGAGGCTTGGGCAATCATCAAGTGTCAATCATACCATCTGGGCTACGGGTCTTTGAACTGTAAGAGGAAAACTGGAAGATAGAGAGACACAGACAAACGTGCCAACCCCAATAATTGAGCCAACAGTCCTGATTATTAGATTAAATGTAAAGCTTGTCTGTGTGTCGGTACTACTAGTATCTTTATAATGTCCTAGGTCCAATTACATATATGCACACATGCACATACTACACAACTATTTTCATCTGGGATTTTAATGAGGGTTTTCCCCCTTGTAGTGAACTTCACCCCCTCTGATTTGCATATCTGTCTCTATCTCGAGAGGAAAGGAAGGTCAAAACAGGAAGAAAAAGTAAGGAATTAAGAACAGAACATAGATATAGTGACACAGGAGAGGAGAAAAACATTTAATTATTATTATCAAGTTTCTGTCTTGAGTTTCACCATTTTATGTGGTAAATTCCTATCATTTACATTGATACATAAATTGTCGCTTCTATATACATTGATCTAAAAGGTAAGACCTACTATCCTTCCAAGCCCACACCAATACAAGATACCAGATACATTCTGATACTCTGTCCTGTCGTGCTTCAAGATGACTTATCTCCTTTGTGTTTTCTAGATTGCACTGGTGATGGAGTTTCTCAGGCATCAGCAGGAAAACCAGATCCCACATCAGATGACTGCTGAAGACCTGATTAACTTCAATTTGAAGGAGAGCAAAACTACGCTGAGAGAATGGAGAGTTGCTGAGACACATACAGACACTCCACCACTACAGTTTGAACCCTGCTCATGTCACACTAAGAAAGAAGACCAGTAATGATAAAAGTTTCTGTTTTGTTTCTGTCTTTGGGAGTTTGAACTGGAGGGTTTTGATGAGGAGGAAGTCAGTCCTCTTCTGATGCTGGTAGGACAACAATAATTACAAGACTTAAACTGTAAATTGTTAATGCTAATTTTATCCTCTAAATATGCCAGAACTGCACTTCATATCTATTTTCCTGTTCTAGATATGGGCAATGAATGTCAGCAATAAAATGAGGGATGCTGAGTTTGAAGCTAAGATGCTCCTCAACTCTCCTGAGGCTGGGTTAGGGTCACATTTGACACAGATTTGTTAACAGTTAAATGACAGTGTTTTTAATGTTTGTGATATAAGAAGAGTTTCTAACTTTAATTTGAATGACTGAATCCTACAGACATCCTAAAGTCCTAAGGATTGCACAGAAATATGCCAAGATCCTGAGAGAGGTTCCCAGTGCCAAAATGCTCTCTCCACGAGAGGTGGTGATTGATGTCGCCCCCGAAGTCTTGCAGGGCTTCTGTAACCAATTGGCCATATTTTTGCACCTTGACCAGACACGTCCCACTAGGTTTTGACCTTAGTAGGGTGGTATATTTGTAAGCTTCAGCAAGACCATACTGATGTCCAAAATCTGTTCTTCACAAATCAGAATCTCAAAATATCTACGAATTGATTAACAAAACATGACAGAGCTTTATCACTCAATAGCAGGAGACCTACATTAGCAGATTAGTTTATTGAACATGAAAACATTGCCTATACTAAATAAATAAGTTAGTTTAACAGATGGTAATTGACTATATTGAGCATAATTAGAGTTCTTCACTTTAATATGAACAACACACAGTTTACCATCTATAAGAATTTATTATAATGATCTTGAATTTTCAGTAAACATGATTTTCCTATGTGCAACTGATGCATATTTTTGTTGCTTATCCAACAGACTCTTTATTTCAGTGTAGGGTGATTTGATTATATGAAAAACTTCGGTAGCAACACCACATGATCCCATTATCATTAAAGAAAATCAAATTACCTCCTGGCTGTGATGCCACAAGACATGTCCAAACGTTTCACGCTTTTAATGTTCTGCCAAAGTGAACCAAGTCCCCCACCCCGTCCAACCCCCGGAATATCAAAACGAGTCATTAATCTGAAGAGGCACGGAGTGACAGAATATTGCTTTCATTTTCTTAAGTTTAATTGATCATCTTGGTGTGTGTGCACAATTAGACAGCAGATCATGGTTAATGCTGCTCAGCACGCTCATCCACCTGAAGCTACCATGGAGAAACGTTGGACGGATCCACAAAGGCGATCTCCACAGAGACCGACGGAGACTCTGGAGGAGCAGAGGATATTTCCACTGGCACAGATGGATAAAATGACAGATGCCGCAGTCAGGAGGTGGGTGGATAGAAGGAGCTGGAAATGGAATGGGTAGCGATATAAAAAGTATATAAAAG
Source organism: Pagrus major (assembly GCF_040436345.1). NCBI lineage: Eukaryota > Metazoa > Chordata > Actinopteri > Spariformes > Sparidae > Pagrus > Pagrus major. Next base: position 31,610,406 of record NC_133222.1, on the reverse strand, counting down.
TTCATTTGCTGTCATTTCCTACCAATCTGTCTATTTTCTATACCTTCTTATCTAACATGCCCTGGCTGAGAAGCACAGTACGCAGATTGTGCCTCTGTTTGTCTTCCGTTTTGTTTCGCACTTGGCTTAAGGGTGAGTTTCTGAGCCAAGGTTGACTCATAAGGTGAGACTTTCATCTTAACTAGACGTTGGAATATGGACTGAAGGCTCAAGGCAACTCATTAAGACACAAGACCCTGAGGAGCGATTCAAATGAAAGATCGCAACCTCTCACACTGGATTTTATGCAGGAAGTTAGCCAACTATTAAAAGACAGATTACACAAAAAAGCCAGATTTGCAGGAAGTGAGGCATGATTTCATAAAGCTTGGCAAAATTCAATAAGGTAGACTCCCTCTGAGCCAGACCTTTAGGCTTTCACACCTCCGTTGGTCATTTATCAGCTTAAAATATAAATAGCCAATTGGTCCTGGTTCATACCATGCAATTAAGTGAACCAATCATCAATCAGTATCCCTTTTATGGAGGTATAAACTCATAGACCTGTTGCAAATTGAAGGAAAAACTTGAATACATGACTGATGAATCAATGATAATGAATGAAGACACTTAACACGGCGTATGAACACACTGATGATGAAAACAACGTCAATCATACACAACGTCTCCAGGACTCAACCGAACTACACGCACGCAGGAGATTTTGGAGGGACATGTCAAACAGCGTTATATTCTACACAGCCATTAATAACACACTAAATGAAAGAATATTTTGAAAAGAAAGTTGTTCATCTCTCCAGTAAAAGTTTCAGAAAGTTGGAAAAACTCTGTACAAGACTCCTTTTTCTTTTAATGTGTCCTGCACGTATACAGTATCAGCCTAATCGGCAGATTGACATTTCTACAAAATGTGTCATATCAAGTTCACATTACATGTTTATGACCTGACTGTCATATCGGCAGATGGAGGGTGATGGAGTTACAGACTGTTTTGCAAGAGTGACACCACTGGATAGTTTTCATGAGACCCCAAGACAATTTATTGCTGTGTTCGTGGCTACAAAACCGTGAGCTTTGGAAGAGACCTCAGGACATCTCCAGCCGTGTTTGTGGCAAAGCAGTTATTTTAGGCCGAAACGTGATCTTTCCCTAACCCTGACAAAGTTATTTTTTCACATAAACCCGACCAGATCATACTGACCTGAAGGAAACGTAAAGTGTGAACATATCTGTGGTTTGCAGAAACGCACATTGTCAACATGTATTCTGGCGATTGGGTTGAAAGTACCCAAGTGTGCAACATTGCCAAGTCCGACTTTCTTTGCTTTGACACAAGGTGCATACAATGAGCACATCTGTTAAAATTCTTGAACTTTTCACTCACTCAAACTCAACCACCACCAAAACTACACTCCATTTTGCACAGGTACAATTGTAGAAAAATTGTACCTGTCAGATTTACATTGAAAAACAAATGTTACACAAAATAAGAAAAGAATTGCCTCAATGACCTCCATAAAAGAAAAGAGGCACAGACAACATTTTGTAATTGTATGGGACTATGGTGTATCACCATACTCTTCTAGTCACAAAGTGGTTTACCACCTGTCCCAGGATGGTGCATCAAAATCTCCATTCCTCAACCCCACTGAGTAATTCATTTCCTGTCAGGGGTAGAAAATTTATGACCACCAGTCACATGGCCAGATGTCCCTCTCGGACAGAATGAATGGTGGATGTCTGGGTGTATCTGCAGAGGATTGTCATGGATGGATCGGGAACACTAGAAGATTCTCTCCCAGGTGTATTGCAAGAGCGGACTGACAGTAGGGTGTGATGTATTTTTAGATCTGTAGTTGTCCTATACTTGTACGAATGGTGAATACGCATGTGTAGTTTTGTATTGCATTACGGAATTTACTTTAGTTTTATTGTGCGTCTTGAGATTATTCAAATTATTTGATTATTAAATGGCACAATAAAATGAAGCATATTGCATAATTTCAGATTAATTTCTGACAAACCATTAAAGCTTCCTTTGTTTTGCTGCAATATAATCTTTAATAATCTTTATGCTAGGTGAATAATAAAAACACAACATCGTTCAAGACAACAGTGATATATGTACGGTAGGTCATTGTGTAATGAGAGAGATTTTTTTTACTATTGGCAGACAAATGTTGTCATTGTTCGGGTACAAGAGATGATTCTGACATGTGTCTGACAGTGAGCCAGCAAACGGAGGCAAATACCGGGGAAATAAGCTCACACATATGGGGACCAGTTAAAAACCCTGCAGTAGCGTTCTGCTGACGTGAGATGGAAGACTGACTGACTGACTCCCAAGTAAAGAGAATTACAGGAGTCAAGCACGGAGGTAATAAAAGTTTATGTTTATCAAATTTAAAAGCAGAATCTAAAATTATCCCAAGGTTTTTGCCTTGGGTATCACAAAACATGACAGTGGGCTGAGCCTCCCACACAGGTTGCTGATGGATTCAGGAGGGCCAAAAATAACTACCTCAGTTTTCAGTTCTTTGACCATCTGTCTTTAATGTCTTGGAAACAGTCAAAATGATGGAGGGTTGTGGCATTTTAGTGAGAGATTTGGTGCATTATGGATGTTAGATGAGCTCTTGTGGTGAGCTACACACCAGTAAAGAGAACGATGTAAAGAGATTTAATAAGGAACAGCACAGAACTATAGAAAAGTATAGAAAATGTGTATGTAATGCAGTTGATTAAAGTTCAATTCACAGGTCTCAATAATTAAAAATAATCATGCTATGAAATTGGCTCAATTGTGTTAATTAATAGGAGGAAATGTTAAAACTGTACAGCAACTTTGAGGTTTATCAGCTAGTAAACCCCTCATTGGGCTGTTGATAAGTTAGTGAGTTGATATTGAGTTGTCTTATTTAAACTGTTTCCTATAAAAAAGATCATGGTGCTTTTGAGGCAGTTAAATAACATGAAATGATCAAAGCCTTTCACCAATTCAATTACATAAAAACAACAGATAAAGAAGCAAATGAGATGATGAGTCTATTGACTTGAAAGAGTTCTCAGAACCAATGCAACCTGAGGAGACACATGCAGTTTAAATTTCCCTTTGAAGGTTTTAATTTTAATAAACAAACTGCATGCTGAGTATTTCTCCATTTGTATCCAGCATGGAAACAAACCTTTTGAAAGCACAGCCTTTAATAACATTAGGGAGTGAGAATGAAAACCTTTTGAATTAGATGGTACATGACTGTTGTTTAAGACAATGTCTACGAATAATGCACCAAGTAGATAAATTAGTGTGCATGTGTTTGTGCATGTGTATTTAATTTGTGTATTAAGCATTGTGATTCAGACATAGACATGGGGTCAGACATTCACACAGACGTGAGACAACAGTCAAATGCACAGCGAAAACAGAGCTTTTGATCAAGAATGAAATTACATGTTCAATCTTCCCACAGGAGGTTCAAAATCAGTATGACTCATATCTGAATCCATGGCCTGGTGATTATCAAAAACAGCAACGTGATGTGTCACTACTAGACAAAACAAAGATCATGTTTTGAGCAAACATACCCACTGTAAGCCAGGGCAGGGCAGAGGAAATAAAACATTTTATATGGCAATGAATCATAATGCAAACTAGAAATTATGATGATCTGGACCTCTGCTCTTTGCGTTTGTATTTTTTTTTCTCTGGACATCGCCGTTGAGTCAGTTTAGTCTTGGCTCTGTAATGTTCTCTAGTCTAAGCTATTATAGATTTTGTTCAAGATTTACAAACCTCTTGCTGATTATTGGGTTATACTTTGGGTGAGAATTAGAGTTCATTTAGATTTCAAATGAGGCTCAATGTTACAGTAAAGTATGGGATTTAGTTTAGGGTATCTTTCTGGTTTCTGCTAGTTGTTGAACTAAAAATACGTCTGAAATGCTTCAGATAAAAACGGATAGATTTGTCACAATCCATTTAGTTATTTCAAAGCATGTTAGGAAAAATGAGAGTACTACTGTAGCCTATAAAGTTTCTTCTGACAGATCAAGGTTAATGGACCACATTCTTACCTTCTGCTCTACGGAACAAGTCAGCATTCACCCAATTATACACATTCATACAGTGGTGGCAGAGGCTACCATGCAAGACACCAACTGCTTATCAGGAGCAATAACCATTTATATGCACACCCACACTTCAAGTGAATAGCCATCAGGAGCATAAAGGCCTGGGATCGAACCACTGACCCTCCAATCAGTGGGCAACCATGTTACCCTCTGAGCCAAAGCCACCCCCTTTGCATGTATATCAGACAACGCTTCCAATCAGTTTATAGCTGTAACTGATGTCACTCACAAGAATAGCCATGCAAATTTGTATTGTAAGCATGTGTGTGTGTGTGTGTGTTGGGATGGGGTGGGGGTGGAGGGTATGAAGACAGGTGTCAGTCTGATTGAGCACCAAGCTGTGAGTGCAGCGCCACTGGTCTGTGGCGACAAGAGGACACAGCATCCAGGGCAGTTCTGAACAGGGCTTGTAACTGCAGGGAGACAGAACACACAGCTCACCCTTCCCACAGTGACACCTCTGTGTTAAATCCACATGCCAGAACATGCAAACACCACCTGCAAACGTGCAGTCTGGCGTGAAGAAACACAGGTGCAGATATACTGTATACAATATGCAGTGGCACAGAGTCTTGCATGCATATCTGTAACACAAAAGCACAACATGTGTCTGCATCACTGGAGCTGTTAATTTCCATATTTCATTTGTTCCGTCTTTGCTTGCCTAAACATCACAAGTTATAATTGTTGAATGGGTAGATATTGCTGTTGATGAAATACAGAGTCATATCAGTGCACATATCCTCAGTATATGTGAGATTAACAATAATGTTCCATGACTGCTTGGATGATAACCTCCTATATGATTCTCAAAATGACCGCAGTAAATCAGCTGCGAATGTGAGATTCACCAATCCATAATCTCTCTGCTCCTCCACCATTGAGGTTTCGGCTAATGACTCCACTCACTAAATCAAGACAAAAGATACTTCCCCTTTAAAAGGACACTTCAATTAATTACCCCCGGAAAATCCCTCTAATTCTGTACCAGGGGCTCAGTGAATAAAACTGAAAACCTATTAGTGGGCATTCATCTGATCTCACCCAGTAAAAGGAGGCAATCAGTTCAGAGCAGCTAGCGACTGTACAGTAGAGCGGAGGGACGAGAGGGAGAGGATGCAGACTTTGGAGTGAGTCATAGCAAAAGCAAAAGCTGCGGTAGAGCTACACAAAGCTTCTTTTTTGTTAAGTTATGGTTGCTCAATTCTTAAGTCTTTCCGTTGACGTGCACTGACCATTAGCCATGATTTTGGAAAGAAAGAGGATGGAACAAATTGACAAAGGAAATGCTGATTCTGTACTAATACAGCAGACATTTCCATCCTTAATTATCTAAAGGGCTGCTAATAATACTGAGTTTAATTGGGTTTATGTCTGCAAATATCTGCAGAGTTACTGTGACTTCAGTTAAATTAAAAAAAGATATTATCAAAAGCAAGAGCCGAAAGTTAAAATTCTACCATCTATTTCTTGAGCAAACTTTTCCTGTAAAACAAGACAAAGCGTGTACAGCCATGCCAGCTGGTGGCACTAGTAGCTTTGATCTGTGTGACAGTGGTGCTTGAACTAAGCCAACATCATGCTAACATGATAACCGTGACAATGCAGTAATGTCCCTGTTTTCCAGGGACAGTCCAGTTTTTGGTGGCCTGTCCCTGGTGGAGCTGTCCCCAGAAGTGACGGAGACATATTATGCTCATTTTTAGGTTCCTATTTTTTTTTTTTTAGTTACCTCTAGAATATGATAATAAAACATCAGTTTTCTCATACTGTCCACTCTGTTCTAGCTCCTGTCTCTTGAGGGATGCCCTCCTCCTGAATACCCAGCTTCCCCTGATTGGTCAGCTGATGCATGCCTGAGCCAGCACTGCTCACTGTGTCTCTGATGAGTTTTCAGCTTCCAGTTGGCTTCACTACTACTTTAAATGTAGGCGTGTATTATACAAATGTGTGACATGGTGACGTAGTGTGATGTCAAGAAGTTACAGAATTAAACGCGGGACTACTGACGAGGTGTTTCAGGCACTTCAGGAGCAGTGTTTTCTGTGGGAGAGATGAGCTCCCGTTGGCGTACACTTTGGGCTTTAAAACTTTAAAGAACCTTTACATGCACAAGAACCTATAAAACACACTGAAGGGAAGGGAAAAGACAGAAACGGCACAAAAGGTCTCTTAAGACTGGAGAGGAAGGAGACGAGTGTGAGAGGAGGAAAAAAACTCCACTATGTCTCAGAGGCATATATTGTGCTCCACCACATTTATCAGCTTTAGTTTTTCAGAGATTCGTGCTTCTCACTGGACAGCAACGCTACAAACATATGATGGTCTTATACAGTACAATGCATTGCTGTAGATTAAAATACTCAATAATATATTTAAAATATAAAAAGCAGTTCAGCACAGACGTTAGCTCAACTTTAAACATATGAACAATATTTTATTACAATTAAACAGTTACCATGGCCAAAATACATGAAAATGGAATTGTCCTCCCCTTTTTTATTCCGTAGATAACAATGTTAACGTTTTTGATCAATGGACTGGAAATGTCCCTGGTTTTCATTTCACAAATGCGGTTACCTTAGTATAATGTTACCATGTTCACCATGTTAGTTTAGCGTGTTGGCATGTTAACATCATTGAACACAAAGCTAAATGATGAAAAGTCTGACAATTCATCCTGAGGGGCACATGTATCTGTATCAAATTTCATGGCAGCCGATCTAAGAGGAGAGAGAGTGGATAATGCATGGAGGGAATTATGCTGTCAGTTGAACCACCACACTGGGTTACAGCTCTACCGGGGATAAGGCAAAGGAGGCAAGGAAACCAACAGTGGAACTGTGACATAATGTCACCACCAGGTCCGGATGAAATTTACAGTAGAGTGGAAGAAGCATGGCGCTTACTAGCTTGTTTCTCACCCAAAATTCACTTCTGGCTCAGTGTCAAAATGCCTGAAATGATCAAAAAATTGGATTGAGATTGTTTCAACATACAATTCAGCAACTGGTATGTATCTCAGTAAAGCATTCCAGAAATATTACTGTCCTCAGAGATCTTCGTATTTTTGAAACTTAATATAAACTTTAAAAGAGAGGAAAGAAAGAACAGACGTTCAAGGGCAGCAACATTTTTACAGTACACAGACAAACTCAAGTGCACTCCTAAATGATCGGACTATTATAATTAAACAAAAAGACAGACAGAGATACAATAGATGTCTACAGAGAAGAATGCTGCTTGAATGATGTTTTGTTCACCCATTGTTCTTGATTTCTGCCCATAACAACAAAATCAATAACATCAAAACAATCAAGACTTGATAAAGCCCTTTATATCGAGTACATTCCTCAAACTCACTCTCGTCCTCTTACTGTGTGTTCTTGAATCTATGAGAAATCTTCATTCTTTCAAGCAGACTTATACAAGCAGCTATGGCTCCACTGCCGTTTGTCCGCCCTTGACTTGGAGTGTTATGATTATGACTATTCACAGTATTCACCAAACTTGTTACAGTACAGGATGTTTGAAGACAGGACACTGACAGTGATGGGAGGATGATATAGTAGGCTATTAACAAGACAATGCTTTTTGCAGGCAGTGTGGAGAACAGTGGGCATGCTTTTAAGAGCCTGAAACAAAAACTATTCTGCATTGTTTTCTAAAACAGACACACTACTTGGTACTTGCTATTGTAAAACAATATCGTAATAATGATTCTTCACCAGTTAAGAAGGAAGACAACATTAATTATGTAAGAGGCTGCATGGGCAGAGGTTGGGGTGGATGAGCCAGTCAAGAGGGTGTGGGACTTTGCCACAGGGGGCTGCTGTTTCCAGTTTTACTATCGACAGTCAACGTTAGTTTTAACATAATGTTAGGATAAACGATGATTGATCCTAACTATAATCATGTGGTATTACTGTAACCACAAGGGAAAGGAATTTTTACCCAAACGATGATCTTTCTCTGACCCTAATGTTGGTGCCCAAACCTAACCAAGCCTTACCCCCAACCACTGATGCTGGGGCAGAGGGGGAGATTACCATGTTTGAATAAATGCCACAAAAGTGCCCTCTTGGATGCCCCAGTGGTAGATAAATCATGATTCAGTGCCTTCTAGGTTGCCCTTCCAGTGAACAAAACATGGTTTAAGTGCCCTCTCTTCACTATAAATATATTATGAATTTCTGTGCACTGGACTCTCAGATTGGCCAGTTAGAAACTGTGCTATTAGTAGTATTGGCCAAATGTCATAATGTTCAGCAACTGTATCGTAGTGACATATGATTAAACCGTTTTTTTGTTGTTGTTTTTTTTTAAGAGGATTTGTCAGTGCCAGCTTGCATCTTTTGATACTTAATTAAAGTAACAGTTTACCCAAAATTAAAGGTTCAGTCATTATCTACTCACCCCCATGCCGATGGAAGTTCCATATCCTACAAAACAGAACTTCTGAAGCTTTAAACATGGCAAAAAAACAACATCAAAACCCATAAAAATTGCTTATTACAGCTTGTCCGGCGTAATCCAAGTCACTGGAAACCCTGAGATCTCAAATTGATTTGAAAAGACCTTTGGTGTGCAAGTTCATGCACCCGCTTCAGACTCTTTTCGCTCAGAAGCTACAGTAAAGATTTTGGCTTCAAAAAGGGTGTAAATAACATCTTTTCAAATCAATTTGGGATCTTGGAGTTTCCGAAGACTTGGATTACGCCAATCGAGCTGTAAGGAACAGTCTTATGTTCCTTTTTTTAATGTTGTTTTAAAGCAAGTACCCATCTACATCATGTAATTTGAAACTTCACCCCATTCTTCATTGGCATGGGGATGGGTAGATAATGACTGACTTTTCATTTTGGGGTGAACTGTTACATCAATATTGCATTAATGTAATACATTCGTACAAACACAGCTCATGAAAAAAAAGCTACAAAACAGAGAGAGACAGAGACTGGAAAAGAGAGAAGAGTCAAAACAATTACATTAAACCGAAGAGGTTAAAAGGTTTTGAATTTAATTTTTCTGAACATTTTCCTTTTTAGATATTGTTGATAGAACATGACACACTGACAGATGCTCAAAAAGATGGCTAGAGGGCGTGAGTCAGGGCAGAAATCTTTCAGCCTGACCTTTAACTTGTTAAAGATGTGCCATTTTGCTCTGATGGATGCTTTGACTTCTTCAAATCGAGGTATTGCTCATGGCTACAGACTGGTGTATGATACACAATGCTTTATTTATCCCTGTGCGTCACAGAAGAACAATGCAATGAAAAAGGAGCCTTTGAAGTGTGTGAGACATGGTTCCAATTTCCATTTAAAAGAATTTATTTAGAGCAGGGCTTTCACACAACTTGGATTCCATCAATGATCAAAGAAGAAAAAATAGAGGTCTGTTATCATCAAAATACTGACAAACAATACACTGTTCACGCAGAGTAGAAGAGTACATATCTGTTTGAACGTGACATGCATATGTAACATGACCGAACATCACTTCAAGGTGCTCTAAGAATATACTGTATATTTTTACAAAGAGAGAAATATGATATGAATAGTAAAAAAATAATAAAATAATCCTTCCCTGTTTAGTTGTGCTTCAGCTGATTTTATACGACCCTGCTAATGAAAAATATGCTATCTGCTCAGTGCAAACTATAAGAAAATAATGGAGAACTGAAAAAAAATGAGATGAAACGCAAAAATTTCTCAAGAGCTGGCAGATGGCCCCGGGCCTGGAGGCAACTGAATATAATACCTACAAGTCAACACATGATAAAATAAGTGACTCTGCAGAGCGGCCTATGTTGCGCTCTATGCTGCATGTGTAGGCAGTTGTTTGCTAACATGTCTGCCTTAACAACTTAACCTGGTATCATACAACCAGCCCAGTATCCAGAGGGTAAACATTCATATTGAACTTCAGTATTTAAATCCCCTGCCAATATTCCTTGTCAACAAAGGAAGAAGTGTGCCCCAATATGAATATGGGTTATATGTCAAAGTGAACAAGCTGCCTTTACTTGCTGCTAAACTCCCTAACCCTAACCCTAACCCTAACCCTAAAAAAAAAAAAAAAACAGCTTTTGACTGAAACATTTGTAGAATATTTTAACACCACGATTGCTAATATTGAATAATAACGTATGACTATAATATATCGAGGAGTCATGCGTCATCCTCTGGACAGATGTTAGCAACCGGAGCAGAGGGTTCATCAGTGAAATTGTCTAGTGGCACTAAAGGTACAGTACATGTTTCAGTTTGACCATGAATAAACTCCTCAATACCCAAGAAGAACTTATATTTGAGTGTCACCTATCACTATCTCTGCTAATATTCATGCATTGCTTGTCTGTGCTAGTATTGATGCTATTGGTAATCCATGCCAGTGACCTTGCTAGAATGGTATTCTGGTTATGATGGTAATAATTACATATGATTGTTAGCCACACCACCATTTCTGTTTGATAAAGAACATTGGGTACCAACGCAGTCATGAACAAAAGAGACTAAACTTAACATGAATAACACTTTGAAACATTACCTCAAACATGAATTTGTTTAATGGTGGGTTCACCACCAGCCATGTGAGTTTGACCGCAGGATCCTTTCAATTTATTTGCGTTACTTGTACAAGTGCTTATTCGCCCCAAACAGCCAGATCACACAGTCAACGCTCACTAAACTCAGCAGTCACCAGAGACTCCAGACTCCAGACTCCTCACTTCTTTAACCCCTCTCGTCTCTGTGATGATACGTTCAAGACATAAAGGACATTTTCTCTCCAGCTCCAGCAAGCAGTCAACATTACAGTACATTAAACACCCGACAATGGAGGTCACCTCTGTGTATTGCTGCTGCAGTCAGGTTGATAAACAGGAGTGAAGATAAATGCACTTTTTAATAACTAAAGTTAAAAAGTAATCTCAGAGCTTTCCTCCTCGGCAAACTAGAATCCAGTGTGACTCTGGGCGTGTCTTTTGTTTGGTTTTCATAGAGACCCCTAACGGAAGAGGAATCATATTGTGCATTTAATGTTTACGTCTTTCAGGTGTTTTCCCTAATTTTAACCAAGTGTTTTTGGTGGCAGTTTTGAATGTTGCAACATGAAGCATTTCTAAGAAAAAGTGCATCAATCAGGTGCCCTCTAAAAGCCATAAACAAGCAAACACACATCCACACACACACACACACACACACACACACACACACACACACACACACACACACACACACACACACACTAAAAAAAAGGTTATTATAGCTCTGACTTTGCAGTGCTGTCTTTACCTTCCCTAGGGATTAATGAAGAGTCCAATGAAAGCACCAAAAAACAGACCTAATTTTGTGGTAGGAAGCAGTTAACATGACTGTAATTTTGACAGGAGATGTCAACATTGCTGACATTATGTATTTTTAAATGTTTTTTTCCTAAATGTGAATGCCAAACCTTGATCCTAAGTCCTGGCAGAGTTTTGCAGCAGACTTCATGCCAGAAAATGGCTGTTTCTTTTTTCTGGGCTGTTTTGCAGCAATATAGAGGGCTGTAGCCAAGCATATTACTCAGTGACTGTAGATGTTTATATCAGATAACTCTAGCCAGAGAAGAGACAATGTTGGCAACGTAATGTACAGCATTATGTTTTCAAGGTCCACACTTGAGCCATGTGTGGCACAACGCAGTGCTGAGGAGAAACAACTGCTGCCTGGAGTTATATAGCAGCACTGTGGTAGAGTCACGAGATGGGCAGACGGGCTGGAGAGGCTCAGGCTGACAGTGATGGCTGATGGACGCTGCACAGCCACAGAGCCCACAGAGATTGGAGGGTATTTGTTGCAACAAATGGGATTGTGCACATTTTCCACTGTAATCCATGACTGAAACGGAGGAACAGTGTGTTACTGGACATCAGAGTTTTGACGTGCACATGGACAGTGGGGTGTTAGACACTGTCCTCCACACAAGAAAAGGATAAACTGGCAACAGAAAAAAATGTAGGGGTCAAAGAGGCTGAGAATTCCCTTTATTCCTTCACATAAACTCTGCTGAATTAAAAACACAAATTGTACGTTGACATTAAAAGCTGTATTGCTGTGTGGATGTTCTACATTATGCATGGACCACTGATTCCCTTGCATTTTGCTTTATCTGAAAGACACTGCTCCCAGCCACATATAGTCCACACAGTTCCTTTTTCTCTTTTCATTAACTGTATCTACAACTTATTCAAAGTAATGCTAGAGTAGCTGAGCAAAAAATGCTTTCACTTCCTATCTGGGTTGGTTTGACATGGCGCTTTTTGAAATAGCTGCACTGATGTAATACCATTAGTAGGTGTGCAGCGTAGTGCAATTTTTTTTTTGCAAAAAACTTGAATCTAGCTGCTTTGTGTCTCTGGGTTTCTGCAAATAGCCAAATTTATATCAATAGCAGTGCACTTGATTGACTTTTTATGGAATATTATTATATTCAATAAAAGGTATCTTGCATTCATGATTATTATTTCTCACTATACAGTGTCACGTTTCCATCAATGTATTCTTTTTACACACGTTTAAAAGTATCATATTGGAAAAGGCTGATGAAAATGAAGAAATAATTAGATAGTTTTTCTTTTCAGTTTAGCAAAAAAAGTTTTTACTCTCACTTGGGGGCTAGTTTGAGATAACTTTTTTTCCCCTTTCTTGATGGTTTTTACCTTTCTCTTCCTGTGAGTCCTGATGTAGTTAACATTTAAGTCACATGACTGATCAACTGTTTTCGCTTTGACTGAAGCCAAAACCTGGCAGAATAAAATAAACCCCTTGGAGTTCCACAAAGACCTGATGTGAACTTCCTATAAGACACGATTGTTTATATTGTCTATATTGTTTTCCCTGTTTGAGATTTGACCTGCATTTATGTTGTACTGTTGCAGCCTCTTCCTCTGCAATGGTATAATTGCACTCAGTAGGAGCACTGGTGCCCACTTGTGAATTTAAACACAATTCAGTGCATTCAGACACATTTTTTTTTTTGTTTTGTTTTTTTGCCAATTTTGTTCAAATTCGGTTAAAACAAAAACCTGGTTGACATTAACTAACTACTGCACCACTTCTTCACCAGCATACATTTTCAGTTTTGCTTTTGAAGATGAACCCCTGGTGTCTTTATTCAACAGAAAATTTCAACAGTGTTAATGCAAACAGTGGCTGTAAGATCCTCAGTGGCAGAGATAACGGCCTGTTTTGATAACACAGATCCATATCACAAAATTTCATCTGAGATTACCTACTGTTCAAAAGCGAATGTTCCATCAAAGCCAACGAACTCTAAAAACACAATAACCTGTTAATGGAAAATGTGAAGATCCATGCTCCTCTCCTGCACTCTCGCTTTTTTTTTTTTTTGCTTTCACTTCTGATGCAACCACAGGCAAGTGCATGCTTAATAAGGTGGCCACACTCGCATTCATTTGGTCTCTGGCTGTGTTTGAGACATAAATTAGGCATTAACGTGTGGTTCTGTGTGGGCATTCGCAGTGTGTCTCCTGAATACCAGCAGGGTGTTAATCACATTATAGCCACACACATGTAAAACACACTACGAGAACTTTCATGCAATTTGCAATGCGAAGTTATAAAATGTTGAATTCAGTTCTATCAATCAGTTATATCAATTTATGGATTTTACTTTGTTTTCTTAAAGCATCTAATTAATTTTAGACTATAAATCTATTGTATTATCTGTAAGTATTGTGGCTTATGAATCTTTATTAATGACCATATTATTAAAATCTTCTTCAAACACTTTACTTCCTGACTCAAGTGAATGACCTGAAAGAGGTTTAAGATGGACAATCTCACAAGTGTCATAAGCCTCCTTAGTCCAGTCAGCAGTCCAAGGTCAGCAGAGGTCCCGCCTCCTCTGGTCTGTAAGCCTTCGCTGTCAGAAACAAATTGTTTGATAGGGGCTCTTTTTCCACTTAATCGCAGCCACTGCAGACACCCACACAGACTGATGCGCGCGCACACACCAATGAAGGACAGAAATCTCATTAAGATCAACCAGATTGCAGAGATAAAATGTCACTCAAAAATATATCAGCCATGTCGGACTGAATCCCCGGGTCCATCAAAAATACAGCGCAACCTCCCCAACCCATGAGCCTTCAGACATTTTCAATTGTTTACATTCATGTTGACGAGAAGAAAAAAAAAAAAAGAATATGGCATTCACAGAGGGTGGAAAATATACAGATAGTGGATGGGAGATTTTCGTAACTCTGGCAAGAATGAAATACTACATGACAGAGTAGGCTAATCTGAAACACCATCACTGTAATTTCACTACAGGTTTGAAGTCATTGTTCCTCTGGGTGGAGATGAAAGTGAATGAGGCAACTCGGTGTAATCTACTTCTCTGAGGGAGGCTAGCCGACACTGTCATAAGTGGGGCAGGGATGTCAAACCAGGAGCGACACAAAGGCCACTTCTCATAACAGAACAAAAAGACACATACACATGATTCATAATATACAGTATACTGTGCAAAGCAACGGTTTCATACAGATTGTAAGCTTTGGTCTATTGTAACATGGCACAGCAAAACACCACAAGGACTTTACTGACGGCTAGACCGGCATACTGTAGACATATTCATCAAACATAATGGACTGTCCAAAAATTACTTCTCATCTTCAAAAGGCCATCTGTCGAATTCACAGCTGACTAAGATCTGCTCTTTTTATAAAATAATTTCTGTCCAAGTGCCTGAATAAATGTTGGCAATGTATGTTCCTGGAAACCAACAGATATGTTGAAAATTTACAATTCTTTATGGTGCAACTTTACATATCTTTAGGTTCAAATTTAGATTTCATGTTGTGACAACACTGTGCTTATATGGTTAGGTTTGGGCACAGAAACCTCTTGGTTAGGGTTAGGAAAAGATCATGATTCGGCTTAAAATACCTGCTTTGGTCGCTACATCACTGCTGGTCAAAAATATCCATGCTGAAAACTGTCCTGAGGTCTCGGTAAATTGTATAGTGGCGTCATGCTTACAAATGCCCAGTGCTCCTTTATCAAAAATTATCCAGTGATATCCACACTTTGAAATGTTAAAAACGCGGTCTTGAACTGCAGTTACGAGCTTGGCAGCCTTGTGGCTGAACTACACCACCATCACCTCCAACTCCAGATATGAAAGTGCGGCCATAAACATGTAATGTGGACGTGATATGACACATGTAGAAATGTAGATATGATACTTAGGACAAACTGGAACGTATCAGTCATTTGCAGACATGTTGCTTAGTGGCTTAGTAATTGTGTCTTTAATCTCGAAGACAAAATATGCAAAACAAGTCAGTAGAATCAAAGAAAGACCTTTAGAGCTAAAACTAAATATCAGTGAAGTTGGCACTCTGATTCGAAGAGATCGAGAGAGAAAACTAACAAAGTTCAGAAGAGGCTAAATTACTTAAGCTAAAAAAAAAAGCAGTCACAATAAACAAGCCGTTTTTTATCATGTCAAGGAGTAGTCTCAGAAATAACAACAAACTATTCCAAACAGCACTGAATCAGAGTTTAAAGGTAGCAGACAAGCACTGCTAATTGACACTGAACCTAATGTGAACCGTCTCTGTAGCAGTATTTATCATGTTGATGTGGTTCATTCAAAGTTCTATTTCTTTTTCAAGTATGTTGTTATTTAATCAACCACCTGTATGTCTGTGTGTTTGTCTGTGTTGTAGCCATCTGTGGACGTGCCTCTTACTTTTTAACTTTCTGTGGCACATTTTGCAAGCCGTCTCTTGAAGTAAATTCTGTGTCAGCATTATAAAAACTAATGCAATCTGTTGGATGTCAAGGCTGAAGTTGCTGACATTTTTTTTTTCTCTCCTCTGCACTAAAGAGTTTCTGTCATGAGGCCATGAGTAGAAAAGTAAAGAGTAGAGAGTTCAGCAGGAAGACACATCCTTGAGGACACAATTATGGTGTGCTTACTCAGAAAAAGCCAAAAGAGGTCAGGGCTGTTAGTTACATGTGCATTATTGCATGAATTCTATTATTTTAATAATACAAACTGTGTCCATAAAAAGAGTAATTTTCCTTGATATAATATATGTCATAATATCACCAAGAACTGTCAGCACACAGCCTAGACACCAGAATAAAATGTCGGCAGAACATCTATCCAAACCACTGATATATTCAAATTTGTGCTTGCCATAGGCTACATCCCATATCGACATTTCTGCCAAACATGCCATATCAGGTTCACATTACATGTTTATGACATAACTTTCATGGTGAAGTGAAGGGGGCTGCATCAGAGTTAGGTGCCCTGAGCAGTAAGGGACCTTGGCAGTGCCCAGGAGGCGAACCGGCTACCAGTCCACACTTCTTACTGACTGATTGTGCTGGACTTAGTCCCAACAAGTGGATGACTGAGAGCAGCACAGGGGCATACAATAAGCAGTTGACAGATTACCAGACTATCAGCTACCTAGGCATAAAGACGTATAACACTAACAGTGTTAGTTGTAAGTGTGAGAAGTTGTAAACTCTATAGATTCAAAGAGAATCTACATTCTACAATTTTTTCTTGTCTTTGTCCCCAGCAAGACACTCGCAGGAAGACTTCATCACTGAGTGAGACAGACAGATTTTAACAGCCGCATTGCTGTGTATGAACAAGACTAGTGTTAGCAGAGGAGTGCTTTAAGCTAAATGCTAACATCAGCATGCTCATAAAGACAATGCTAACATGCTGAAGTGAAATAGGTATAAGGTTAGCGAGTTAGCATGCTAACACTGCCTAATTAGCATCACAAAGTACAGCTGAGGCTGATGGGAATGTCATTAGTTTTGCAAATATTAAGCCATTAACCACAAATTGTTACCTGATTATGGCACTGGATGAAAAGTTAATCAGCAAATGCAATTAATCCCGAAGCATCCATGAAAGTCTGAACCAAATATCACAGCAATCCATCCAATAGTAGAAACACTTGCTCAAGACATAAAATGTCAGGGAATAAAAGCATTCACCATGGGTCCATGAAGATGAACAAAATGTCAAGGCCATCCGTTCAAAGTTGTTGAGATATTTTGGTGTGGACCAAAGTAGTTGACCTACTATCCAACCAACAGATGACTGACACTTTAATCATTTTAGCTTTTTCATCCATGGCTAAAAGCATCTTTGAGAATGGCCAATATCTTCCATGGCTTGCTCCCTGGTCACAGCAGCCAAAACAAGAATATCTAACATTTGGAGAAAGATGGTTTCAGTGTTTTGTACAGTAATCAGAGTGCATGCTTTCTACAAGTATTTTCTGCAACAAATTCAAGTATGGTATGAGGTGTGAGACTATATTCAATATTGTTTCCAGCGCTAATAATATATCATCTTTATACGATTAAATTGCTTACTTGATTGAAGTGGAATGTCTTTATCCAGGGTGAGATTAAATTGTTTCTGTGGTCGATAACACCCACTGTTAAATAATAGATACTATTTAAAAAAAGATCCTATTTATTGATCTTCACCTGTCAATAATCATAAATAATATATGCTGTGTTCAGTGGAGTTGCTGATTCAACCAATTACTGCCCAAGTCTTCCGGGAATCGTTCAGATGCTGAGATTACCTCTCCTGCTCAAAACCATAAAAGCATTCATGGAGGCAATTAGAAGGTTCTCTGTTGTGTGTTTAGAACATAAATACTGCACAGTCCGCCCTCACGGGACTAAACAAACCAGTGCATTTCTTGATAAATGAATGCAGAAAAAGCAATTTTTATAAAGCTTCAGGGAAATATGACTCTGACAGCATTCTATTTTTATCAAGCGCTATATGTTTTATTTCCATCGCCAAACCATTTTTCAAGCTGTCAGAGAGAAAATAAAAATAAATGAAGAGAAGAAAAGGAACATACCCGAATTCATCTTGCCATCACTTCACATGGCTACACCCATCTCAAAGCTCCTATCAATACAGCCATCCCTCTATAACACCTAGTTACTGATCTGTGAGCGTCTGTTCAACACTTGTCTTTCACATTGTCCCATTCCTATTGATTTCTGTCCATGTTTTCATTACTCATTTGGAAAATGTCTTATGAAATACAAATTCCTTTGCTTAAAGGTGATGTACAGCATGTGATAAGGTAGTGAAGATTTGACAATTCCATTACTGTCGCTGCCTTGCAACATGTGTTTTGACAAGATTGGTGACCACATGAACACAGCTCACCACAGTGATGACAAGGCTGTGTAATTCCTGACTGATGGATACATCTCTTTGCCCTGCAGAGTTGATTACAGCAGAAAATGCACAGCAGGCCGCTGCCTTGTTCTCATGTGTGAACTTTGTCATCTCTGCTTGTCTGACAATCCCAAATCAATACTCAATCAAAGAGTTTTTTGCCTTCAGCTGATCTGTTGCTCTTCGGTGCGTATGCCCAAGCGCAAGGCAGGGGACTGCTTGCCATCATCAAAAAAAGAAAAAAGAAAAAAAGACAAAAAATGTGACTGTAGCAGGAGATTAGAGAGGACGGGAGCACAGGAGTAGTCAGAGGACATTCTCAGTGACCATGTACAACACAGTTTCACTCAAACACAGTGGGATGCTGCAGTAATTTGGAATAAATATGCTAGACTAGATGGAGGAGGCTGTCTCTTACAATAACATTACAATCAGTGCATGTTGCCCAGATCAGCGGCATACTACGTAAAAGAAAACAAGAATGAAGCTCTTTGCAAGGATGTTTGTCCAGTTCAAACAGCACAATATCTTGGCTGGCTCAGCCAGAGGTACACATTTTCTTCTACCTTATACCCCTTTTCCACTGGTCAAAAACCCCACTTAAACCTGCCTAGATAAGCTTTTGTGTACAATGGGAATGTGTAAACTCTGCATTTACACCCGGGCCAATTGACTCTGCTAAATTCTGCAGCGCAAAGTGATGACGCATTATCAACATCCAGTGGCGGCGCGTTGCTAACTTGAGGGGGATAAAATTATTTAATCATGCAGCTCTTCTAGACTTTCCAAATGTTATTGGATCGAATGGCTCAAACTATGATAGTGTAACAAGTCATTTTGCGAGGGTTGTGACACTCAAAATAATTTATCCACCGTTTTACAGAAGCTTCTTTCACTATGGGTTGTTGTTTTCTCTTCTGTCACAACTGTTTGTGGCACATTCATGACGTGAAGCGTGACGTCAGTCACGTACAATGTAATGCTTCAGATAAAAATCACAGACGGGCTGCCTTACCTGGGGGAAGTGGGAATGGGGTCAATATGCAATTTTTAGCGGGTGCACCCACATTTAGAAAACCCGTGTAGACCAGCTGATTTTGGTGGAAAAGCGGGATTAGACATTTTCTAAGGCTTCACCCTTGCAGTAATTATCAACATAATGGTGAAAGATGAGAGAGAAAAGAGGTTATCATGTGAAGATACACAGTAATGATAGGAAGTAAGACTCCATTTGTATGAGCTACGCTATCTGGAAGTTATCTCAGAGTTTAGTGTTTCGTGTACTATTTTGAGCACTTTTGAGGATGGTGGTAATGGTGAACTCATTGATGGAGGAAATACTATATGTAAACAATATAACAAATCATCTGGATGCAATGATGCCAGGCCACGTTTTTGGTTAACATTCAGTACCCATTTTCTTCATTATAGGTATTTATTACAGGTCTTCTTCAAGATTAGGAAGGCCTGAAACAATTTGTTTGTACTTTCAAGTCTACTTGTGTCTACTTGTCTACAGTGATCAGCACCTCACTACAACCCATGGTGTGCATTACTTTTCTATTAGGTTTTTAGTTATGTACCAAAGTATTAGACAAATTGAAAGTTTGTCCTGACAATGGTGCTACAAGAAAATCACCAAAACGGTTGTAATTCATCCTGAGGGGGGCATAGTGTGAGTGGTGTTGTCACGATCCTGGAATTTCTAACTTTGATACAATACTATTAAAAAAATACTTATATCCGATCAATTTTTGATACCACCGGGAACTTTTGACACAGCAAACTTAGCTAGTTTTCTTTTGATCTTTAGATGAGGCCTTTAAAAATAATGGCCAGACTTTCTCCCAGAAAAGCTGTTGGCGGGTTGTGGTTGTGTATGTGGTCACTTAAGACGACCTAAGTCAAATTTGTAAGATAGCTGATTTTTGAGTCTTAAAAGTCTGCTGAAGGCTCTTATTAGCTCCAGCTGAACTTCAGAAAGCATTGCTAAACAGAATAAGGACTGTGGATTGTGTCCGTCATATCTTTCTTGTGCTTCCAAATGAGTTCTGTTCAGGCTCCATATGGACAGGAAGAACCGGTGTAGGATAATTCCACAAAGTAAAGTGGTATAAACTGCTACACCACAACCAGGAAATGGTAGCTCTTATAATTTCCTATCTGCTCAGAAAGTCTCTGCTTGGAAACCTTTTAAAAAGTGGACTTTTGGGTAGTTGGGGGCTACGATGGCTGCGACCAGTCTTGTGAAACAAAGAGGGGAGATAATCTAAATTGGAGAACCTGGAGTGCAATGGGAGTTTTGAAAGGGGCAACGGCTGTCTTTTCTTGTCAGGAAGGGGTAGAGGATATGGGGCGATGGGGAGAGATTGGTTTGTCTGGTTGGACTCGGAAGGTTTTGAGCGTGTGTGTGTGTGTGTGTGTGTGTGTGTGTGTGTGTGTGTGTGTGTGTGTGTGTGTGTGTGTGTGTGTGTGTGTGTGAGTGAAGCAGGTCCCTGCCGAACCAGAGAGAGGGACAGATAATCAAGCTAGAGTTGAAGTGGGACTTTGTGCAGGGGCAAAGGAGAATAGAAACTCTTTAATAGATTAGCAGCATTCAAGTACTGGAACGGCCACCAGGGAAGCCAAGAGTTGAGCCATTGTCATACCTTGAATTCCCAATCCTCTATACACCTATACAACTATACTTTTGGGGCTTCACATTCTGCTTTTAGGCAAGTCTCTGTCTGTGAAATGAGGAATAAATTCTCATCTACATAACACTCAAGCATGACAAGTAGTGGGGAGGGAGGGAGAGGGAGAGAGAGTGACAGAGGGAGATAGAGAGAGATGGATGCTGATGCTATTTAGTTTTGGAATGACGCAGGGAACCACATAACGCCCGCAAGGGAGCAAAATAATTTACTTCAAACCAAAGAAATGTATTCAAATAAAGTCCTATTCACATGTATTCAGATCAAATCACTGTTGACAATAAAGCCCATTTAGAATGCAATTTTTTCCTCTCAGTGGTGTAATGCATATCGCTCCCTATGGTAATTCAAAAGAAGATAGCTCAGTTAAGACGGCTCAGGAAAATCAATGATGCCTTTACTGGTGAAAAGAAAACAGATGCATATAAATGAGTCAGCTTCTCAGTGGATTGAAGCATGCATTTCTATTCACTGGCCATATGGCCTGAGATCACGTTGCATTGATATATTCACAATGCATATTTTCCCACTATTAATCACTTATCATGAAGCGTTCTATTTGAAAATGTCACTGGCTTTTCATCTAATAACTTTTAGTTTAGACACAGTGACTAAACATGAGTCACCAAGTAATTAGAGTGAAAAAAGTTGACCAGGTGGGGTTATTACTTCACCGAGCTAAATGGCATCATGTACATATACATCCATAAGTGCAAAGGGGGGGAAAACTCATTTATTCTAACACAGCAATACCCCAAAGTTAATTGGGCAGCATTCTCGTCAGATACTTTGGACATTAATTTGCCAGGCTTTCTCAGGCTGACAAGCTGATAATGAAGCATTGTTGGACAGCAGTTCACCTGGTAGAGTGTTGGACAGACTGTTCTCGGGCTAACAAAGGCA
Source organism: Pagrus major (assembly GCF_040436345.1). NCBI lineage: Eukaryota > Metazoa > Chordata > Actinopteri > Spariformes > Sparidae > Pagrus > Pagrus major. The sequence goes on along the minus strand of NC_133222.1, from coordinate 31,588,414 downwards.
GAGCGGGAGAGAGAAAGGCAGAGATGGAGACCATAATGGGGCAAACGAGCACTATCATGCTACAAATTACCTGCCAGTTTTGGTGTAATCGCTCAGTTGAATCATTATCTATCTCCTGAATCAATCTCGTTCTTGCCTCCTCTGCACTCGCTGACTACTCTTGGCACCGCACCAACCGTCTGCCACAACTTCTTCTACTAGTCTTCCCCAAACTTAGAAGAGGTGTCTGCGCTAGCAATTAGCTATTGAAGTTGAACAACTTTTAGTTTGCTGAGGTTTGTCTCCGGCATGCAGGCAGTGCGAGGGTCTTGCTAGGGACTGTGTGTAGCAGTTGTGATGCTGCAGCAGAAGGACAGGGGCCATATTAATGACTACAGGTCAGACAATGCTCTAACTATATAGAGGTGCAGGCAAACGGTTCTACAGAAGTGGTTAGCATAGCGTAAGTCTGCTAACAATGTATGCTTGAAGGTTTGTGTGTGTAATCACAACAGCACTTCAGGCACTAGAATGTGTGTCAGGAGCAATCTACTGCAATTTCTGTGCGACTGAGGCTTATTTTTGTGCCTGTTCAGACCAGGTGGCAGATGGTGAAATCCTGTTTTGTTTAGCTGTAACTTATAGTGATGGGTCTCTTCCATTAAGCCATATTAGGGAGCCAGCATGCACAATGTCAGAACCCTGATAGTAGCTCACCAAAATAGAACAGAGCCAAGATTTATGTCACTAATTACACTTAAAAAAAATGACATGTGACATGATAAAAGTTTATATCCATGTTGCCAAGTTGTATTCATTTAGCCTGTGTGTGTATGTGTGTGTGTGAGAGAGAGCAGAGAGCAGAGCAGAGCAGAGCAGCCGACCAGATCCATCCCTCTCCCCCTTCACAGCAGGAACTCAGGCCTTAATTACCTCTGATATAAACACAAATTAGTCTGGAACACAAACAGAGACTCGGCTATGAGTAATATCTTCATTTATACCCCATCATGTCCAATTACACAAGATATATCACCTAGACACTAGGTTTAACTTGTCTGCATAGTGTTGGCAGAGGGGAGAAAAACATAAATTGCCAAAAACATGACAGTCTTAACGCAGCAATTTTCCAGCAGCACACCATTCCATCCCTAAAATTTAGATCAAACGATTTCATTTCTGTAAATCCGTGGGCAATATGCATGCATTTCGGTGATGTTACTGTTTCACTGGTGCTGCCACAATGACTCCCAAATTACTCTCAAAATATGGGTGTGTGAAGCGCAGTACAGAGGTGTATGACAAGGTGGAAACATTTGATAAGTGTAACACTACCATACCCACGCAGATATGAGGAATAACTTAATAGCTTTTTAATAGCAACCCATGTTGACTTTATTGTTTGGTGGTGACCTCTTGTGGCTGTAGTAGTTATTATAACAGCAAAGGAGGAAGTCAGGTGACATGGTAAAAAGCGCAACAAAGTCAGCCTAGGGAGGAGGATGTTGTGGGAAGGATGGGTCAAACAAACAAGACTTTTACCCAGGAGATCACTGTTGGGGTCACATGTGAAACCAAAAGTCAACTGTGAGTTATTTATAACTGAAGTTACACATGTAACTAACTAAGTGAAGTTGTCATGGTTTTGGGTTTTAAATTCAGTTATTTCCTGTTTTATTTAGTAGAATTCACACACGTGTCTTGTTGTGACTTTCCACTTCCTGTCTTTGTCTTTTCCCAGCAATTTTTCTTTCCTGTATTCCCTGAGCTTAATCTTGGTTTGTATTTTCGTTCAGTTTTGTATTTATTTGTATTTTTTTGGGTTTGCCCCAGCCTGATTTTGTTGGATTTTGTTGCCTGCCTTTGATTTCTGGACATCAGCTTACACTATTAACACTTGCCTTTTGTTGTAAAACAAACCTGTCTGTCTCTATGTTTTGCTTCAGGGTCCTGAAACACACTTATTTGAACCCAAACCACAATCTTTCAGAACATAACCAAGTAGTTACGTAACCTTTGCTGGTATACAACAATGGTCATGTCAAGCTGGGAACAGTGATTTCCATCAATATTGAAGTCATTGGCAATCAAAATATTCAGTCGTCTAGGTATGAGGTTGTATTGTCTTTGGGAGTGTCAGGCATGCAATATGATGTGGGTGTTGAAAGCTGTCCAATGCACCACAGAGTTGAACATGAACACGAATGGTTATTTTGAGTTGATCATTCACATCCACTCCTGCGGCTGTTTACACTCACTAGACCACAAAACATATATTAATCTGTCGCTGAAAATAGTCCCGACAACTACATGTGTGTGTGTGAGTGATGTTTGATGTTTAAGGAAATTGCTGCAGTTTTTTAAGATTTAATTCTTCAGTGGAAACATTTGGACTAAAGACACAGTGAAAATCGGTATTGAGGGACTTCCGGTTTGGCACGAAAGAGGATGGCAGCATAGGAGAACGTGCTCCCGACGTTTGAGATAAAAACAGCCCACAGCGACTCGAATTCGTAAAGACTATTACCAAAGTAAAGATAAAGTAAGGGGCTTAAGATGCCAAGAACCAAAATCAAAAAGAAAACTACAGAGAGTGAGCTAGAAGAGAGAGACGGAGACGACCAGACATCGCCTGCTAGCAGCGCCATAGAGGACAATGACATGCTAACAGACGAAGGAGAACAAGCTAGCAACGCAAGTCTGGACCTAGGTCAGCTGATACTCAGAGAACTGAGGGAATTTAGAAAAGACAATGATGCGCAACTGAAGGGAATCCGAGAGAAAATAAATAAGACAAACACAAGAGTGGAAGAAGCTGAGGAAAGGATCAAAGACACCGAAACTCGAATACAAACTAATGAGGAAGCAGTAACTGAGATGCTTAAACTGCAAACTGAAATGGATGCCAAGCTGACGGACCTGGAGGGACGATCCAGAAGAGAAAATATTAGAATACACGGAGTCAAAGAGGGATCGGAAGACGACGCACCGTCAATGGTTGTTTTTGTGGAGCGTTTACTAAGGCATAAACTGGAGTTGCCCGAATCAGCTGAGTTACGAGTTGAGAGAGCGCACCGCGCTTTGGTGCCAAAGCCCCCACCAAGTGCAGCGCCACGATCCATCGTTGCCAAAATGGCCAGCTTCAGAACAAAAGAAGAAATATTAAAACTAGCCTGGCAGAAACGTGGGTTTGAATACCAGGGAAACAAAGTAAACCTGGATCATGATTATGCACCTGAAGTTTTGAAGCAACGGAAGGAATATGCAGAGGTGAAATCTGTGTTAAAGGAGAAGAAAATCCGGTTCCAAACCCCGTTCCCAGCAAAGATGAGAGTATTTTATCCGGAGGGAACTGTGTTATACGGCTCGGTGGAGGAGGCGACCAGCGACATGTCAAAGAGGGGATTCCCGGTAACGGTCATCAAACGCCCGGAGACTTTCCTGGAACAGATCCGACATCTCTCGTGGCGCACAGCCAGAAAGACCAGGGGCCAGGTGAATAAAGATCGGACCCGAGACTACAAGGAGAGACTTCAAGCATTCAGACGACAGGAACAGGAGTGATTACAGGACGCGAAAAACTGACATATTATGAGGACCGACGGTGAGATGTTTTTTATTTTTTATTTTTTTTAAGATGTCTCCGAAGAGACAGTTATGGTGAGACGCATAAGGGATTTCTTTATCTTAAATATAGGAACTATATGTGGCAACAGAGACAATTAAAATCGTCGGGTGTTCTATCTGTGCTGTGAAAAGAATGGACAGCGGTCAGACAGCACATGAAGGCCCTTTCTCACCTACAGGTGAGAGAGGCCCCCCCTCAAAGCCCCCCTTTCATCGGGGCTTGCTAAGGGTCATATTGATGACCCCACAGTTGGAAGTCAACATATTTTCTTTATATTCTGTATCTGTTCAAAGACAACTTAAGGTTTTTTCTACAGCTGTCGTTCTATACAGCTCTAATGTTCATATAATGGTTGTTTATTTATGTTCAGGGAGTGTATGGATTGCACCAGGTTATGCTATCTCAAAAGCATCCAAACAAATAGATTATGGCTAGTGGCAAGATAAAAATTACTTCATATAATGTAAACGGCTTGTTAAATCCAATAAAACGTAATAAGATAATAACTAAAATGAGAAAAGAACAAGCACAAATAGTATATCTACAAGAAACCCACCTGGACTTTAAGGAACATGAGAAATTAAAAAGAATGGGTTTTACAAGCGTGTTTTCCTCTTCTTATAAATTTGGACGAAGGAGAGGAGTCGCTATCCTTTTATCAAGCAAAGTACACTTTGAAAAAATATCTGAGATAAGTGATAGGGAGGGACGATTTATATTAGTAAGAGGAAACATCGAGGGGGAACCGATAACACTGCTAAATATATACGCGCCACCTGGAAGTGATATCCATTTCTTCAAGAAAGTTGTTAATATGATGGTATCAGAGACAGTAGGCCTTCTAATCTGTGGGGGAGATTTAAACATACATCTACAACCAAAACTGGATACTTCCAATGGGAAATCACAGAATACGAAGTCAATGGTTAAGAAAATTAATACATTATTTGAGGAGGTCGGTTTAATTGATATATGGAGAGACTTGCATCCCAATCAAAGGGATTATACCCATTACTCCTCACCCCATTCATTATACACGAGAATAGATTATTTTCTAATATTTGGAAGAGACAAAGATAAAATAAACACATGTGAAATTGGGACAATAGATTTAAGTGATCATGCGCCTATAAACCTGTCCGTAGATCTAAACTTACAACCAAAAATTAACAACTGGAAACTAAATTCAAGCCTGCTCAATGATCCTCACTTTAAAGAACAGATGAAAAGAGAGATCCATTTCTATTTAGACATGAATGACAAGGGGGATGTATCCCCTCCCATTCTGTGGGATGCCCTAAAGGCTGTCCTGAGAGGTAAAATTATAGCCATATCCTCCTATAAAAAAAAGATGAGAAATGAGAAATTGGGAGAATTACAAAATAAATTAAAAGAATTAGAGAAAAAACATAAAGAGAAAACAACACAGGCTCTATTGGAGGAAATTACGAAAACAAGAAACGAAATTAATAATTTGACAACGCATGAAATAAAAAAAAATCTGATGTTTCTTAAACAAAGATACTACGAAGGCGGATCCAAATCAATGAAAGTTTTGGCCTGGAAACTTAAAAAGAAAATAGCACAGAACACAATTCATAAAATCAAAGACCCAGTGACTAAAACAACAAAAAATAAATTAAACGAAATTTTGGGAGCGTTTGAAACATTTTATAAGACTCTCTACACTAAAAAGGCAGGAGGCAGCATAGCTGAAATAGATACATTCTTGGATTCTCTGGAATTACCAGTGTTAGATGAAGAACAGAATAAAATAATGATTGAGGACATAACAGAAAAAGAACTAAAAATAGCAATAAGTAAACTCAAATCAAATAAATCACCAGGATCAGACGGCTATACAGCCGAATGGTATAAGGAGCTGAAAGAAGAGTTAATACCGGTGATGCTTCCTACTTTGAATTGGGCTCTAAAGAAAGCACAAACACCACCCAGTTGGAAGGAAGCAATAATATCTGCTATTCCAAAAGAAAATAAAGATAAATTAGAGTGTGGATCATATAGACCTATATCGGTTCTCAACATAGATTACAGGCTATTTACATCTATTATGGCTAGACGACTAGAAATATTCTTACCTAATCTGATACATAATGACCAAACAGGTTTTATTCGAGAACGCCAAACGCAAGATAATATACGACGAACATTACAAATCATTGATCATATCCAAAGGAATAAAATAGCAGCTATGGTAATCAGTATTGATGCGGAAAAGGCCTTCGACTCAGTGAATTGGAGTTTCCTTTATCGAGTTTTACATAAATTTGGCCTACACGAAACTATAATTAAAACAATACAAGCATTATATAATAAACCCAGTGCTAGAATTAAAGTAAACGGCAGCTTATCAAATAGTATTATCTTGGAAAGGGGCACAAGGCAAGGATGTGCATGTTCACCACTTTTATTTGCATTATATTTAGAACCATTAACCCAATATATAAGACAAAACAAAGAAATAATAGGTATTAACATTCAGGGTAAAGAGCACAAATTGGCCTGCTACGCGGATGATATTTTGATTTTTCTGGGTCAACCAACAAATTCCCTACCCAAACTAATGCAGTCATTAGAATACTTTGGCCGACTATCAGGATACAAAATTAACATAAGTAAAACACAACTGCTTAAATACAACTACAGGCCACCAGGTGAAATTAGGAGTAAGTATAATTTAGCGTGGGAAACAGAATATTTTAAGTATTTGGGGGTAGTAATACCGAAGGACCTCACAGAACTATTGCAATATAATTATTCACCGATACAAAAAAAAATTAAAGAGGATATAGGAAGATGGAATCTAATCCCATACTTAAGTTTCAGTTCAAGAATAGACTCAATTAAAATGAACATTCTACCCAAATTACTGTACTTATTTCAAACCTTACCAATAGAAATAAGCCAAAAACAATTTAATGAATGGGACAAAATGTTGTCCAGATACATATGGCAAGGTAAGAGACCTCGAATCCGATTTAAAACCCTCCAATTGACAAAAGCAAAAGGAGGATGGGGCCTTCCTTCCCTTAGAGATTACTACTGGGCAGCACAACTGAGACCTATGATATGCTGGTGTAATCCTTCCTACGATGCTCAGTGGAAAAATATTGAAGAGGGTCTGACTTCCATTCCCATACAAGCACTTATAGCCGATAGCAGCCTTCAAGAATTTATAAAAAATACAGAAAACCCATGGTTCAAGTTGACACTTAAAATATGGAAAACAGTAATAACAGAATACAAATTAGAAGAGGATATTGTGGTCCTTAAATGGTGTGCATATGACACACAATTTGTTCCAAATAAATTAGATATGAGATTCAAGGAATGGACAAATAAAGGATTAACAGCTTTATGTAAGATAATAAAGGAAAATACACTACTGAGTTTTGAACAAATTAAAGAGAAATATGCTCTAGAGGCACAGGACTTTTACCGCTACCTGCAGCTGAGACATTTTATCAGTAACAAGTTGATATTTATATCAGAATCGAGCAAACAGCTGTTAGATGTATTTAAAAGGGCATATGGTGCGAACAAAGATAGAGGTATTATTTCAGGTTTATATAAAGGGCTTATAAACAAGAAAGCACATTCAACCCTGTACATTAAAACAAAATGGGAAATGGAAGGAGGAATAGATTTGTCAGAGGATGAATGGGGAATAATCTGGGAATATCAATGGAAGTGTAGCAGCTCACAGAGTTGGAAGGAGTTTGGCTGGAAGAGCCTGATTAGATATTTTATTACACCTTACCAAAAATCTCATTATAAAGGTAATTCCCCAGCCTGCTGGCGAAATTGTGGAAGTATGAATGCAAATCATTATCATGTTTTTTGGGAATGTCATGTTATTAAAAATTATTGGAAGGAAATACATAAGGCAATACAAGACATTTTTGGGAGTCACCTGCCCTTGCAAAGCAAAGTTATTTTTTTTGGACTCATGCCTGAAGGATGGACAAAGAGAGACAAACATTTATTTAGTATTTTGCTGGTGGCAGGCAAAAAGGCACTTACGAGAAAATGGCTTTCACATGAGAGTCCAACATTGACCATGTGGATGGACATTACGATGGATATATGCAGAATGGAGAAATTAACTGCAGATCTGAATTACAAGAAGGACTTGTTTACTTCACGCTGGAAGAAATGGATAGACTATATCACACCACGCAGACCGGACTTTGACTTGCTTAACCTGAGATAAATAGGCTGTATATGTAATAGTAACCATACCTAACTCCCTAAATGTTCATGTTTTAGTTTTGTTTTTTGTGTTCTTTTATTACTAGAAAAAAGACATTTATGCTGATTTTGTGACGAATATTTTAAATGGAAATAAATGTCATATTTGTGGCAGAATGTCAATAAAAACTAAATTAAAAAAAAAAAAAAAAGAAAATCGGTATTGAGTGATGGACTTGCGCATTTTTAGTATTGGTCAATTAGGGATTTGTTAACAATAAGAAAATATACATAACATTGGCATTGTTTTTTTGTTTCTGTTTCATGATACTAGGTGGAAGTAAATAAAGCATTCCCCAAAAAACACTGCTATCATTGCAAGTCGCCCATACTCTCTAGTCCAAACTTGAAAAAGTCATGATGCGGTCAAAACCAGACAACCCCTGGTGAAGTGAGGCAAAAGCAAGTCAATAAGAGTCGTTATAAAAAAGTCGGAAGACAGGGCAAAGATGGAGAGAATAGCCAAACAGCGAATGTGGGGGAGTGGGGAGAAAAAGGGAGTGGGATAGCGTGTACACAAAGCCCAAGGGAATACAGGGCATGAAGGGAAAAGAGAATGAGGGAGATAAAGAGGGATAGAGAAAAAAATGAAGAGTGGAGGAGTAAACAGAGAGGAAGGAAGGGCTTGCCAGAAGACTCAGGCTTTGGCTGCCTTTGTTATCAGTTTGCACAGAAATGTCAGTGCACTGTGACATTCTCCCCTACAGCTCTCCCTGCTGCCCAGCCTCTACTGTGTAACCCACACACACACACACACACACACACACTGCAACAGATCGCACAACCACGCACATTCACTTAAATTGTGGAAGAGCAGATGCACACATATTCACTCAAAAGAGCACATGAAACCATGCAACACACACAACATATAGTATAACTTTATTTATAGACTCATGCTTGCCTTCAAGACTGCATAGAGTGATTTTTAGAATATGCCTTGGTGCTTGAGGTTGAAGGTTTTGTGGCACAAACATAAATAAAGAATTGTAGCACTGAGCCAAAACAAACACTTTCTATAAAAACATACTCTCCAGCAATATGTATTCCCATAACGTGTGTAACTTTAACTGTGATAACACAGTAAGTTAGAGAGAGTAAAACACTTCTGATCGTTCAATTTGTTAATATAGTACATGCTCAAGTTAAACACAAGATCTCATACAAGGAAATAAAAGTTTCCTATGATACATTTTGTGGCTGTAAAAGGCAAGTCAAAAGGTGAACAATTAATTTTACTGACCTCTGAATTTAGTTTGGCCTCTTAGACCTTTGAGATGAGGTTATCCTGCAACAATAGCTGCAAGGAAATTATTTTTTCCGCACAGGGATTTATAGATGTGATTTTTGTCCTTTTTTTGTGGTGGAAGAGGAGGGCTAGTTTTCTCTGGTATGCAGCCCTTCAAGGCAGTCTTAGGACTATGGATATGTATGGAGTTTAATAGCAATTTCTGGCACATTGTCCAGCAGACCAACATAGTTAGTGATTAGCTGTTGAACAAAGTAGACCATGTAGCAACCAAAGAGTCATATACTTGATTTTGTCATGTTTTGTTTCCAGCCTTTTTTCCACCTGACTTCTTGTTGCTCAATTTTGGACCTTGTATTTTGTGGTCTTTATTTTATCAAAGCTTGCTTGTTATTCTATTACATGCCTGCCTCTGAGTGTCATGCATTTGGGTCCCTTTTTGATACATAACACATAGATTTATCAGGTGGCCAGAAACACAACTCAAAATGAATCATAATGTTGCTTTGTATGGTTTGGTCGTATGATTGGGCAACTGATTGCTTACATGCAACATGCCAAATCAACCTAAAGATGCACTGTCATGATACTAGAGAGAGGCAAAGTCACGGCCCTTCTGCTGGACCACTATGGGACCTTTTTTCAGAAAAAAATTTTTGTGACGTTATCTCACTGACCAAAACCAATAAGCGAAACCTTGTAGACCTGGTTCTGTATATTAGCTAGCTCACAGAACTGGCTAACTCTTTTCACATAACTGCAGTTGTCACCATGGCCAGACTTGTGGTTTTAACCTTTTTTTTTTTTTTTTACGTTTCTGTGCTGAGGTGACAGCCATGTTGGTGTTGGTACCATACATTGAGCGAGGGGATGCAGTTCAATGAGCGACTCACACAAAACTAAAAGGTATTTTACTATCTTTACAACAAACTGTGCCTTTCTTGACTTGCAAAGCTATCTTTTATATCGACAATTCATGGCACAATTCAATTTAAAAAAAGGGTAAAAACCTGTGCAATTTCTTTGTGAAATAAGGTCCCATGGGGCACACCAGAAGGGACAGGACTTTGTCTCTTTATAGGCTGACTTTGTCGATTATGAGTTTTCTTTCACTACTCTTATCTAATTACATGGCAGATTACTTGAACTATGACAAATCCCTTTTGAGGCCTGAGATGTTGTTACAAGTACTAACCATGGTCACTGATGACAACAAGCATGGATAAATGTCTTACTATCTGTGGGCTTCATCTTAAATCTACTACTGCTGACCACAAAACAAATCAGGAACTGACTGGTTGTTAAATATCATTTGAATGATTGATATATTACCAGATAGATCATTGAAGCACAACTGACATGTTGGCTAAGTAGACTATTTAGTACACAGATATGCAGGCATATGCACTAAGCACAGTCTTCAGAGCTGCATCCTTCATCTTATCTCTGAGCTCTATTCGATCTGGCATCCATGGCAACAGAAATACCAAGGAGCTGTCAGTAGATACCATACTGAATAACATCAAACTTCAGCTCATTTAGTTTTGCTCACTTTGGTTTATTCAACTAGGCTATAATCCACTCAGGAAATAGCAGCTTACAGGAAGCTCGGGGGTTATAAAAGCATTTACTCAGTGTCTTTGATATTGATGCTTTTTTTTATTTCAAAATAAAGCACACAGTATCAAATAATTGCATAGAAAACCAAATTCAATTCTATCAAGTCGAGCAAGAAGGTCTCTGGCGGGCGATATCAGATCTAACCTGGTAATATAAAATTAGTTTTTCCAACATTGTGTTGGTGCTGAGCTTGCAGAAGTCAGAGTTAACTTGTCTACTAAACAGAGTCAGGGCTTAAAACTACTATGATGATTCAGGTGTTTTGTGAGGTCTGGCCCTCACTTGGGCCAAACCAATAAGAGATTTTCCTGCTGGGGATTTGTCGTATTTCACTCCCAGCTGGCTCATTTTCTCTACAGCTAAGCACACAGACACTCTGTAAGCATGTAAGGTTGCATGTGCAGTCCGATTGTGAGTCAATCAAACTGTAGATAATCAGTTCTCTACATTAGGTGAGGAATCCACATTATCAAATCATACACATAGGCATGGAAAAAAGAGGAAATTGCCTCTTTTCTCCATGACAATCAGTTTCAATCCTATCAGCTCCATTACTGTAGGATAAAAACATCAAAATGCACTCTTACATTGACTGCATTATTCTAACAGGATTCAACTGTGCAAGTTTGTCAGCCTATTATCCCGTTCTGTATAGCCAGTAATGACATGCTGTTGCTTACCTAACGCATACCATTGCATAAGCAGCGTCTGTATTAGCAATTCATAACACAAGTTCAGTGTGAACTTGACAGCCGCTCACAAATGTCTCTATGGAGAGCTGTGTGTGTGGTTGTGAGAGAATGAGTATGTGTTTGCGACTGCCTGCCTGTTGACTGATCCCTCTTATCTGTGAAGCTCTGGTGGTGATTAAGGTTTATGTCTGTTGGCTTTTTGTACTAATGATGCGAGAACAAACACAGTGAGAACCATCTGAATCTGCGTGCGTAGGGTTTCATTTCACCCTTTTGTGGTATCGCCTGTGTTTTCTGCTTCTAATCATGTGACTGGGACCTACATTCAGCAAACAATCTGTACACTGCATCATGTTCACCCTTAAGACACTAGATGGGTAGACCTCAGGGTCTCTTTTTTTCTTTTCAGTGAAGCAGCTGAACAATGTTCAAGGTGAACAGCGGGAGCACACGGGGTGAAGCAACTGATTTTGGCTAATTTCATCATCAGCGCCATGTGGTGCAACTGTGACTGCTGGAGACATTGTGGGATTGTAAGTAATACATTTGAGGAGGTGTCGTCAGAATGCTTCATTCCTTCTAAAAGCTGTATAGTCTGTCTTAAATGCTTTCTACCACAAAGCCTCAGCAATAAAGAATTTCATGTGTTGTAGGTGCAGAAATGTAAATCCGGATCTATTGGCCAGTATAGCAACCCATTCAACAGCAAGAGCCTAACAGAACATGGCAGTAAACAACACACAGTTTGTCCAGGATGTGACCGCCTCCACAATTCTCACCAAACATCATGTCACATAGCATACCCATTGTATGGGGGATGACAGTTCTTCACACCACAGCTGTACCCAGAAAGAATAAAAAACAACATTTTTTCACACAATTCTTTCCTGTTCTAAACAAAATCAGGACACAAAGATGCACACAAAATCAGCTTGTATAAAGATGGCAGTAGATTAGCAATGTAGAAGTTTTCCTGAAATAGCAACACTATACATTCGAACTGCATTTATTTCAGCCCAGCGAGGGCACAACTGTCACATTAAAATAAAAGAAAAGCAGCAGTGGTGACAGCAGCTCAGAGAACCAACAAAGAAACTGCTGTGACAAAGTGACAAAGGCATCCAAGAGAAATTTCAGATTTACAGTAGAAGCCAGAGGTGAGGTGCTTCTCAAAGGCTCTGCCAGCTTTGCCTCAACATGATTGATTTTGAAACACTTGACCATGAGATGGGATGGGGAGGAAAGGTAGTGCAGAGACTCAAACTATAGTCCATAAAGTAACAATCTGTCAGTACGTATCGATCATCAGAATCAGATAACTGTCCTAAAATGTTTTACAGTGGGTAATATAAAGGGGGTTTTGCTTTCCAGTTTCTTCAAATCTCATATAAAATCTCAATTAGCTGTTTCAGGTGCAGAGAAGAGAACACGCAGTGAATATTTGGTGTTGCTCTATATTGTGTCATATGTGGTAAGTCAAAGAATTTCTGAACTAAATTAAATCACAGTTATTAGTGTTAATGTTTATTTCATGAATGTTTGAAAGACATTTGGCTCAAGCAGGGATTCACTGACTGTAAGACTGTAATGTAAAACGATCTTCAAAGACAACATTAGCATTAAGGTGATGTGTAAAAGAGATCCAAGTCTTTAAAGTTGGATTGCCTCAGTGAGTTCACCAATTTTAAACTGCTGAACCGAAAATTTGCACGTACAGAATTTGTAGCCGCAACAACTACATGTAAAGATTTGTAAATAATGATAGTAGCCTACATAAAAATAAAATGAATGACCCAGTAAAGTAACAAACACCTCCAGGATTTCACTGCAGTGGCAGTCAAGGCATGCTGAATACTGAAATGACAACTGGGTGATTGCAGGGACTCACAATCACCCTTCTGATTGGCACTTTTACATCTGTACCTATGGACTGAGGTTGATTTATCTTTTCAGTTTATGTTAACACAAATGTCAGTAGAATATGCTTAAACTATTTCAGTTAAGGCATGATGCAGCAGGGAGGTGAAGAGTAAAACGAAGATGTAAATGGTATGCTTTCAGCCCTTTCACAGAGGGCAGGTAGTGGCGCAGATTGCTGTCTATCAAACTGCCACAATGTATTTTCTGATACCACTTGGGAAATGCCAAGTTCAGAAATGTCAATCTTTCACAGTTACTCTTATTTACACAAGCCTACTATAACTATAAGGACTGAATAAACAATAAGGGTTGAATAACATTTTTACATGTTTCTTAAGAAAAAATGCCATCATTAGATCCACACGTGATAAAATTATTTTTCGTGTAAAGAAAGCAAAATGAATACAAAAGGTTTATTGATTGTGTTAAAGGTTAACTGAAATGTGAATTAAATCAAATTCAGTAAGATGGGTACTCATGGGAAGCCATTTGTCAACCATTAATCTGCCATTAAAATAAGAGTCTGGAACAAGAAAATGCATTTCTGGCTAAAAATGCAATGTGAACGTTGAAATGCCTGTTGCTGGAAATGCAGAAACTGCCTTCCCAAAAGTTGGGATTTTAACCAGTGATCTTGTGGTCCAGTGCACAGCTGTGGGTTTTGTGCTCAAACCTCTTGGCCACTGCGCCAGACAGCAATGTTTATTTGTATGACAGTTTGTGTTTATGAGAGTTAGATAAAAGTCATAATGCATGAGGGATGTGGAATATGCTTTTAAATGTTTTTATCCTTTTCATGGCTTTATTGTGAATGGACAAGAAAGAGTGAAAGGAAATGGGAGGTGAGAGCCACGGGGTTGATTTGAACCCTGGCCCACTGTGGCGAGGACCCAGCCGCTGTATATGGAGCGCACGCTCTTCCAACTGAGATGTGGAATATTTTAACATCTCTTAGTCCTGTAGTGTCTGTCAAACTGGGAAAGAGAGTCTAACAGTTCCTTATGGTCCTGTGCATGGACATGAGCTCTATGCTCTAACCTCTTGGCCACTGAGCTGGACAGCATTGTGCATGTGTATGTCAGTATGTATGTATAATAATATAAGTTGAATAATGTATGAAGGATGTGCCCGCTTGCACAGTAATTATACTGCTGTGGCTTTGAGACACCACAACAACACACAAAAACCACCTGCTCAGGACACAAATGTAGATATTATCATCAACACAACCAGGCACCGACACCATGCCAAAGATCAGAGGACATCTCAAGTGTAGCAGTCAAGTGTGTGTGTTATTGCTGTCCAGCTAAATCCAATAACAGCCCCGTTCTTACCGCGGTCCTTCAATAAAACAATGTCACCTACCTGTAGGGGACCCTTCGAGCACCTCTCCTGTGTAACGTCTCTCTTTGAAGATGGGCCGGTTGTCATTTTGGTCAATGACAGTGATCACTAGTATGGCTGGTCCCTCGATTATGTTTCCAGCGAAGTCTGTGGTTGAAACTTCCAGCTGTGTGGGAGGGAAGACAAAGGGGTTATTTTCCACAATGAAGATGCTCTTCTGTGGGTGACTTTTATTTACAGGAATCTTCCTGTAACAGTAGGTGGCTGGTTCAAATTCTGTACTGCTCTGCCTCCAGCTATTACAACCATCCCAACAGTTTTCCAATTAAAAGATGGCCACAGTTAAAAATGGACTTTATCTTCCCTGCAAACATCACGGCAATTCACTGCATATCGCTCTATAAATACCAATGATGCTTAATAGCTGAATTTTCTACATTTGTCTGAAGACAGATAAACACAGTCGCAATTAGTCCATCTTTGCTGCTGGTGGTGGGCAATTTCTCTGGATTGCAATAATAAAATTATTTGGTCCTGGTGCCTAACAAGTACCCGCACATTTAATACAAAGTACCATAACATCTGCTGTTAAATAACAATTTGGGTATTTTTAACTCAACCTCAAACATCAATGCAGCAGAGATTATTGTGTTTGTGATTATCTGGTGAGAACTTTTCACTACATTTGGTCCATTTATGTTCTTTTTATTACTTCCCCTTAAACCTGACTAAAACGTTTCCTTGCATATGTATGACTTCAGATTCCTTTACATGCACTTATAGATGTACAAATGAAACCTATTCAGTCCTTCACCTCCGTGGACCCACATCACATATTTCTGAATTCAGCTTCTCCCTACTTTGCAGTATTGATAGTCATCCCCCCTGGTTCACATAGGGGACCACATCAGCTTAATAGAGTATAGTGGAAATACTTTGCATGTTATCAATTCAGCAAACAGGAAGCCTGTCCAGTCTAGTCAGTCTACCTCTTTTTCTGCTTTATTACAATGTTTTCTACCTGTCCAACACTTGCCTGCATGTTGGGCTCTACCATGGACAATGGAGGGTAAATATGTATGCTCAAACTGTAAATAACTGTTATTGTGTCAAAATAATTAAAATGAGGTGAATTTTGAAGAGAAACTTAATAAGTTACAACTTCATTTTTTTTTGTTTTTGCGAAACCTACAGTAATAGATTGTAAAAGTAGCTTACAGCTCACAACCCTAACCCTAGACAATTTGTTGGTATCATTGTGCTATACCAACTGATGTGGTAATGATAATATTTAAATAAAGACTTGGAACAATGTTGTAAAAATCTGTTTAAGCAACAGATCTGAAAGACTATGGCTATATTGAGACTGCAAGCCCAAATCAATTTGTAGTCATATTCTGATTGTATCCAGATTGATTTTAGGGAGTCTGGACAGCAAAAAAAACACACTCAAAATGCAATTTTCACAAATTTGATAGTCAAAGGACAGTCATGCTGAAATAAATTATCTGCTTGTTTGGTGAGCAGGACAATGGCGGACAGTGCATCTTCAAGATCTGATCTGAGCAACAAATCTGATTTGTCTGCAGTCCACAGCCGTGCCAGCAGCTCTGTGACACTGTATTTAGGCGCAGCGGTGCTTTGAGCACTGTGCTATTGTCACCATGTTAACATACTGACAGTGACAATGCCGACACGCAGCTGTTTAGTGTGTTGACAGAGTTGTCAGGAAGGAAAGACAAAGAAACACTTTCAGGTTCAACGCACACATCTCTTTTGCACTCCTGTTTCTTGTTGACAAACTCAGCATGCTTGGGGCTAGTAGCTGGACATATGTCAAAACACAGTGTTAACAATGCATAATGTTAACTAAAACTGGACAACTCCATGTAGAGCCATTTTCTCACTAATAGCAGGAGCATGCAAGACTTGAATTCATAAATACAAGTAGAATCACAAATTGGCCTGACAAATGATTGAACTCACAAGAAAACAGGAAAGCTTTTCCTCCAAGGTGCTACAGGCACACTGTTACAATAATGGGATGGCTTAGTGTGATTACCAAAGAAAATTAAACCGTAGTTGAGAGAACTGCTTGTCTTGTTTATTGAAGAAAGTTTTCCCTGCAGTAGTCTCTTTTGTTTACTATAATTAAACACATTTATGTATCAGAAAGAATATGGTTTTAATTTTAAAGCCTTATATCTATAATTTATAGAGACTACAGACTGGGAGAATGTACTGTATATACCTACAGATGTAACTGCACTTCACAGCACCAACTGCTACATTGCCACTGCTACTTGTCGGAAGTTTAGGATTAATCTAAGCATGTATGCTACTAGAAATCCTATCTGCAGATGAAGTCAGCGATCTGTAACCTATGAATATACCGTATGTAATGACATTACCTCCATCTCAGTCTTAATCTGTGGCTAAAGAGATCACTTCACTTCCTTTATTAGTGCTGGAGCAGGGCTCTAAAGATTCATCAGAGTAAGGTAGAGCGAGGTTCCTCCTTTATCTGCAGCATCACATTACCAGCCTTTTCCTCTCCCTATCAGTAATGCATGACATCACGCAACCTCTCTATCACATGGGTCATCCCACTCATCTCTCTCTATCTCACCCCTCTGTCTTCCACTTCCTTTGTCCTCCTATCCGTCTGTCACCACGGAGCCTGGAGCATATAGTATAATGGCACACATGCAGCTGAACTAAGTGTTTTAGGTGTTAGGAGCCTAATGGTTTCATACATCATCTCATCCCACTCTCTCTCTCTCTCTGCCTTGAGTCTATACCATGGGAGGCGTTTCATGTGAGGGACCATTTCCCCCTCTGTCTCCACCCGGCAGAACTGCTGACTCTCAAGGAATAGTGTTCTCAGCCCCATATGTATTTTCATCCAATCCACTGATCATCTCTCACACACAGGCTCACATACTCTAAGGCATATATTATCCGCCAGAAACAAGCACGCAGGGATCTGCATGGCACAAGAATTATCGTGCTGTGCCAACAAGCGTACCATATGTACGCATGACTTACTCGCACAGACACAGAGGCACACACATTAACACATGCACACACACTAGCTTTTCTTCTCAGCATGTCTGAGTAGTGAATGAGAACATTAGCTGTGAGGTGCCGAGCGTCGGCTCATTGAAATGGGGGATCGCACCAGCGTCACAGCAATAACCTGTTTGGCAGATGGGGGGAATGCATAATCTAAATACACATCGTCTCACAGCAAAGGAAATGCTGTGATCTTTCAAACAAAGCCAGCCATGAATAGCTTTGATTTGCATGACTTTCTTTGAACTGTACGGTATAACATGCAAATACCTTCACCCCGATTCCACGCTGCATATATAGCACATGCTGTAAACGGTTTTGAGTATGTATTACATTAACGATGATGAAGGAAAATCATATTGTTTGTTAGTATGCAGACTAATGTGGCTTCATGTTTTAAGTGTAATGTTAATGTTGAAAATAGTTATATAAACTTAATTACACATGTTGGTGAGACAACTTCAGGAAATTATCAGAAACAAGAATAATAATGAGAAGACTAAGAATAATAAGTGTGACATTTTTAGAAAAAATAACTTTGTTAAGTTTAATATTCATAGTTACAAAAGTTACAGTTATAGAATGAATTTGAAAATTATTTCAACTGATGGTATCCTCAATGTTCCTCAACACAGAAACACAGGCGTCTCCCAGATAATGTTTCAGTGCTATAGGTGTAGATCATGACCAACTTTTTAGTTGTTCCCACTTTGTGTTTTCAGAGTCAGAGTCCACAAGCATCAACAGCTGTTGCTGTGAAGAAAAATCACATGAGAGGTGCTAATCAGAGCTGCAGCGAATTCAAAATTCTTCATCATTGTAGCTGGGAACAAAACTCCAACACCAACACAGCAAAGCTGCCAAATTCATCCAGATTTGACACTGAATCTGAAGTTGAATTGATTGAGGCTCCTTGACTGTTGACTGATTGTATCATTTCTCTACAAAGTGTTACATTATTGGGTATCTCCTACCAAAATGCACCTTGGGAGTCATAATTATCTTCTCTACCTATGTCTTTTGTATCTTTTACCTTTTACCAAAGAACCATATATCTATTAAAGCAGTCACTCAACAGAGGTTTGTGCCAAGCCATGGAGGCATCATGACTGAGTCACCTATCATTGTCTTTGTGTACGATGAATGGGACTTTTACTTCGGGCACCGAAAGTAAGTCGTCCCACTTCACAACTCTGTTGGCCCCAGTTTCAAGTTTGATCGATGTACACATACAGTACAGTCAGAAAGTCTAAGACCAGTAGTCAAAATACTTCATACTTAAATATTTTCGATTAGTTTCAAATGTAATACTGTTTTTTCAATTGACTTTTTTCCTCCTTTTGCTTTAATGACAGCATGCACCTGAGCAGGCATGGACTCAACAAGTTTGTTCAAAACCTAATATCTCATGTTATCCCCAGAAGCTTTGTAGGACACTGTCAAATCATGCTTGGATTACATGAGTCATCATGTTATGCACAAATTTGTGGAGTCCATGCCAGCATGAGTGCATAAGTGGAAGATACCAACTATCAAAATATTCTGAAATATTCAAATTGTTACGCTTATAATATGTAATGAAAAATGTTTATTACATTTAAAATTAATGCTAAATAGAAGTATTTTTAGATAACATATATGTTTTTATTGCTAAAATTGTATACTATCAACATACAGTGTAGACTTGATATCATACAGTATATGACGTGGAATTGAGGCAGAGCTATTTCTTCTTCTGCTGCTGCTTCTTCCCTGCATTACTTTTCATTTACTACCTATATATATATATATATTTTTTTTTTTTAAAAATCATCTTAATTGTTCTCACTGTCGCTCAGCAGTGTTTTGATGTAACTGAGCCAAAAACCACAGTGAAGCCACACTGAAACTCTACCCAGAGTATATGTTAAACGGCTATCATTTATATTTTTATACCTTGTCTCAAAAATATAATCTGTTACTCAGAACAGTTTTCTTAGCCTGCAGGCTTTATGTGAAACAGTGGGTATAATTAAATAGCCGTCCTTGCAAGCAAAAATGTGAATACTCATCAAATAGTATTTGGTAGTAGCAGGATATCTTTTCTCACTCTACACTCATCTTGGCACTGCTATGACTGTAGGTGCACGGTCTCCTCTAATAGCTCTATTTGTACTCGAGTACAAAGAATCCTCACCAATCCTCGCTGGTTGGATGCTTGTGCAAATCCTCACCCGTGCACCCTTCCTTTCCTTCTTAGAGATCTTTGCATAATGGAAGACTGCAGAGAATATGTGCACCTTCTTTTTCCTGTGCATGACAGACATAAAAAGGGTACAAGAGATACATGTTTTTCCGAATATATCGGCCTGTTAGCATGGGAATATGTGGAATAAGGTCTTTTGAGACAAAAATCAGCCTCAGGAATATAGCAGGCATAAGTTTTACTGTACACACCACCATCATCAGTCACTTGTACCTCTGGGGAGCTGCCAATGCACGAGAATTGAACAGTCAAACTTAACTAAGGAAGAAGTCCTGACTGAATTTTAGAAAATGCATAAAATATCTCTATTCCGTGCTTGTTTGTATGTACACTATGCTTAAAATTGAATTAATGTTATTGACTCTAAAATAATGATGACGCAGTGTGTGTGTGTGTGTGTGTGTGTGTGTGTGTGTGTGTGTGTGTGTGTGTGTGTGTGTGTGTGTGTGTGTGCGTGTGTGTGGTGGATTAGTGAAGGAAGTTTAAGTCAGACCAGAGGCGTTGCATGCCTCACACGCCTCATCAATTGCCTGTTAGCAAAATGAGGAGGCTATTTTGTCTCTAGCACGGATGATAGCAAAATAGTTCCTCAAGTTGAAAATTAGCATGTATGTGGCAGTGATTTCACTGGCGGGAAAATTGCTTATTAAAGGCAGGGAGAATTGGAGAAGATGGGCCCTGCTCGTGCCAGATCAGCGGCGCTTGGTCACAGGGGGAGATGATGAACTATTTGACCATTACCTCTGTGTTTATTAGCTGACCTGGCTTCGTCTTCAGAGTGCAGAACTGTGACTGTGAGCCGTCTTCTCCGTGAACATTACGGGTCTCAGTTAACGCAACTCTCTGCTGCAGTTTCCTCTCACTTTCCTTTTTGCTCTGAGACTGTGGGGGAGAAACTCGAGCAGGGCAATTTTCTCCCAGTGCTGAGATCATTATCACACTTGGACCTTGACACTTCTCCATGTTAGAGAGGTTGTGGTTTGATTTCAGGCCAACTTTCATTCTAAATAAAGGCTGCACTTATTCGTTATTCACACACTACCCATGTAATTATGTATCATGAATACACCATGGATAATTTGGACCAAATGGATGGTTAAGTATGATTTCCTATTGGTGTTGCTAGAAAAAGGATTCTCTCAATCCTCTAATTGACAAGAACCATTTACTGGTCTGGTGCCAGACCTCATACATTTATGCTCTTTCACACCCTTGGTGAAAAAGGACTGTGGCTCGATATTCTTCAGTACTGAAAGGACTCTGAGCGGTGATTATTTAACATGCAGTCATCAGGAATTAGGGAAACATAAAAAACAAATTTCTCAGTATGCCAGAGACATGATGACGTACAACTGTATCTGAACTGTCCAAGGCTGAATAAGAGCAATAACATGATTTTATTCTGAAATTCACTGGCTTTGCTTCAAGTCAAATTTACAGTAAAACCAAATCTCTCTCTTTTCATTTCCCCTGTCCCCAAGGATACCTTCTACTGTAGCTTCAAGTCTTAAAAGGCCTTTGTGCCAAGATGAGAAGCTAGGTTGATTACAGGGAAGGGATCTACTGTAGGCAGAGGTGTGAGCTGAAGAGCCAGTCAATTGGGTGCTTGGCTCATTGTGGCAGAAGTAGAAGGAAAGGTAGCTCAGCTGGGGCGGCTTTATCACAGCCTTAAACACAGACAAGAGGAAGAGTGAAAAGGGAAGCGGAGAAAAGGGGGTCGGGTCATACATATGGAAGCGTCTCCATTGCCTTCCACTGCCATCCTCTCATTTCACATTCACTCAGCATGCAGCTCCTCCTGAGCCATTCAAGTAGTCCTCCCTTTTGCTGGGGTGGTGAATTCAAAGGGGCTCTGCCTGCCTGCCGTTTTCTTAAGATCCCAGTGAAACTGCTCTGCAGTGGCTTCAAGGTGAATAAGGCAGCCCGCACCTCCAAACACTCATGTGGCTCTGCCTTTATCAACAGCCTGCTCTCCAGCCTGCAGAACCCCCGGTCCTGCCCTAACACAGTTCAGAGGGTCCCTAGGAGGGAAAGCTTTCCCTCCCCTCAAACTCTCCTCAATGCTCCTCCAATGCACAGCAAGGGGGGCTTAATCTGATCACCGTGAAAGTTGCTGAGCTGCTTTATTGTGCAGCTCCAGCAAAGTGAGTTTGATTGGTCAGATCTGTATGCAACCAGAGGGTGGATGAAAAGTCTGTATACGTGAAGAGAACGTCATACACAACTCCTTCTAAAGAACAGAAAGGATAACAACAGAGAGATGTTATTTCTCCTCACATCCCCAAAGGAATTTCACTTTTTTCTCTATTCCTCTCAAAGAGTAGCATCAGCTTTCCTAAGAAACACCCACTGGGACACGAGAACGTTAGTCCACCACTCTTGTACTCATCTGCTGCATCTAACTCAAAAACTTGAATAATTCTATACCAATGAAATTAAAACATGAAGGCAGGCTGTCAAGAAGGAAACACAGCTGCCAAGTGTGTTTCATGCTCTCCCCATAGCTCTCTCTGGGGTTGGGTAAGAGTTTTCTGAATCAAACGCTTATTTTCTGCAAAGTGAAGCCACAACTTTATATAATCAAAAACTCCCCAAACTCACAAATTACAAGATTAGGGCTTTGGCAAAATAATGTTGGTCACGCTAGATGTCTCTCTAAGGATGGCAATGTTGTTGATGGTCAGTTAGTCTACCACATTTCTCCAGACTGAATTATGAGTATGAGCTGATGTGGTGGCAAAAGTAAAATCAAAGCTGTTGTTGAAGCATCTGGAGTACAGACATGGTCCGGGGCTCTTTTTAAAGGCTACAGTTTGAATTTTTTCCCAAAAGTCAGAAGCTCTGTAAGTGCTTCTGGCAGAAATCTATAGAAGTTTGAACACAATGAAATATTTATTATTTTTTCTCACCTGAATTTTTTTGAGGCAAAAATAAGCCTGCAGATGACCAATACTATAACTACCTCTATGAGCTGAAATACACAATGTGTCAATGCACAACAGTTTTCCTAAGAAAATATCCAGATCCCTGGCAAAGAAATATGTCACTTTGTGATCTCAAAATACCCCTGCCTGAGAAGAACAGAAGCATAAACTCATTATAGTTCTTTATTGCCTTATTTACACTAATTTGTGCATACGAAATAGTCTAAATAAGTGCTTAGGTGGAAAGACTTTCTATTCAAAGGACAAAATGCATAAAACTATATAAATTTGGAGAATATCCAAGTATAGGCCTGAGAAAACCGATAAAAACTACATATTGCTGAATTTGAAATCTCATCGGCTACAAGATGCATCAGTCATTTGGTGGCTAGCGGGTAAGTGGCTCAGGAGAGAGGGGAGGAAACAGAGAGTGGTCTCCTCTCTACGTGATCACCCTTTGGCTGTGGTAGACTCCAGGGCAGGCATAAAAGTTCATATTTGCTCAAATGAGCTGTCGATCAAACACTAGCTATCTCAGGATCTGTGGTATTAACAATAATGGCATTTTGCAGTGAAATGAGAGGAGTTTTAGACAGATAAAAGCATGTCGCTATTTCATTGCCAGTTATGCATGGAATACTATGCTTTGGACTAAATAGTTTACTGAAATGGATCCGCTGGATGTTTGGGTATAAGAGAAAACATTCACAACTCAAACATCCAGACGCATCATTGGTGAGTTGTCAAGTCTTGTAATAAATAAAGTAGTTGTGTTATAATTAGGATACCTTGAATACATGTATTTGTCCCACATTGTTTGATACATGATGTTCAGCTCAGTCAGTGGTATAGTGCAGGGTATAGTGCATGTTTCATTTAATAGTGTGAAAGAACTGAAACTTTCGTCCTAAGACTGGGAAGGCCTCTACCTCTGACAGGCTAGTGCTTGTCCTCTTGGGCACGTGAAGTGATGATGGGCTAAGGTTAGGTAAGATATCAGGGGAAGCCAATCAGAGTAGGGCAGGTCATGTCTTCCCCATCCTAGGAAACAAATATCGTCTCCCTACCACAGTTGGAGAGGATGCAGACAACAACAAAGACGCTGCCTCTTTGACTACATCGAATGAAGATGTCAACCGTAGTGAACACTGTTTAACAGCAGTAGGACCTTGTTAATAATAGTCAAGTCTCAAAATGAATAATAATAAATAAAAAAAATTGGGGCATAAATGAAGCATATACTCACTTCTCCAGGCACCGCTGAGCTTGGTAAATAATTTGTTTCAATTTGGTACACAGCATGATCAGAATAATTATTATACTAGTCTTTTACTGTGTTTATGATCCCAATAAGATCTAAGTACTCTAAGACATGAGTAAGGCCCATCTTACACTTAAAACTTTACATTAATGGAGATTTTTGTTGAAAATGAAATCTCAGCTCATGAAATCCATTTCAAAACAACCACCTCTGAATCTTAACATGTAGATGAGAATGGCTCTGCGGTTTTACTCATAGTTATAAAGTCAATGTTAGAGATTTAAAAAAACCCAGTTTTCATCAGCAAGAATATCTTGGAAAATGTGAATTATTTCCCCAAAAATACGAATGTGTCTTACAGGAGCCAAAACTGCTCTTGGAATATTGAATTGTGTCATATGTGGATTTCATGTGTGTGTCCCTTTATCACGGAGTCACTGATCTGAAATGTTCCTCATTACATCAAAAGAAATGAAGCCCTTAGAATGTCAAAGAAGATATAAATAGATGGTCTTTGGAGGAAAAGAGATTGAACAAAAGATGGAAGGTGAAAAAGAGTGGGGGAGTTAAAAGTATAGAGAAGATAGAAAATGATAGAAAAGATCTTTCATTCAGCTGGCCGTCTGGCAAGATAAAAAATAATCCTGCTTCTGAAAAGCGTTGAAAGAGTCACAAAGGCTCTCCCTGGTGTATCACCGTACAAAATAGCCCCCCTGCTCTTCTAAAGTATAATTCAATCTCCTTTTGTCTGGTGCTGAAGGTACTGTTTGGAGGGCTGGTGGAAAGCTGGGCTTACCAGTCTGCTGCTGCCTCCATCAAGCCTTTTGTAATGTTTTATATTTGTCCTTACAGGATATGGCGTTCTCAGGACTTAACTATTCCATTAACAGGCAATTACTGTATGGTATTTAATTTCTCTCTTTGAATGCAAAGACTGTTGTAAAGATATGTTGGAAAAGATGATGGAAAAGCATACTGAGTTTCAACAGGATGTCTATTCAGAGCATATAAAGTTTATTTAACAGAAACCCTAAGAACCGACGAGTATTCCATTCAGATTTGCTGGCATGGAAAGCAAAAGATCGAAGTGGTGACTCCCTACCCTTGAAAGGGTCATTAACTCCTAATTTGTGTCCATCCCTCAATAATTTATATTCCTTTAGTATCTAAGGGTCCACTGATTAAAAGAAGATTAAAAAAACAGCAAGCACCGGCCAATTGTCTCTGCCTCTTCTGTAAGGTTTCTGGTCACTGTCGAGTCACCCTTGATCTGACAATAATGTTTTCTAGAAGTCATGGGATTCCCCAAACTGAATGAATACTGCACATCCTATAAACACAAACAAGCTTAGGTAGCACAATCTTGTTATAATTAAAATATCTGCAGAGACTAGGAACTTTTCCATGGGCAAATTTAGCTAGCACTTTCGCAAACCTCTCATGTAAGCTAGCTAGTAGCACCATGTGCGCTGCTCACTGGCAGAGCTGAAGGAGGATCAAGGCTGAATAGTTTCTGTGTGATCCAAACATTTGTACGATTAAAGTTCTAATGTATGTCATGTTCATATTGTTGCTAGAGTGTGCGATTGTAGATACGATATGAGATATGAGATTGTATCTGCAGATACCCATAATTTTCTGTGTGTGTTTAATGATTCTACAACCAAAAGAAATGACCTTCAGCTGACACTGGAGTCACAAAGCAATAAATGTTTTCATTTTTAGATGGCTTCTCATTCTCGGCAATGAATTTGTCTCTTCTTACTGTATTTACTTGTTTACTTCCCTCAGGAATAATCTAGTGACCAATTTCAGTCCATTTCTTGCCGATTGTGGTCAATGTCAGCCATTTTATAGTAGATAATGCTGAAAGTGTTTCTGTCTCCAGTCTCTACCGCTGAAAGTGGAGCTGCCCTGGTACGAGGGCACAGTGTATTAGGGGTTGTACGATGTGGCTCAGCAGGCGGCAGACAGGCTGAATTAGCAGCGGTAATGCCGGAGGCTGAGCAACAGGGCACTCACTGTTTAATCAGGTTATCTGGGAGTGGGGGCACAGCAGTATGTCTGCAGGGGTTTGAAGGGGGTTTCTGGAAGGACAGCAGGAGAGTGACATAACTCTCCAAGTTAAATGATCCTGACCTGAAGGAGGGCTTAAAAACAGCAAAAAATGTTTAAACTTTTAGGAAAATCTCTCTGAAGTGCACTGGAAAAGAGCTTCAAAGACGGTTTCTTTTTGTCACTCAGTTTATTTGAAGTTTGCTTTAAATGGAAAGACACTAAAAGCTGTTTGAGAATCTAAACAACAGATGCAAAATTGACATACCGTCTACTATGTCTCTGACACAAGAAGAGAGCCTTGCACACATAGTTAACTAGAAAATTATGCATGTGAAATAACAAATTATAGAATAGAGGAATTCTCAGTGGAGCGCAATGGTGTGTGGCAGTGTGGTGTGAAAGACTTTTGGTGATATTTCTTAAAAGTAAGAGCTATTATGGTGGCTAGAGGGTTGTTTGCTCAGGGAGGTTGTGGTGTTGATGGTGTGTGTATCCTTTATCTCTTGCCCACATACAGGGACTAAGTGCACATCAGGGCTGTTTTCCTGTGTGCAGGGCAGCGTATCCTGCTCTCCAAAGCCCAGGAAATTACAGTCCAGCCAAGCAGAAAACAGGAGTGGGATTTGGACAACAGGCTTCACCTGTCTCAGGCCTCGGGCTCATCAAGTAACACCTACTGTAAATGAGGATGGCTTAAGATTGCTGTATGAAACAGTAGTGTATGTCTGTGGAGGTGTGTGGGCGTGCGTGTGTACATGTTATGAAACAGAACATGTAATACATATTGTTTATGTTCATTTCTTTGTCTTACTTCCCTTTGGTCCACTGTTCTTAGTTCTCTCTTAATGTAGTCTTCCCTCTCTCCTCTTACTGAGGCGCACTGAACGCAAATTATTCATTATATTTGGATGTTTTTATTAGCAAACAGAAAAACTGTGTTAATTTGGACAAACAGTACGGACCACACTCCGAGCTGTAAGCCCTTCACAAACAAAGTGCTGTTAGTGAAAGAACCATGTGAACTGTACCTTAAGATACACCCTAATAAATAACCAAAATGGCAATAGGGTAAATATTCTTACACCTATTTTCGTTGTAAAACAGAAAAATACATACGGACACCTTCTGAATTAAAATTTTGCTCGGTCACCAGACGAACAAGAGCCTAATTGCCTCGTTAAGTCACTGTAAAATACACCTCAGAGTCAATAGAAACTCACTAAAACCGTCATAGTTAGTCTGTCCCGACTATCAACAACTCCGCTTCAGTCAAAATAAACCCTTAATTCACCGAATACTCTGGGGCTTCACTGAGTGTTGTGTGGAGAAGACGGGGTGGAGGTACAGAGCGGCTGTTCACTGACAGACGGCTGCTGTGTGCTGTGGAGCCCTGAAAGAGAGAGGTGGCGAAAAGCTGCTCTGATCCGGAGCAGTTCATGGGCGGGAGGAGAGTTTATTTTTTAAACTTTTGGAATTTGAAAGTGGATTTAAGTGGATTTTTGGCTTTACATGCTCTTTATCCCTGCTGTCTCTCTCTGCCGTGGCAGTGTTGTGGCTCTCACTCATTCTTTGGAGACAGAACATTAAACGAGCAAAATAAAACTAGGATTACCTCCAAGAGCACCAGTCAAGCTGCAGTTTACACTGATGTCTGTTCAGACTCATATATAATAAAAACTTTAAAGGAATTTAATAAAATGTAATGAGTGTAGTTCTTGGCAAAAACGACTATACATATTGACATGTCTGATGTAAATGAGTTAACAATTTCCAGTGAGAAACATGCTGTCTTCAGCTGATAAAGAGCTTCACCACATGGTGCAATGACAATCAGCTGAAGCTTAATATCAGCAAAACCAATTAGCTTGCGTTTGACTGCTGCTGTATGTCTATCAATAATAATTTCACAAAAAAAAAACAACTAAAAACAGTTAAACTCTCATATGTATTCACATGCTTGGTCAATAAAGCTAATTCTGATTGAACACAAAGAAGCTACAGGAAAAAATGACGATGTTGCAGTGGAGTTTACCATGGACCTCTTGGATATAAAATGTCAACATTTCATCATTTTATCCTTCTCCACACTTGAAATTTTCTCACAATTAGTGTCTGAATTCTTGAGTTATGGCCAAAAACGTGTTATGTGAGGTCAAAGTGACCTTGACCATTTGCCTCTTATAAAGAATTTTCAATCAGTTCAGTCCAAGTGGACTTTTGTGACGAGGTTGAAGAAATTTCACCCTGGAAAACCAACTCGTGATGGAATCCAATCACCAAACCTTTGTTTCTGATTGGCTGTCAGGTATCCACTGAAATCAAATAAAAACCTTAAAACACGCATCACATAAGAATAAGTTAGTAACTGAACCTAAAAGTTGAGTTCAAGTTTATTTTCTCTTCTCACATGTTCACCCTTTCTTGTTCTTTCCCCATTATTCTCTTTATCTTGCACTTTTTTGGCGCTTTATAAAATACATGTTTCAGTATCATTTATCAAAAATCCTTGTCCTAACATAGGAACATGTTCAAGGACAGTAATGCTTCCACTAAGCTGATTTAGGTCATTTTCTTTCCAAAGGACCAGCGAACAGCCATTCTTGGTCATCCACATGCAATATGCACATTGATAAAGCTATTAAACTGGCATGTTTGTTGTGTGGCAGGGTTGTGAGAACAGTGAGTAGGAACTATCTTAGATCTGCTGATTGTTCCTTTAAACACATCTGAATATATGTTCATGAAAGGTTTAAGAATGTTTTCCTTGCCAGCTGGCTTCATTCTGTTTTCTATACTGGACTGCTCATGAAAACTTTGCCTTGGTTGATCTAACGTTTAGGCCCTGAAGGCTATTTCATATATTCAAAAGGACGTGAGTACACATAAAGATATACACACATTGCCAAACAAATGCACAGAGTACTGCATCTAACCTCCAGAAGGGTCAACTGTTTCTGTTTTCACCTTTAGTCACTCTTCCACCACCTCAGCAACATGACGGATTAATCAAAAACCCTCTCTCTCTGACACCACAGCTGAAGGAAAAAGCCACAGAGGAGCAGCTTTAAGCTAAAAGGACAGATAGAGAGGGGAGCAGTGACTGTAAAATTTGATTAAACAACAAAACCATGTAGGCATCCATACGATCTGCACCGTGTGCTGCAAGGTTGTGAGGATAAAATCCCGCCAAGTCATCAAATTAGCAAATTGTGGGAATTAAGTGTTCTGTACGTCTGCAAAAATATAAAGCCTGAAGCAATTTAATGCTAACACTGTTAGGAATGTTAATACAGATCTGCCCTGAAATGCTTAAACTTGCATCTTTGTGCTGTATGTGTACTGTGTGTAAAGAGAGGATTAGTATATAGCTGTTATTTTTTGGATGAAATGTATAGAGAACAGTGGAGCACCGTAGTAAGAGTAAATGTCAGGGGGTTTTAGGGACTGAGGAGACCAGAAAGCTGTTGACAAATCCCTTATTCATACCCTTTAATCCATTGCACTTCACACTACTGTACACAACATATAAGTAACTGTTAAAAGTGGTGAAACAGTTTGACAAAGCAGATAAATGATAGACTGTTTTGTTGCCATGGGCCATAGCTAAAGTGTGTGTCTGCTGTGCTTGTAGTGTGGATGTGCAAAGAAATGTATGTGCTTTCCTCAGGATGTGACGCTCCTCATCCTCAATATTCCAACATCAATAGTTTATCTTTCTGACTTGAATATTGTTCATTTATTTATTTATTAGTCTGTATTGTTTTTTTTATTTATTTTTATTGTGTATGTAGCTTAGGGAATTACAACAGGGAATAAATTCTACACATATTTGAACATTGTAATGCATAATGACAATTAAATTAAAACTAGAATCTCTCTTTACTTGCTTTATTATGTCTCGGCCAATTTATGTTGCTTAATGATGGATCACACTCATGCTTATATTTAAATCTTCCAGTTCTAATACTATGCTATTAAATTGCATGCACCAGTACTGAAAACAACCTGCCATCTTGTCAGAAACAGAATCGCTTTTATTGCTAAGTACGTTTTCACATACGAGGAATTTGCTGTGGTCTGTTGGTACAAAACAACAAACAATACTAAAAATACTTAAGAGACACGATGAAAATATATAACATAAATAGAGTGTGAATATAAATATAAATAGTGTGAGAGAGTGTGACCAATTTTAAAGTAGGTGAAGACTGTCCAGATTTATCCATTAGTGCAAAAACTTGACCTGGACCTGGATTGTGCAAGGTTGCAGTAGATACTGATATGATATACTGCTGTGCAAAATAAGAGTGTCTGGTGAGGGGAAAGTCTCAAAAAGTTTGTGTCCGGGATGGGAGGGGTCGGCAGCCATCTTACCTGCACGTCTCAGGGTCCTTGAGGCGTGCAGGTCCTGGAGGGATGGCAGATTGCAGCCGATCACCTTCTCAGCTGAACGAATTATACGCTACAGTCTGCCCTTGTCCCTGGCAGTTGCAGCAGCGTACCATATGGTGACGGAGGAAGTGAGGATGGACTCGATGATGGCAGTGTAGAGGTGCACCATCATTGTCTTTGGCAGGCTGAATTTCTTCAACTGCCGCAGGAGGTACATCCTCTGCTGGGTTTTTTGATGAGAGAGCTGATGTTCAGCTCCCACTTCAGATTCTGGGAAATGATGGTGCCCAAGAAGCGGTAAGACTCCACCGTGTTGACGATGGAGTCACCCAGGGTGATGGGGGTGGGTGTGGCTGGGCTCTTTCTGAAGTCCACAATCATCTCCACTGTTTTTAGAGCGTTGAGCTCCAAGTTGTTCTCGCTGCACCAAGTCACCAGATGGTCTCCCACCTGTAGGCTGACTCATCCCCATCTGAGGTGTGCCCAATCACGGTGGTGTCATGATTTCAGGAGCTTGACAGACTGATGACTGGAGGTGCAGCTGTTGGTGTACACGGAGAAGAGCAGACGAGAAAGAACACAGCCTTGGGGGGATCCAGTGCTGGTCGTCCGTGAGTCAGGGACATGTTTTCCCAGCTTCACGTGCTGCCTCCTCTCAGACAGGAAGTCTGTGATCCACCTGCAGGTGGAGTCGGGCACACTCAGCAGGGAGAGCTTGTTCTATAGCAGAGTCAGGATGATGGTGTTGAAAGCAGAGCTTAAGTGCACAAACAGGATCCTGGCGTAGGTTCCTGGGGAGTCCAGATGCTGGAGAATGTAGTGGAGGGCTTTGTTCACATTATCATCTACAGACCTGTTGGCTCTGTAGGTGAACTGCAGGGGTCATTCACAGCATATGCAAAATTCTATACATTTTAGTGTGGTCATGATACTGAAATTTGTATTTTTAATACAATAATTGGAAAAATATCGATACCATACCATTTTTGATACCACAGGGAAAAACTGACTCAATTTTTTTTATATATATACTGCCCCTTCAGCTGCTCTGCCTTGAAAAACTTTGGACAGATAGCTTTACTTGTTGTTAAAGTAACTGCTAATAAACTGATAACCAGCAGCTTCTCAATGGACAGCTAAAAACCGGGGATGTAAGCGACCTCCAAGAAGAGTTTCGTTGTTGACAGATACTGGTAGCTTTGTTGCTACAGGAAACAAGTAACTATACTGAAGCAACTAGCATTCTATTAGCCATGATTGGATTTGGATTGCTGTTCTTGCAATACACTGTTGAAGTGTGTGTGTGTCAACTCGCTGTTGGCCAGAAGAGAGAGCGAGGAAGCACAGCTGGTACAGATGTATCAACACCATAGACAATGAGAATTGAAGCTGTTTCAAATATTCAGAATCGATATGTATTGTAAAATATATATTTTTGACAGCAGTAATTTATTTAAAATCTAATTTAGCATTGTTAAACTATCAATGTTCTTATAACTTTGACCTTGAAACAAAACTGTAAACTAAAAAATGTCACTATAAAGAGACAGAGCAGAAGCCACAGCCACAGTCATTTCCATGGGAGTGATCCATCAAAGGATGCCACCGTCTGATGTCTGCGCTGTCAAAAATAGGTAAATATAGGTAAAATGTTTGGCTCGATTTTTTCAGTTTGACAACCTCGCCAAACTGTTTTGAGGGGACAGCTTTTTCACAGTTTTTGAAAGCTATAAAGATATTTCAAAATCTAAAATTCTAAACAGCTGTCAATTCCCAGCTTGGCCTTTGTAGAGTGAGATAGGTCCGTATGTTTTTTTTTTTTTAGTGAGCCCTTCCTTTGTTGCTGTTTACTGTGGCTTGACAGACAGAATATAGGGAGTATGGTGCCTTCTTAGATCTGCTGTCAAAGGACATCACAAGATTGGATGCTGCAAGCGGCAACACCGGGCTGTGAGGCAAAAGGCCAAAAGAGAGTAAATACTAACACCAAACTTTGGGATTAGAAAGACTTTTGTAGAAAACAAGTCTGATTTTAAGTGAAACTATTAATATAACGGAGGATTCTGACAACAAGGAGCTTCCTGTATGTGGAAATCACCAAGAAACACAGAAATTTAAACTTGAAAATAAGCTCTACTTGTAGCTGTATCTTTTTTGTCTCTCTTAAATTCAGGCATCTCTAAGGTGAGCACGTACGAGGGACCCACCGCACTTATTGTTGTGATGACCTACATTACTGAGGGTCAACCCTCTACCTGTGTAAACAAGACTGTTATTTATCGCTTCACGTTCTATCCGTCCTCTGTTCTAAGCCAATTAGGAGTTCTTCCCCGCCACTCTCGACCCGACCCTGGCTTGTCATAAGCGCAGTGATAAGCCCCGCACACCTCTCCCTTCCTCTCCATTTTCCATCTCATTAACATTCATTTTCACCCTAATTGAGCTTAATAAGAAAATAATGTCTGACATTAAATCCTTGTGAACATGTGGCCCAGCTGATCACTGTGTCTGTTTGTTCTTCCACAGCAAATGTTTACTTTGTCTAGGCCTTATTGTTTGCTTTGCTTGTGGTTCCAGTTATAGCCATAATAGCTGTTTAGTATTCCCAGTTTCCATCTGTCTTGAGCTGGCCCCTTGCTGTTGTTATGCTCAAGTTAAGAATGTGCTTTTCTTGAATGTGTTTTACCAAGTTTTGCTTAGTTTGTACTTTCATTTGCAACAGTGTCCTTATATTTTAAGCTGAGCCTCCAAAACTCTGACCACTGCATTTAGACAGCAGAGCAGTCAGCTTTATTGATTATTTTCTAAGCCGGTGGTGGTATTATTTTGATATACAATGACCTTGTGGGGTGGGTGAAGCATTTCTTTGCCAATATCAATCAATCATCATCATACCATAAAATAGGGAGAAGAAGGAGGGCAAGGAGTGGAAGGAAGTTTAGGGTCTGTTGAATATAACCTTGGTTAAGTGACACATGGCTGTATGTTGACAAAGACACTTAAGAAAGTCTGAGTCCACTCCCAGCCGGCTGCACAGACATGAGACTGACATATAACCCAGAGTGTGAAAAGCCACACTCTGAGGACACAAAGATCTGTATCCTAAACATCATCCACCATATATCTTAAAGAAACACCTTAGAGGAAACATGATGGCCTTCTACATGGATAAAAGACTTGACATTTACTGACATTTTCCTTCAAATGTTACCTTCAAAAGTATCATGGGCGGACGATTCATATATTAATCTAACATGCTTCTTGTATCTCAGTGTGACAAATCTGTGAAATTGTTAAATAACATGCCAGAAAAAAAACATGTCAGTCTTTCATATACATTTACCAGTAAAGCACTGAACATAACCCTGGGATAGTACTGTATCACCTTACAAGGTTTTATGAATCACCAGTCACTAACTTACAGCTTTTTGTTGCAAACAACTTCTGCCAGAACGGGATCAGGGACCTTTCAGATTTGGACCTGCATTTATCTGATGACGTCTAATTTTTGTTATGGTTTGGGTCTCGGTTAGTTTGTTGTAAATGACATTTGTCATGTTTTACTTTCCACTTCCTGTCTGTTTTTTTTTTTCATTTTCTGTGTAAACCTATGATAAACTTGTTCATTAGCCCTTGTGTATTTAAGTCTGTGCTTTTCCTTCAATCTTTGATGGTCGATGGTTCATCTGCAAACCCCTGTGTCTTCTGTGTCCCCACATTTGTTCTCTGTGGCTTCTGGTTTGTCCTCAGTTTTGTATTTCTCAATTGGTTTGTTCCTTGGACTTTCCATTGCCTGCCTTTTGTTACTTGTATTTTGAACTTTGGACATCAGCTTATCATTAAGGCTCACTTTTTGTTCTTTTACCTTACTGCCACTGTGTCTTACATTTAGGAACCTTTTTATAAAACCAACAAATAACAATTTTTGTGTAATATTTTATAGATATTAAGATATTCTGTTCTTGTATTTCCCATTGGTTGCCTATTTTGAATGCAATTTAAATTTGATTTAAGAGAGAGAGCGAGAGAGAGAGAGAGAGAGAGAGAGAGAGAGAGAGAGAGAGAGAGAGAGAGAGAGAGAGAGAGAGAGAGAGTGTCGAGAGAGAGACAAGGACTCTAAAAAAGAAGGGAGGGTCATTAGGTCATCGAATTTCGCTTTGGTGCCAGACTGACACAAAATGAAAGACCACACTTCAGAGAGTCGTTTTTTTAATGATTTATTTTTTCCCCCAAATGATTGGCAGTGCTGATAATATTGTGGTCAAAGGGGGCAGGTCCGACTGATTTCTCCTGATGAGACTGCAATTACACTGCGAACAGGAGCCTTTCCTACACAACATCAAGGTAGGAACAACGTGTCGATGAACATACTGTATTCTGGAGGCATTTTCTTCATCAGAAGTCATACGATGTAGATACTGTATGTTGGGTTTTAGTGTGTTTCTCCATGCATCTCCCATAGGCTTAAATACAGCTGGCAGCACAGTCTGGCACCAAAGCAAGATCCAGTGCCTTAATGACCCTTCCTCTTTTTTAAGTTCCTTAGTTCATGGCTGAATTAGTGTGCGTGTGTGTGTGTGTGTGTGTGTGTGTGTAGGTGGGGAACAATCCGTAGTACTGAAATGGTGCAAGGAAATGAATCGATAGACAGACAGATGTCTTTAAGTTACGCCTGCTTGCCCTCGACTCTAATTCTATTTGAACCCATTTTAGAAACCCACAGACAGAATTGAAACAGGCAGCTTCAACAGGGTATATCTAACATGTTTAAAAGTTGGGTATTTTGGTGTTTTTTGTTTTTTTTTCATATAACAGTAAAAGACCCTGAACTCCCTGTCTCACTTTGCCTTTAAAATGGCTTTAGAGTTATGGCGATTTCAATTTATCTCTGAATATTTCATGTTTCATCCCCACACAAGCTATAAGGTACAGTGGGATGAGGAGACATCCTTAATGAAAGTGACTGGGACAGCCATGCGAGGAGCACTGAGCGCTGTAAAGTGGTGCAGTCTTCATTCTGCACACAGTGCTGAACCATCGTTAAAAAGGTGAAGCTACATATGACAGGAGACCCTAGTTCTGAGTTATGACTGAAACACAGACTCACTAATCTCCTTATGATAAGAGGGGAGGGAGTAGAATACCAGACAGGCCTGGTTGTGAAAAGGAAGTAACGCAGTGAGCTAATGTGCGTAAAACTTGTGTGTGCTAGTCAACATGCGCACATGCAGTATGTGCATAAAGCGGCATACCATCTTGCCTTCAGGGATTACAGCTATCAGGCTGGAAAAATGATGACCATTAGTGATGGCATAATTGGTGTTAGAAGCTAATTCACTCCAGGATATTGAAACAATGGCATATTAGACCGGTTCAGTTTTTCCACAATGATGGAATTATTTAGCCATTGACTGAAGCCTTCAATTAAATCTGTGAGCTTTTATGGTCAGACAGTGAAGGCAAAATCACTCAGGAGGAGGATTTTAGAAAGTGGACTAATTTCAGTAGGGTTAACAGGCAGACACATCATTTGGTCTGGTTGAAATTGAAATCCACATCCATGTCTTATTTAAGGTAATATTATGTTATTAGTGATGGTCAGACTGGTTCTTTAAAGGAGACCTATTGTGCTTTTTTTCCCCTTCAGTGTGTCATATAGGTTCTTGTGTATAAGGGTCTTAAAAGTTAAAAGGCCCAAAGTCTGTGCCAATGGAAGCTTCTTTCCCACAGAAAACACTGCTCATGAAATGCCTCATCAATAGTCCCGCCTTTAATTATGTGACTTTGTGACATCACACTACGTCACCATGTCAAACATTTGAATATTAATGCAAACCTGCTAGTTTGGCATGAAGGAATAAATTTAGCACAGTTACTTACTCAGGCGTGTGTGAGCTGACCAATCAGAGCAGAGTGGGTATTCGGGAGGGGAGCCTTAAAGAGACAGGAGCTAAATCCCCCCATTCAGACAGAGGGGGAATACAGTGCTGCTGCACTGGACAGTATGAAAAAACGGATTTATTTTTTTTTTAGCATTAAAGCATGTAAACCTATTCTAGTAGTAACCCAAAATAAAATTATGAACCTGGAAAATGGGCATAAAATGTCTCCTTTAAAGTAACCAGGTTGGTGTGGTCCCCCCCTCCACCAGTGAGTGTGTGCAAGTGGTGAGTTTGCAACATTTTACAAGCTCTTAATGTTTTTCAGTCTAATATAAACAAAAATAAACCACTCACTGTTCAATGACACAATCATGTAAACACAAGCAAAACTGCTATCACAAACGACCCATACAGTCTTTTTGGTCAGAATCAGCTACCCGGCCCTGCGGGTTCTGCTCCATTAGTCATACTGCAGGTTTGTCCACTGTGCAGAGCGAGAGAGTCATGCTTGCTGAACGACTGGAGTCAGAAGTTTAACCCAAAGAAGGGGAATCTTGTAGAGCAATCCAAGAGATTCATTCACATATCTAATATCGCTAAATGTCATTTTAAGTTTCTCTGCATGGTGTTGATAGATGCTGAGATGAGATGATCATATTTCATCTCTTTACTCATAGTCATAGCCGGCGACCTTTCTGACTGACTTTCAATAAAGTCTGTGTCTGTTCAAACCAGAGCAGACCCAGTGAGTGTTATTCAACGTGATTGTACAGCAGTATTGTACGGAAACAAGAGTGAAATACAAGTACTGGACTTTAAATAAAAAACAGGCTCCAACACTATCATTCATGTAAGAAAAAGAAGCATCATCTCAGGCTGCAATGAAGCCAAACAGTCGCGGTTAACAGCATTTCAGGAGCCTTCACACTGTGGAAACAGCTAAGTAAAAGAAGATAAGGGATTCAAAGTTAAATCAGCTACTTCTGGCAGGTAATGTACTCGGCAATAAAAAAATCTGTAATTGGCTGTCCTAATAAATCATCCTTATCTTAACAAATAATTCTCTGATATTGAGTTAATCTACAAGTCTGTTAGGTCTGCAGGTTTTTGTTTCATGCTCTCCAGATATTTTTCTCTACTTGTGCACCTTTTTTCTTCTTCTTTTTTGTCTTAATCTCACTCCTTGCATTTGATTCAGCTCATTCGTTGTGTCATTAAATATTTCTCTGCTGAGCTGAACTTGTCCATGCTGAACACAGTGAAATCTTAATGGAGAGGCTCCCCAGACCCTCATTCTCTGCTCTTCACTCTTCTTCTCTTTCCTCTTTTTCCATTTCTCCCTTCGTCTGCTTCCCCAGAGTTTCACATACCAACTTTTGTTATAGCCAACAAGGACCTAAAACTTTATATTTCTGAGCTCACTACACCCACCAAACTCAGAGGATATTATAAAAAAACTATTACCTACTTTACTCCGTAATTAGATTGCACATTATTTGCAGGTTGTAAAATGCGGGTAAACGCTCTGAAATGGACGTTTGGCGTCTTTCCCATTCCCAGGAGGCGAGTTTCCTGTTTTCTCCTCATCTACATGTGCAGTACCAATCAGGCAGCTGACTAGCTCCACATATATATACACAGATTTTTCTGACATGAAACGACTTGTGAGGACTAACCAATCTGCTCAGCAAAAGAAATGCTATCTTGGATGATGCTTTCTGTGGCTGCTGTAGTGAAAATTTGTCAAGATTTAGGCTTTTTATGTAACCTCAGTTAGTTAGTCGCCCCTTTTAATTAGAAAATGCGCCACATTTGCGGCCAGGTAAAGGCTGCAATCTGCCGTCTTGTCTATGTGAAACGGTGGTGTAATATTCCTACTTTTCAAAAAAGCCGCCACTGGGGTAGGCGTAAACATGTGACGTGATGTGAAGCACGAAGTTGGGCGTGAACAGTGACGAGTGATCTGTTTATTGACGATTCTCTCGGCTGTGATGGTTAGCATCTCCCGGATCTCAGCGGCTTTCCAGTTGCTCATCTTGACGTCCGCGGATGAAGTGATGAACTGACTGCTGTGATCAGCTGTTTCCTGCTTTTAAAACTCACGGCTGTGGGTCGCACAACAGTCATTGACACCTGGGCGACGACTTGGATTTACATAGCAATGGAGGTGGCAAAAAGTGTACCCTCCTAGGCGTCATATTGGCAGACCAAAACAGACCCCCAGTATACCACGGTCTGTCTAAATTCGCGGACCTAGCCGCAAAAACGACAGCCAAATTGGCGGATTGCTGTCCAGTATAAAAACGCTTAGTGATGTGCTCCTTAGCTTGAAAATAATGCTTGGCTATTACTGGAGGTGGTAAGCTAGTTGCAGTTAACAATTACAGCCTTCAGTGTTGGGCAGATAAACACTGCAGAATGAAGACTGCACCACTTTACAGCGCTCAGTGCTCCTCGCATGCCTGTCCCAGTCACTTTCATTAAGGATGTCTCCTCATCCCACTGTAGCTAACGGCTTGTGTGGGGATGAAACATGAAATATTCAGAGATAAATTGAAATCGCCATAAGTCTAAAGGCATTTTAAAGGCAAACCCATTCCTTACACTTTTGAGCTTGTGTATTGATTTGAAAAGAAAAGAAAAAAAGTCAAACCCCCCAAAACCTTTATATGCAGAGTATTACTCTTATTACAAACACATTCTCACCGCTTCGGCATGTGGAGAAATTGGGGAAAAAGTTTGTCTGGCCTGGTTTGGTTTAATAAATGGAGATGTCAAAACTCAGAATGACCCATTTAATCTCATACTCATGGCTCACACCTGGCTCATTATGATACTGTAAGGATTGATGTGGCATGTAAATATGTTACTCCTATTACATTTGCTTGCGTAATCCTCACAGTGTTATGGACACATTATGGTGTCAACCATGTTGGGTAATGTTACTTTTAAAAGTAACTCATTACATTACAAGATTTCTGCCATTAAAAAGTAACTAGTAACTAGTATCTACTGAGAAAAGTAACATGTGAGAGTACTATAGAGTTACCAAAAACACCTTTGTGACTTGTTGCACATGCCGGTTATATTGTCCAGATGGCGTGTAGCCAACTGTACAAGTATCTTTGAATGTATTGACACTACCGTCATTTTGTAGCCTTCTTGACGACTCACAATCGGTAACTCCGCAGCCTAATAATAGGAATGACAGATGCAATCTAACATTTACAGCTCTATGTTTGGCTAATAAGCTGACAGTGAACTGGGCAGAGGCATACAGTATAAGGCACAGCTGTTTAAATGAAAACAATACACACAGGCTCTTATAGCCTGGGATATGATGTTTAAAAATGCAACAAATGAACCCGTAAACTATGAGTGCTTACATAGAAACGATAAAAGTACCATGAAATAAGATGCTTCAGGGATTTTCCTTTATTTTTGTGGCAACAAAATGAAAGGAAAAGACAGCATCTTTTTACAGTAATGGATTACTTTTATGAAAAACTAACTAACAAATTACTTGAATTGCTGATTCCTAAGATTATAGCACTTTTTCCAGTCTACTGACCGCTCAAAGTGCTTGTCACATTCACCCATTCACACACACTTTCATACACTGATGGCAGAGGCTGCCATGCAAGGTGCCAGTTGCTCATCAGGAGCAATTTGGGGTTCAGTATCTTGCTCAAGGACACTACGACATGCAGCTGGGGGAGCCGGGGATCGGAACCAGCAATCTTCCAATTACTAGACAACCCGCTCTGCCTCCTGAGCTACAGCTGAGCTACAACAAGTTACTCCCAACACTGGTGTCTCCAGAGCATGGCAGTAAGAAGCACTGTTTCTATCACATGTCTTTCGATATGAAGAATAACACACAGCAGCTGGTGTCTTTTTATATGTTGATCTAGCAGACCATTCTATCTGTTAACCACATTATTCATGGGATGCAGCTCTGTGACTGGGTGTGAAAGGTGCTTGTAAACAACCTGAATCCAACCGTAACCACTGAATGCCAATGTCCCGGTTTCACCATGCATGTAATAGTTCACAATGACACCAGAGGATGGAACAGTAAAGAAATTTGGTGAGTATATGTGTGTTTGCTCCTCTTGCCCATCCTCTCTGTTCCTCTCCTGCCAGCAATCATCTCACATCTGTTGGTATTTACAGAGTAAATTATTTTTGAGTTTTTACAAAAGCCAGTCAGCTTATCAACAGCTTGCATCCAGCTGAACACCCACGCTCACGTCTGGTTACAAAAAAAAGGATAAGATCAATTGACTTACTTAAAAAGTAAATTTCTCTGCCTCACCCTCTCCCTTTTTGTTCCAGGGGAAATGGTTTCGTCAGACAGACGACCCACAGGGCAACCAACTCAGAAAGCACCTCAAACAGGCTGTAATGTTCTTTTATCACAGAGGAAACCACCAACTTCTAGCCGATAGCATCAATTTAGCCTCGACAAAGACGAAGCCAATCCTCTCCCAAATAACACAGCCAATATGTGTACGTCGAGTTCTGAAATCAAAGTGCCCTTTTACAAACCAAGCCCTAACTGTTTGTTTTTTGTCCATATGCCAGTATGCTGAACATATGCTAAATTTGAAAGAGATCCATCAAAGTAAATTATGTTTGAACTTTAGATTGTCGTGAATGACTTGGACATGTTGAAAAGGAAATAAACAAAACAGAAACTGTACTACAGTACACCAACACTGACAAGGAAACAATAAATCTGTCACAGAATCAGAGAGGGACTCAAAGAGTGCCCAGGTGGCCTGAAAGGAGAGAAAAGAACACACACAGAGACACAATAAGCACCAGATCTAACAAAGGTGCACACACACACACACACACACACACACTGACCTGGTAAGAGTCAATGGCCTCCCGGTCCAGTGAGCGGCTGACTGACACATCTCCTGTGTCTATGTCAATGGTGAAGAGACCTTTGGGATCCTGGTCAGCACCTGGGCCTGTCAGTCGGAAGATATGGTTCCCCGACTTCTCATCTCTGGAAATCAGCTGCAGACACACACACACACACACACATCAAAAACTCGAACAATTGTAAGCTTTCCCTCATTTAATTCAGACTCAGCCTATTTCCTGAAGCAAAGATTTACTGAATTAATGCTTCTGTTTTTTGTTTTTTTCTTTCTCCGAAGTGCAGCAGCGTACTAAAAAACACTTTTTATTAGAATTTGTTGACATATATTTGAGCAGAAGGAGCTTACTGCGCCTTGAATGGTGATGCAAATCCCTGATAGCTAGCAATTAAAAATGTATATCAGACAAGACTTTGATTTGATTTCATCCGTTGGCAAATTCAACTCGTGTAACATAAGAAAGTGAGCATCATCTCCCTGAGCAGTGGAACTCCTGCTGCAACCACTTGTTATTGCATGGTAGGATTTATCTTTTAAGGAAAGTGGAACAGTTAAATAAATAAAAAAATCTGCTCCTTAATAATTAAGTTAAAATGTTCTGTAGATTATCATTTTCCTCATGATGACTTGATCTGAGGAAGATTTAGAACCAAACACTGTGAAAATGGCCTCATGCAATATTGTGCTGCTGCCAAGTTAGCTGGCAAACAATCGTATTCTTTCAGACAGGAGTGCTCTGACCCTGGGACTTTTTGGATAGATATACTCACATGAGACTGCCGTTGCCAGCAGCATCCAAAGGTACCAGGCAACAGGAACGTCCAGGTTTGTAAAAGAGACACACAGAAAACACAGCATGTCAGATTAACATTGCACAACAAGAAAACAGACAACAACACGAGCCACAGACCTTGTAGATTTTTGCAGAATCTGATTTCAGGTCAGATGTGAGAGTGCGAAGCATGATAAAATAATAAACCAAAGTAGCCAAAAGTTGGTGTGTAGACAAACCTTATAAAGTTTTGGACTTTATAACAGAATGCCTACAGCAGACATTTTGACCCATCATAGCTAGAAAAGCACAGGTGGAAATAATAACACTAACCCAGTGACCCAGTGGAAAAGGGTTTCTTGACAAGTCAACCTGAAGTGACGGATGACTGAGTGAAAGTGGTTCAGAAGGACAACCTAACCGATTAAAAAAAGCCCTCATGGACCATCTTCTACTTAGATGAAGGTCTTGCAAAATAGCCTAGCCTACTCACTCATGATTGTCATCATAATGGGATGGAAACATCAGTGTAGCATTTTTGTCTCTTATAGCGGTTAACAGCTGATCATTTTTTACATTAATTGTAATACCAGTGCAAATATGCCCAAATATAAGGTAGTTTTATTAGTTAGTATTTTGCAACGTAGTTCCAAGAATTAAGCCCTAGTCGCATGGAACCAGTACGACCAGGGACAGTGGCAGACTCAGGATGACAAGGGCAAAAACAAATGCTTCACTCCTGAAAGTTCCCGTACAATTGCACCACATGAAACACAAGCATGGGGTGGTAATTTCTACGTCACATGAGGTCCCCTGGTGATGCTAGTCCCATGCGAAGTGGACACAATATGAGAAGATGGACACCACTTTAATGTTTGCACTGTAAATATGTAGCTGGAGACAGAAGCTGGTTAGCTTTGCAGTAGGACTGGGGGAAAAAAAATGGAAAAACTACAACTAGTTTGGCTTTGTCACAAGGCAAAAAAAAACCTGACCAACATCTCTTCCAAATCTCACAAATTAGCGGTATGTTATGTTTGTTTCCACTCCACAGATCCATTTTCCACTCATTACTCTAAGCTAAGCGACTGCAGTCTTATGCTACAAAGGCTAGTTACTGTACAAACAAAAAAGTGCAATCAATTTTCTCATGTAACTCATCTAAAAGGTAATATGCATATTTTCCAAAAGTGTCTAACAATTCATTTTGAAAAAGAAACAAGGATTTTGACTGACATAAAAGTATTTTGATAATACAGATCTTCCATTCAGTCCATGTTCAGTGCCAGACATTGGGATGAAGCACTAAAATGTTTTCTAGTGGTCTCTCGCACACCCTCAAATTAAAGCTTAGTGTCAGCAATCACCTTCATAATCATGCTTCCATCATGTCCAATGTGAGAACAGAGCCAACACCACAACAATGTGTCACTGTCTAAATACTTACAGACTGTCTAAATGCCTTCAGCTGCTGAATCCACATAAACAGACAGAGTTGTAACATCTGGGACATCCTTCTGCAGCTTTTGTTTGTCAAGGATCTAAA
Source organism: Pagrus major (assembly GCF_040436345.1). Classification (NCBI taxonomy): domain Eukaryota; kingdom Metazoa; phylum Chordata; class Actinopteri; order Spariformes; family Sparidae; genus Pagrus; species Pagrus major. The sequence goes on along the minus strand of NC_133222.1, from coordinate 31,544,660 downwards.
TGGTCCCCCCGCACTGTGTCTCATGATCAGAGGGGTGCCATGAGGTCACCTTTAATGAGAGCAGGCTTCCATGGCTTGGCAGCTAAATTGAAGGCCTTTCTACTCCCCGCTTAAAAGAGCATGGGAGATGAGACTGCAGCGCTACAAGACTAGACCAGACGAAGCTCAAGCCCTTACAGCCTCTCCAAAGCTCTTGCTATTTATCTCCATGTCCTACTTCATCTTTTCCCTCTGTTCCCTCTCTCCTCCCGGGCCCCGCTTGTTACTTTGTCCACTCTTGCTCTTCCACTAAGCATGCATATCTCATTCATTTTGCACTTCTCCGAGCTGTATCCGTCTGCGCTGACTCCCTCTGCTATTTTTTTTTTGGTTGTTGTTCCAAATGATGAGAGGAAGAAATGTCAAAAGTGGAAGAAAAACATAAGGCAGTGAATATTTATAGATAATACCCTTACACTGAATACATTTCCTCTCTTCTGTCCTCTGCTGCTCTTGTCTTGTCTTTGGTCTTCCCCTTTTACTTTTTTTGTTTTTTTGTGATTGTTGCGGGCAAAAATCCTTGATTATGCGGCACGTTTCTTTAAAAATGCGATGGAATATGCGGGATATTTATGCAATTTTATGCGATGAAATTGCGGGAACTTGCAAAAACTGCGGTTTGATGAAAAAGAAAAAAAAAGTGATTCCCCCAACACTCTGTTACTAGGCTCACTAGGCTACTACCTTAATGTAAAGAGTCATTTATAATGACTTCCTATGATAAACAAGCATACTACATCACAGAAAGTGCTGGGAATAATTAAGTTCTCATCTTGGTTTATTTCAGACCTTAATAAACACATGGCTCAAACTTACAAAACGTCGACGATGATGACGTCACTTCATAACGTTCCCAAGGCAACAGGAGGAAAATGGCTGCTCTTGTGTGAAGTAAACGCAACATTTTTTCAACTTTCTGCGAAGATATATGTGACTTTTTTGCAATGAAAATGCGGGGATTATGAAATCATGCAAGCCCTGCATATTTCGCGCATTTTTCGCGGAAATCAGCGATTTATGCGGCCAAAGTGCGGCGTCTTTGAAAAAATGTGGCCCCCGCATAAATGTGCGGACTTTGGCTGATTATGCGATCGCATAATCGCGTTTTTCTGGAGGGACTGTCTTACTGTAGCTTTGTTCTTGGAGTTTTTGTCTTTATCAAGATATCAAGGTTACTTTTTCTTATTACAAGTTGTATTAGCAATCCAGTCACCAGAATAAATGTTAGCCAAGTACGTTTCTGTAAAACATAGATAAGTTCAAGCTGCACATTTCTTGATGTTGCAACTTTACATTTGTTTAGGTTCAATTTTCTATTTCTCAACACGGCTGGAGATGGCCAGACTTTCCATGAAAAATATATGGTTTTGGTTTTCACAAATATGGCTGGAAAAGTCCAGAGGTCTCCTTAAAAAAAACCTGGCTTTGGTCATCACAAACACAGCTGGAGATTGCCTGACTTCCTGTGAAAAATATCTGGTTTTGGTCGCCACGAACACGCGTGGAAATGCACCAAGGTCTCCTTCACAACACTCGTTTCTGTCACCAGAATTAATGTCAATATGGTATGTAGCCTATGACAAGTCAAACTTGGATGTATCTGTGGTTTGCAGAAACGTTAACTGCTAACATTATGTCCTAGTGACTTGGCTGGTATAAGAAAGTCCTAATGACGCAGCACAGCAAGTCCATCACCGTGTGTTTTCCTCATCTTTTTATCCCCCTGAGGGCATGGATGTACAAAGCCTACCTATGCGCGCGCACACACACGCACACACACAGGTGCAATAGCTGTCACTCAGGACAGAGATATTTCTGAGCAGTAATCACAGCAGCTGCCAGCACCTGCTGAGAGTGCCAAACTGGGTCGGATCAAGAAAACCAAAAAAAGCACTAGGTGCTATATTAGTTGGATTCACAGATGGCCCTGCGTCAAACTTGGAAAGAAGTGGGGGGGGCGGATATACAGGAAGAACGTGGGATCGGAGAGAAAGAAAAGTGAGAAAGGAGGAAGTAGAGAGTGCGAGAGAGGGAGAGATCGCTGATAAAGACACCATAACTTCAGCCAAGGAGTAACTGGAGTGTCAGGAGAAGTTTAGTGTGATTAGGAGATGTCTCTGTGGGAGGAAAGGGGTTGATAATCTTCACTGCGTGTACATACACACTTCCATGCGCGCTTGCATAAAAAACATGCACCCAGTGGTTTTGTCTCCACTGAGTCTGTCTTCCTCTGCTTGTGTGGGAGGACTGATGGGAGAATCTCACCTCTTTCTATCAGCTCTTATTATCAGCCGAGCAGACATGAAAGACTGCAGGGCTCATGATACTGCGGGAAGATGACAGGAGGTGTGGCATGGCTCGCTGAGAAAATGAGCTGGCAAACAATGGGTCGGCACTGGAGTGTGTGCATGTGTTTGTGTGTGCTGACTTGTGGATACATACACCTCCTGCTGTCTGTGTGCCTCTCAGGTGCGAGTAGGGGGCATACACACTTGTGGTAAAGCAACACAGGTGTGAACAAATATGTACACACATCTTCTCAGAAATACAAGGAAATTCAGATGTGTGTGTGTGTGTGTGTGTGTGTGAGTGTGCATGCATATGTGTGTCAAAAATAAAGCGGAAAATCTGCTGTGTGAAGCAGTGTTTGCCAAAGAAAGTACAAGTTTGTCCAAAGAAAACATCGTCACACTGAATCATTATCATGCAAATTGTGTATACACACAACACACTCCAGACCAACACGCACGCATTCCATGTCCTTGTGTTTTTTGAGGGAGATGAGGGAGTTAGTGCGTGCGTGTGTCAGTGTGTGTGTGTGTGTGTGAGAGAGAGAGAGAGAGAGAGAGAGCGAGAGAGAGAGAGAGAGAGAGAGAATGCAGTAGCATCCCTCAGTGGTCCTTCTGTTATCCCTATCAAGGTCAAACAGCCAGCTGCGAATGACAATCACTGGCCATGAAAGGACTCCTGGGACCAGGCCAGGCCTAGTGTGTATGTGGAGAGAGAGAGAGAGAGAGAGAGAGAGAGAGGGGCACTGAAGTGATAGACTGATTGTGCCTGTGAATGTGAGTGCATTATCGCGCGTGAGACCCTGAGTGTACAAGAATGTTTGCAACTCTGTGTGTGTGTGTGTGTGTGTGTGTGTGTGTGTGTGTGTGTGTGTGTGTGTGTGTGTGTGTGTGTGTGTGTGTCTGTGTCTGTGTCTGTGTGTGTGTGTGTGTACTAGCGTGCCAGGCTCGGACCAGTGCTCTGCCTGATTGGGCTGCCACTTCAGCCTGCTAATGATGGGGAAGAGGCGAGGTTGAAAGGCCTGGTGAAGACATGGACGGGTAGTCCTCCACACAGGAGGATAGGAAAGCAATGGCGCTAATTAACTGGCTTTGATTGGTTAGCCAGGCCTCCGCTAATCATTAGCCATCAGCCACTGTGTCCTGACTCAATCACAACAAGCCTGAGAGGGGCAACAATCAAGAAGGACCCCTGCTGAAAATGATTTCATTAAGGGGCAGGAGAAGATCAACAGGCACCATTATTCTTCCTTTGAAAAGAAGTTTCAATATTGCCCTCATAATGGTATTTTTATTCACCAATCCACACGAAGAATAACCGAATATTGTAGTACTTTAAGGTTATGAGAGTATGACTTTTTAGCTAAAAAAAAGGGCAGTGCGTGTCTGTGTTAGCTTGCTCAGGCAATAGGATGAGCAATCTCTTGGGCAGTTCACACCCCCAAAAAATGTTTTTAAATGCGTCTCCTCATTTCTTTTATGTTTTTAAACTTCTCTCATCAAAATGGATTTCACATCTGCTCGATGTGTCTGGGGGTCCAGGCATGAATTGGAATTTGCATCCGACGGTTTTAACTCACCGCCAGCGAGCATCCGCCACAAACCAGTATAATTAACACGCTGAAAGACAGAGCGGAAAGAAAAAGGCAGGAACTTTCTGGTCTTCCCAAGACTATTAAGGGAATCAACTAGACTAAATGACGAGGCCCTCAGGCCGCTTTCTAATATTGTAATGTCTCGCACAACACAGCACGCTCCCCTCTCACACAAAACTTCAGAGGAGCAACAAAAAGAGCCAAAAGATAGATAGTGTGAGGAGAGAAATAAAAAGAAAGACGCAGAGAAATAAAGTAGGAAAAGAAACATCTAAAAGTTGAGTGACACCACATAGAGGGCAGACAGACAGAGGAAGGAGACGGACTGACAGGCAGAGCAAATCAGGATGCGCTTTGCACTGAAACAACAGAGCAAAGGTGTCAGACACGTCTATTCTCCTTACTATATTAGCTGAGGCTGCAGCCAAACCAGGCCCTCATTCCTCTCACCAACAGTACTTTATTGGTGCTGTCATGTCAAGTCAGACACGTTGAGTTGATTTGTGAGCTGGACCCTGACATAAAGAAGGATAAACACAAGTTGAATAACCGACGGCTCCAGCGCAGCATGAAAAGTTAAGATTGCTTTACAGATTAAAGTGTTTTATATTTCATGTTGATACATCTGATATGTTAATTTGTTATTTAAAGAGGGTGTGTGTGTGTGTGTGTGTGTGTGTGTGTGTGTGTGTGTGTGTGTGTGCATGTGTGTGTGTGTGTGTGCATCTGCCTATTTACCTTTGTGAATTTGTGAATATGAGGTACTGGCTGGTAATAGGAACCAGTGAGAATGCATATATATATATAAGGACATGAAATCAGCTTTGTGTAAGGTCAGTTCAGCAGTTTGACCCCAAACTATAAATACACAGTGACAAACAAATATTTATACCTATGGTCAATTCAGATCAAGTTCCCAAACTCTATCTGCATCTCTTGAATGTCACCAGAATGTGTCTATTACTCACATTTTTGTGGGGGCTCACCCCCAGATACCCCACATGCTGGCCACCATTGTTGGCTTGTTCCCAGACAGCAACATTATACCAGACAATATTCATCTGGCCCACATACGGTGTGGAATGTGGTACTTGGGCGGGCCACTCCTGTTGGCCAGATCTGAGCCACAAGCAGGCATTACCATGGCCACATGACAGTCAAGAGCAAACTGAATAAACCAGAACTGGCCGGTATGTGGGCCGATAAACGTCTGTTATGAGATATATCTGGGCCACAATAATTTGGCTATCCAGGTTGTGGACTCCGATTTAGAAAAATCTTTTCCCAATGTACTTCACATCAACTGCGCTTATGGATAATTACTATTCTTCTAAATCTGAAGTGAAATTGGACATCATGAGATTTAAGCATGACTTGTTTTGGAATGACAAAACTTTGTCTCAATCACTATGAAGCGCTGCAACTAAACCTCTTGACAGCTACAGCTTAGAGGATGCTTTACCAAGGCTAAGGTTATTGCCATTCATCAAAAACTAATTTATTCTAACTATACAGTATCTTTAAGCATATACTGTACTTTTCAATCGGAGTCCGGCTTGTGCTGTTCATCTGCACCCAGTCTAAACAAAGCATGTCAACAAACACGAATATATTCATCACATAAAGAGGGGCTGGCACCTGTCTGTCAGACCACCGGTCTTTGGTCATCACCTGTGATTGGCCTGCCACAACATTTAATAGAATTCCCCGTTTTCTTGACATTAGGAGAATTGCAATTGAAGCCTCTGTGAGATGAAGGAAAATTGCTCAAAATTGGAGCCAGCTGATGGCTTGTCATTGGACAATCAAACAGGTGCCAGAGAACACCAACACTATGACACAACAACAACAACAGAAAAAAACCTAGTCCTAAACTTTCCACACAGACGACTGATCCAGCCAGTTTGCAAACCCTTTTTTTAAATAATGCAACACTTGCACAACTCAGGGTACATGACTAAACCCATACCCCCTACTGGCCAAAGCAAACCAAGTACTGGTTCTAGACTGGTGCTAGTGCTGTTCGGAGTTCATTCAACCTGTGAACCTTTTAAGAACTGGTTTGCTTTTCCACGGGCACGAGAGCCACATCATTCAGTCACTGTATATGTCTTCAATTTCCCAGCAACAACTATGGCAGACTACATCAACTCTTTATAAGTGTTGTTCCTGGCTTTGCACGCCTACACAGGTGTCCAAACATGACTGGTTCTCGGACCACTGTTACTTCGATTTGGCGTCCACAGTGGAAATCTTTTGTGTATTCTCCTATGGATAAGTCACAACACTCTACACTAGCTCTGGTTTCCAAAAATGCTGGTCATGAGCAGTTTTAGTTGGTCCTTAGTCATGATAACCCAGCCCCCAGCCCCTGACACAAGTGGTTCTTTTTTCTGGAACCAGTTTTCCTGGCGAGAGCGAACCAGCACCTGAACCGCCCAGGTCAAACGGCGTAAAAATGAATACTGCAGGTAACCACATGCTCATACAAGCAATGGTGGGCAGGATGGGTATTTTCTTTGAAAATGACTATACTGGACACTAAATAAACAGCTGTAAAATTATTAATGATTTAATAATGAGATGATTATTAAATTAAATTATTTTCATAATTTTGTGAGGGATGCCAAGAGAAAGCCAGAGGAAGTTTCTAATGCGCCTGCGCTCATCGAGCTTGACCAGTGTGCTAGCAAAAAATGCACATAGGCCTAAAAAGTCTTGATGAAGCCTGAAAAAAGGTTTTCTTGGTGAGAAACATTCGCTGGAATGAAGGGGGGGCCATCAAGTTCTCTCAATACATCCGTGTTACAGACTATCAGGAAAATGTGCAATCATAACGCATGCATTGTCAGATTGATTATATAGAACCACTGACTGGCACAGTGCTGAAGAGGCCGAATAATTTTGTCTCCTGAGCCTGACTCACATTTAATCCTAGAAATGAGCAAAAAGGTTTCAGGAATAAACATTTAAGCTACTTGAGCTATGATTGATTTATCTTCCTGAATTCCTCGAGCAGCCGACAAAAAAATGTCCTATCAGTACTGACTGAAGCGGCGTGTACTTAGAGAAACATTAAAGCATATCAATTTCATTGCATGCTCCAGCTGCTGTGTGAGTTGTTGTGAGCTGTTTATGGGCCCCTTGGGGAGGGCAGGGGAGAGACCTCTGTATCAAAACAATTCCACAGCTAGCAGGAGGTGTGACATAAACAACAAGGTTCTTACCCTTCCCCTGTGAGTCCCGCTGACAGCCAACCCACCACTGCAGCACACACACACACACCCTCCTCACATGTGCACGCACACGCACAGTCATACATGTCAAATCGTGGCCCTCGCAATCTCACCTCTCCCCTGCTGTTTATCTCCAGGAGAGAAGGAGGGAGCATGAAAAATGAATGGCTGCCTTATGGAAGTGGTAGGTTGCGTAAGAAGAGGGAAGCTATTGGTGTGGAAAATCAATTCCGCCAAGTTGCCAACATATAGCTTCTATTGGGTAAAATAGCCCACATTAGCCTGTCTTGTCATGCAAAGCCGACTGTGGAGGTAGGGGAGAAGGATGGAGGGATAAAGGGATGAGAGGAGGATGGATGGAATTTGCGGCTGAGAAGCGGAGAGAAGTGGAATTGGGGAAAATAGGACTGTTTAGTGAGAGACAGAAAGTAATTCACGTCATGTACACGCTATGCAACCAATTCCTCACTTGAATGTGTAAAAGTGCTGCCATGGCTATACTTGTTAGCTTGACACTTCAGCTGAACCCACAGCAGCTCCATAGTAGAGATAATTTGTGTCCCCTACGGACCAAACTTATTTGCTGACTCATCTCTGTTATCTCCCTGCCATTCACCAGGGGAGAAATTTGCTCAGTTCCCTGTGGACTATGGGTGTCCCCTAAAAAATGTCCCCTAAAGGTTCAACACATGCACACTCACCGAGTCCACGGGCCTTCGAGTTGCTTCACAGGGATCATATTGAGTACAACGCTGGTGTGAGCTGGAGGCCCGGGCTCTGTGCTTTGGTAGTGCTCTCGAGGGTACAATTATCTATTATGTGCAGGGCTCAGTATGGGATATCTTTTTATGTTAGCCTCGGCGGGCATTGAGAGATGTGGTTGATCTCTTAGTGCCCAGTCTTATCTAGAACAAAGCTGCTCGACATGTAGAGATATATCGGAGCTCCCTAACACAAGGGGAGATAAATGTGGAGCCTTGCAAAGGGTCCAAAGTGTGACCATTTGCTCTAAGGTGATATGATTTACCTGCTGCACAGACTTCTAATACAGTTGTTTCTGAGAGGAAATTAACTGAAGAGCTATTGGAGGGGTTCCATGCATTATGTAATGACACGCAATTCATAAATAATAAAAACGTGCTCATAATCTTTGGCCGGTTCCAGAGGGGTCAAGTAAAATCCTTCACCAGTGACAAAACAATGAATAAATCCTTGCAATAGAGGAACATGCTTTGGGGAATATGTCATGCAGAAAATAGCCCTGTTATGGAACTGATAATATGGCCCAATGATATCTGAAAACAGACAGAACTGACATACTTCTTGCAGTAATAGAGGCTGTATTGTCACAGCTTTCCATGTCCACCAGGAGTCCAAATGAAGCAGAGCTCATAAAACTTCAGAGTACTGAAGAACAAAACTGAGTGTCAAAAAGAGTGATGCTATAGACTGTTACAATTATATTTTCCATTGCCAGACTTAAAAAACTTAAACTGAGAGTATGAAGCCTGTCTTTATTGGTAAGGTTTACTTTTCTTCTCTACCAAGGCTGTATTTTAAAACTTCATCTAACAAACTCAAAGAGTGAACAGAAAAGCTTTTAATTCAGCCTGCCCACTTAATTTAATCATGTTGTTTATTGCATTAATGTAAGAGATCATTTTTCATCATCATTTAGTGGGGTTTGTTGCCCTTATCTAAGACGATAGCTGAAGAGTTGACAGGAACAGGGGGAAGGAGACATGCAGGAAAGCACCAAAGGTTGCCATTGTGGTGAGGACACAGTCTCTGGGTGCACGCTGTACCAACTGAGCTACTGGGGCGCCCCAATATACCAGATATATAAAGATATGTATGCACAGAAAATACATAAATTGTTGACTGTGTGGTGAGAAACACAAACATTGTACACACATTTTTCTAGAGACAGATGCAGGTGAATTGAAGTGGATGGAGAATCAGGTGAGAGATAAAACTTTAGAACAACTTTAGAGTAAAATGTTATCATTTTGCTGTCTACACAGCGTTCAGTAAAATGACACTCAGAGGCGTATTTATAAACTGAATTTTTAATCATTTATGAGCGATTAATTTTATCCCTTTTATTACATTGGAGCCATACTTCCCTGTTAATGATGTTTGATTCGGAATTGTGAAGTACAAGTCCGTGTCACACATTTCTATTTCAGCTCTATAGATTAATCATTGATCATTCTTCATCTAATAATGATTACTGAGATATCACAGTGATGATGACTTACAGATACATGTGCTCACGCGGCACTATAAATAGTCACAGCCGTACGTAATGCTCACGTGTAATGACAGCTGTTCAGGTGCTGTTGAAGCTGTTCACAATCATCAACATACAAACAGATGTTTGAGGGCATTTCTACATCCATTCATGGATAATTGTGGGAGTGGAAATGAAGCTCGTGCACATGCGCCTATTTCCATGATGACTAAGATTTATAAAACAGAATCAGGCGCACACACAGGTTTCTAAATCTGACAGTTTTAGTCCTCAATCTACAAAGTTTTATGCTTCTGGCCCTAGATCTTATCAGATTATCAGACTTTTATTTCAAAAAAGGGTCCCAGACACAAAAATAAATATTAGGAGATTAAGAAAATGACAAATTAATTGACAAAAAGGGTTAAACACAAGGTAGAACTGGTAACCTTGCATGTATAAAAAAATGATAAGCTTTTCCTCGCTTTAGCAAATGAAACTCTCGCGAGTTCAGGAAGACTATCCTTTTCAATGCTAGGCCGTTTATTTCTCATAACATCTCTCTCTTTCTGCTTTTAGTTCATTCTTGTCGCCGTTTTGCGCGCCAGCACAGTCATCAGCCACCACCACCATATACCACCCTCGATCACAAAATCTACCCGCAGAGTAAAAGCACCAAGACCTTCTGTCAAGACTCAATTATCACATCATCTGCTGTGATAAATATCATTTACTTCATTCACCTGTCTCTCCTGATTGAAATGTCACCTGCATTTCCTGTGATAAATGAAAGTGTGCTGTTATTTCACAACCTCAAATATTAATGAAACTTTGCTGTGTGACTGACACATTTCATCATATATCACCTCGAAGAAAACAAGAAACATTAATAATGTAATTATTATAATAATTACCATGTTATACAACCTCTCAAAGCAAAAGTATTTTCGTATGTGTGCAACACAGGCAACACAAGAACCACATTATGTGCAGAAACTCGGACACTCACACACCTATTTTATTTTATAAAGAGAATCACAAGAGTCAAACACAACAGCTTTTCAAGTGTGAGAAAATAAATTAAGTGGCATTTTAATTTAATGGTTATACAACATTTGATTTAGTCTAAAACAACTATGGCGGAACATGAACTTTCCTAAAAAACTCCTGAAAACTGAGACCTCATAAAAGCAAATCACCTGATGCAATGCCGCAGGAAATATACTGTATGCTTCTTTTTTTAGTCATTTACAATGCTAAAGTTCAACTTGACGCTAGAACTGACAATAAAATATGGAAATCTATGCCAGTGTTCATCATGAAAAGTCAAAGCACAGGATGTAACTTAAAGTTTCTGACCAGGGCCTCATTTATCAATAATGATGAACAATTAGATGTAAAGAGCCTTCCTATAAAAGATGTGCGTCATCCTATGAGAGTTCATTCTAGGTGCATTTTTGAGAGATTTTTTCGATGTAGATGTGTGTCAACGCAGCCACTGTTAACTTTCTGGTGGTAGTATCGCAGCTAAAAGAAATGGAAAGGCATGATATTAGTGGTCCAGATTGAAACTTGCTTACAAGCAATAAGACAGCATGAAGGAAACAACACTGACAAATTATATTGTTAGCATATTTCACATGTATATGGACAATTGCATGTGTGCAACTGTGGTCCCTTTGGGAGAACTGCAAATACTCCTTGACATGCCTCTTATATTCTACATAATATTATATATACATACTGACACATTATCTAAAGCTTGAATTAAATGCACACATGCACACAGTTTTATTGGATGCCCACTGTCAGGTTTTTGCTGTTGCATGATCTATGTGCCCTTAAGCAAAAAAAAAAAAATTTAAATTTAAAAAATAAATAAATAATAATAAGAAGAATAATAATAATAGCTAACCACAGATTTACAAATGTTACTTGTTTTTACATGCTCTCTAAACAACAGAGCACTTGACTTCAACATTATGAATCGCTCATGCTCATTAATATCTGGCCTATCCGAATTATCACAGAATATAAATGTTCCCAACTGAGAACATCTTCATCAGTAAATTTGAAAACATTTCAAATGTATTTCAGTTTGGTTTTACTGCTATATCTGCTGCCACTCCAGTGTTGAGTAAATGGCATCAGTTCAGCTCGTGACAAAAACAACACATTGCTCTATTTGTAGATTTCAGCTAAGCATTAGATTTTGGATCATACTTGCTTCTTCACACATTTACTCAGTTTGTCTTGATGACTCAGCTGTTTCATTGTACTTTAAATGTTCCTAACTGAGCAGCCGACTTTCACAGAATAAAAAGGTTCCTCAGGAGGCTGCTCTGGGATTTTAGTCTTAAATACCAGTTATATTTGCTAATTTATGAAGTGCTCTAAATTAACTTTTATGTGAAACCTTGTATAAAATACATACTTTGCATAATCCAATCTTCCAGCAGATGTTCAGGTCCAACAACAGGCTCTAATTGATCTTAAAGTATTATTAAATGAAAACAAGTCCAGGCTTTGCTGTTTTCAGTGAATATGCTTTGGGTGACAGCCAGATTGAAGAGGTGTCATCCAACAGAACATCTACATATAACTGAAGGAGATAGAGCTAAAAAAGTGTCTATCAGCAGGCAACAGTTATTTTAGTTGCATTTGACATTGTAGTTTTTAAAGGCAAAATACATCACCTTCACTTCAGTCATGAAATAGTTTATATCACAGGGCTCTTAGCTTTAATACAGGTGACAGTTAAGGAACTCATCACTGTGACTTAAACAGGAGAAAACGCACTGCTTCACTTGGCTTTAAGATTGGCTTGTTTTGCAGGTTTCTCAAAACTGAGCCTAGTGAAAGCTCCACTCAGGTGGAAAAATACTGCCGCAGGATCTGAAATTGGATCACTTAATTTCATAGGTTTATTGTGAAGGAGTAATTGAATCCTTTCTTCTCCCTAGTTCATTGCCAGAAAAAATAATAAAAATGTATAATACTGAGGAAGAAATAAATTACATAATATTAAATGTTGAATCCAGGTGACACTAAGGTCTTCATTGCTGCATCCTGAATACAAACAACATGCATCACAGATACAGAAACAAACCAAGAAACGAGTCTCAGCTGATAGAAAAAGCCCATCCCTTGTCCCTGTATTAAAGCTCCCATTAGTAAGATAGTAATACTGACGCTTTGGGATTGTAGGTCGCGTCAGCTGTCGTCCAAAAGCATCAGTATCTGAAGACTTGGGGAAACCTAAACCATCAGTATTTGACAAAATGGGAATGAGACTCAAAAATCAACTATCATACCAACAAGAGCTTTAAGTGGCAATTTGTGGAAGCTTAAGTCCCCACAGTTAAATAATTTTTTCATGTCCATGCAACAAGCAAAACCCTCCAATATGCAATGACCTCAACAGGTCTTCACTTTATGCTCAAGTGATTTTTTGAAGCATAAATTGAGAAGCGTCCTTGCTAACTTAGCAAATCATTAAAGCAAACAATAAAGCAAGGGCTTCTCTTTTTACTGAACAAAACCATTAGAGCATTGCCTCTAATTACATCCACATTAATAACACTATCTGCTTTGATTTAGCGCTGGACAGAAATTAATCTCTTGAGTCTGTAATCAAAATATTATTCAGTTATAATCCCAGTGCAGTGAGAATGTGGTATTCACATCAGAATATGTTTTTGGAAGGAAATCTAATCATTTACTGAAAAAAATATCATTCCTCATATTCATTATCATCATTATCATCATCATCACCATCGTCATCAGTCAGCTACAGCGGCAAGTCATTACAGTGCTTCCATGAGCGTGGTCCTGAACCCTGTGATGACAGTCACTCTGATCTGGGACAGCGAGTCACTGTCAGATTGAGATAAAGGCCCAATCCTAATACACATGACTGACATGACTGTCTCACATTTTGGCTTGCTAATGTTAGCCTTTCAAACACTGCTAGTGGCCAGGTAATGAAGCAGTGTTCTTTGTTATTTGATGACCTAACTGAGAGCATGAAGTTGGGAATAAATTGCAAACTGTTTTTCTATCTCCATCAGATAAATTGCAAATGGCAATGTGGTAATACCACTAAAACCACTACCCACTGAACTCTGTTTTCAGGGGAAGGGGGCACTCAAAAAGGAGGAGTACGGTAAAAAATTGGAAATGGAGTTGAGCCAAAGAGTAATGTATCTTTTGCCTGGATTAGTGGGCCATTGTGTACAGCCAACAGCAGCCGTCAGAAGAAACGGTAGGCTGAATAGCTGCAGGCACTGAACTATTTTGTTCAAGCAGGAGGAGCAAGGCAGCAGGAGTCTAAGAGCTTTTGACTGACTGACAAAAGTTAGAAATGGATTCAAGTTAATGGAGTTTGACAGAAACTCAGCCTCTGATGGAAATTTCCCTGTCTTTCTCAAGTTAGTCTGACACAATTTAAACTGTCAGGTAAGTTTAGGCATAATATAAAATGTTTAGTGTTGGCCCTCAGTGACTTTTTATCTCATAATAATGACTGCACGGATTCCAATAGCTCAACTGAAATCCCACTCAGCCAAATCTTATTGAAGTAAAATGATTATAAGCCTGCCAGAATACATATGATGCAATATGACAGGAAATGAATGCTTCCTAGTTTTGAAATGCATTGTATTTCTGTAAAACAGTCAATGCAAATAGACTTTGTTAACACTAGATCAATGAAATAAAAACTATGCAGTGAAGGCAGAGAACTTTCGAAAGCATTTGGTTCCATAACAATGGTTGTAAATGACTTCAGGGACCTATCACACCTATCATAATCACAGAACCGCCACTGCTGTTCTCTTTTTGCATTCTTATATTCCTCCATATAGCTGCAGTCATCATCTTCATATCTCCCCTTAAATTATCCAAGGAGCTGTGTGACATATTAGGAAGCACTCCATATCCCTCTCTGTTTTGGGCTAAATTAGACCATGGTGAAAACGCAACAAATGCACAAATTGAATTGCTGCTCCAGTACTTTGGGACAGGACTCTCCAGGGTGAGCATTTCAAAAGCAAAAGCACCACACTCACTTTTTTGATTGCCATGAAACCGTTCCAGAGTAAGAATTGGTTCCCATTACCATTGCTATTGGGAAATCAAGCCCACCAGAGTTTTATGATAGGACCCCGTGTTTCTTACCTTGCCAATGATCCTGGGGAAGGGAGCTCTCTGGTTCTCAGTTACGATCACAGGAGGAACCAGCAGGGACCTCTTGGATCTATATGGCAGCGCCTGGCCAAGACCCAGGATATTCTAAGACAAAAAGAAGAGAAACCATGTTGTTGAATGGAAAAACCATGCTGTTACACCCCTTATTATTCTCACACAAACCCTAATGACTTGTTAGCATCTTGTTAGCCTAATTCCCACCAATGATGCATAGACACAAACACAGCAAGCAGTCAGCGCTGCATTTTGAATATTGAAAATGCTGAAACAAGCTACTCTTGGACTGATTCCCAATTTGATGGCAGAGTGGTATGTGCTATATCACGAGGAATGCAAAGAAGCTGAGCACCTGTATCTGGCAGGCGGCACAATATGCTTTACACATTTGGAGAGGAGAACAGAGGAGAGAATATTCTCTGAGCAAATATGAAATAACTGCTGCTTTCAGTCCAATTGAATCAATATTTCTAAATTCTTTATTCAGCCCTTATGTGAAATAAGAACAGGAGAGAGAAGAAGAAAAAGCAAAACATTACACGCAAGAGGAACAAAGACAAACAGACATGGTAAAACTGAAAAAATGAGAGATGACAAGGTTTTGCCATAACTTGCATTGTTCAAGCAGGAACCAAACAAAATAAAATGTTTTTGTCTTTCCTTTTGCTCTTGAGAACAACAGAGCTGAATCTGTTTTCATCTTCCACCCTCCTGCTGTTGTAAAGAGAGATGTGGTTGTTACTGTATAATATAGTGAGAAATTTGCCCCGCTCTTCTTCACTTTAAGATCACTGATTCAGTTAGGGTCCCTCTGTTTGGATGTTGACGAGAATAATGTCTGTCACCTGCTAACAGGAAGGCGATGACCTACAGGGAGGAAAGTCTGCTGACAGTCTGCACACCTGGACACATGCCGAGGAGAGACAGCAAACACACACACACACACACACACACACACACACACACACTGTGCCAAATCCATACAAATGTGTCCACAAAACATGCATGTTTTATTAGATACCAAAAATGACTGGATCTACACTTCAAACAATTATGTGTGGTATGGTGATAAGCTCTTAGTGCTAAAAGATCCAAACTAGTTCATATAATTTTTTTTTCAATCAAAACTGAAACAAAAAAAACAATAAAGTTGATAAATCTTACATCCTGTTAGTTTTGTTTCTGACTATTTATGTCTTTCAAGACCTACCACCTGGAGATATAATTAAAGCTTACCAAGCAGTGAAGCACTGTTCAGTGATGCATCGTTATCCACCAAAACAGTCGTAAGTCGGGTGGGAGGGAAAGCCATCACCTGCATAGATGAGCCAATCTGTCACCTGCTTCTAAAGGAAGGCAACCCAAGGAAAATACCAGAACAAAAGCTACAAAGACTTTTCTCTGCTACCTTCCATATAAGCACCCTTTTCTTAGGTAAAGTGTGTCTTACATAGATGGCGATTATACTCCAAGGATGAGGCATAAGAATAAAATGGAACTGCTGTTGAAGCGAGCAAACAATATAGAGCCTGCTCAATTCAAATTATAGTTTATCACAGTTTGACTCTGATTTAGAAACAATTTAAATGTAAATACAGTTAAAAAATAAGACTAATCAACAAAAGGGGGCGGTAGGGTGTGAAATATGCATCATCAGTGATGAACCCCCATTGCTTTTCTTCTAACGCTTGTACTCCAATTTAACACCAGTTAACAATAAGAATATTCTTTGTCTGGGAAACAGTCTCAGCAGAGGACTCCCCGCTGATTCCACAAGGTTTCTTGTAGAGCCTCCGTCCTTCATTCAAGACAAGAAGCACTACGCTATATTTGGCATGGTTAAGGAACATTAGTTCCTGACCAAGGTTCTTTCATTTTTCCTATGGCAGAACTGCTAGTGTTGGTGGACAAGAAACTCTTCTGGTTAAATTATCAGTACAAAACATCAACAAGCTTGTTTACATTAATATTATGGCCAGCAAAGTACATTTTACTGAGCTTAAAATTATGTGACATACATCGGGAACAGCAGGTGGAAGCGAAAGATGACAGTGTTGAGAAAACATTATCTAAAGCTTAAATCAATTGTCTTAAAGTTTGTAATTGGTCTGCAGGTGTGCTCTGGAACTATGACAGTGTTTTGCTCTAAAGTTTTTGCTCTAAGTTGAAATAACTGGCAGCAGTAACATAATCCTATAGGATTGCTAGATTGATGCTACAGAATCCAGGAGAGTTGTGTGTTTCTGTGTGAACATTAGGGATATTGTTTAAAAAATAAACTGAAATGGGAATACTAAATAGGAATGACAACCAGCAGCCCCTCAAACTTTGCAACTCTATAGCAAAATCACTGTGACGTCACACTAACAAAGTAGAGGGAAGGTAAGGCTATTTGGTAAGTAATGTGCTTTATTAACTGCTTACCTAGTTATCTATCAAAGCTTTGCTTAAAACTGACAAATGTACAAGCCTGTTTAGATGCTAATGTTGTCCTTACCGCTCATTATTCACCACTGCTAACATCACACTGCCCCTGGCTTGTAAACTACGGTTTCCAGTGTGAGATTGTTTAATTTTGTTTCTTCCTACCAGGGCTCAGTCTGCCAGCTGCTGTCAATCAAATACTGACATGTCCCTCCAGATGCTTTACAGGAAAGACTTGTTTTACTGTCTTCCTTAAAAACAGACAGTAAAACAAATAAAATACTACATAAAAAAACAAAAAAAACAAAAAAAAAACACTATGACATTGTTTTTGACAGCAAAGAAAGAAGACTAAATATGATTTCAGTTGAACTTTAAGCTGCTCCACTGGAAAAAAAATTGCCTCCTCAAAACTAAGTTAAAGGAAGACAATGAATTCATGGTGTTTCTGAGTCCATCTCATTGAAATGCTACTTTCTAAGCAATTGCATCATGAAGTTATGTAAAGCTGATAATGTGATAAATTGATGGTAAAACCAGTTAACTTTATGAGCGTCGTACCACCAGACTACAGAGCGGCGTCATTCCTGTTGCTGAGAGACTCCTCAATTCATCCTCAGCACTCCCAATCCATTAAGAAAAACTATATAAAACATAGCCAATCTTCTCACCAATGGTCTTGTTTGCTTATGTACATCATATCGCAGCATCAGTACAAAAAATGAGACTGTATCATAACCCGTTAAAAAAACCCTAGAAGTACATTCAACAATGTACCCACTTAACACTTATCTGATCTGGCCATTCAACCACAGTCCATTATCCACACAAAGGCAGTCACTGGCTAAACGTTAAGCAAAACAACAGAACAATGACAGCGGAAGAAACAACACAGCAACAACCTTCAATATAAAAAGGAATACACCGACCTGTGGTTTTTGTGTTTTCATTTGCAATGCAAATAGTCTCTCTTGTCCTTCATCTTTTATAGCCTACTTTACAGCACTTTATTGACAATGTGCACTGCACACGGATGTGGCTGTGTGTGTATGTATGCAGGGGGCTGCTTGCTTGTGTGTTTACTGTTTAGCTGCTGTTCTTGGCTGACAGGGACTCTGGCACCACTCTCACCCCTGTCAGAATGACGGAAAGAGAACAGGTTATGGGGAAAAACTGAGCCATTTGTTTACAGCACAATGCCGACACTGAGGCAGAGAGGGCAACGCCAAACACTCACACCACTAACCACCTCTCTTCTTCACCCCTCTGAGCTACAAAGGTCAGAGAAAACACAATGAAACAGTAATCATAAACACAACCCGAGCAGAACAAACCAAAGACACACCAAGCGGTCTCTGAAATGACCACTCTTATTGAACCCACTGGGGGATGACCTTCCAAATGTCAAATCGAAAACTGGACCTGAAGCGGTTAAAGAGAACACTGTGAGAGATTATATGACCTATTTTATGTCTAAAGAACACAGTCACTGCAGTGGTGTGTGTGTGTGTGTGTGTGTGTGTGTGTGTGTGTGTGTGTGTGTGTGTGTGTGTGTATATGTATGTGAGCAATCCACAAGCGAGATGATGGACTTTTAAGTAGCGCCTGTAAAAATCCGGCCTGAGTCTGATGCCCAGGGATGAGCGCATCAATCCAATCATGCACTTGTCTCAGCTGTGTGATACTTTTACAGGAGAGAAGAAATGCTGGGGGGCAAACAGGCAACAAGAGGTGTCTCGATGTGGAGATTGTTAACAGGGGTAGACCATGCTGTCAAATCCACATCTTCAGTGAGCTGAGATACAGTAGATATGAACAGACCTGTGAATGAGCACAGGGAGACGCACTGATTTGCCCGTTTAGCTGGATACAGTTTGTCCTGCCGTTTGAGGAGGACTCACCACAGGGTATTCATAACTTGCAGCGCCACATTCCTCCTCCTCACCTTTTTACCTGCCACTTTGCACCTGTCCCTTGTTCTCAGCTTACTTAGCACTGTTTTTTCCTCTCACTTTCGCTCTTTGCAGTCGGCATGTGTGATGAATAGTGTTCTTACAGTTCAGTGACACCGTGAGAGGAGGGACGCCATGAATCTTTAATTCGTCCTGTTCATAAATTACTGCCGCGCCATCAACCCTGATCCAGCCTTAATACATTTGCTGCTCTCTGTCTCTGTCTCTCAAATGATCATTAGGGCATCTCAGTGTACTGAGTTGAACATGTCATGACATGACAAAAAAAATCTTGTTGAGAAGATTTAGATAGACTTGACCAGTCAGAGATAACAAGAAAGATGTTGACAGCGTTTACATGCAGATATACGGTATTACAGTATGTGTCCATGGTTGTGTGTGTATGTGTGTGAGGGAGAGAAAGAAAGAGCCTTTGTCATTGTCATCTGAGCACTGAGTTACCATGGCAGTAAAGTCACGTCCTTGTCTATCCTGCCATTTTCACTCTCAATGCTATATTGAGAAGTGTCATTATTCATTTGTGACAATGTGTTGGAGACCTGGTAAGAGATGTCTAATATCAAGGCCGGCATCAGCCACTGCACAGCTATTCTATGTGGAATATGCTCCCGGATATGCAGCCAGGACAGACGGTTCAGTCAGTTCTACTCATACACAGTTAAGCTAATTTATGTTAGTGTCAGCAGTATTTAAATGTACAAAACAATAACATTTACACAGTCGCCTGATAACACGTTCCTCAAGGCGGGCGTCGACAGCACAATGTTTCACAGTTTGTTAAGAGTGTATTCAACGAAGCATAAACACTTTTCATCTTAGTCGAGCAGAATACAGCGAGACACAGATGATTAAAGCTTATTATTCAATTAGCTGAAATAATTAATACTAAGCAAACGTGATATGTCCGTGTGTGTGTGTGTGTGTGTGTGCGTGTGTGTGCGTGTGAGTGAGTGAGTACATTTTCACCTGCAGATAGTGGTGTGGAAAATTCACTGACAATAAACCAGACACAACTTTTTTTAAATAAGCTCATTATTGTACAATAAAATGCAAGGTTTAGTCCTTTTATGTTACACAAGAAAAAATATTAACCATAATCTATTAAACTATTTTATATATTTTTATAGAAATAAACATATATATATATATATTGAGTTTAGTCATGAAATTAACACTATTTTTTAAGGTGAGTGTTAGAGTGTTGAGGATGAGTTCAGCCTGGTCTGGTGGTACGGCAGCGGATACGTCTGTATCTTTTGCCAGACAGCAGCAGGGTGAATAGAGTGTGGCTGCGGTGGGTGTTGTCTTTTAGGCCTAGTCCACACATAAAGGGGTATTTCTGTGAACAGAGTTTTGAAAAAAAGAAGAAAAAAGAAACCAACCTCCATCCAGATATGTGTTTGAGCACCGTTTTATAAAACATCCCCATCCATACAACACACCTGATAATGCATATTTCATGCTCATTTCATGTACACTGGGTATGCAAGTTCACATTCGTCAATAAAGCTACAAGGGGGTCACGTGACGCAAATGTCGGAGTAACAGCTCTCTACCTCGGCTCCCGCAGCTCGATACAGTTTTTCGATGTAACTTCAGACATAGATGTATTAAAAACACTGGGCGAAAGCGGGACACCTGGAACGGATCTAAGAATGCCGAACACCCAGAGGAAGATCACCCAAATGGCTAAATCCGCCAAACTCGTAGACGTTCAGTCGCCTCAAGCTAGCCGAGCTAGCATGGCGGACCACGCACCGCCGCCACTTATGGGTCAAGTGGAGACTGACAGCCTGGTAATGAGAATCACTACCGAGGTGCTCAAAGGCGTTGAGGCCTCCTTCGACAAGAAGATTGACCCTGTCCTCGAAAGGCTAGAGGCTTGTTCGTCTAAACTCGCTGCATTTGATACTCGGCTTACCGAAGCTGAGCAACGCATCTCCGACTCTGAAGATGCTATGGCGAACCACACTGCTAAGCTAGCCGAAGTCGGGAAGAAGCTAGAGACAGCGCTGGATAAAATCGATGAGCTAGAAAACAGGGGACGACGGTGTAATATTCGCATCATCGGACTACCCGAAGGCAGCGAGGGTAGCAACCCTGTCTCCTTTTTTAAAACCTGGTTGCCGGAGCTGCTGCAAGTTAGCTTCAAAGGCGGAGCTGTTAAGCTAGACCGCTGCCACCGGGCTCTCACCCGCCGTCCGCCGCTTGGACAGCGGCCTCGCGCTGTCATCATTAAAGTCCACAACTTCCAAGACAAAGTCCGGATCATGCAGGCAGCCAGGAAAGCGCAGGCTCTATCGTACAACGGAGCTTCAATCATGATATTCGAGGATTTCTCTGCAGCTGTTGTAAAGAAGCGGCAAGATTTCTACTCGGTTAAACAGCAGCTTAAGGAGAGAGGAATCGTCTTCGCCATGCTGTATCCAGCGGTACTCAGGATTAGATACGACGGGCAGGAGAGATTCTTCAAACAACCTAAGGATGTTTCGGCTTTCCTGGAGGGAGTCGCCCGGCCCCCGGGGACTCCTACCCGGGTCCCGGAGGACTGAGGATACCTTTCCTGTTTTGCCTTAAGTGACAATGTGAGACCTGGACAGTAACTCTCGGAACTGGTGAGCATAAGGTTTAGATGTCCGTTGCTGGGTCGCTGCATGTGTTTTTGGATAGGGTTTAATGTTTATTTTGCTAACGCACTTTTGAGGAGATGTTCGGGGCTCTGAGCTCTGCTCAGTGTAGGAAAATGTGTGGGTTTCCCGCTGACCCAAATGATATATTGTTACTTTCTCTTTCAAATTTTCTGAGTTCTAGACCTTTTACCATATTTGGTGTAAAACTATGTCATGTTTATGAATAGAGCTGCGGGCCGTACTTGAGATATGTTCCCAACTAACCTACTTTCGTTTGAGGAAAAAAAAAAAAAAAAAAAAAATAGAAGCTAAAAGCTGGCCAAGCACCTTCCCCTTGGTAAGGGAGAGTAGCTCACACCCCTACTGGGTGTATTAGGCCAAAGTCTGACCCCTATGTGTACCTGTTATTTCTGTTTGATGACTGTTGTATGTAGTTATGGTTCTGAAGTGAGCAAAGCATTGTTTTTTATTCTATGTCTATATTATATGTCCTTTGTTAGTTTCTGGGAGCCCTGGATGCAGTCTATAGTCTTGATCATGGTTTGCAAAGATACTTTTTTCATTATAAAATGGCGAGTGACAAAACCACGCTGAAGATCTGCAGCTGGAATGTGAGAGGGATACACAACCCTATTAAGAGGAAAAAAATTTTGAGTTTCCTAAAAAAGGAGCACGTTCACATAGCAATGTTGCAAGAAACTCATCTGTCTATCAATGAACATTCCAAGTTAAAGCGTGACTGGGTAGGACAGGTGGTTAGCTCTTCATTTACTAGCAAAAGCAGAGGGGTTGCTATTTTGATCAGCAAACACCTGCCCCTGTCTGACATTGAAACAATTTCTGATAAATCTGGTAGATATGTAATGCTGAGGGGCTGCCTCCACGGCCAGGCTGTGTCATTGATGAATATATACTTCCCCCCTGTACAGTCCAATGACTTCATCGCTCAGGTTTTTTCTAAATTTTCTGACTGGATTAATTACAACACTGTAATAGCTGGGGACTTTAACTGCTATTTTTCATCTGCTATGGATAGACTTCCACCAGTGCTAAGTCCAATGACTAAGAGAGCTAAAGCTATTTCAGATACATGCAACGAGCTTGGCCTTGTTGATGCTTGGCGTGTGTTGCACCCTATTGATAAAGAATTCACATATTACTCAACTGTACATAAAACTAGCAGTAGAATCGATTTTGTTCTGACCCCTAAAATTTCACTAAATAATGTAAAGTTCTGTAGTATCGGGGACATTATTATATCGGACCATGCTCCTTCTTTTATAGGTTTAAGCAATTTAAATGTGGGTTTTCAGAGCAGGCCTTGGAGATACAGCCCTTTTTTAAATCATGACCCTAATTTTGAAATCTTTTTAAAAGAACAACTCAATTTCTTCTTTAAAGAAAATAAGACCCCTGATGTGTCCCCCGGTCTGTTATGGGATACTACAAAGGCTTACATCCGTGGACTTGTTATTTCATATACAGCTAGACAAAAGAATAACAGTCGAAAAGAGCAGAGAAAATTGGAGCTGGATCTCCACGAACTTCAGACTGAGTATAACTCTTCCCCGTCTGAGGAGCTGAGAAATGATATTCAAACAGTTAAAACTGCGCTAGAAGCCTTGTTAACCAAAAAAGCTGAAAAATCAATGTTCTTTGTGAGGCAAAGAATGTACGAATTTGTGAATAAACCTAATCGCTATCTGGCTAATCTTCTTCGTAATAGGGCTTATACTCAGAACATTTCATGTATCAGAAACTCGAAGGCCACTATTAGCTATAATAATGTAGAAATTAATGATACTTTTAAAATATTCTTTAAGCAGCTTTATGCCTCGCAATTCAACGAACAGTCACATTATGATATGCGTGAGTTCTTTACGAAAGTAGAGTTACCACAAATTACAATCCAGCAAAGAGAAGATTTATGTAAACCATTGACTCAGAGTGAAATTAAGAGCTGTATTCAATTACTTCCTAATAACAAAGCACCAGGCCCCGATGGTTTCTGTGCAGAATTTTATAAAAGGTTTAACGCCATTCTAACAGATCCATTGTTTGAAATGTTTCAATTTTCATTTGAGGCAGGAACCCTCCCTCCTTCTCTGATGGAGGCAAATATCTCCTTAGTACCAAAAAAGGGTAAAGCGCCAGAAGAATGTTCTTCATATAGACCCATATCAGTTTTGAACCTAGACATGAAGCTTTTAGCAAAAGTCCTAGCCCTGCGTTTGGAGAAAATCCTCCCCAATATCATCACTAATGATCAGACTGGGTTCATTCGGGGGAGATACTCTTCTCATAATGTAAGAAGATTGATCAATATCATTCAGCACTCCTCAATGTACAGCTCCGAGGCTTTGGTTGTTTCTCTTGACGCAGAAAAGGCGTTTGATAGGCTGGAATGGCCTTACCTCTTCTCCACACTTAATAAATTTGGTTTGGGGGACGATTTTGTAAAATGGATCCAGATCTTATATACTTCACCTCTATCAGCTGTAATTACTAATGGGCTCAGGTCTAGTAATTTTAGTATTGAACGAGGCACCAGGCAGGGTTGCCCCTTGAGCCCACTTTTGTTTGCCTTGGCTATGGAGCCTCTAGCTGCAGTTATAAGACAGGATGTCAGCATACCAGGAATCACCTTAAATGGCCAACAGCACAAAATTTCTCTGTATGCCGACGACGTTTTAATCTACCTCAACTCCCCAAGACAGTCAATTCCCAAATTGATAGAGTTAATTAATAAATATGGCTCCTTTTCTGGATATAAAATAAATTTTTCTAAGAGTGAGGCCATGGCACTAGGCAACTCACAATTGTTAGATCCAAACATCTCGCAACCATTTCGCTGGTCTCCAGCTGGCTTTTCCTATTTGGGTATTAAAGTCTCTCCATGCCTAAAAGATCTTTATATGCTTAATTTTACTCCCCTCCTACGTACCATAAAACATGACCTTGATAGGTGGTGTGGCCTACCCCTATCTTTGCTAGGCCGTATCCATCTGATCAAAATGAACATTCTCCCACGTCTCTTGTATTTCTTTCAAATGCTCCCAGTTATATTGTCAAGGAAAATTCTTGCACAGCTAAACAGTTCTATCATATCATTTATTTGGTGCAAAAAAAGACCTAGGCTAAGATACAGTTTTCTTAGTCTGCCTGCCAAACGTGGTGGCTTAGCAGCTCCGTCATTTTCATTGTACCAATTGGCCGCACAGTTTAAATATCTTGTGGAATGGTTCATACAGGACCCTAACTCTACTTGGCTCAGTTGTGAATCAGCCTCTTTAGATAGAATCCCCCTGCGCAACCTGTTATATATTTCCCCAGAAAAAGTATCGTTATTGATAAATGACAATTTGGTTTTAAAGAATATGTTAAATATTTGGAGGCAGGTCAGGAAATTAGAAGGGTACAATAATTGTTTTTCGTTATTAACCCCTCTTCATGATAACCCAGACTTCCCACCTGGCCTTCGGGCTGGTCTCGCTGATTGGAGCCGCAGAGGCATCAAAGTAGTTAGGGACATGGTTCAGGGTGGCTCGATCCTCTCATTTCAGCAAGTTAAAAACAAGTTTGGTGTCACCAATGGTGACTTTCTTAAATATCTGCAGGTTCGGAATTTTATCCTGTCCAAGTCAAAAGTGTTCTCTGGGGGACTTGCCATCTCTCCTATAGAGACTCTATTGGTGGATAATTTACAGCTTAAATTCTTTACCAAACGGCTTTATGGCATACTGTGCGGCTTCAAGGAGGACAACTCCTATAAAGTGAAAGGCAAATGGGAATCTGACCTAGGTACTACAATAGAACCAGAGGACTGGGATGCCCTGTGTAACCAGCCAACCAATGTCTTAGCATCTAATTCAGCCTGGGAGAGGCAATTCAAGATTTTACATCGACTATATATTACTCCTGAGGTCAGACACAGAATGAATCCTGCCATATCAGATCTTTGTACTAAATGTCAGTCTGCCGTTGGCTCATTTTTTCATTGTTTGTGGAGCTGCCCCCATGTCCAGCAGTTTTGGATCATAATTGCTCAACAGCTTGATAAGATCTTTAAGCGCCCTTTACATCTGGGCGCCAGGACTTGTTTGCTGGGTCTGACTGCTGAGTTACCTGCCGATCTTCGTAACACAAAACTATTGCATATTCTGTTACACTGTGCCCGGAAGTGTATTCTACTCACGTGGATCACTGATAAAGCCCCAACCCTAAATCAGTGGTTGTGTACAGTGACAAACATCATCCCTTTTGAAGCCTATTCTACAGCCTTAAAGGACAAACCCTTCACATTCTACAGGATTTGGGACTCTTTCTTTGACTACTTGGGAGCTGCTAAAGCCCAGAGGATGAAATCAGGACTGATGGATTTGGCCTGGAGGGGGGGTGGGAAATAGCATCACCTGTCTTGTTGATGATGCGTATATACGGCATCCCAGATGTAGAGTCCGCTTTCCACTACATGCTCCCTGAAACTCTTGTTTTATTTATTTATTTATTTTTGCCTTTTTGTTAGTTTGTCCGTTTCTTATTTGATTTTAATGTTGGTCTCATTTCTTATTGTTTTTAGTTGCCTGTTTTTGCCTTGTATTGTTTCGGTGGTGTACTTGTCCGTTTCTGTCTTTTATGTGCTTTGTAAAACTTGTTCAATAAAAATATGTTGGAAGAAAAAAAAATAAAATAAAATAAGCTACAAACACTGATAAAAATGTTTGACTCCGTCATTGTTTCCAAAAAAATCTCAGTTTCTGCCTGTCCAGAAGTGAACACTGAACAGTATTTACAACAGAGTTTCTGAATATCTTCATCCTGGCTGAAGTTTTCCAAAAGCTCAGCTTTCAGTGACCTAAAACTTATTTTACGTATACAAAAGGCCAAAACGCATTGAGAAGGCTTTGTTCTAACAAATAGCCATGTAAGTGTAGACATGCTGATTCCCAGGAACCCCCAAACTGTAGACCTGCTCCACCATGGCTCCCCGGATGTAGACAGGGATGAGTGTCTTTGTCTCCTTCTCAAATCAACAATGAGTTCCTTGGTATCAACGATATCAACTCTCATCGCTGATGACAGTGGTCATATTACATGGTTCATGCGTTACCACACATTAAAGCACATTACAATGTCTTGCAAATCATGTTATTTTCAAATGCACTTCAGCAGCTATTAAAAACATCACTTGACCTCCATGCTTTCTTTCCAAGCCCCCCAGCATTGTAGATGGGCATTTAATCTGTATTTATAGAGCTTACTCATTTTTCACCCCCCACTGGAATAATATATTAGCTGTTTTGATAACCAAGAAACTTTTCCCATCTCATCCTCTTGAAAACCCACTGCGAAAATTATGTCTTTGTTATCCTCTGCTGACCTGAAAAAGTCATCTAAGTGGTGATCCATGTTTCCCGTTACTTCCGTCACAGTCACACTTTTCTCTCATCTGCAGCTGGTACAGCACCCAGGAGAGAGGCTTTTAACTACATCTGAGAGACCTGAGCATCATTTTCATAATCTAATTTTAGCTTCTCTGCTTCAGTTGCCACCTAATTTTAAGATTTATCCCCCCAAAAATTTAACAATACTACTTACAGCATACCCTTGACTTTTAAAACTACTATAAGCCAAGACGTACATAAATTTAAATTTAACTGTCTGTGCATGTCTTTGTCATCTTCATACAAATACCTTTCCCTTTTCCATTTCCACTTTGACTAACTCTGATTTTAGTATTTCTCTTGATATGAGACAAAGCAGTTTAACAATTAGCGCTACTCTTTTTAATTATACACATCAATAATGTGAAGTTGAAGGTTTGTTGCGCTGCTCTCGTAAATGAACATGACGTTAAGCTTTTGGTTTCCTCTCTAGAACTCATTCCCACGCATAAAAGCGAACAAAGAATGTGTAAGTTAGCAGATATATTAAACCTTTTCAGGGAAGATTGAAAAAAGACAGACAATGGGCAGTAAACAGAATTAACCAATGACAGCGACAGAACAAGCTAAGGAGAGATAGCGTGAGTGGGATGGAGAAAGAGAGAGGGAGATTATTTGTGTTGTGTTGTGTTGTATAATGTGAGATGTTGTGCTGTGGTTGCAGGATGTCACATCTTAGTCATCCCCAGAAAGCCTCACTGAACGCTGAGAGCTTGGTTAGAGAAAATCTATTTGCCATTGCGGGATGAGGATTTTGCTCAGGATGCGATATTACATTTCATTCAGTTCGCGAAAATGGATGAAACATAACAAAAGCAAAATAAATGGGCTTTTGGACTGCGATTATTTTGCCTCTTATCAGTTGTTACATTTGAATGGTGCCTGTAAATGCCCCCTGAAGGTAAGCAAATGTTCTTCATAGCTGTTGTTTTGCACAACACAACCAAATCAACACAGAATAATACACACACAAAAAGTCCATATCTCGGAGCGTGCATTTGTTAAATTGAAATGCATTCTTCCGTTTATTCACATATTGATCGACTGAAAAAAAGGAGGGGGGGAATAAATTACTCTTTGAATTCGGAGTTACGCTCATAATAGGAATCATTCATCAGCCGCCTCTCTCCCTCTGGGCCTGTGTTACAGCAAACTAACAGCTTGCGCATAGGAATTAAAAACGGATTCTCCCCACCTTCGCTCGCAGCACTTATCAATTATCACCAGCCAATACTTTCTGCTACAATACCATTGGTTATGCCAATAAATCCACCATGGAATGTTTCCGTTCTGTGTTGGAGAGAAAACAAAGGGAGGTTTGGGGCAAATATAAAATCGTACTTTGACAAGAGTATAACAAAGAGATTTCATTACTAAACTTCCTCTGTGGTAGAACAATTGAAACACAGGGAAGAGGCATCAAGGCAGCGTCTCAGACAAGAGATTTAAAGCTCAGCACCCCAGCGCACTCAGTCCTGTCAGCAAAGACATTCCACAAGTCCGACCCCTGGCTTATTGAAACAAGCTTTATATTACGCCACAAGTTAGTTACAGATTCTTTAGAAGCTGCTGCTGCTGCACTGAACTCTTTGATTGGCCACTTGGGACAGTGCAGAGGCGCAGTGTGGGGAAGTGAGGGGCAGACGACGGGCTATGGACAGAGAAAGGGACAATAGATTTTCTGATGATATGAGTCCCAGAGCTTGAGGAGCTGAGCAGATTAATTGATAGTGAAATAATGAGCTTTTAACCACCATGCCTTACTGGAGGACTCTCTTACATACTTCTATTAGTTTTATGTCTTCCTCTCTGCCCGGCAATTGCAATTAACAGGAGAGTAAATCTACTATACATGGGATAAATAAACTACTTCATCAAAGAGTTGTATGAACCAGATTTCCCATTTCTAACGCTTGATAGCTAATTGAATAACTATGGTAAAAGGATTGTATTTATTTAACGCTTTTCATGTCTTAGCGTCGACTAAAAGCACTTTACAGCACAAGTCAACATTCACCCATTCATGCACATTAATACACTGGTGTGAGAGGCTACCATGCAAGAAGCCGCCTGCTCATCAGGAGTGATAACCATTCATAAACACCCATACACCCAAGAGCCACTGGGAGCAATTTTGGGGTTTAATATCTTGCCCACGGACAACAAGACCGAGAGTCTACAGACAAGCTAGCTGCTCTGTGAGGCTGAATTTAGGCACAGCAGTGCTTTGAGATAAATACTAATGCAGGCATGCTAACAAGGTCATAATGGTAATGTGAACATGCCACAGCTGTAATGTCCACCATGACCACGATCAATTAGTTTACCATATTGGTAACATTTGATAATTATCAATAAACACAAAGAACAACTGAGGTTGAAGGGAATGTCAAGTATTTCAAGTAATATGTTGACCTCAAGGTGGTGCAAGATGAAAAGTCAGAGGATCACAGTTGTTTGATTGAAAAGATGAATTTGTGTAGCAAATTTTATGGCAATACTTGTGATATTTGTTGGGACATTTTACTCAAACCACAAGCATTAATCTCACGCCAGTGTTAGCGGAACAGGGATGGGCATCATGGAAATGCATTACACAGCTATAGAGATATTTCAGTCTGAACCAAGGTGGTAGACTGAACTCCTGTTCTCTTACTAAAAATAAATGCAAAACAAAATGAAATAATATGTGAAAGTGATCCACAAACAGAAATGTGTCGTGGAAATTCACACCGAGGACTGACCATATGGTGTGGTCTTGAATCTTCACTTCCCACACACAACTTGCCAAAAGACTAATTCACTTACACCCTCAATGACTTGCCAAAGTAACACCCATGGACTAGCTAACCAAATAAATGATGGCGAGAGGCACAAATAAATGAGAGCCACATCAAGCCTAAAGGGATGGAGACATTCATTAAGCTTAGGGCTAGAGGAATGGTAGCAGCGGGACTCTGAGCACTGCAGCGAGAAAACAGATGATCGCTGAGAGAATGAAGGGAACACCAACAGTACCTACAGTCCCTGCAACTTTTCCTGACCAACTTAGTGTATTTGAACTGAACAGAAGGGGGATTGAGCTATATGGAGGATACGAATGAAGGACAATGGTGTTTATTCAGGTGCACAGAGTTTTGTGTGCCAATTTGCTGGCCACAGAAACACATTTCTGTAAAGTACACAAACAAAAGAACACATTTGCAGAGAAACAAAGCACAGCGTTGGGGGGCAGGCGCACTGGCCAAATTCCCATATAATTGGAATGGGCCAGCGTAATTCTTCATACATCAAACCCTGGTACAGAAACATTAGAGCTGTTTATGTTTCCCTGTCCTCTCCTCCTCTGGTCCATGTGAGCTCATGCATGAATAATGATTAAAAAACATAAGAGAGAAAAATATGCACATGTGGGTACACCATCAAAGTATAAGTGTATCTGATTTGTTCTTTTATTTGAGGAAAACTCACGTGTAAACCATATGTGAAAAACCACAGTGGACCCCTTTATAGTCCAAAGAAACATTTTGGCGAAACATGTCAGTAATCATGTCAGTAATCTGCATCAATAATCTAGACTGTCTATGATCACACGTTCAATCCAAAGACCTGCAGACATATTTGGTGCTGATCTGAGTTGTTGTTGCCATCTGCAAAAGTGTTAGAAACTGACACATCTCTGGTGATGGCAACGATATGTTTGTAGGTTTGGCAGAGCACAGCAGCAGCTGTTCTTGTGGCCTCCTCCAGCGGCTTTCACATGGTGCTCTTCAGTGAATCAAAGCCTTTTTACTTTTTATATGGCTCTCCTGGCGGATGTATTGTCGATCATCTTTACTGCCATCTTTTACTGAGGCTGTATTGTCTTTGCTCGCTTTAAAATAGAAGGCTATTTTTCTTTAAAGGTCCCATATTATGAAAAACATGTTTTCTCTGGTCTCTACATATATAAACTGGTCCTCCCTGAGCCTACCAACTCCCAGAATGAGGAAAGCAAACGAGTCCTGCATCGTCTCTGCAGCCCACCCACTGGTAAAACGGGGCTCCTACAGGCTGTTCAGATTCAGCTGTTGTGATTTGCATAGGCCGGCCTCCTCTGCGCGAAAACACTCCCCCCCCTCCCCGAAGATATCCGAGAGGGGGGCGTTCATCCCCGAGGTGAAGTTCGGTGTGTCCAGCGGTAAGATAGCAGTGTTTTGCAATGTTGTCGCTCAGAGCTAGACATGCAAATTGCCCTGTTGTTGATTGTAAAAATAACATAAGTGCCTATATTCTGTCCCAGCTACAGAAGAACAGAAGAGACAGTGGTTGCGTTTCATTTTTAATGACAACGTGCCGGCTACGGTTCCTGTAAGTCTGTTCGTGTGTGCTAACCACTTCACATCGGACTGCTTCAGTTGAGCGACTTTTAGACAGCTGAACTTCAGGACCACGGATGGGTTTGGGACAATACATTTCGAATACAGCGTTGTTGGACCTCTGACAGCTGTGTGAAATTGATGAAAAACAGTATAATATGGGACCTTTAAATGACAGTGTTACCTGGATATCTGGACTTAAATTATTTTCCACTTTCTTTAAAGGTCCAATCGGACAGTTATTGATGAATGTGTTGTGCCAAATATGGCATCTCTAAGGTTGTGCAATTATGTTAATTGATGATAATTAAGGTCACATGAGTGTGCCTCAAATTTGAGTGATTTGAATTAATCAACATATGCATGAATCTGACTGACAACAGATGCCTCTGAACATTTGATTAATTTGTTTTTTTATGTTTTTAATTTGCAATTACGATTACTAGTGTATGAATATCTTGTGCATGACACCCAGTGCCTGTGTTTACATCGCTAAGCAGGCTTTCCCTACAAAACTCTCCATTTTGTGTCCTCACTTAAAGGAACAGTTTGCCAAATTGGGAAATAGCATGTTTCTTGCCAGGATGACAAGATTGATATCACTCTCATATCTGTGCAGGAAATTTGAAGCTAGTGGAGGCTTTATCTGGCTTAAGAGTTTTTTGTTTGTTTTTTTCTACAATGTTGTGTCATGTCAGGACATGGAGACTGGACATGGGTTTATAAAACTTTGCTAAAGGCTTAAAGAGTCAGGTACCTTGGCAAAAATGGCTTACAGTCTAACCCAAGCGCTGAAATAAATGTTGGCAACATATATTTCTGCAAACCACAGATATATTAAAACTTCATATTTCTTTATGTCACAACTGAACAATTCCTTAGGTTCAATTTTGAGTTAACTTGAGAAAAACGTTGTGTTTATGATCTAGTTAGGTTAAAGCACAAAAACCAATTGGGTTAGGAAATGATCATGTTTTGCTTGAAAATACTGTTTTTGTCGGCAAAAAAGTGGCTAGAGGTGTCATGCAGTCTCCTTAAATATCCATAGTCACGCTCACAAATGTCATTGGAGACAGATTCTTTATTCTTTATGGCATTTTTCTCACCTAAAATGTCTTCAGAAGCCAATTCTTCTAGCAAGGTTTCCAAACAAGCAATCATTTGAAGTTCATTTTGAAATCCCGGAGCACACGGCCCAAAAGTGGCGTCCGTCCAATCAGGTGCAGCCAGTGAGTGTTTGCTGGTTGACCGAGGGTGTAGCCTGTTTTTACAAAGCGCGTAAAGCTGGGAAGCATCGCATGGCCTCGCCTGAAATGACAGCCCTACCTAACTGCACCACAGCAAGTGAAGTGTCATCACAAGATAAAATTGGTTATTCAACCTAACGAAATGTGAAGTTTTAACATATCAGTGGTTTGCAGAAATGGACATTTCCAACATTTATTCAGGCAATTGGGTTGGGTTTTTCATGGCAGGCAAGACCAAAGCATCCATAGCAGACTCAAGCAAACACAGGGATAAAAAACATGCAAACTACTAACTAACCTGCGGCGCAGCTCTGGACCTGCCCTGGCAGGGAATCTGACCCAGGACCTTATTGCTGTGAGGCAACAGTGCTAACCACTGCCCCTTTGGACAGCTAACCTGCTGCTGGCTGTAGCTTCATATTTGCAGCACAGACACAATGTGATATCAGTATATACAGTGATATCAACCTTGTCATCTAAATCTTAGCAAGAAAGCAAATAAGTGTACCCTCTGAAATATCAACCTAAAAACAGCTCATGAATGCTCTTATTCACCCAGGGCATTGTTATTTGATCACTGCTACATTAGTAATACTAAATTACAGCAACCTTTTCAATCTTTAATGACTCAAACATTTTCAGTTTTGAGGAAGTGTAAATAAAGTAACTGATCTTAAAAAAAGCCCCACACACCAACAGGATACTTACTCTGAGACTGTGCCCCAGCTGACCCGGCAGTCCAGTGACTTCTACCTGTGCCATGTCATCTGCATGTGCACCGAGCCCATGGATGAACAGGACAGGACTGCTGTACGTGACATCTTGCTGGGGAACCAGATTCAAATCTCCATCCACGTAGAAGCTGGGGTCCGACACCTCAAATTTAACGTCCTCATTGCCCGCGCAGTCATCAAACTCGACTGGAAGAAACACACAGAATAAGTAGAAGTTATGCCTTCACTCCGCACAAATTACAAACAATGGGAATGCCAAGAAAAACCTGCCATAGGAAACACAGTCACAGGTATACACTACACCGTAAAGAACAGAACTGGAGGGGTTGCCAAACAATCCACAAAAACAAGTAATAGTCGGATATAAAACAGATGCCCTGAAGATAAACAGATACCCTGAAGAAAGAGTAGGATGTTCTGAAAGGCTCTGTCAGCGAGGGTATAATAAAAGTCAGTGATCTCTACTCACACAAGCCTGATGCAATATTTATGACCCATTTCACAACATGCTATTAATGTGTCTGGCTTTGCTTTTGCAGGCTGTTGCATTCACTACAGAGAGGGCAGTGGCACCCAGTTGCAGGACTGGATGAGAAGAAAGGATTTAAGGTACAGGAGAAGAAAAGTGTCACCTGTGAGCTTTGTGCGTGTGACGCGTGCACATGGGAGCTTGTCTTGTCTGACTCAGGGAGATAGCGCCAAGGACTCTACCAGGCTTTATCCCTTCTGATCATGTTCATCCTCTCTTTATCTTTCTCGCACACTCCCCTCGGTGTCGCGACATGATCCCCATGCCGCCCCCACCCTCAGCCCTGACGATCATCCCCTCCCTCATCCTTCAGCTCCTCTTTACCTCAGCCTCCTGTCATGCTTCCTTATGGTCATTGATCGTGGCAGGGCTGGTCCCAAAGGAAGCCTGCAAGCATGGACGTGTACACGTGTTGCTGATTAGTAGAGCAGGTGGGACGGGTCTCACATGGCTCCGTACCTCAGTGCGGGTGCTGCTGCAGACATATGTCGGCTTATATAAGTCTTCATCATTTCTTTTTAATTCTGTCTGATATCAGAAATTGTATGTAATTGAAACACAACGAGGATACTCCATTTGGCTATCATTATGAATGCAGCCTCATGTTTCTGGACTGAGATGTTCCAGAGTCTAAAAAAACTACTAGTTTTGCTCATCGGAAAAGAACTGAAGAAAAAAAATGAGATTAGGTTATGTGCCACCACTCCACTGCGACAAGGACGGGGCTGTCAAGACAATATCCTGCATGATTCATCAATTATGGATGTGATTCTTTCAGCTTAACATAACACAGAAAACTATGTGGTAACTCATGACCAGCTGAAGGAAATTGTTCAGAAAAGATCTGGAAGTCTCTCATGCCTGTGTTCTGTTCACACTGGGGACTGGGAGGCCAGATTTCTGAGGAAGAAATGGGTTCAGATTCAAGCCCATATTTATCAAGTTTTTCAGAGCAGCTTGTGGCTCAGTAGTGGTGTCTCTCTGAAGATAAAACACAGCTCCAGTCTCCAGTGCAAAGGCTGTACTCTGCTGAACCAACTCATCAAAAGCTGTTGAACCCGCCCTACCTCACAAATACAATGTATTTCAATCATTGCCATACAAATATTTTCACAACCAGCATCTGATGCAGTTTTTTATGGTTATTAACAGAAAGACTCAGGCAAATTTTCATCTATAAAATAAACCATTTGAGTCAATTTATTAAATCAGATTGAAGTTCATTTTTCTGTATTTAGTTTTGAGGCACTATTTTTTCTTACAGCTATATGCTCAATGTACAATGTAACCTCTGAAGAAGATAGGTTGGGTTGGTGATATCAGGTCAGATGCCACCTCACAGCTTCAATATTTGATTACCTCATGTTGGGATTAGACTCAACAGTCAACTATTGTTCTCCAGAAGTTGCATTGTGTTGCTTTAAAGTTATGATATAATCCTTGAGATTTAAAAACCAACCCAAGACTCATACTATTTATTGTTGGCATTATAACAACAATTCATTGTACCCACTAGCTCTGTATACAGTAGCATATATTCAGGATTATACGCAGGATTCAAATTACCTATGAATTTATATACGAGGGATTCACAAGAAAACATTCAAGCATGTAAAATCACCTTCACTGTTTTTAACTGTATCTCATTGATACCAGTAGAACTGTTGTAGTTTATTCCCATTAAAAGAGCATATTCAATGGCAAATTGACTTGCATTTTTGTAGCGCTTTTCTGGTCCATCTACTACTTTAAAGGACTTTACAACATTTGTCACTTTCACTCATTCACACATAGGCGTGTCACGATTCTCCAAATCCTCGATTCGATTCAATTTTCGATTCTAAGGTCACGGTTCGATTCGATTCTCGATTTTTACATTTATTTTTTTTTAAAGCACAGGTTGCTATGCCATTTTTAGACTAGACTTTTATGCAATATAATATCTGACCTTTGTTCGCAATGTACCACACTACATTGTCAAATTCAAAACATTTATTAACAACATAATGTAACAATAACTTATATCTTCAGTCAATTGGAAACTTAAACAAAATAACCTGCCATCTAGTTTCTCTTTTGTAACTGCAGTCTTCTTCACAGAAGATGACATTCAAGTTCACAACAAAACAAACAAAAAAATAAAACAGCCATGTCCATAGTCTTCTCTGAACAATTAAGTGTCTTAACCAACTATTTCCGAACAGCTGAACATATACAAGGTGCGTAAGGTGTGAGTGGGCGAGCGAGAGTGAGGGAGCGTGCGTACGTGCGGACAGTGAATGAATGGGAGAGGAAGGAGAAGCGAAAAGAGTAGCAGTAGTAGCGACAGCAATAAAGTGAACAATACAGGCTGCAGTTTGGCTGTGAATAAAGGTGACGGCTCCTCAAGATACAGCAAAGCTGCCTGGTATTATTTCCCCACCAGCTTAACACGTGAAAGGGGGTTCACCCCGAAGGTAAACATAAACTTCGGCCCTGGAGAAAATCATCTCCCCTGTGCTTCCCGACCACGGTCCAGGAGCCGAACAGGAATGGTGTAACACCATGCTATCGTTTGACTGGCTGTAGCTAATAGCTACTGGCTTAGCTAGTAGCTAAGTTAGAGGAGGTTGACTCGCAGCACTTCAACACGTGTGTTTTTTTCCCCTTGGCAAGCCGACCGGACGTGACATGGGGGCGTGGCAGCATCGACGATTCCATTTTTTAATTCGAAGTTCGAGATTGTGAATTAATTTCACACACACATTCATACACTGATGGCAGGGGTTGCCCATGTGCCAACCTGCTCAGCAGGAGCGATACTTCTATGTTCAGCCATTCACACACATTCAAACACTGATGAAACAGCCATCGGGAGCAATTATGCGTTCAATTTCTTGCCCAAGGACACTTGGTCATGCAGCTGGAGCCAGAGATCGAACCAGTGCTCCACAAAGCTACCACAGCCCCAGCTACATTTGCTGCTGTGTCTTTTCTTTATTAAAGACTGAATTGGTCTGACACAGAGTGGCTTTCATTCTAAAGAAGCCTTGAGAAACAAAATGCACTTATATCAGTAGGGTTAGCACTTTTGATTGATCATCACATTCATTTTATGCATTTTTTGACAGCAGATCAGCATGTAGTGGAATCTGAGAAGAGCAGCCCCTCCTTTAATAAGCCAAGATTGGCTGCCTTTTTTGATGTTATCGTAACACTAAAACTTAGCTCTGCTTTACACAGGTACACCAGGCGCCCTTCTGTTGTATTCCTGCCAAAAAAGCTGCTCAAAAGCTATTGTTGTAAAAAATGTAGCATTAAGCTGTATTTTGTTACAACCAGTACTGGTACCACAACTGGTGTTAATAAATGGACCAGGATTGAAATCCTAAGGATTTTACTTTGAAAATACAATTGTTCTGAATATTTAGCAAATATAATTAATATAATAAGAGCTTTTAGGAGAATCAGAAAGCTTCTCTAATTGTTTGCAGGTTTTTAATAAATAGCTATTTGCATGTATGCATATGCACTTGTGTAGTGTGTATATTTGTGAATGTCAATATTCATGTTTTTTAATGTGCAAACAAATGTAATATTGAGAAATAATAAGAACAATGGCACTAATATATTCATTATTCAATCGTTATTATTTACAAGGTTGCATGGGATTGCTCCCATATGACTAACGCCCTGTATTCCTGTGAATCTTAACATATATATATATATACATATATATATATATATATATATATATACATATATATATATATATATACACACACATATATACATATATATATATATACACATATATAAAGCAGTAACTACCTTTTAATTGCAGAAGAAGTACAATCCTCACTGGATCTAATCATTAATAACTAACAGACCTAATGCATACAGATTAGTACAAAGTAAGGGAAAGACTGCTCAATTTAAGCATAATTCATTGTTGTATCCAACGTATTATTTTAGTGCTAAGATTGCTGCAACTGTTATTGTTAATGCTTCTTATTAAAAAGAGATGCAATGTAGATTGGATTTATAGCAATTCACTAGAAGACTTTCATTCAACCTTCTCTTCCATCCTCCCCACTGTTTTCCCTTTTAGAAAAATTGGTTTCTTGTCTGATTTAAACTCATCAATCCGCACACGTCTGTCTCCCATCACGGCAGCACCAAGTGAAATGGGAAAGTCCACGGTTAGCACTACCTGACTATAAAATCAATAGACTGAAGTCTATCAAAGCACTCATTTAGTACACTTAACCTTTGTGACTGTTTAGTCTGGCTTCTTTTATCTGTCTCGCTGCAGACATTTGAAAATCTTCCCTCTGGACACAATCGTTTTCTGCCATCTGGATGAGGGTAAGAATAGCAGGGCGAAGAATAGAGGGTGGGAGAAAAGAAGAAGGGAAAAGGAAAATGAAAAATAAAATGACGGGCTTCAATGGACACTGAGGGAGAGCTACAAAGTCAACAACCTACTCTCCAGGGAAACAAGGCTCCATCTCAATATTCAACTCTCACTTCTAAGCCAAAGCATGAAAGATGTGTTCATTTCCATTCCCATTACAAGCCTCAGATTTATTTCAATAACATGGGCGCGCTCTTTAGAGCCTGCAAATTGCAGCGCCAAACAGTGTCAGTGGCATTTCAAAGGCAGCCAGAGACTGTTTGATGGTATTCTAATGTTGTCAGGTTTTGGGGGATTTCAGAGGAGAGCATGGTGAGCTGGCGGCTTTGAAGTCGGGCAACAATGACAGAACGCGACTTCCCCCCCGCTCACCACCAGCACCGCCACCACGCACCCACTCTCTTTCTTCAGAGTGCTGGCTCAGGGTTGAAATAACTGTGCACGACATGGATTAGGGTCGCCAAAATCCCTCACTGATGACTCAAGAGGAGAGGGAGGGCTGTGATGGGGAGAGGGGGGTCAACTTTTTTTTCAACTTTTTTGACATTCAAGTTGCTTTCAGGCCGAAACCTCCTGTGGAGCCTGTGAGAGGCAAACGTTCCAGAAACTCCGTCACCTAGGGCCTTGGTTACTGTTCAATCAGCTTTCTTGGTGACAAAAACAGCACTTCAAAGTTCTCATTTAAGCTTTTACTGAGAAACGCTTTTCCTCAGGGATTGTATAACTGACATTAAATCAGAAACCTAATTGAATAATTGAATGTACAAAGCAAACACATTGTTTTAACTACACCAACTGTCAACCAGGGATGTGTAAGTCAGAAAATTTACACGAAACAATGACACAATGACACTAAAACACTCTACTTAAAAGTATAAATATATGTTTTATTTTGTCATCATGTCATTACCTTCTTATAGATCGAACATGAAAAATGTTCAAACAAGACCATCAAAACAATGAAAAGAAAGTATCAACCCGCAAAACTGCAATCTTGATTTCCTGCCTCTCAATGATGAAGCAACATATTTTGACACCCGGCATTATCCAAGCATATTTACATTGGCTCCACTCTCTTTGTCAGCCACATAAATAGGATTTTTTTTCCTCCCATCCTCTGTCAGCTACTAAAGTTTTCCTTTGAGGTTTTTTGAAGACAATTTTCTGTCTCGTAACTAAATGTCAAGTCTCCATGATGGGAGAGATGGGAATCAGAGGAGTAATCTCAAAGGTGGCAGCACGGGTGTGTTTGAGCTGATAGCTGCCGTGTCTAACAGACAGAGTGTGCTCAGCCTCATAAAAAAGGCTCAGGAGAACACCGTTCTCAAATAATCACCTGGTGTTAGGAGAGGGAGCTGCTTTTGAAAATGTATTTACACCCGGAATTGTATTTTACCCCAGAGTTTCCTATCACAGAGCATTGTGTAAGTCCCATTAATGGGATTCAGTGGTAACAAGGCTTGTGCTTTTCAGCTACGAAGATAACAGTTTAAAAGACTTTGCCAGCTGAGGGAATCCTGAGTCTTTCATCATGGGTTTGATTGTGATGATTAAGATACCCCACTGCCACCGTTACTTGTGTGACTCCAACCAATCCCATCATGTCAGATGTGGGACTGTTAATCATCTGGTAAAGCAGAAAAGTGTGTAGGATCTGAGATCTTAGTATTTTTCATGTCACTCACAGCAGGGATTGTATTCTGAGTTTGTCAGTAAATGTGGTCTGTGCATACACCTTTGTGTGCGTAAGTCTGCTAGTTCCCTTTAATCATACCGTGATGTATGGCACTGTCCACCACACTGGTGACTAAAGCCAATTAAAGTACAGTTACTTTCTGATATGAGAAGGCATCACATTGTTCTTACATAGACTGTTAAAGGCCAGCCCAGCATGCTGTCTACCTGGAAAAATGATATGAAAATGAAATATTCTCTCAACACATGTAAACTACCCCTAATATTCACAACATCATGCTAGCCTGGTGCCTGATTAACATACATGTTTTAAGTTATGTGCACATTTCAGTTTTGTGTGGAATATGTTCAGTTCCACATATTTGATCAGAGTGCCTTTAAAGCAACATCTGTGTTGAAGCAGTAAACAAAAGGCAAAACTGAATCACCAGAATTCAAAAGACATGAATTCTTTCATTTCTCGTCCCATTTTTTGATCTATTGTTTTTGTATTTGTTTTGTTTTTTTCTGTCAGTGTATCCATGTATCCATGGCAATGATGGCGCATGCAGACGCAACCAGGTCTGGTACCCTTCAAACTTTGCTCCATTTTTGTTTTTTAACCGTTTCTTTTTTTGGCTTTATTAGCTGAAGAAGTATTACCAATGACAGAAATCCATTAATCAGCATTGGAGAAGAAAGTGTGGGATTTGGATTAAGAGCAGTGGACATTGGGACGATCACTCGACATGGCATCTTTCGACCATCCAACCTCATCATCTGGCTACGGAATAGGAGCCAAGCTCATCTATCTTGGATTTAAGGCTGCTACTTTCTAATATCCGGTTGCATCTTTACAGAGACCTGCCTCCACCACAGCATCCTGGATCAAGCTGTTGCACTCGAAGGGCGGGCCATGTTCTGAGCAGACTGCTCAGCACAAGGCAGACTCTGTGTTTACATCACTGATGCTTAGTGCTTTCCCAGATGTCGAACTTTTAAGATGCTGCCCATGTTATCATCACCATCTTGTCACTGATGTTTACATTCACCCCAACACAAATGAAAAAAATGCATTACTTGTATCTACTGTATGTATATACTGTAAATAACTGTGTATATGTTCTATGTTTGTTTAGCACGAAGGAGTAACACACTTTCAATGTTCTGCAACCCTGTGTTTTATAATGACTAAAAAAATCACCCTGAACCTTGATATATCTATGAACTGTGTCCATCTTTCTTCCAATAATACAAGACCAAGAGAAGAAAATAACCAAAAACTGTTTTGTTGCCGTAAAGAGATTGTTTGGATCAGTAAACAGCCAATATTCTAAATGATGGTCTTGTCAGCCTAAAAATAATTTAAGTGTTGCTGTACCTAATGGTCCCCCCTATATAATGATATACTGTGTGTATATAAAAGTGTTCTTTACGCTACCATGTTATGTTTACATACCACTTAAGCTGTAATTATGCCTCTGCGGGCACAGGTTCAAAGATGTATTTCTTCCATACTTGTATGGATTGGATGTGAGAATGTTGAATCAACCAATCAGCTTGCTTCAGGCACAGTTCCACTCTATGTGTTGCAGAGATGTGAAAGGTGTGTCCGTCTGCTCCTCTGCGAACCACTACCACTTATCGTTACCCATAACACCATTCTCTGTGGAGGTTTGGAAAACATTTACATGCATCTCAACAGAAGCACAATTCTTGCTTAAACGGGGCAGCTAGGGCTAAGGAGGTAGAGAAGGTCATCCAATGATTACAGGGTTGGCAGTTGGACATGTCGAAGTTTCCATAAGCAAGAAACTAAACCTTAAATTGGTCCCCAAGGTCAGGCCAGCACCCTGCAAAGTAGTTTCCTGCCATTACTGTGACTCTGTGCATGAATGGCTGAATGAGCAGCAAAATGCTTGTGCAACATAAATGTAGCCATTTACCATTTAGCAGTTTTAATTTGCAACAGGAAATACGTATGATAGAAATGTAATGCTAGACCATTTGTGTTTTTTATCAACCTCTGGCCCACACTGGCCATCGGTGGCATTGTCAGTCCAGTGTTAAAAATGCTAAATCAAACATGTAAATCAGAGAAAACAACACAAGGCAGCTACGGTTCCTCTGCCTGCTTTTAACCGATTATATTATCTCTGTCATCACAGGCTGTATGTCACACACACATATATATCAATACAACGTTCAGTCAGTGCGGGTAGATCGAGTGGCCTCTACGTGGTGAAGAAATTGACGGCACAGTAGAGAGAGAGAATGGGAGAAAGAGAGAGAGAAAAAGCTTAATCATGCTATGGAAAGCAGAAGACGCTTCAGCACGATGGTAATATGTAAAGAAAGACCTGTATACTCTTTTCTGTCAGGTGGAAGTTCCTCCAGTCTCTTAAGTGGAGGCTGACACAGACCATGGTGTTGAAACAAAAAAGATTGCATTATTAAAGGCTGTAAATAAAAGCTTTGCTCTCATAGAGTCTGATCCCAAATTCTGCATCGCTGCCTCATTGGATCCCAGATATAAGGGGCATTGCTTTGACGAGGATGTTTAACAATGCACATGAGCCGCACTTTTTGCGCAGCTAATGAATGGGCCTGCTGCCAGAGCTGGAGATGAGACACACCTGATCACCCACAGAGCACGAGGGCACGAAGGAACCGAGCCCGGTTGGCTCTGCATGACACATTTGAGGAGATTCCAGAGGAAAACAACGTCAAGTCCAGAGAGACAGAAGTGCATGAGAATGGCTGAGCAGAATCCAGGCTGCTACAAGCAGAGCAGTCTGAAGAAAACACAGGGACCCACAGTCTGAAGACAATCACACCAAAATAAGTTGTCTGCTCTGTGACTTGGCAGCGAGACCATTTAGAGAGCGAGGTGATGGATCTCCATTGCTCATGCTTCAGTGTTGGAAAGCCCTGTCACAAGTGTACACATGTAGATAGGTTGCCGATGTCCTGACACAAAAATCTGATCTGATCACCTACAAATAACAGTGTGGACAATAGAGAAACAAATCTGACTTGCCTGCAGGTTGAACAAAGCCTAAAGGCTGATAAAAGTCAAGTCTCAGGTCTGAGGAAGTGTCATTGGCTTATTCTTGAAACCAAAGACACTTAGCTGTTTTTTTAACAATTTTGGATGTTTTTAAACTAAAGGTGAAAGATATATTATCCCAGTCCGCCCCTGATCACCACCACCCAATGAGAGAATCTTGTTAATGAATCTCATAATTGTATCTACAAAGTTGCAAAATGAGGACATTGAACATACTTACTTAGTGATTACTGACAACATATTTGACATGTCTTGCAAAATATAATATCTGCTCTTAGCAATGAAAGAATGATAACACTTTCTAATGGTTCTTTTTGGTTCATTATCTTGTTAAACACTGAAAAAGTCAACAATGACTTTGAGCAAGAGACACGACATGTTTAATTTAATAACATGCAACGACAACCAAGGTCTTTCCCTGGCCTTGACCAAAGTGCTTCTATCGCTGAAACCTACATGTGGGACTCAAACCTTCTGCTTTGTATGAACAACATCAACCCCAACTACCCCTCGACAAAACATTGCCAGGCAACATAATCCAGACAGCAAACACATTTCCCAACAAAACTTAACAGGCAAAACAATTTATAAGTGTGCGTATATGAAAGTAATTTGGAGGGTTTTTTTAATCACACACCTGCTGTGCACACATTTAGCACCACTCTCACAAAGATCTGACAAAAAAAGTCAACATGTCTAGCATTAGTAGGGCAAGCTGTATCTATCAGAAACCAGACTGACACAGTCTAACCCATATAGCCATCTGTTGGGTTAATTACTGTATCACAAAAATAGCTGTGCAGAATAACAGCTTTCAAATGTATCATTGATGGTGTTGTCCATTCAAAAGGTCTGCATTTAAAATTCT
Source organism: Pagrus major (assembly GCF_040436345.1). NCBI lineage: Eukaryota > Metazoa > Chordata > Actinopteri > Spariformes > Sparidae > Pagrus > Pagrus major. The sequence continues at coordinate 31,500,717 of NC_133222.1, read as the reverse complement.
TGAAGGAAAAGTATGTAAGAACAATATGCACATTTCACCTTTTATAACGTCAGAAAAAGTTGTTCCTCTCCTTATTTTAAGGACAGTCACTTACCAGCGTTTGACATTCATTGCTTTTATATTGCTCTGTCACGGTGTACAATGCATTTCAGCCAACAGAAAACAACTAGCTAATTATAGCCCCCTGAGTGTTCTTTCAAATAACAGGGCTATAAAATGTCACTGTCAACTTATGCCCCCAGTGAAAAAATATTTCTATTGTTAGTTTCTTTTTTTTACACAACAATAAGAACTGTCAAAACATTGAAGAAGTTACACTGTGCAGCAGTGACATTCTTGAAATTATTTACTTGAGGTTCAGAGATTGTGTTGAATCCACAGCTTAGAAATATGCAAAAGCTGATTATGATAAGCTGGCACTCACAAAATAGATCAGTCACTTACAGCTTAGCAGCGGAGTTGGAGCCATTCTCCAAACAGTGCACACTTGAAGCTATCTTGTACCACAGCACTCTCATTTGAATCAAAACCACCATCTTTTACCATGTACATGAAAAGGCTTTGTCTGGCGCCATGCTTAGTAGAGCGTCTGGCTTGGTAGTGATCTGATGGTCGGGTTTGCTGCACTGATCTGTGAGGCTCCTTGTTATCGCAGTCAACAACCAGAGATGCTTCATTCTCTACTGCTTTAGTCTGCAGTCTGTTCCCTCTGTGGGGTAAACTAAAGTTCCTGTTTGTCTCTTTCTGCTATTGTAAATCAGGAAAAAAAAGAGACACAAGAGAAATGAGAGAGTGAGCAGGGGAGAAAGAGAGAGTAATTATGGTGAAATAATAAGGGCCAACTCGGGCTGATCCTCTCCTTGTTATCGCCCTGAGTTACAGCACTACCACCTTACCAAGACAGTAATGCCTGGACAATGCCACCAGGCAAAACACACACACACACACACACACACACACACACACACACTATAACACATCTAACAGTAGTCTCATATTATTTTATTGGAGGTCTCATTTATTGCCCCCAGACATCAGATGTCTTTTTGAACATAACTGCTGTTCAGTCAGCATCGCATGAATTGACTGCTCGTCCCATGCTGTCCAGCAGTTAGCGTCAGAGTTACTTGTGCTCAAATCTCAAATCTGCATTGTCTCATCATGTTTTAACATTTAAACAATGCTCACAACCACAGTGCTAATATATTGATTTAGCAGTTATAATGTTCACCATATTAGCATGTTAGCGTGCTGACATTCGCTAGTATGCATTAACCATGCAGTACAGCTGAAGATGTTTTGAATGTTATTGGTTTAGCTCGTATTTGGTCATAATGCAAAAGATAAGGGCTGGAACATTATGCCTATCTCCCAATTCAATAATATTCTTGGGCGCCGATTTGATAATTATTGTTAATCTTAAGTATTGCAATACCATGTTATGAATTATTGCGATTTAAATTTGCTTTTTTAACACTAATTCATGGAAGAGAGTTGAATCATACACTTCTAGAGACAATGTATCATGAGTCATTTTTTTCACGTCAGAAAGTCTGAGACTTATTTCAGCAATGTCATTGCTATACTGCATATAAAAGTGGTAAATAAAATGCTTTTTTAAGTTTCCTGCTACATTTAGCTGTTCCTGCTCATCAAGCTAGTGCTTTGAAAATAAGAAATAAATAAAACAGAAAACCCATTGGGACATTAGAGTTTTGACCCTTCGAGGTTGCTGCAGCTGATCAGTATGGAGGGTTGAAGCTGCAGAATAACAGACTGAGTTTGCTTCTAGAGCACATGGAATACCGTCTAGGCCTGCAAGTATGAGCTCAAGTCATTTTATGTTAAACATGTGAAGTAAAATGGATTGTTTGTTAAGATAATATTGTTGTGGTTGCGTTGCTAATGGGTGGCTGTGGCTCAGGGGTAGAGCCAGCATCTTGTTATCGGCGGGTCGCTGGTTCGCATGTCAAAGTACTGTACCCCAAACTGCTACTGATGTGCTGGTCGGCACCTTGCATGGCAGCCACCGCTGTCAGTGTATGAATGTACGTATGAATTACTGTAAGTCGCTATGGACAAAAGCGTCTGCTAAATGCCCTAAATGCTAAATGTCCATTAGCATTCCATTTATGGTAAATTCCATGTATGTGTTAGAAAAAAGTAAGCACTAGTTATATAAAATAGATCCAGAAATCAAGAAATTCATTCAGAGATCTTTAAAAAAAAAGCTATCACAAATCTTATGAGAATCATTTTTTCCTCACCCCTACAAAGTATTGGAAAAATTAATTTGACAAAAAGTCAGGGAGTTATTACAAGTCAGCTTGAGTGGGATTTGACTGTCTGTAGAAGATTGTATGGCAATCAAGCCAGTAGCTGTTGAGACATTTGCCTTAAAAGCACAAGTCAACCTGAGGGTATCACCAAAGTCATTAGGATTCATACATTGAGAGGCATGACTGTCTTTACAAAATGTTGCCCCAATCCATCTACTAGAGATTGATATTCAAAGTGAAAGTGAAAATTTCATCCTGTTAGTTGTACAACAGAAAAGGTCAGGATCACCAAGTCATGAGAATTCATCCCCTTGAGACCATCGATGTCTGAACAAAATATCAGGCCAATACATGCGAAAGTTATTGAGATATGTTCAGTCTGGTCCAAATGGTTTGGCTGACGGACCTCCACTGCCATCTGCAAGCAATCAGAGGGCAGCAGCCACCGGTGCATGCAGTACACTTAGTTGTGGCCAGATGTCCTAATGCAAGTGAAGCACAGGTGGATTTGCAGCTGCATCACAATAGCAGAAATCAGCATTGCTCCAGATGCTGTGGCTCCACTGCCAGAGCCAGGCCATGCTAAATTGCTGTGTGTAATTTTTAATTAGTATACATTTGCAATCATTACAGTTGCTGCTTTTTAACTGCATGCAGCATTAGATTACAGCAGTGTAATCCACCCACCTGACAGACGGAGGAGAATGTAAAAATTCTACATACAACATCCCTGTTTTTTGGTTTTTCTTCCAGTTTTATTTAATTTGGGTGTTTTGTGGTCATAATACTTAGCCTTGACAAAACACGGCAAACAAGAAAGAACCTTGGGCTTATTAGATCTTAACAAGGTTTTCTGAGCATCTTTTCTCTGCCATAATTGCAATGTGTATTTCCCCTGACAGGTTGCAGCACTTTTGTTTATAATCACCAGCGTTCATCAGGATGCAAAAAAGTAAGAGACACTGGTCTCATCTCTGTCACTCACTCACAGTCAAACTCAAACTAGACTAGACAAAACCAACAAAATGAGGCCCTCACTATCACTTGTAGTACTACATGAAGAGTTGCGAGGCAAGAAACTGCACTTCTCACATGTGTGACAGGAATAGCATGCATCTTACAGGATCCTTGATTTAGGTACTGCATCTTTCCATGTGCACGATTTAAGCGTTTGAACCTGTCAGTGTGACTCAGAGTTGCCGTAAAGCAGGTAGGAGGGAAGAAACAGGCAAACAATATTCACATTAGTCTAATTCATTAATTAATGCATTATATCAGTGAGGTAGAGAGCCCATAAGCCAAGATATACTGTTCAAGGTTTTTCAAAGTAAGTCACATGCATACATAACACTGACAGTGGCGGTAAACATCCTGCTGTCTCCACGCAAGCTGGAAATGTTTAGGCCTACAGGCTTGGTCTTTGAAGTTGCCTGTTTCAAGGTTACACCTGCTTAAATATGAATTCATTTAAATTCCTATTTCAAAACCCATCATTGCACTCCTCACCCTATTTTATGTGGAAATATAAATGAAAATGTATCGGCGCATCTACGTGATCGCCTGAAGCCTAGCTTGACAAGGTTAACCATAGCAACAGATCTGAAGGGAGTGACTGAGGTTTATTTCGAGCACCATAACAAACTTCAATCAGCCTGTGTTTGTTTGTTTGTGGCAGGGCAAAGCGTTTCATCAAAGAGGGCCGGTGCCGGGATGGGTGCCAGCAGATGATGGTGAGATACTCCGGCAGAAGGGAGGCACACAGAATCATTGCTGTAGTCTATTAAAAACATTGAATGCTCAACTAGCTGAAGAGTTACTGTACAGCCCTGCATAAGATCATCATTAGAGGGCCTGATACTAAGAGATAATATTCAGTGCAACAGGCAAATAAGACAACTGATTACATAGTCAGTCCTTCATCTGCACTTCCAGGCAGCCAGCCCGATGAACTAGTCGACTTCTGCTGGCTGACTTTATCATTCAATTAATATATAAACCAACCAGCCAGACAACCATTTGGCTATTGAGAGATGACAAATGACAAATAGATCACAGGATAACATGTGGTGTTGTTTGCTACAGTGGTAAAAAATAATAATTTTCAACTCAGTGCCAGAATAAATTCTAGAGGTCAAACGTCACTCCATATCCTTTCAAACACATGATTGCAATTGACCGACCATCTGGCACTACAGGAGCAACAGAGGAAGCTCTGAGTCAGAGAGAGAGTGTCAGTGCACTCTGAGATGACTCCTAAATTCACTGAAGCTACAAATTTTGTTTGATTCTTCCACATGCTGACCACTGCTGACCCCCCTTACCTGATGTACGTACACCATATGTAAAATTCTGAGTTTAAGGGTAGTTTTACACGATAAGTCATGCATCATTCATGCTCACATGTCCCAGTGTGCACACTTAAAAAACCTTGAGGCACTCCCCAGAAAGTCCAGGAGATCTCAGGACTGTCCTGCTGTGAAAGTGCTCGAGGGCTGCCTGTGGACTCGAGCCTCTTATGCACACTATCCTCAAGTCTGCAAATGCTGCAGCCTTTGCTTGAGGGATTTACCAACATTTTATTGTGTTTTGATGTTAACACTGGAAAGGCATGGATAAATAAATAAACAATGCACCAAACTCTTTCAAGAACACATTTATTAGTACATACAGTTACAACAGTTGCAGCAACTACAGTGCCTGGTTCCTTGTTCTATTAAGACTCCTGATTATGATGATTTGTCAGTTGATATGATCAAACTTAAAAAGTACATAAAGTATAAGACACACGGAAGTGCTTATAACTAAATATTATTATAACTATTATTTTCACAGGGCAAATTGGGTTATTTCAATTTGCTTGGATTCAGTGCTTAGGGCTTATGCTCACAGTTGAAACTGACACTCTCACAGTTGATATCTACGGTAGCCACACCTTAAAGCGTGATTCAAGCTTCCTGGCAGAACTTGTCGAATGGTTATCTGCTTAACCTGTTGTTTATACTGTTTTATCTCAATTTGACTCCTTTTCCATTTTTATTTTTATCTTCATTTTGGGTTTCAATGTCAAGATTTTTTGAGCCATCATCAGCTCCACTTTTTTGCATTAGAGGACAGACCCCCAGTGAAGTATTCTGGAGTGGGTGGACAATGGGACTAGCAGAGACTTCCCAATATGCCCCTTGCCCAGAAGTATTACGCCTAGAGGTATGGTGTCCCAATTCTTGGACGGAGGATGCCATGTTGGAAAATGTGCGGTCGTAACGTAACGTAACTCATGACATATGAAGGCCTGGAAGGATTATCCCATTTCAAAAGGGGGAGATTTCAATCACTACCCCTTGTAACTCTGTTCTGCAGGGCAAAGGGTTCACTCGAAAACGAAGGGTAGGGGAAAAACCTAACTAGCTAGCTAACTAACGCTACATTGTTATTGCTGATTTCTGTATGACAGTCCCGCATTTTCATGTATTTAATGTTCTATTTTCCTCTTTGATGGCGTACAACGCCCAAAATTTAACTAAAGTCCAGCACCAAAGTTGCTGCACTTGGTACCGCTCCTCTAATATTAGTGCAGACTGGCAGGGAAGGCGCACAGGTTGCTAATGTTAGCCTATAAAGCACTGCAAGTGGTCAGGCAATTAAGCTGTGTTGTCTTTATTGTATGGCTGAATTGAAAGTATGAAGCTGTGAACGAATTACATGTGTTCATGCTTTTGTATCTCCATCAGATAAATGACACATAGCATTGTGATAATACCAGGGTAGCGCAAGAGAAATCACCATAGCGGAGGATAGCAGACTGGAAATGTCCAATCGCCTCTGTTTACGTAAACGCCATTGACACCTACTGATGAAGTATGAGGGTCTTGAGGGGTTGTGTCATTTCATAGAGGGAGATTTTAACAACTACCCTTTGGGGGAACTCAAAAACAAGGGATAGGGGTAAAAGCTGCAAATTAATTTGAGTGTTTAGACTAGGAGTATGAGTCTCTAAACAAAAGCTGTGATTTGCATGTTCTGTGAGTCTGCCTGTGCATCTGTAAGGATGAATGCACACGATTAGATAAGACGCCAGATGGCCCCGTGATTAGACACGCATATATTTGCTCTGACTTCATGCCTTTCCAATAATACATACTCCCTAAGCAGCCAAAGCGTACCAGTGCACCTGTAGCACATACTGTAATGAAAGTCTATGACCGTCTGCAAAGGTCTATTCTGGCCAGAGCAGAGGAGGGAATACTTGCCAATCCATTTAACAGTCAAGCAGAAAAAAAAAAAGGTGAAAACTTCCTGCCCACTGCAGTAACACCCAAACCTGTCAATCAAACGACTATGTGTTTCGGACACACACATAGGAATACAAAAATCCATAAGCAAACATAATTTCACACACAAGCTGACATCCAGCAAATGCACAGGCACCCAGCAAGGCATTCAAGCATTCAGGCAGATCGATAGGCTTTCAGGGAGCCAGTAACACCCAGGTTGAACTCCTGAGGCTCTAACCGAGTTACTCAGCACTTTCCCTGGCCACTCAAGAGGAGCCATGCTGGGCTCAGGGCCAAAAGCCAAACACATGAAAGTAGCATACGGGTGAGAAGAAAACTTTTGAAACAAAGTAATTCTGTCACTTTTATGACAGCAGTCATTATTATTTCCTTACTGAGTGAGTTCACAGTTCAGTTGAGATGTCTGGTTGAAGGTCTTGGTAAGGTATGGCCTCTGTTGGTGAAGTCTAAGGTGCCCCGTCAAAGATTTGGGAATATGAAAGATCACCATTTCTATACCACTTATTCTCAAGTCAGTGTATGTTCAGATGTTGTTCTGTTCCATTGATTGATATTACTGTTATCCCCTTGTTAAATGTCATACCCACACCTTTCATAATATTTCAGACTTTGATTTGTTGAGCGAAACCGGAGAAATGGTCTCACGGATGAAGAAATCTAAATGAAACGATCAGTGAAATCCTGAAGCTCCATGTCTTCCAAATGTGTTTTATTTCATTAGAGGGTTGAGAATTACTTTCAAAAGTATAACCATATTTCACTGCAAATAACACTATTTCTTAGGAGGAAGAGAGAGAATAGACAGAAGTGGAGATGGAAGTAGGAATAGAGATCGGGGAAATTTTAGCTTGTTGAGGAAATCATTTTTTGATAGGTTATTCCTTCTGGGTGGGATCCTGATTTTTTTTTTCTTTATACCAGAATATGACGCACAAACATGGCTAAGGAAAAACGGAATGACTGAATCTGTCATGACAGGCTGGAACAGTGACAAGAAAATGAATGCCTCAACATATTAGTTTAACTGATTGTTGTTACTTAAAATGTGGTTTCATGTCACGGAAAATCATTATAATGATTTCACATCTTGATGTAATTGCAGATACATATTGCAAAGAAAGGAAAAAAAAAATGGTAAAACCAGCGTTTAAATCCAAGCCATACCATTTTCACCCCAGTGGTCTCAAACAAGGACAAGACAGACATACTCTTCTATGGCTCTACTCACCCCTTATAGCACCAGCAGACCCCTTAGATCCTCCCACTGTGGCATGTTGGCTGTGCCCCGTTAAAAGAAAAAAAAGGCCAGGGACATGGCTTTCTCTGTAGCAGCTCCTCAGCTCTGGAATAAACTACCAGAGGCCATTAGACAGGCTGATGCTTTTAAGGTGTACCTCAAGCCCCACTTTTATTCTCTGGGTTGTAGTATATAATCTGTTTTTATTTTAATCAGATTCAGGTTTTAAATTATGGGTGAAAGTGTTTTGTTTTGATCTTGCTGTATTTCTTTTACTATACACCTATGTTTTAATTCTTGCCTGGTTAAACCTGCTTCCATTTCAAACTTGCCTCACTATGCAGAAATGTGTCTTTATGCCTGTCTGTATATACATATGTCTGTCTCTATGAAACACTTTGGTGCAAAACCTGCCTGCTTTTAAAGTGCGATATAAATAAAAGAAACTTGAATCTTATGTATGTCGATACAAAGACTGACGCTGGTTGAACAAGTACATTCATGTACAGCTAAAGATAACTTACAAAGGATAAACACAGAATATCAACAAAATGTGTTACCCCTGTACTGGTACACGCACAAATATACAAGATAAAAAAATGTCAAAAGGATTTCACGTCAAGTCTTCTGCCTTTACCCTTTGAATTACATTATTAAGCAGTTAATTTTGGTAAATTTGACCCAAAGATAGAGCATGAAAATGTCAAGCAAACTAAAATGCAGTTCCTACTGTGAATGACATCTGTATTCTCTTTGAAACTGGAGAACTCAGGGATTGGCTCACAGCACATGTTTGTGGACTTATCATGAAGGAACAGGTATTCCAAAATAACACAAAACGGCTGCCTATGTGTCATCACTAAAACTGAACTTTCCCCTGTAATTAGAGTAATACTTTTTGCAGTGCATGGAAATAAAATGCACAAAGTATGCATGTAGAGGGGGCTATAAAATAATGAGGCACAGATACTCGTGTGACTTGTGTTGTAAAAATGAAAGAAAGAAGTTTGTCGCTCGTTTGATGGCTGTCCTCTGCAGAGGTACTGACAAAACCTGTTTATAGTCTTTAAACAAAACTCAAAATGGAGTTAACAACTGCATGCAACAAAATACACGTGCGTAGTTTTAGATGCAGCACTTGCATTCCTATAGACACATGTAAAGATAGAGCTACAGCAATTTTAGTGCTGTCACTCCCAACTCCTCAAATACAGTAACTTGCTTATGTAACATAACTTAAACACCATTCACTCTTGACTTTTGGTCGTAAACAGGGCGCGAACCCCAGCCAGTGTCAAACATATGGCCACTGACTAGACTCCTGTATATACAGGACTCAAAATTGACCCAAATGTCAGAATAAACGTTGGGAATGTCTGCAAAGTACATGGACATCTTGGAAACTTTACATTTGATATGTTTAAACTTTATATTTTTTACATTGTAACTTTACATTTTTATGTTCTTTTTTTCAATTGTATATTTTGACAATGCCTGGCTTATGGTCTGGTTAGGTTTAGGCACAGAAACTACTTGTTTGGGTATGGGAAAAGATTGTGTTTTAGCTTACCTGGTTTTGTCACCGCAATCGCAGCTGCAAACTGTCTCGTCAAAAATGTCTGGGTTTGTTGCTACTGTCACAGCTAGAAAGTGTTCGGATGTTTTGTTAAGCACTTTTAAATATTGAAACACTATCCCAAACAGTGGTTTCTCTATCAAAATATACAGCAGTTTGCGTACAGTTTGAGCTCAGAAGGGTAAAAAAATACAGTTGTTAGGTACACTTTTTGTTTTAAGTTCAGTAGCCTAATTTTTAGCAAACCAAATTGCACAATGTCAAAGAGGTAAAAGTAAGGAGACATTAGAAACGACTTTAACAAGTAGCACTGTAGTGTAGGTCACCATCCTATTTGCACCATCAAATCCAACACATAAGACACAAGGATCTTAATATGTGTGCAAATCTTTTCTAACTAGCTAGCTAATCAGTCCATTTGATATATTGTATTCTGATTTAACAGTATATGCTGATCAAATATATTATATAATGAACCATAACACATTCCGTGCACATGTTGTCAGCTGTTGTTTTGCTTTAGTTTATAGTGTACTGTACAAAATACGTCCTGGGTTAAAATTTAGTTATAGATTGTCACCAGATCACGAGCAGAAGTTTCAACTGTAGGTGCAAAGGGTTCACATTTATTTGTTAAAATGTCTTTATGCAAGCTATGATTTTAACAATTTTTTTAACAAATGTCAACAAAATCAACCTTTATAAAAAATGGTAAAGACATGTCCCTAGCGTCCCCAGTGTTCATGACACCTATGGTTTTGTGCTTACAAATGTTGAAGGACTGTCCTGAACAGTGGTCTCTCGCTTGGCAGCCTCCTCACCCAGCTTCCAGACTACCAGCATCCCATTGGCCTATCCCAGCTCATATACATGTAATCTGAACATTATATGGCACATAATGTAGAAGTGTCGATATGATAACCGAGCGTATCCATGGTTTTCAGAAACATAACATGTCAAACTTTTAATCTGGTCACTGGGCTGTTCCAAAAATTAAGCAAGCAGTAAGCAATGGATAAAACAAATGCTGAACAGTCAATTGAAACAGACACTTAAGAGCACTTGTAATGTTTTCACCATCTTATGCAAATGGTTGTACAGTAAGTTTGTCGGAAACGGTTCTGTGCTGTTGAGGGAACTCTCCAATCATCTGAGTGGTAATTAATATTCAGATGGGAGAACTAATTCTGCTCATGAGAAATGCATGAATATTAATTGGTTAAATATTATTAGTTAAATCAGATCCATCAAAAGCTTCAAGACACAAGGCGGAGGAGGAGGTTGGATTCATCAGAACATCAGCAGAGTGATAGGAGAGCCTCTGATTATTTCAGGCAATCACTTTCTTGCAGAATCAAGATGTGTCAATGTCTGGTCAGAATGATGTAATATTAATCTTGACAGTTCATATCTGCTTGCCAAAACCTGCTCCCTAAAGTCCTTCAAAGCTGCAATTAAAAACATCATGTTACTAATTGATGAACACCCTCTTAGTGAACAGCCTGTATTGAATTAAACATCATTTTTCATTCCAGGAGTGGTGTGAATGATGTTTGTTAGGCCTAAACGCACGTGTACTGCAGTTTGCATCTGAAATGTAAATTTGTGATCTCCTTTAGGCTTGTGAGAAGGAAAGAGAAACTGGGAGAGACAGAGAGCAGACACAGATGAAACAACAAGAGAGAAAGAGAGATAGTGCATCAAATGATTGCCAATTGCACCATGATTGCAGATGGGGTCTTGGCACTACTGTCCCTGTGCCCCTGATGCCCTGTGATTGCAGCCTCTACAGGCAGCCTCTCAGGGATGGTGATGATGCCAGTTTGTGAGCCAGTGGACCAAGATCCCGGCCCACAGCCAGCAGCAGATGTCCTGACAGAAAGGTGAGACATCCATCTGAATGTCATACAATATGAAAATTAATACTGTAAGTATAATCAAATAAAATACCTTTAAGCATCAATAAAGTAGTTTAACGAGTCAGCCTGCCGGCACGTAATTGACGTGAGTGGATGTCGTGCCTTGATATTTCTGTCAGCACACCTTTGTATTCCTGACAAGAAAATTTGATAATAACAAATACAAACAAAGGATCAAATGACTGTGTCTCTGAAAGGTGTTGAACCCACAGTGAATTAACGCTAATTATTACTTGACACTTCCCCTCAGCTCTACAGAGCATCAGACAGCATCAGTGTCTTTCAAGCTCATTCTTTTTGTTTTCTTGTTTTGAGTCCCTCTTACCGTCTGTCTTGCAAATCCCAAAGCTATAATTTAATTCACACACACCTAATGGTGCATGTTTTAACCAAAACATCAGAATGAAAGGGTTTTTCTTTATGGTTTTTTTTGTGGTTTTTTTTTTTTTAAATTCAGTGTTAAATTGCTTATTCAAATGTTAAGCTCACACTTACTCTTCTACTATTCCTCACCAATACTTTTCCCTGGCATTCTGAATTAGCCCATAACTGCAGTAACTACAATTTTGGTCAAAACTGAGTTACAACCAAAATTGAACTCTTAAATGTCTGTTTTATCTTAGGACAAAAAAGTTCAGTTTTGCTCTATCTTAGTGATCTTTAAACTGCAGTTACTACAAAATCCAAAACCAAGACAGACCACACTAAGCACTCTCTTTTTTCTGAGCCTTGGTGACAGCTATTGTGATCTGTGTCAGCTGTCTATTAGGATATACATACATAGATCTTACAATGACACTAAATATATCAGGCCATCTTAGCTTAATCTGTTCTTATTCCTGGAAATTTATATTATCAATGTAAGCGGTGGAAGCTCTGTAAGTGCTTCTTGCATTAATCTATAGGAGTTTCAACACACTGATTTTTTTTTTTGAAACATGTTTTTCTAAAGAAATATCCAGGTGCCTGGCGAAAAAATGCCATTTTGTGAGCTCAAAATACCTCTGCCTCAGAGTTATTTCCTTATTTCCTCCAACACTACATAAACTTGCATAATTTTAATGCTTAGGGCTTTAAATCCCGTTAAAATTATATCTTCACAGATTTGAAATCTCATTGGCTATATGACGCGTCAATCATCCGGAGGCTGGCGTGTAGAAGAGAGAATGGGTCACTTGTCTACATAATCACTCATTGGCTGTTGATGGCTCTAGGGTGGGTATATATGCTCTTATCTGCTTGAATGAGCTGTTAATCAAAACAGCTGCCATCTCAGGCTCTCCGGTGTAGAGGGATAATGGCGTCTCCTGTGAAACAAGTCTTTTTTATAGATCAAAGCATCAAAAAGCATCCATGATCGCAGTTTTTTGCCATTTTGTCATCATTTAATCATGGAATACTGTGTTTTGGACTAAATATGTTACTGAAATTAATCTAGTGGACATTTGGGATTCACTTGAATTTTTCTGTAAACAATGCGACAATGATATACAGATAGAATGTAATAAGAAATCAAATTAGATTTAGATTTTAGTTGATGTAGTTACTGCACTTTGCCACTGCACTGCTTATATATATTTTTCAGGAAACACAAAGACAGAGGAACAGCATCTGCATTTTTAGGGTTATCGGTCAAATAATTGGTCATGATCTTTAAGACATAAAAATTACCAAAAGGATACATACACCGATCAGCCACAACATTAAAACCACTGACAGGTGATGTGAATAACACTGATCATCTCATCACAATGCGATGTTCTGCTGGGAAACCTTGGGTGCTGGCATTCATGTGAGTGCCACTTGACACGCACCACCCGTCCAAACACTGGTGTGGACCAAGTACACCCTCATCACAACAACACTACCCAATGGCAGTGGCCCCCCACCAGGACAATGTGCCCTGACACACCGCAAACACTGCTCAGGAACAGCTCGAGGAACACAATGTGTTCAAGGTGTTGACCGGGCCTCCAAATTCCCCAGATTGCAATCTGATCGAGCATCTGTGACACTGCGGTGGCATCAGTGATCCTTTATGCAGTGGTCTGCTGGGGAGGTAGCAGCACAGACAGGGACAGGGAGAGACTGAACAAACTGGTTAGGAGGGCCAGCTCTATCCTGGACTGTCCACTGGACTCCATAGAGGTGGTGGTTGAGAGGAGGATGTTAGCCAAGCTGACCCCTGCACCAGACTATGGAAGCCTTGAGCAGCTCTTTCAGCAGCAGACTCTTTCACCCACTGTGTAAGAAGGAGCGCTACCGCAGATCATTTATCCCCACAGCCATCAAACTGTTTAACTCAAGCACTACATGAAAGGTCACTTTCCACTCACTTGTTTGCTTTTCGTAAATATATTATTGTTTTTTGTAAATATCCTGTGTTTTTCTATTTATTTTCTATTTAACTTTATGCATATTTTCTGATTCTTTTTACTGTACTGTTGCATCTTGAGCTGTTGTAACAAGTGAATTTCCCCCATTGTGGGATAAATAAAACCAATCTTAAATCTCTTAATCTGTAAGACGTGCTGGAGCAGGTCTGATCCATGGAGGCCCCACCCCCCAACATACAGGACCCAGAGGATCCACTATAAAACGCCCTGGTGCCAGACACCACAGGACACCCTCAGAGGGTCCAGAAGTCTATGTCTTGACAGGTCAGAGCTGTTTTGGCTGCACAAGGGGAACTTTCACAATATTAGGCAGGTGGTCATAATGTTATGCCTGATCGGTGTATTTAAAAAGAGCATAACCCAGTTCTACCTACAAAACATTTGGCTAGACACTTTTCAACCATATTTCTCAGTTTCATAATAGCGTAGTTACTGGGTGAGCCTTTGTAGGGAAGTACAGATGTTACTAAATAACTCAAAAATTCATCTAAAAATATCTATGTAAATCATGTACCAAAAAGGCCATACACTGCCAACTTTTAAAGTAATTGTTTGTTTTTCTAGTCATAGATTCCCATGGCATTTTCTGATGCGAATGGCCGTGAAAGGATTTGCTGCCACTTCAGATTCATGTTCCACTCTCTCTTTTTTCCTCTCCTCGACTATTTACTCTCAGCCATCTGCAACATCATTCCCTCCCCCTTACAACCCAGTCCTCCTAACTACCATCTACCAGCAGCCTCCAGACACATACTGACCCAAATAAAGTTCATGGTGAGTTCACCAGGGACAACTTATATGCAAGGGTCAGATTCACAAACATACAGTGTTGTATGTAGAAACCCCCGACTTCACACTCACATGCCAGTACACACACACATGCACACACATGCATACCCATACAAGTAATGGCCTTTTCCTGTAATTATAGTCATTTGTCAAAAGCACACCTTGATTAATGGTCAAATTAAAAATACACCGGAAAAGAAGCTGCAGGTCCTGGTGACTCCAGCTACAGAGGGTGATAAATTACACCCACCATTACAGGCATGAGAGTGGCATGATCAGGATATGCACCCTTCCGTGCAGACAGAGGCAAAGGAGGACATCAATCCATGCATCCACAGTCTATACATGACAGAGTCACTGTAGCAGGTCAGAACTTGGGGTTGGCATTGAGTGGGGTTTTGGTGGGTTGAGGTGAGTGCAGGTAGTGCAGGTTATATTGCCAAAATTAGTAAGTAGGTCAACAGTGTGCGGGACACAGCTGTTCTTAACTCACATAAAGCTAGACTGTTTGCTTTGTCTCCATGAAGGGAATCTCCTTCATAATTGATGTTTTACTTACTTATGTAAATGCCACAAGATAAAAATGGCTATGGGCCTGAAACACAGGGACATTTTACTGAGCAACACCAATAAACAGTTGGGTAATATATGCTTAATGGTAAATATAATTCTGTTTGTCCAAAGTAACGGTGGTGAAATGAAGTACTAAATGAATATGACAAGGGTTAAAGCGAAGCGCAGGTTGATCAATGTAATGACGCATTTAGTGGGCTGACTAGAGAAGAAAAAGCAAGTGTCTGTGAGAGCAACGTACACTCTGAATGAAGTGTAACTGACGATGAAAGCAACCTTTAAATCAGCAAATAAATCATAAAACTCATTTTTCATAAGCTGAATGATGGACTATTTGTGTGTGTGTGGGCGCGCGTGTGTGTGTGTGTGTGTGTGTGTGTGTGTTATTGTGCACAGAGCAGGAAGGACAGCAAACTTTATCACCTAAACTTAGACAGCAGAGCAGAGTTGGAGAGAAGCACAGAAGAAACAGATGAGAGAGCTGTTCCATTTGTCCAATTTATCTAAAACTACTTGGCTATATCAGAATTCAAGTACTTTTAAATTGCCTGGATGATAAAGTCGGAGGGAGCGCAAGCAAGAGACAAGAGTTATGCCATCTAGGAGCTCAATGCAGTTAATATGCCCCGGGCCTTGTGCCAGCCATGAGAGCTCCGAGTCCACAGGCTGCTGCCCAACATGAAGTGGAAGTCTTAATGATAGCAATGCCAAGCCCGGAGAGGACCTTCTTCTTCAGGTGTATTTTTTATAAGTCAAATCCTAAGGAATGCTTAATTAAAGAATGTAAGTGATGTTATAGAAAATGCTTAAAGGCAACCATGTTTTTAGAAGTAATCATGTTTGGTGGTGGGATTGTAGAAAAGCCTCCCAGAGCCATGGTCTTGCTCTGCAGGATACAGATAAGGTGGCTCTCTCATTTCTTCTCCACATTTTACTGGCTGTCAGCGTGGTATGCCCCATAGCGTCCCAGTACACCATAAAATCAAAAACTGCATTTCTATCTTAGGTTTGCATAAATTAACAGTACATAATGTCTTCTTAAGATGGCCTCTTGCAAAAAACGGCATGTTAGTAATAATGGTACTTCATATTATCAGTAACAGAACAAAGTCATGGATTACTAATATTATGAGGTCCCATTATTTCTGACAGCCTGCCAGGTTGGTGACTGAAAACCGCATCAACTTTACTGCCACCTGTGAGAAGGCAGCAGCGAGGCAAAAAAGAAGCTGCTTGCAAAACTGAGGTGAGCTATAACACCATCTCAAAATCAATACACCTCATTGCTGTATTTCTCCGTGTCGTGGCAGAACCCACTGAGAGAAAGAGAGGATAAAGGTAACTTTTCAGAACTGAGAACCCTTAATAATCCTTCAGTAAATGTCATTCACTGCCTGTCCTGCCTAATGTATATAAACCCTGTGGAGAAAATATGATGCTTAGTATCAAAAAATATAAAGGTGAAGCCCACATTCGATCAATATAAAAGGTGCTATATCTAAGAAATGGTCAGCAGTTGAATTCATACTCCACACTCCAAACAAACTGGGAGCAGCATATCACCAGAAAGTTTAAGTGTCTACACTATCTCAACAAATGCGCCGTCTCTCCCAGAGGTCTTTATAAGCTATTACTACTGCTTTTATTTGAATCACTTCTTTTCATTCCCTCAACATGGACTGAGGGTAGGACACTGGACACACTTCAAAACTTTCTTCACATTCTGATAATTGTATTTATTTTTTCAATGTTTTAAACTAAAAGTCTTACATTTACCTCCTTTAAGACACAGGTCTTTCAGAGAGCGTTTCTTTCCTGTGCATCTGAAGAATTTATTCATGACAGTGCTAAAGGATTAATCTATTTACACACAGTTCAACTGAAGTCCATCTTTCATTTTGTTCATTATTCAGCAGAAATAGCATTCCTCACCGTTGGGTCAAACATTTCTTACACATTAACTCAAATCCTTGGTAAAGAGCAATTTCTAGACTTTTCTTTAAGCCTTTCATACTTTGAAATTCATTTCTGCCTTGTACAGAATAGTTTCCAAATTGAGCTGTAGGCAATGTGAGGTTAATCGTGTAACAATGTAATCTGGTTGTGCAGATGTAAAGATTTTTAGTTGAGGTGTCCCTCATGATTGGTCGGTACATCCAGATATTTGGCTGGAAGTGATTTTACATGACAAACAGTTTCAGTGTGTGCATGAGAGCAGTTTAATTGATTCAGATGACAGCGTTCACAGGACACAGTCAAATTATATAATCTATCAGGGTTAGAGACGGAGCACATTTTCTATGAAGGCATGTATTTTACACATGCTGCCTGTGGATGAAAACATATCTGAGCATGGATCTAAACATGTCTACTTTTTGAAATAATGAGTCCTCTGAGGCCATAACTGCCATTGTTGACCTTTCCTTTTCCATGCACATTTCTATTCTCACAGGCATCAATTTAAAATGTAAGAAATGACAAGCTGGGTAAGAGAAGACGTAAAAAACACAAGACTAGAAGACTACAGAGCAAAACCAACTGAAAGAAAATGTGCAATAGTAGTGATGCAGTGACAAACAGAACAGGAGTAGTACCAAGAAATGTAAGAGACGGATGCATGCTGTATGTGTGTGCGTCTGTTTCACGGATATGGCCATTAGCCGAGATGGATGTCCTTGAACCCGGGTCTGCGCCAACAGGTATCTCTTGCTAACAGACCGCCCCTCTACTGGTAATTACACAGAGAGGTCTACAGCAGGTGGCACAGGGCTGAGCAGAATTTACATAAATCTGCATGTGTCACTGGGCCTGGCTGCAGCCTCTGGCACTCTGTATGAACCACACTCACACTCAGCAGACAATTTGTTCAACTCTAACAAAATGGACTGTGGAAAGGCGAGAAAGTGTCAATGCTTTCCCTGAAATCCATACATAAATGGTGAGTGTACTGAATTATTTGTGCCAACAGATGGCTTTCCCTTTCACTTTTCTTTGAAAGCGCACACACACACACACACACACACACACACACACACACACTGCTGCAGCTTCACATTAAAAGCATTTTTGAAACAAGAGCTGACTTTTATTTTGAAATAGGCTAGTAACAGGAAATGCAGTGTTCAGTGACTTAAGCACCGCTGTTGTCATCAAAAATGAGTCTGCAGAGCAAAACAGCGGCCATTTTCTGCATTTGTTGACAGCGGATTTGCAGAGCTGCAGATGACAGACTGCACATCTACATCTGCTCAGTGAGGTAACCATCTCCTTTTTACTAATTACATTATAAGGTTTTCTATTAGCATTGGCTTTTAATCAGAAATACTGCCAAACTGGTGCTTTTGCTTTTCGCTGTGACAAGATATCCTCTGCCATCATCTTGTCGGTCAACTCTCTGTACTCTGGTCATGTGATAAGTGAAATGTCTCTCCTGCTACTGTGTGCTGCGACTCTGCTGCTGGCGCTGCAGAGCAGATGAGTTTGTAATTTTAACATCCCCCTTCCAGTAAAGTATTGATTAAAAAGCAAACAGCAGTGGGGGTGGGGGCAAGTAATGTAGTCGGCGTGTGCCCGACCACTGTGTGACACCGGCAACACCAACTATCACGGCAAGCCTATCTGACATGTGACACTGTGATATTTCACTTTGACCACTGTTTGATGCAAATTTTGAAGTTGAAAGTTCATTTTCTTCCTCATTTTTTCTTCCTCATTTTCTTCCTTTATAGTTTTCTTTCATATGCTGTTTTTCATCATGGTCTCATTGTTTTGAGCATGCTGTTCAGCTTACCTGCTGAGCCACTGTGTTTGTGCAAGTGCGCTGAATCTTTACGAGACACCTAAAATGATCACAACCAAGGCATTTCTTCTGTGCAGCTATAACTCAACACAATACACAGCATGCATGCAAGCCTGCATCTGTGTGTGACTCACATCCTTTGCTTTTTAAAAATCCCCTATAAGCACACACATGCATATTTATGTTTGCAATCTACAGTATATGCATGTGTGTAAGTGCATGTGTGTGAGCAGTGGGACCCCCCACAGTGAGAGGTGTTTCTGCTGACAGGAGCATATTCAAGGTAATAGAAGCAGTCTGTCGTCCCAGAGCAGAGCACTAAAGCAGAACTGAGTTCTGTCTCCTACTACACGCACCACTGAACCTCCAGATGACAAAATGCCTCACTGGCTGACCGAATCAAACACAATAAAGCCCAAAAAGGAGAAAAAGAAGATTGAAGGAGAAAATGCTCAGATTTGTCATATTTTGTCG
Source organism: Pagrus major (assembly GCF_040436345.1). Lineage (NCBI taxonomy): Eukaryota > Metazoa > Chordata > Actinopteri > Spariformes > Sparidae > Pagrus > Pagrus major. Next base: position 31,481,383 of record NC_133222.1, on the reverse strand, counting down.
TCTAGGTAGGAAAGCACATAGTTCCAGTTAGGAAAGCTGTCAGTCAGTTGAGTGCCACTTACAAGAAAAGGTTTGTATAAGAACCCCTCTACAAGCTCCAGTCATAAAAGAGGAAAATGTGTTACTCCTGTGTATTTAGATACAGCACATTATGTGCATGTCACTGAAGCAGGTAATGAAATCTACCAAAGTAGCCTCATAATGTGGAGAGCAACACAGTGTGATGATGAAATAAATAAAGAAGTGGCTGAATAATGAGAGGGGATGGAAAACAAGTTCCACAATAAATGACAGGCTGCATGAACAAACTATAAATTATTCCCATTTTAATTTACATATTTCCCTTGCATTTCATCACACTGTACAAATAAACCAACAAGTCCGTGCAAAAGCAAATGAATTATTGATTGAATGAATTAGTGAAAACTTCTTCAGGTTTGAAGTAAAAACTACCATTAGCTTACTGCACCTTGTCGATCTCTGTGAAGTGACGTGCCGGCAGCCATAACTCACAACTCCAGAGAAGCAGACTGCTAGCCAGCAGACATTATTGCTGATGTCTGTGGAGACAGAGTGGGGCTGTGCAGGTAGGCATTGCCAGAGGGCCCCAAAGGGGCAGACTGGACCGATAAGTTGTGGCAGCAATATGGAGTTGAGAATTGAGAGTCTGTAGGAAATCTCACTGGCCACTGCAGTAACAAAAGGGTGATGAGGCTGCCTCCCGACTGGCTCAGAGATTGAACTCAGTCTCCATGAGAACAACCACTCCATAGTGAACCCAGTAACCTTCCTCTCAACTCCCTCTCAAAGCTTTCATGTTTTGATTATAAATGTGCAGAGGTCACATTTCTACATAAAAGGGAAATACGACTCAGAGTTCTCCAGAAGGCCAAGTCGACTCAAGCATTGTAACTGGTGCACTGAGACTGAACAGCTCCAGCAAAACAGTTGCAAGGCACAGACACATGCATGTGATCACAAAGTATAAGCACAGTTAACTGAGCAGCCCAAAGCTGTGTTCAGGGGGGAGGAACAAAAGAAGAAAAAAGAAAACAGGCTTTTGTGAATATCATGCAATCAAGGAGAATAATTCATTTGCAGACAAATTATGTTGTTGTTGTTGTTGTTGTTTTGGTTCTATCTTTTGATTGTAACAAGAATCAGATGAATTCTAATGAATGTGAAGAAGAAAACCACCTACACACACACATGCACATCTTACTTATGTCACTTTTGGGTAACTAGACTTCCTTCATTCCTTCCTTCCTCATCTCCTGGGGCCTTAACATTACCATAATAATAATGACTACTTGCCTAACCCTAATCCTAACTTAACCACTGACCCACAAATCAGCATTTTCCAGATTGGGTTAGGTTTACAGGCTTTGTCCCGAATTGCACCAGTTGTCCCCAATTAACTGGTCTTCAGTCCTATAAAATGGCATAAGTCAGAACACACACACACACACACACACACACACACACACACACACACACACACACACACACACACACACACACCTTGACCTGGAGGGAGCCTGGCTTTGCTCTGCTCAGCTGCCCTGGATATGCTGCTCTTCAAACCCACAAGAGCCTTACAGGCAGACTGAGTTTTTTTTTTTTTTTTTTTTTTTTTTAATGTGCTTTCACTCCCTCATGCAAACTTGACAGTGTTGAGTAACAGGATTTAAGAGAGAGAGGGGAAACAGCAGAGCCAACTTCAAAGCAAAGTAGAAAAAGTTTGATTTTAAATATTAATATTAAATATTAAGTTTGTTCTATCCATTTGTACTGACCTTGAATAAGCGCCTGGCCTTTCTGGAAAGGTCCACTGTAGGCCACCTGGTAGTGTTTGACCTGGAAGCCAGGTACACAGCCCTCATGGCCTCCATCCTCTTGGCCACCCACACGGGCAACCTGCAACACACAGAACAAAAGGACATGTCAGGATAATAAACATACACACGGTTTCTGTGGAGATAAACCTGACAGGCACAGGCAGCAGGGCAGAATAATTAAATAAATATGTTTCCCCTTTACAGACCTAATCCTTGTTAATCCTGAATAAACAACATAAGGTTGGAGCAGATACATAAATATGCAGTGACAAAGAAAATCAATATTTTAAGTAGCAAAAACTTTCTCCTCTTTTAAAAGAGTACACCACCATTAAACATTAAACAGCTCTTTTACAACACTGTCAGACTCACATTAAACATTTTTTTATAACAAAATTGATACACTTGAGCTAGAGATGTTTGTGGAGTTTAGGTGTGTGACGCTAGCAGCTAATGTAGCCTCAAGCAGATAGCGTCGAGCAAAGATTAGAAGCGGATTAAATTATTAATCAATTAATTAGAAACTCAATTGACATCACATAAAGGCAATTTATCAGATTTTGAATTGCCCATTTTGGAGCAACAAAAGCTTTATACAACTGTATGAGGCAAGAATGAGCTTGCTGATTTTCTCATTTTTCCTTATGTTATTTAAATATACATTTTGTACTATAACTTTGGATTTGAAGTTTAAATATTGATCTAATAGTCATTGATGAGTAAGTTTAATCGATGTTGGCTATTTGTTAATCTTCTCTGTCTATAACAGGCTATTTCATTTAAGTTTAATACTCTCTGTACTGTAGCTTTAAGAGGCAGCAGCCTCGCACTCTGGCTCAAGAGGGGTCGTTGACCAGACTAGCAGTGGAGACACACGGTTTTCTTACCATCCTGTATTGTTTGTATTACGAGAAGGCCAATTTTATGGATAATTGAGTGACACTTGTGGAATAAAGGTTTTTCTTTTTTCTTTTTTTTCAACATTACCTGGACGTGGAGTGAATTATTAAGAACAACAGCGCCTGGACACGTGTAAGCCATGAATACCAGCTAGTCAACATTTGCCGCTACAACAACTTTACATCGCATTTTAAAAGATCTGCAGTAGTATTGACCAAGACCTGTAAACAGACTTTGATGTGAAAATTTCCCTTTAAATCAAGTAACTCATTTCATTTTTCCTTATTTCGGGCTAAATTTGGTGATACTATTGGATACTTGTACCCACCAGAACAGTTTGTTTTATTTTATTTTTATTTTTTTGAACTGACTTTATTCTAGGTTTGACATGTATTCAAACTGTTTCTCTTTTTTCTTTCCTCCTAACAGTGTCAGGGAAGGTAGAAATGTAATACAGCTGTGTTTTTCTTGAAGATTTCAAATTAAAACAGACCTGTAACTCACTAAAATTGCCTTCCTTGACTTTTCATTGACCCAGTTTCTTTGCAAAATCACATTTATTCAATGAAAGTTTGAAAAAAAAAAGGCACTTAAGAAAAACACGCTTCTTTTAAAGGGTGGGTGTTCCCATAGAAACAGACTTCTCACATAGAGACCACACAGTCTAAGAAAGAGCAGATACACTGCCAAGCATAATAACAATTTCTGCGATATGTAGCTGTGTGATGCATTAATTTATAGATACGTGCCTCATGCTGTTATTACAAGTTGTTCTTTTTTATTCATGATTTTACAAATGCAGCTCAGTTTCTTTTTTTAAAAACTCTAGTCTCACATTCAAGTTCAGGAGAATTATGACAAACTACCTCACATTATGAATGTGCAGGCTCACTAATGGCCAAACTGGCAAAGAGAGCCAGGACGACTGCTTGCACCACTATAAATACTGGGACAGAACCCATGTTTAAAAAAAGAAACACACAACACAATATACAGAATATTACTTGGGGCAGGATTTGTGAAAAATGAAGAATGAGCCCACCCACGTATCTCTCCATTGCCTTGAACAGGCTGTGTGCTGCATAATGTACTGCAATTCAGGCCCGAATTTCCTGCGCAGTCTTGCGGACGTGACGTCAGATGACGCTGAATGCGCGTCCTTGGATATGGGAAGAAGACAAGCGCGGTGGACCCAAACTAGTGTTTGGGTAGTAATGGATTCTGCTACGGCCAGCAAACGACCCACCACCACACAAAGTCCACTAAAAAGTCATACTAAGAAGATAACAAAGGTTTTATCAGCGGCATGTCGTGAGTCGAAACGAAATTACGACCAAAGCCGGGCTGGCACCGGAATACACATCGGATACGCGTTCGACTCATGGAGGCAGCTTCAACTTGAATTGGGGCTGAAAACAGATGCTGACATGGCTCATTTCCTAGTAACCAGGTAAGAAAACATTACAGGTCATGTTTAGAGCTTGATTTGAAAATCATATGAGATCACCGAGGACTCGGAGTGACCTAACGTGCAAAGTAGCGTTAGCTGCAAACATGTAACTTAGTCCACCGCTGTGTAACACTGAGTAGTTACAGACTGCGCATTTTCCACGGTCCTTTAGTCTGAAACCGAATAGTTAGAAATATGTCCCTTTATATATGGGACCGAAAGCCCAACCTGTTATCTGGGAGGTGACGTTAGCAGCCGGATGTAGCCACAGGCTAAAGGTTTGTTTGTGTCTGTGTAGTAACATTAGCCGCTTACACACAGCAATCCCGTATCAGAGACGATATTTTTGTCCCCCAATATGCCGTCTTTGCTTTCGCCTGTGCCTTTCAGACTGTCAGATGTATACACACACACATATGTATATGTACAGTATCTCACAAAAGTGAGTACACCCCTCACATTTTTGTAAATATTTTATTATATCTTTTCATGGGACAACACCGAAGAAATGACACTTTGCTACAATGTAAAGTAGTCAGTGTACAGCTTGTATAACAGTGTAAATTTACTGTCCCCTCAAAATAACTCAACACACAGCCATTAATGTCTGAACCGCTGGCAACAAAAGTGAGTACACCCCTAAGTGAAAATGTCCCACTTTGTGCCCAAAGTGTCAATATTTTGTGTGGCCACCATTATTTTCCAGCACTGCCTTAACCCTCTTGGGCATGGAGTTCACCAGAGCTTCACAGGTTGCCACAGACATTCTCTTCCACTCCTCCACGACGATATCACAGAGCTGGTGGATGTTAGAGACCTTGCGCTCCTTCACCTTCCGTTTGAGGATGCCCCACAGATGCTCAATAGGGTTTAGGTCTGGAGACATGCTTGGCCAGTCCATCACCTTTACCCTCAGCTTCTTTAACAAGGCAGTGGTCGTCTTGGAGGTGTGTTTGGGGTCGTTATCATGTTGGAATACTGCCCTGCGGCCCAGTTTCCGAAGGGAGGGGATCATGCTCTGCTTCAGTATGTCACAGTACATGTTGGCATTCATGGTTCCCTCAATGAACTGTAGCTCTCCAGTGCCGGCAGCACTCATGCAGCCCCAGACCATGACACTCCCACCACCATGCTTGACTGTAGGCAAGACACACTTGTCTCTGTACTCCTCACCTGGTTGCCGCCACACACGTGTGACACTATCTGAACCAAAAAAGTTTATCTTGGTCTCATCAGACCACAGGACATGGTTCCAGTAATCCATGTCCTTAGTCTGCTTGTCTTCAGCAAACTGTTTGCGGGCTTTCTTGTGCATCATCTTTAGAAGGGGCTTCCTTCTGGGACGACAACCATGCAGACCAATTTGATGCAGTGTGCGTCGTATGGTCTGAGCACTGACAGGCTGACCCCCCACCCCTTCAACCTCTGCAGCAATGCTGGCAGCACTCATACGTCTATTTTCCAAAGACAACCTCTGGATATGACGCTGAGCACGTGCACTCAACTTCTTTGGTCGACCATGGCGAGGCCTGTTCTGAGTGGAACCTGTCCTGTTAAACCGCTGTATGGTCTTGGCCACCGTGCTGCAGCTCAGTTTCAGGGTGTTGGCAATCTTCTTATAGCCTAGGCCAATTCTTTTTTTCAGATCCTCAGAGTTCTTTGCCATGAGGTGCCATGTTGAACTTCCAGTGACCAGTAGGAGAGAGTGTGAGAGTGATAACACCAAATTTAACACACCTGCTCCCCATTCACACCTGAGACCTTGTAACAGTAACGAGTCACATGGCACTGGGGAGGGAAAATGGCTAATTGGGCCCAATTTGGACATTTTCACTTAGGGGTGTACTCACTTTCGTTGCCAGCGGTTCAGACATTAATGGCTGTGTGTTGAGTTATTTTGAGGGGACAGTAAATTTACACTGTTATACAAGCTGTACACTGACTACTTTACATTGTAGCAAAGTGTCATTTCTTCAGTGTTGTCCCATGAAAAGATATAATAAAATATTTACAAAAATGTGCGGGGTGTACTCACTTCTGTGAGATACTGTATATACACACACACACACACGCATACATTTGATAGTAGAGGTGTCACGATTCTCCAAATCCTCGATTCGATTCAATTTTCGATTCTAAGGTCATGGTTCGATTCGATTCTCGATTTTTTACTTTTAATTTTTTTTAAAGCACAGGTTGCTATGCCATTTTTAGACTAGACTTTTATGCAACATAATATCTGACCTTTGTTCGCAATGTACCACACTACATTGTCAAATTTATAACATTTATTAACAACATAATGTAACAATAACTTATATCTTCAGTCAGTTGGAAACTTAAACAAAATAACCTGCCATCTAGTTTCGTTTTTTTGTAACTGCAGTCTTCTTCACAGAAGATGACATTCAAGTTCACAACAAAACAAACAAAGAAATAAAACAGTCATGTCCATAGTCTTCTCTGAACAATTAAGTGTCTTAACAAACTATTTCGGAACAGTTGAACATATACAAGGTGCGTAAGGTGTGAGTGGGCGAGCGAGAGTGAGGGAGCGTGCGTACGTGCGGACAGTGAATGAATGGGAGAGGAAGGAGAAGCGAAAGGAGTAGCAGTAGTAGCAACAGCAATAAAGTGAACAATATAGGCTGCAGTTTGGCTGTGAATAAAGGTGACGGCTCCTCAAGATACAGCAAAGCTCCCTGGTATTATTTCCCCACCAGCTTAACACGTGAAAGGGGGTTCACCCCGCAGGTAAACATAAACTTCGGCCCTGGAGGAAATCATCTCCCCTGTGCTTCCCGACCACGGTCCGGGAGCTGAACAGGAATGGTGTAACACCATGCTATCGTTTGACTGGCGGCGGTTGACTCGCAACACTTCAACACGTGTGTGTTTTTTTCCCCCTGGCAAGCTGACCGGACGTGACATGGGGGCGTGGCAGCATCAACGATTCCATTTTTTAAATTCGAAGTTCGAGATTGTGACTTAATTTCGGTCGATTTCGTGACACCCTTATTTGATAGGCCAACTTGCTGAATGACATCACTTGCAAAAAGTTGAACCAGGCTCATCTGTTCTGCTAGAATTTGTTTTGTTGAATAGACAGGATGCCACTGCTCTGTCCTTCATGCACACCTATGGACTTCTTAGGTTGCCAGTCAGCACAATACAGTAGTCGGTGTCACACACAGCAAAGCAGAGAAACAAATTTGAAAGACAATTTACAGTTTTCTATCCAGTAAGCCTTGCGTCTCATTATAACACCTTTTTTGCATTAAGCAAAGAGGAAGTGGGCTCTTCTGGAATGATGAGTGGCACTGCGCCAATCCTGCTCATGCTGAGATGAGTGGCTTGCCTTAACACAAGCCTTGTCCTTATGATTGCCAGCTGATACTGGCTGAAGTAGCATAAGTGAGCATAGAAGCCTCAATCAAGATATCAATGCAGAGGGGTCAAGAAACAAGCAACCTCACTCTCTTTATGTATTGGCAATAGCTACTATTTGGCATTATTATACAATTTAAAGAACTACTTTGGAAGCAGAAATGCTCTAGTTGCAAAAGTTGACAGACATGCTGCAGCTCTGAAACAGCAAAGCTTGACGATTTTAAGCACACCCAACAAACCCAAATGATTTTCTGGAAACACCCATGTCCCTACAGTATGCAGGTCAGCTCAGCTTGCAGTGTGCTAACAATCGATTGGTGAAACACTGTCAGGAGGTAAAGGGACCCACTGATCATTAATAGATCCACAAACTTTGTAAAAAGAACTTTTGTTCCATATATGACTGAAATCATACTGGATTAAGCCACAATGGACTGAGGAAAGAGGGGGGAGATGATAGATTGGGGGACGAAATGAGCAAAGCCATATTCCTGCCACCATAATGCCCTCTTGTCTCGTACTCTGTCTAATAATTATCTCATGATTGTTTAAAACGTCATTACATGGAATTGTTTGTAAATTTGAGCAATCATGAAAATGAATTTTGCTTTAGCAAATATTCAATGCCAACCTGGGAAATTGCTGGATTATCCTGTCACAGTAGGTGCTGTAATTAGATACACCATACAGTTTGGGATACGTGATATGCATCTGCTAAACTGAGCCATCTGTCAGCAGTGTCAACCACCTGCTCATCCTCATATCTCTTGACCCCTCCTGTAGGAACTTCCCCAGAGATATCAACAGTGCTTTGACAAGGTGAATAATAATTGGATGCTGTCTCACACAGTAATGATAGGTATATGTAACATGCTCACATCTCCCCCTAATCTTATTGATACAAGTGAAGTGGTGTTGAGGCAGTATTCACTGAAAAATTGACAGTTAGATGGCACTAAGTATCATTTACATCCAGACAAGAGGAAATAACATTTCAGGGAATATTACCAAGATCAATATTGGACTCATCAATTACACACGGTAGTAAGTGTTTCTCATCTTGAACCAGTGCGAAAATTACTCAAAACTGTCTTCTTTGTCAATGGGCTCTTTCAGTGTGAGATGAAGGACGCTACGTTGAAGGGAAACTTTGCTAAGGCTCATTTATGTCACTTGTCTACCATTACATGGTAATTGTAATTGTGTCATTATCACTCATATATTTAAAAACAAGTTAGCAAGTAAATAACAATGAGTTATGGCTTCTCCACTTCATTTTATTAGGAAATAATGGAACTTTAAACATTTTGCAGAGTTAATGAGAAAAATCAGACAACGTGAAATATTTCATTGAGTTTGGAATGACAGTTATATGAGACATCATGCAAGTTACAAGACTTTCAAATCGCAGCATCGACGCTGTCTATTGAGATCTGTCTGCGTGATGAACAAGCCTTGGCAGACGATCAGCGATGGAGGTCATTACATGTAATGTCCCTGCAAAGTAATCACTGCACCCATGGGACTTAGTGCTTTTCCCGCAGGTGTCAAAATGGTAATTCAATTCTATCACAAGGCTCCCTGACAAGGTGGGATACAATGCTTGTTGGACCATAAACTCAATCAAGCTGACTGAAGGCCCAGAGGCCTGTCGACATAGACGGGGTTCATGGGACACACATGCAAATACAGAAAGAGACATTACCATATGGCCACACACAAAGTAGATACCTGAAAAAACTCACCACACACATCCCTCAGCGGGATTTAACAACATGAACACCCATTTTAATGGCCATTAAGGGGGAAATATTCCAATCTAGCCCCAGTTACTCACAGTAGGACAGCAAAAGCATTAAGGCAACCAAATGCTAATGGCAATGTTGTTAGCAAAGGGGACCATTATTGTGGGCTATATTCTCCATCAGGAAGCCATTTAAGAATGTACTGGACATGTGAAGGTTATATCATTCAAAGCTAGCAGAATGAATTGAAGCATTTTATCAATAATGTCCATCTTTAAGCACTCTGAAAAAACCCTTTCACACTGGAAGAATTAATTAAAAATATAATCTCAAAGGATGGAGAGACACATTGTGTGGACATTCTTTACAGAAGGAGATCCATATCCAGCTTTCTTTAAACGTCCTTTTGCATTTTCCTGTGCACTTGCTTTGCCTAATGCCTAGACCGTATGCATCACACATGAAAGGATCTGATTCATATATGTGTTTAAGCTTGTCAGCTATTTTATGCATGGTGGGATTAAAGTTATCAGCACACAGGGATTATTGTCTGATGAATACAAACATCCACATCTGTTTCCAGCTAAACAAAATGTGGGCATATGGGTACCCTCAAGGCCTGATTCAGAGTATGACTGTTAAGATTATCTGTGATGAACATATGCATAAATGTCTGTCTTTTACATTGTGATCGCCAGATCCTAGCCTTATACAGTTTATGGTAAAACAAAGGCGAGCAGGTAAAAAGACTACATAGGTTCATCACTTCAAACGAACCCTTTCATTTCACTGTCACATTGTTTTCAGAATATCATTTGATACAATGTTATTAAAAAAATATTTGTTATAGCCACTGAAAGTTGAAACATGGCATTGTAATACAGGTTAAAAAAAAGAAAACATGTAGAGATTATTACAAGGAGTTATAACTAAATATTAACACACAAAAACTGCCAGATGTAACTGTTGTGTAACTTACTGAACCAACTGGCAAAGCTATTGTTAGCATGCTAATATATGAACTTTTTAGATTGGTGGATGGCTACTTAGTAACCCTGAGAATATTTGAAATCACATTTGGAAAAAACCTTAAAAACAACTCTGAAACTCATGCTCATGCCAACAACATTAGACTAAATGACTAAAAAACACTGGTCCCACTTCATCTCCACTTGTTGTAAATGAGCAGGCCTACTTATAACCCTAAAATACATTCTATCATCATAAAAGCATATACAAAAATGTAAAAAGAAAAAATGACAGACAAACGTGTGTAAAAGATTGTTTTTGTTCAAAAGATTGTGTAACTTGTAATGCTTCAGTGTTCTTCCGGTTATATAGCTGAGAGCTTTAATTGGACGGCACTACACAGATTTAAGCATGACAAAAGTCTTGACAAGCTAAGGCATTTCTTAACTTTTGATGTGTTAACCATGTTAGTGGAGACCACAAATCATGTCTTCCTAAACTTGAAAATATCTTTTCTCCTGAGGGGAGACAATAATTGATTTCTGTGTTTCAGCTTCAGTATCTTGCCTGTTTGATGTCTCTGTGAAGGCATCATTGTTTCTGCAGTGATTGGCTCAGTCTGACTTTGCCAGAGCAGAGTGTTACATAGAGGGATTACTCTGGTCCAGGCTGGGGGAAACAAGGAGCCTTGGTTGCACGAAACAATTTTTATCCAGCAGGAACAATTATCATGCTCAAGCAATCCTGGAAAATTGCATATTGTGTACCAGCTTAATGAGATGATCGAGACTGAGCCAAAGAGATAAATAAATCTTTAGGCATTTAGCAGCATGCCTGGACAATCTGAAAGGCAGAGCAGTAGGGCGATCTTCAAATAGACTGGTGAACCAGAACTGTCAGAGAGCAGGAACACTTGAATCTGGACCATTTGGATCCAGAACTGCCAGACATAAATAAGCCTACAGACGTCCATCTATCATCTTACTTCCATCTCAATGTATTAATAATGACTATGATTTCCTTGATATAATAAAAACATAATTCTGCCCAATAAATTAGAAATGCAACACATACAGTAGCTAATAACTACCACCATCATCTAAAAATTATTATGTAGAACCAAGCAGCTGGATGTTTCAACCATTTATCCATTTAACTCCTTGACCTATAGCTATTACAACCATTTAACTATGTATCATTTACCCATTAGCCTACTTAAAGTTATCTAATTCAACACTTAAATCTATTGTAAGTGACATTTTTGTTAAAGGTGACATATTATGCTCATTTCTGCTTGTTGACATGGTTCCTTGATGTCTAAATAGAATGATAGCAACATGCTTTGGTCGAAAAAACCGAAGGATTGAGCACAGCAGGGGTGTTTACACACCAGTTTCACAGCCCTGTTTTAAGCGGCTGGTTTGAGTGCCTTTCCCTTTTATGCTAATGAGCTACTGCGTGCGCCGCCCACCTCTTCCTGCCGGGCGGAAGACGTGAGGACGGCATCGCGTGACCATGGCAACGAGCTATACACATTTGCGAAGCGACTTTTCTGTGTCCATGCCTGCATATAACTGATAGTAGCACAGCAGACATGTAGCAGGTAACCGCTGTCTCCGGCTCCAAAACAAAGTAGTGATTGCTTTACTGCAGGTAACGTGCAGGTCACTGTCCTTTAGCACAACATGCTAATGAATTAACGTAGCTCACCGTCCGCGAACAACTGAGACATTTCACCCCGTCTCCTCTGCTTGTTCACGGCGGAACAGCAGCTCACCGTCCGCAAACAAATCAAACGATTTCATACAATCTCCTCTGCTTGTTCACGGCGGAAGAGCAGCTCACCGTCCGCTAACAACAGAGACATTTCACCCCGTCTCCTCTGCTTGTTCACGGCCGAGCAGTGGTTCACCGGCCGGTTAGAAGCGATAAAATCTCAATATCCTAACTCATTTTCTCAATTCACTGTCATGTTTTAAAAGAGTGCTGATATGACACATTAACGTTTGGTAACATTAACATTATCGTGAATACTACGGCCAGTAAGCCCAACATTGATAACTTCACGTTAGTTCAGCCTCATATTTACATCGACGGTTAGCTTTAGCATTAGCGTTAGCTCATGTGCTAAACGGCCAAAGTAACACAAACTACACTGTTTTTTAAATACTTACAGCTCCATCATTGACAGTGGGTATGGATCCATCTTTTAAGGGACAATCTTGTTGCCAGTCCAGCGTCCAGTCCTGACCCTGGTTGCTGAAGCAGTCCGGCGTGAAGTGACTGGCACAGTCCATAACGCTTTTGCTCACTGAAGCTGGGACGTTTCCCTGATAAATAAAATGTAGCCGCTTCGCTCTGATATCCTCTTTGGTAGGGAGGCCATGTAGCGAAACAGGAGGATCCGTGCATCCGACGACAGAGCGGCAGTGCTCGGCTTTCGGGTCGTACATGGTAGCGGTCAGGCTGTCGCGTACAAGTTAAGCGAGAACGAGAAAATGGCGGATCCTCGTCCAGGTAGCTGGGGACGTGTGGGAGGAGATAGCCAGCGCCAGGACTGGAGTATGCAAAAACCGGATTGTGACGTCACAATCCGGTCGAAATCCAAACGGCTCGTTTAGAGACCCAATCCCTGACTCCAGTAGTTTATGAAATATTGACTTAGTTGTCGAAAAATCATGCTTAAGGGGTGGGGAGGCACTCCGGATACGCAAATATACATACTAAAGCAAGGAAAAAGTGAGTTTTGCATAATATGTCCCCTTTAAAATAAGTGTTAAATAGCTCTGTACTCCAACAGTAATCACTGTTCTAGTGCTTGGTCAGTAACCCATGTCTCTTCTCCCCCCGCTTGTGAAGTAAAAGAAAAGAGATTTTCTGGTATCCCTGCCTACTTTATCCAATCAGGACAGAGAACTCCATAAAGAGACGGTCTTGTCTGCTCGTAAATGTGCAAAGAGCTGCACGTTCATGAGTAGACGTGGAGAGAAGGGCGGGGATTGCTAACTGCAAAACAGACAAAGTATGCTTCAACGCTTACATCATTAGAGTTTTAGCCATGTTTTTGAGAACATTTATCCATTACTTTTAGCCAACTGTTTCAACGTCTCTGCTCATTTCATAGTTAGTTTTCACACATTCTCAATCTTTACATCGTATTACAGCTGACTCAACATGTCAATGTATTTTTCTTATTATTTAAGTGTAAACTCTGTTTTATCAAATGAGCTAAGCTAATCCTCAATCTTTCTACACACTGCCTGACAACTACCCCCACAAGTGCCCCTGGATGGGAATTACTGACTAGTTCCCTATAGCTGGAAATATTCTATTTAAATATAGAGGGCAAAGGAAAGAAAGGCATGAGAAATGGAAGGAGCCCTGAAGGAGGGAGAAAAAGATGTGGGTTCTGGATTGGGTTCATATAGATTGCTTAGCATGGGGGAGACATAAATACAGCTATCTATTGACAACCACTTGGGGAGCAGGTCTTTAGGTTTATGTTAGCTCTCTATGTGCAGCCAAGGAATGCTCAATCAGGAGAAAAGATCCATACACCTTTACCTCCAGCATTTAGATCATGTCGCCCCACTGTATGGTCCATTCCCAGCAACAGAGTTAAAAGTTAAACAAAGAAACTTAAAAAAGAGCCTTGAGTTACACAATGATTTGGGATACATGTAAACTACCATCATCACAAGGTCAGTGCTCTTCAGTGTAGTAAAAGGTCAATGAAGGAATGTGAATGTGTAGGCAGCAGTATCAATTAGAATGAGCGCAGCCAATGACTAGAGGACATGTCCGAGTGCCTTCAGGTCGCTGTTGCTGTATGATGTCCGTCAACTCATATTCACGTAGGAGGAGCAATAATGGGTCAGCTCATCGCTTGAGAGTTTAACATCTGACTCAGTTCAAGTGTGAAGGAGCGGTCAGGTGATTAAGGCAATGACTTGGCAGAGCGCACAGTAAATGTCACCTCTGGTGGAAATCAATACCGCCTCAAGAATCCACCACGCATCCGATAGATGAAGAAGGAGAAAGGGCCACTATGCCTGATATTTGCTGAAGAGGGCGAGAGGGAGAGAGGCTGAGAGAGAGGCTATGATGGCTGTTAGAAGTGATGGGTGAGTATATGGTCACGGAGGATGTGTATGTGTGAATAAACTCGATCAGACATTGGGAGAAAGAAGAAAGGTGTATTAAGAAAGGCAGAGCTGTCAGAGTCTATGTCTTTCATGCATTCTAATGTCTTTATTATTTAGATTTATTTCATTGAGTTTTTTCTGAGCTGTACAAAGCAAATGGATGCCTGAAGACTTTCACCCAAACATTGGACAGTCCATTCATTTGAATTCATTTTGTAAATACAGACTGTTTGTGTCTGTTTAGCTTGCAGCTGTGTCTCTTTTGCATTTACCAATAAAATGTGATTTAGAAAAAAAAATTGTAACGTACAGTTGAGGAAATGTCAATTTGCACCAAATTGTTTACGACCACTGTGACCTTGATATCTACTTTAGTGGTTCCAGGTGATGTAAATCAACTCTGCTGTACTGGTATATGCTGCAACTCATGCGTTTCTCTGTGCATGTTTCTCAATGTGGTTTCTTTGAGTGTGTACATGACTGTGTGTGTGTGTGTGCGCGCATCAGTGCATCTGCCTCTGCGTCTACATGTATGGATTTGCCAATGATCCAGCAAGTCAGCCAGCATGCGTTTCAGTGTGTGTCTGTGTCTCTGCATGCATGCTGGATGCTTTGCCAACAATCCAGCCAGTCAGCCAGACAGCCTGCCAGTAGCCTGACATTTCACCCAGCCACTGTCTCTCCTTCCCCACTCTACATTTCCCTTTCCCCCTCAATCTTGCGTTGCCTCTGTCTCCATCAAGGCAAATGTCAGTGCACACACCTTGGTATAGGTCTGGCTGACCAATCCAGGCCTGGCTGCATCCGCAGCCCGAGATGAAGCCAGAAAACCAGAGGGGAGAGAGAGAGAGGGAGAGAGAATCAATCAGGCTGGGCCTCAGACACCTGCAGCTGGCAGGTTAGCCAGGCATGGAGCACCTGAGTCATGAAACCATCTGGTTCCCGGCCCGGGCTGCCGAACCCTGGCCACACCTGCTGGGCCTGTAAAACAACACTGGAGCAGTAAACACACAGCCACGCCATCAAGAAGGACCAGCCAGGCAATGAGGGAGGGGAGAGAAAAGGCACCTTTGCTGCTGGTGGGTGGTTGTTGTCACTGTATGAATGCAACACTGAGAGAGTAATAAAGGAGGAAGCAAAGGGAACACGGAAAAGGCAGAGGCAGAGAAACTGTGAGATAAACACAAAGACATAAAAGAATACTGTGCTGTAAGAACTGTGAAAAACTGTATTCAGTGCTAAGCCATTGTTAGACTTGGGTCATTGTAAGTACAGTAAGCCAGAGCATATGCAAAAGGATGTCTGGTGAAAAACTGCTCAAGTATTTACCAAACGTTGCATGACATCTACTGAACAACCCACTTATCTCACTCAAAGCGAAGCATTGAACAGAAGATATAATTATTCTTTTATTCCACTGAGGACAGGAAGAGAGAAATTAGCTACTGTCTCAAGTCAACTTGATGAACGAGCTCTCGTCACAGCCCCGTGCTGCCACCCGTTTGAGTTTTGTGTTTTATAATGTGACATTTTTTCAATTCATTTATTTTGATATTTGAGTTGTTTAGTTCTGAGAAGGAGACTGTTTGTTCAACACATCCTCATACCTAAATGACTGATAGGTCAACTGCCAGTGAATAGAGGAAAGTACTTGGTTAGGTTTGGGGAAACATTGTGGTTTGGGTTAAAATAATAAAACTTACGAAAGGTTAGTACGTTACGTATGGGACTTAAGTTGCGTAGTAAGTTAACTACTTTAGTAAATTAAAATAAATTCACATTTACTTTTGGAATCACGCTGGACAATCAGCGGTCTCCTGGGAGAAAGTCCTTTGTTCCTTCGACCAAACTACTGTATCAACACCATCATCCTCCCTATGCAGAATTTGTCACTCCTGAACTACATCACCTACTTTGCTGTCCTAATAATTACTACAGCAACTACAGGTCGGCAGCTTAACAAGAAACATGAATTTGGGTTGTAATAAGCTGCTTTCACAGTCAACCTATCTGGTTGTTTTCTGATGAGGATGGGCGGTTTGTTGGCCAAATCCCTGGTTTACCAGTTGGTCTAAGAGAAAAACAGAGAAATGTACTATGTTCAGTATTACTATGAAATAAATGCCAGCTATATGTTCTGAGTAAGCTATTAGGTTGCTCTGTTGTCATTTTCCTTCCTCTACTCCTCCTTTAAATACACCTATAAGCATTTGTGCATAAATAACTGCATAGTTGTGCTCAGGAGGTGCTTACATAAAGTACATTTTTGATTTGTCAACTGAAAAAATACTGTAAACACTTACATTTCATCAATAGATCCGGGACTTAAACAAAAACTGGTGTCGAACAAAATGTTGAGTGAGTTCAACAACAGTGGGGTCGCAGAAAAATACATGAGAGTGAAATCAAGCATGTATTTACCATACTTTCTATTCATAGATCCCTGATTTAGAGTTGAGCTGAGCTAACAGCACACACACTTCCCCTGGCAGATCAAAAACTCTGCTGCCGTTTCAAGAGCAGAGGACAACAGTGAATTGGCCTGGTGTCTCATTCAAAGCATCTGATGAGCTTCCTGGCATTGGCTACCACATAATCAGGACATTGCTCACACCACTATAAAACCGATTTGACTTTGAAACTTTCGGTTAAATTTTATACAAGCAACCAGGTTGCCATTGCCATGCAATCCCACATCCTTTAGAGGGGGGAAGTAGAGCTGTGCGGTAAGAGAGCTGGCGTAACCCTGACAGTATCATGTCCTCACCGTCAGTCTGCTCAAATCCCTTTTCTAGTTGGCACGCTTGTCAATACCTCCACCTCGCACACCTCTCACTTCACCGCACTGGAACGCGGAGAGAGGTGTGAAGTGAGGGATTGAAAAACAACACAAGCGTCAGCTGCAGGCACCAGCTGCTATCCAGCAGAATTCATTTGAATGCACTTTATTTCCTCCCTGTTGGGATTTAGCATGTCAATCTGAGCACGTTCAGCTTTATCTCAATGGCATGTTCATTCACCTTGAAAGGTGTGTTTTGTCTAATCGCCTCAGTAAGTAAACTTGAAAAAGACCGCTTTTAAAAATATACTAGTGACTTTCTCCTGTCTTTGTTTGAGTTTGTTGTGTCTAAACAACAGTCACAGCAAAGTTTTGCCAATGGATCTGCCGCCCATGGCAGTGACAGATGGAAACCCAATGCGATGCACAGCCTGCTGAAGCTAAAATGGTGCCATATTGACAGGGAGGTTACACCTTTTCAGGTGTTGTCAGTAAGAGCAAAATCAAGAATGGTGATACTATCACACTTTGCTCTCAAAGACTGCAAATTGCAATACAATTCAAGTATGAATGTATTTAATCAGGAGTTTGCTCCTAAACACAAGCCTATCGTAGGCTGGCATCAGTCGATGATGCAGGAGAAGAGATAAAGAATGTGAAAGCATTTGGACATAGATTCACGAAGCCTGTGTTATCACTCAGCCTGTGTCTAAAGCTATTGTTGGGCTGCTGGTGGGCTGCACACACCAATTGGACAGGGTGGTTGTTAGAAGTAAAGGATTGAGGTCTGTGTTTGTTTCTCCCTGCGGTTTATCTGTCGTTATCAGCTTACCTTTCTCCTCTCTAGCTGACCTCCATTCATCAAAAGTAACGGGTTGCTGCTGATACTCTCTTCAAGCACTCCTCTCTCCACCTTGAGTTGACCTGCCCCAAAAGCTCCACTGTTTCTCCTTATTTCTAAAGCAAAGCAAGGTTCCACCTTGTATCCCTTTCTTAATGTCTTTCCATACTCTTTGTGCTGAAACACACTTTGATGCTTGCTACTCCTTTCTGATTCCTCCTGTTTACTTGCTTGTTTTGCTGATATTCTTCATCTTCCTTCCATAACTAAACTCTGATAGAATTATTTTACGTAACTTGCATTTGTTTACAATTCATTTAGACAGCTTACTAATCATGCATATCTTCAGCCCAGGGAAGTTAATCAACACCTCAATTAAAACTTGTCTTGATTACAATCCACTGGAAGACACTGAGACAATCAGCACACCATCCACCTTTGAACTATGTTTGAAAGACAATGGGCTTCAGGGATAAACATTTTTCTATTCTTATCCGACGTTTCCCACACTTCTTGTTGTGAGGCTAATACTGATGTCATGTTCACCTTCTGTCTGTTCAACTCATGAATTTTGTTCGTACCTTTGGAGAAATTCCACAAATGTTCTCAAAATATTTGTACATGCAACTTTGCATGGATGGTCGTGCATGAGCAGCGCAGTTGGCAAAATGTTGGCAGTTAATGTTTCAGCAAACCAGTGGTACATTCACATTTGTACGTCATAAGGCTATGTACCATATTGACGTTTACGAAAAGAGTCATATCACATCTTACATTACATGTTTTATGACCTGAGTGTCAAATCAGGCAGTGGAGTCACAGTTCAAAACTGCACTTCAACATTCGTCGGCCTGACATCACCGACTCCTTTTGAGGAGACCTCGGTACAGTTTGCAGTCCTGTTTGTGCCGAACAAAAGAGGTACTTTAAAGGTTCAATTCGTAAGACAGTTGAATTTTGAGTGTCATTCCCAACTTGTCAAATATTGACCATCCCCAAAGTGTCAGTGTTCTGGCCATTGGGTTGTGCATGAGGCCCACAGTCTCTGAAAAAGTGGAGGATGACATCATAACAAGCACCAAAGACATTTTTGTTCTTTCCCACCAATGTTGAACACAATGATAACTGAGGGGTACTTTGAACTCACCAGCATCAATGAGAGCTCATTAATTAGTTCCCAAATTGACACTGCAAAGGGCATTATGCCTTTATAAATGAATACTTCTCATTTTATCCTCACATTTATTTGTTTGATGCAACTGGCCTTCCACTCTCTCCCTCTTTATTTTTTCAGTATTTTACATTTTGTCTCTGTATTTTCCTACTGTGCCCCCCACTCTTCACCACTGTCTGTAACTGTCTTTGTTCCAGAGTTCACATTCATCTCACACATTGGGAAAGTTTGATTGGATTTTCTAACTTGAAGATTTCAGTGACACATCCCCCAATATACGGCATTTGTGTCATTATTTGCAGCATTATTTGACAAAAAAATATCACACATCTCAAGCTTGAGGCTCTGCTAGAAGTAGCACACTTGGCCATGTTATGTTTAGGACATACTGAGCATATGGAGAGACAGTTGAGAGGTGGATTTTGCTGTGGGGGAGTTTCTCTCGAGGATTGTATTCTGTGTTTTCTGACAGTTGAATCCATCGTAACTGACTGCCAGCCCAAACTGACCACAGCTGCTGAAGAAGCAAACTAAAAACTTTTCACAAGCCCAGTGGGTGAATTTAGATTTTGGACTCACTCAAAACTCTAACTTTGCATTATCTGGTTTACATCTGTTACAAGATGTGAAATCATTAAAATTGAGTCAATACTTGCTCCTCTATTCTCTGCAACAAAATTCTCCTTGCAAAAATGAATAATACATATACTATATTCCCTGAGAAAAATATGTTTAAAGACAGAAATGCAATATTAGCATATACAAAATCATTTTTTCTCTCTATAGGGACTTTGCTAGTAAACTTAATAAGCACTGAGCATTAATACATTAAGGAGGATTACATCTGGGAGATGTTTTTTTGTCTTTCTTGTCCGGCAAACCAAAAAAGCATAATTATCAGCAGCAAACAGGAAATTGCTCAGGAAGCAGTGGTTCATATGATGCGTAATAGGATAGATATGGAAAAGACTGATACGATTCAAGTGTGAGTGTAGATATATCCAGAAGGGAGTTATGTATACTTCTGTATTTTCAGCCTTGTGAGAGGAACATAGCACAAACATAAGCTCTATCTATAAAACTGAATTTGCCCCGATAATCTACTTCCCTTAAAATATAAATCCAAAGACTTCAGGCCTCATAAGTCTACACAAATGGACAACATGCTTTCACAAAGTCAATTTAAAAACATTTCCCAGACACAGTGGTGGAATTAGATTCTTTTGATGGAAAGTCAGAGGGGAGCTCCTAACCTGATTTATGGAGGTATAGGAAAGTACATTTTCAAATTCAGCCATACATCCAATCCCATTTGATCCTGACAAAAGTACACTATAAATTGGGAATCATATTCCAGGCTGCTTCCCAGCTGTGGGCTCACACTCAGCTCCAATGCAGAAGTGGATAGATTATTCTAAAGCAGACAATCCTGTCTGGCCCCATTGCCCTTGGAAGACATAAAACAATATGGATAAACATGCAATGCAGGGTCTCATGCTGCTCTGTTTGCCACAGCTGCAGAGCGACTCCAGTTTCACTCATTTGAGGAGACAAAGATATTTGACTTGGGTGATGTTATAGCAAGGTATCTCTGTGGGTCCTATAGCTAATGTTTCTACTCTAATCTTAGCCCGTAAAATTAGTGTTTATATTTATCAGTGAATGTTAAAGGTAAACATGGTGATTTGAGGATTTAAAAAAAAAGAGAAATGTTTGTTTATGGGCTGACTGAACTGCTCATTAAACCTTATTTAACAGCGAGGTTTTTTTTTAGCAGTTTTCTTTTTACAATATGTTGGTGTGTCAGTGGCTGCGATGTGTTTGTGCTTGTGTAGAGTGAGCTCTGACAAAGCGACTCGAGGCCGAGGGTCATCTATATCCACTCCAGATAGGAGAGCTGCATCATTATAGACCCACAGCACAGTTTTCCATCACAACCCTGTCCCTCAGTGCTACTTCCTATCTCCTTCTATCTGTCTTTTTGCTCCTCTTTATAGGAGATGAGAGGATCCCGCTCTTGATCACACTGAGCTGGAGGGTATTGCCACAACCCTGATGACAATGATCCCAAGCTTTAGTGACAACTAGAGGTGCCTTCTTGTTTTTCATCTTCAAGGGTTAGGGTCTGCAAGTGATTTTATTATGACTGGGCTAATGAATGATCATATTAAATTGTATTTTAAAAGACCTAGGCAACAGTAATGTGCAATGCAGCCACAACATCTTGTTCTCAACCCTCGTTTTTCTCTACATGCACCGAAACTTCGTTTCAAGTTAACTTGGTACATCATTTCAATAATTTATGTAATTGTATTTCTAGCTTTTGCAAATAATTTGGTTCTGTTGGCTTCATCAGTCCGTGACCTTCAGCACGTACTGGGGTATTTTGCAGCCAAGTGCGAAGAGGCAGAGATGGGAGTCAGCAGCGTCAAGTCTGAGGTCATGGTTCCCTGCCAGAAAACAGCAGATCGCCCCCTCCCGATTCAGGGTGAGTTGCTGCCCCGAGCGAAGAAGTTTAAGTATATTGGGTCTTGTTCACAAGAGACAGGACAATGGAATTAGAGATGGACAGGCAGTTTGGTGCGGCATCAGCAGTAATGTGGTTGGTTTACCAGATTGCATGGTGAAGAGGGAGCTGAGCTTGAATGTAAAACTTTGGTTTAACCAGTTGATCTACGTTACATACACACGTATACATACAAACTCTGGGTTTGTAATGACGCGGCTATATATGAGGAGCTTAGACAAGTTTAGTCTAAAACTTACGAACTATAAACTGACTTTTGGCAGGACTTGAACCCCAGTCTTTTGAGTGGAAGTTCTATGCTTGTCCCATTAATCCACCACAACTTCATCCCTCAACTTCTCCCAACTTCTCATATCTAGACTTACACTCATAGCACAATTCAAGGCAACAAGTACTAGCCAATCACATCCCCTCTTCTGTGAAGCTGGGGGGACAGGGGTGAGACAGCAGTGTAAAAAGCTGTAAAGCTTTAGCATTTATATTTAACAGCCCATCACTTTGTACTTCCTTCTTTATTAAAGGGGTACATTATTTAGCATTCACACTCCCTTTCATCTATCAAATTCAATGCCGTGAGTTTGCAACACAGGGTTTCAATAATAGATTTTTAAGGAGATAACACTGAAGACATCAGCATGGTGATTTTATCAGAAAGCTCCTTCGAGAGCAACAGAAAACATTAAACAACTGGTTCAACAGTCATGACAAGTAAACTGACCTTCATCTGTAAAATCTGTGAAGTGCCCCTTTAAAGATGTTAAAGGTCGAGAACAGCACCATCATGCCTCTCATTTCTTACTTGTCTCTTATATCACAAAATCATTCGTGTTCGATTTAGGTTCCCACTTTGGATGGGCTGCAAGAACGGGCACAACTGTGAAACAGATGTTTCGCAGTGCATCAACAAATCATTCATAATTAATGAGTCAAACATGAGCCCGATTAATAAAATGCTAATTAACCCAGTAAACATTTAGTTTTCTGGCAAAATATTGTTCACTTATGAAAGAAATATGAAATTCTAAATATTACAAATCAATCCCTACTGAGTATTTTATGTTTATGTTCATATACATGTTACTTATACTTATTGCAAATGTTTGCAGTGGATGGATTTCTATCATTCTAATCTATTATACAGATGCAAAGGCTCATAGTGTATTTTTCATAGTCTACCTCTGGAATAAACCAGAACATTAATGTGCACTCTGTATTTGGTGTCACTGAGCTGCACTAATTGCTTACACGTTTCTCTCTTGTGTTATGACTATCTTTAATCAGAGGGTGTGATGAATAAAAAATATCCTCGACACACAGCAAGGAGAATCCCACAATATCTTTTTATGATATGTTCCCTTTTGATTTCAAAAGCACTCAGACAAATTAGGTATAGCACCAGACACGGTTATATAGATGATTAGATTATGCAATTAGCCCTGAAGCAAAATTATGGAAATTATTTCATATAAAATGAAAAGAGGCAGCACTTTGTGTCTGTATATGTGGACATAATTGAAAACTTATATTCAGCACTATTGTCTAATTTAGTGAAGTACACTGATGTAATTAGGTTGATTCAAGTGCAGTTTGAATAAAAAAAGTAAATGTATTTTTAAGTAATGTCACAAGAGTCGAGGTAACTATACTGTATTTGATAAAACTCTCAAAACAATTTACTTTTACATAATCATAACAACCACAATATTATATTACTGCAGTGGCTGATTTATCAGAAACTGTACTTTCTATTTTTTTTTAATCTCTACACACTTTCCATTACCGCTCCATGGACAAAAAAAATGAAACAAAATTCTCCCTCTATTTACAGAATTAACATGTCCTTGCAGGTTCTTTTCCCTGAAGTGGAGCCTGCGAACTCTGTTGAGTGTTTACAAAGTGGTCCGTGGATTCACTGCCAAAAGGTTCAGAGGTGGCACTTTCTAAATGTCCTCCATTCGCTACTTTTTAATGAATAATCCATAAGTGTTTGATTTAATGATAACTCATGAGCTTTTTAGAATTCGTCTTTTGCTGACGATGGGGCTATGCCAATAAATATGACTGAGCATTAATGAATGCAGTAGTTCTCCCAATTGAGCTCCAACAAGAGAGGAGGGAAGCTTTCATGAGTGTCGCCCACTCATCTTCCAATTTGCCACTGAATAAGTTGTTGTATTAACAAAGTATGATGAATGTACAACTGTTTAAATATTCATGTCCTACATAATATGCGCTATTACTCTATCCCTCTGTGCTGGTACGTGCACAGCTCTCCACGCTGAGCGAGGACTGAGGCAGAAGTACACAGAAGAACAGAGAAAACATGTGAATATTTCTCACTCCAGTGGGGAAGGTGATAATGTTACATTATGCATCTTCTCTTATCTGTACTTTATAGTTCAATGCATAAATAAATGAGCTTGAGTAGGAAAGGGATTTGACTATTTTTCATTTTTAATCACTCACAACACAATTCCATAAAAGTCCCATGAAGGCAGTGAAGAGTTTACTTTTAAAGGTGATTTTCTGCCTCTGTGTAATGTACTGGATAATCATTACAACCTCAATGACGACTCCAGTGCTAAGTCTTAGTTTTACCCCAGTGTACCTGTATAAAGACAGTGTGTCTACATCCCTTTTCTACAGGATCAAAGCAATAAATGTTACTGCAGTCTCCTCCCCTCTTACACAGTAGTAAATATTGAATATGCTGGGTATACTGCAGTGCTGCTGTATGGAAATAATTGTAACAGAGTAGTAAATGTTTCCTCGCCCCCCTCCCACCCCGCTGACCTTCCCGGTGTCTCTGGCCCTGAGATGGGATGTTAATGCCTGTGTCTGGACGGCTGCCACGCTGCAGCCTGTGCTCTAATGGATTGATAAAAAAGCTCTGAGCACAGAATCAATCATGATATAAACCTGGAGTGAAGCTTGTTAAACTCTAAGGAAAGTTCCTCTACCCTAATGCCCCTAATCTTCAGCCATTTGCTGTCCAACAGAAAGATTGCGGCTGTTACCCTCCTCCTGCCGCGCATTAGGAGGACAGAGCCATTTCAGGTGATGGACTTAAGGTGGATCTGAGGAGAGCTGGCAGCTTGTTCAACATGTTCCCTGAGTCTGAGGTGTATTCTGGAGAGAAATGTTTGTTTTCAAGAAACTCTATGATTGACTTCTCTTTTTTTCCCTTTATTTTCAATGTTATACAGTAATACACATATGTATTTGGTTGAAAACCTTCAAAATGTAACTAAAATGATCAACAGAATGTGAATAAATAGCAGTTTTGTGGGTATTATGTATTGTGCTGCAGAGATATCTACTATAGTTAGCGTGCTAACAAGCTAGCCCCAGCCCATCCATCTCCAAAGCTCCTTTGCTAGCAGTGTACACACTAACTAACACTCCCCTGGTCCCCGAGCTGCCAGTCCAAACTGCTACCTGTGCAGCTAACTGAGCTAACTAGCTAAAGGCAGCTACAGTTAGCAACAGTGAGTGGTTACTCTGGTGATGAGCTGCCCTTTGTATGATTTTGGCAGGTGGCCAACTTTAAAATGAAAGTTTTTCGCAGTTTTACATGCTACAGTTTTTAAAACATGCTACAGTTGTGTATATGTGTAGTGTAAGGGATTACATGATGAAATTAAGTGAATTGGTCTCTCTCAATTAGTGATCAGACATGCTAGCTTGGCACAGGGGAGAGAAGAACTGCAACTCCTGGTATTTTGAAAGTTGTGTACTCACATGTTGAGTGCTACGACCGCATAGTTCTGGCCACAACTCTATAAGAGCTGTGGGCAGCCACTGAGGCTAAGCTAGCTGATAGACGGTCAACAGATATATCTAAAATATATCGGCCTGGTGTGTCAGGGCCTTAAAGGCACATTTGACCAAACTAGGTGAAGTAAGGAAAGTAATTTATAGAGTAATACATGTAACATAATTACTTTTACATAATAACAATGTGTATTAAGTACCCAACAGTTAAGTGGAATAACTTATAGCTCCATCTGCATTCCTCTCTGCCCATCTGGGAGTCTGTCCGTTGGTCTCTCAGCGTCCTCATCTGTCTGACATCATTCCTACAAATGGAGTGAAGTCAGCTGACAGGTAGAAGGCCCTCTGATTCAGCAGTGACATGAATACCAACCAGCTATCGTGCGGCCGCAGAGGGACAGGAACTCTCATTGGAGCCACATCTCATGAACCAGAAGGCAGCAGAGTGACTCTACACACATGCGTAAATAATGAATGTTGCATATGCTAACTTCACAGTGTGTTTAACATATGTATGCATGTGCACACAAGGTGGACGGCAGTGTCTTTATCATGACATGGAGGCACATGGTAAAAGGCTTTCGTTATGAATGTCTTTCAACCAGGTCCAGTTAAGGCTGAGGTCATTGCATATGAATGTTCATATGACCTTGTTGTATTAAAAATGTAATTCATAAAATCATTTAATGGATTATAACATTTTATAATCCAACTCAGGAAGGACAGCTCCCCTGAAATATTTTATATGGTGGAGAAATAATGAGCACTTCCTTGACATAGACAAAAATATTAAATGTACAGTGAAATGTGAAATATGTGCAAAGCCTTTCTGAAGTTGTCATGCTATGTTGGAAAAAGCCACAGTGATTATCCACAGTTTTTATCCATGCCAAAGGTCAGAGCAAAAACCTTTTCTTCACAAGTTTTCAAAAGGTTGTCTCCTCTACAGAAAACATCAGTAACCTCACAACTATGAAGAGAATCTTATTTGATTAGAGTCTTTTCTATTAACTGAAATCTATTTTAAAACAGCTTGACAACTAAAC
The DNA here is from genome assembly GCF_040436345.1 of Pagrus major. Lineage (NCBI taxonomy): Eukaryota > Metazoa > Chordata > Actinopteri > Spariformes > Sparidae > Pagrus > Pagrus major. The sequence goes on along the minus strand of NC_133222.1, from coordinate 31,454,805 downwards.
CATTCAACCCTTACTTCAGCACCCTATTAATTCTCAGGTTATATAATTTCTTCTCAATCTCAATGGCTCACACCCTGACCTTCATCTGCATCACCCAGTTTAGTCAAGCAATTCCCTTAAGCATCCTCTCAAAATTCACATCCAATGACCAGGTGAAGAGTTGAGAATGGTCAAATAGTCGTGCTGAGCTTTTGCCTCTGTAAGCCTTCAGCCCTTCCTGTAGTTATTCCAATGCTCTGACTTTAAGCAGCGCACTCGCTGACCCTAATTCCATCCCGCTCGGGTGTCATTCTGCAAACTGAATGTAACCAATTCCGGGGAGCAAATTGAGGGGCTATCAATTGTAGTAGAGGGGCGTTTTGTCACTACGGGCATGTCAGAGCGGAGATGGAGTGAGGGCAAGCATAGGAGACAGAGAGAAGGGTGGGGGTGGTTAGTTTGGCAACATTTCCGAGGTTCAGACACTATTCTATCGCTTGACAATAAATGTGATTTAATATCTATTGTGCTGCAGGTCCTGCTCGGGTGCAAGTCGGTACGGAAAGTGAGGGAGAGAAGAAAAAGAGGAGGGGTGGGGTGGGCGAGTCGGAGTGGTATAAATAAAAAGTGAAAGGAGAGGAAGCAGAATGGGATATTTGGGGCATTGTTGTATTAAATCAGAATAATAAAGCTGTGCATGCACACAAACAGTATCTAATAGACACGTCTGGGAGCTGCTAGAGCCACAGCTCCTCACCAAATGCTATCGGCAGTCCACAGTGCTGCTGACACAAGGACACAGCTGCAGCAGCCAGTTTTAATCAACACATACCAACGCAACTCCCACTCAGAAAGTAATGTGGCTTATACCGTAAAAAGCCGCTGCGCTTATGCGGGTGCAAAGGCTTAAAGTGTTGCAGTGAAATAACAAGCTCCACCACCGGTTTAAAGGGTGTTGTAACCTGCTGTAATGATGTCAAACTCCCTATAGCAAGCTTGTCAACGAGTAGTCCACAGCTTGTCTGCTGCCTATGCTAATCGCTGCTATCGCCACCGCTCTTAGTGTTTTATATTACGACTTCAAGCTATGTATCCTGAGCTCCGTAACAAAGTATGCTTAGATGATTTACTGGTAGGTGATACAGTGTAATAGCCATTGCGTTTTGGAGAGAGTAGGGGTGACATAAAGAACCGCTATTGGCTCCCATTTGTAAATACATACACCTAAACACAGCCTGTGACCACAGCAGGGGTATATTATTATCACTTTGCTTAGATCCCACAACAGCATAGCATCCTTTCTCAGATCTCAGAAGAGACATCATGATTGGACTTCTGCAAGCATTACATTGACAATTCGCCATAAGTATTATAAATGATGGCACATACAGATTTTCTGTAAAAAATAATTGGCTTCAGAAAAGCGAATGAAGACTCTTTGAAGTTATTTTGACATCCTCTATATGTACAGTACATCCTCCACGGAGGTAGCTGAGTGCCAGTTCCTAATGCCACAAGTAGGGCAACAGATCTAGCAAAGGGGGCACTCATGGTTGGTATCCGAATGAGCCAAATGTACAGATATGTTTTTTTGGCTTCCAGGGCAGCAGAAATCTTATTTAGAATCCAGGCTATAAAAGGTTTAAGAGCTGCTGGGTGAGAAAATTGTGTAAGACAGCCCTTAAACAATTGTTGGAGTAAATCGGAATAGAGCTTTCCTCTCAAAGGAGCTCAGGAAACAACAGTCAAAGACCTTGGGAAGGGCAAATACATAAGTGGCCATAGGCCATTGCAGTTTGTGTGGTATACATCATTAAGTCTCACCCTAAAGGTGTAAATGAGAATAACAGAAGAGAATAATACAACAGTAGAGGACTGCCATGTTGTGCGGTCTCATTATCAGGAGGATTCTCATGCTATGATGGATTCACCTCATTATTTTCCATATCATGTTGTCCATGTGTTGTTTACATTGTCAACAAGTCAGAGTTACATATCATTTGTGTTGCTCACAACTGAGAAGTTTAGCAGTCTAGTATCACAGTGCCTATAGTCTACTTGAGTAAAGGTGTAGTAGGCCATCAAACACTCTTTGGGTCAACCCAGGGTTAACGCAATATACAACCTGGTAATGAGACAATTAACTATCTTTCTCTAAAATCACCTACTGCACCTTTAAACCAAGCAGCAACCTCCAGGGAGAAAAACGAGAAAGTAAAAGCGAGTCATCCCGTTAAGACCCCATGTTGAGGAGCCCAACTTTACAGCAGAAATAAACATGTTTACAGCCTGGTACAAAAAACAGTTTCCGTCTCTATAGCTAATTTCATGGTAACTGTACAGGGGTTGAATTCAATGTATCACAATTTTCTGTGTCTGTGGTGATGATGCCTTTTGGAGAATTTTCAATACAAAAATTGGACAAATAATATGGCTTGCTGTGTGGTTAATTGGACAAACAGACCGGAGACCGAGCTCTGAAGGAGACAGCCGAGGGCAGAGCCCGAAGTATCTGGAGAAATAAACACCTGGAGTCGAGGAGAGCAGAGAGTTTCTTTTTTAAAGTTTTGGGATTAAAAAGTGAATTTATCTTCAGTCTCGCTTCTCAACCTGTCAGCGGCAACGAGCCGCAGAGGCGCCAAAGGCAAATCCACTGTAATATAGTGTAATTCTTTCATATTTGACTGCTGAATGAAGGGGAATTGTACTTTATTTTGGGCAGAGAGGAGACAGAGAGGAGAAAGAAAAGACACTGGAGATTAACAAAGAAACACAATATCTGGTGAGTGCTTACTGCAGAGGAAGGTAATATGGCTATTTGGTGCAGATAACCCGTGATCAAACTTGCGCAAATAATGTGAGGCGAAATCAACTTCTATTTATGTGTTTCCCATTTATGATTAGCTGGGAGTTAAGCAGAGTCAGGCAGTGCCAAGATGGCGACGGCCGACACCACCTATATTTCACCTCCATCAAAGGTGACTGTGTCCACTATTTTTACAGACAATGTTTTAACCTGGGTACCTTGTGTCAGAAAAACTGCAGTTTTTGTTAAAATTATCTTAAAAATCCTCAATTTTTACCAAAGGAGAGCCAAGAATGATCTCGCAATATCCAAAGTTTTTCCAGTTCTTTTACAAACCACAGTCACAACATAGTGTCAATGCCTGACCATGCACATTATAACCACTCAGACAGTTGCTGTACATAAAAGAGGCATAATCAATAGTTGAAAAAGAGTTAGCTTTCTCTTTTGTCTTTTAACTGCAGTTCCCCATCAGTGCCTGATTACTTGTCTCCTTTTGCTCATTATGGCCACTCAGATGGCTACTGTGCATCTGCCAGCCCCTTGTCATTATAGATAAAAATGTCACTTGCTCAGAAACCTCTCCCCCCTCTCTCATGACAGCAGAGTATCAGTGCTTGACCGCATGTCCCTTCCTCATTATGGCCACTCAGACAGAGTTACATCGACTGGCCTGTGTCCAGCTCGTCAGCCCTCTCTCTCTTGAAATGACACATTGGAGATGTGGCGCATGGTCGTACACACACAGGTCAATGAGTATATTTTCAGGTTTGGAGCACTTGATGTTTATCTCGTTGGATCAAACTTAATTTCCAATACATGTGGGCTAACACATGGTATCTAAAATGTTTTAATGATGGTAAACACATTCAGAGAATATTATTAATAGGTTCAAACATGCTTAAAAAATAGCTCTTTGAATCTAATAACTGCAGTGTTGATGCAATACAAAATATTGACAGGCATTCAATCTTCAAAAGAGACAGATTCAGCCTTTTAATGACTTTCATTGCTAGAAAAAAAAAAAAAACTTTACTCAAACATAATATTTGCTGCATGCATAATATTACACATATCCCCGGAGGCAGTCTTCCACAAATGCCCTTGGTTTGAACAACACAACAAAGAAATATTTTCTAAAGAGCTAATAAGCATATATTTGTGAAATGAATAATATTTTTTTCATGGTTTCAGAGGAAGTCATTACATCTAAATGAAGGAAAACCTGCTTGTTGACTATCTTTTAGTCTGACGGATGGGTAAAAAAAACAGTCGTTATTTATTAACCGGTGTACTCATTGTTTACACACTACTACAGTTTTGGAGAGAATAATCATGCAGCCAGTTTTACATTCAGTACAACTTTGCTTGTACATTCCCATCTCTTTCCAGCCTGCACATACATTCCACGCTGCACCTTCAAAGCATCCAAAAATAGCGTTCACTGTTTATACTTGCGCTACCTAATGCATGACGTGTGCTGCCTCTGTGTAGCTGAGGTTACAACACTTGGGGCTGAATCAGACTTCACTCACTGCAATAATTAAAGTCAATATGTCAAATTGATTCTGGTCAGTCTTGTAGCTCACTTTACAACACCGTAGAAACACATAACTTTCAGTGCTGGAGTGCAGGACTGAACCAGGCAATGCAAAACCATTCTTTTCCGTGAGAGCTAGAAGAGCGTTTCTGTGCTCACTAAGGTGCTATGATGTTGTTTGATTTCAAAATCAGTGCTCCCTAATCGAACAAGAAATGGCTTTGCACCGCCTGGCTGGAGATAAATGAATACCATGCGGGACAGCAGCAGAGGTTGAACTGGGGTCAAGCACCATTCTGCCACACAGCCCAGAAGACGGCACTGGCTGTCACAACACAGATACCCCTCGAGAAGGATGGAAAGCGAGAGAAGGCAAGCAAGGGAGGGAGGGTGGAAGCAAGAAAACCCAATGGGGAAGGAGAACAGAGGTAGAGAGCAGGAACGAAGCAGAGTAAGAGATGTAGCTGTATTGATGAGGTGCAGAGGAGGGAGATTTATCCCTAGGTCTCTCTGGTAAAAGATGCTCAGCAGTGCCGTGTTCAGCCTCAACCCCATTCAGCCAATGGGGGTTAGGGCCTCTACTCAGTCTTACTGGAGGTAGGGAGGCGAGAGACTGGCAGTAAGTGCAGTAGATTTGGGGTCAGTGGGGGGCAGGGGGGTAGTAGTGTAATCCCAGATCAACGTCCTTCTTCCACTGCCAAGGCCACAATCATGAGGGGGGCTTCCCATTATACAGCCCCTGTGGGGGGGTGTTCTGGCACTCGCTGCACTGACAACCGTGTTATTGAAGGGTGGGGACGTAATTAGAGGGCGCGCCAGTGAGTACAGAATGTGGAACATCATTAACAAGCTCACATTGTTGAAGTGGGGAGTGTAATTAAAGGGTTCCCACAGCAGTGGGAGAGGCCTTTGATTGGAGGAGTAGAGGGACAAAGTGATTTTGCTCATCTACCACTAGTGGCTGTTGTGACCTTCACACCAATTGGCGCACATAGACAGTGTGCATGTGTTTCTAACTATGTGTGTGACTACTGTATGTGCGCCTGTGTATGCATTTTCACTTACTGAAAAGGATACGAGGTCATTTAGAGAGTGGAGTCTTCAAAGTGTGTGACATTGTTCATGTGAACAGGAAAAACATCAGTGACAGAACAACTGACTCACTGTAGGGACAGTGAATCCTCCCTTTTGTTACTACTGAATGCATGCAAAGTGAAGGACCACAGTTCCTTTCCTCCTGCCTTGTAACTATTTCAGCTTGTGGATTTCTTGCCTCAGCCAATCATTCATCTCTCTATACATGCAGGTCATACAGGTCTTGTGTAGGTTAAGAGTCAGTCTGCAATTCGTACATAGTTTTCTCTGCCTGTGAAACAAGGATCTCTGTCTGTATCAGAGGCTTGACCGAGTGCTCCAAAGTCCAAGAACAACATGATGAGTCACCTGGCAGATATCCAGAGTCAGAGCTACAACTCTGGATGTCTGGCCGGTTTTGTTCCCCCCGGAGGAGTTTTAGAAATAAGATTCATGTTACTGCCCTGCAGTAACTGGTAGAACTACTGTACAAAACTTTTTTTCTTATGTTTTTTTAAAAGCTTGTCAAAATACATCACTGTGAGAGAGGTATACATACAAATACATCTTCAAAAGTACTTCCATGCAATACATGTTTAAAAGCACGGCTAAGGATTTTTAGCAGAGAATAACAACTTGCACACACAAGATCTGCCTACAGCTGACACTGGAAGCTAAATAATACAGGAAACAATGATTGCAGCTTTTCATGAACACTGTGCTCCTCCCCAGGAATAAAAATTGAATCTTTACCTCAACAAAACAACTTTATTTTCTACGAGGCATATTTCCCAGGTAGCGCTTAACTTGTAGAATGAATACATTGTCGGTATTGCCATTTTCCAGAAAACTGATGCATCAGAAGGTGGCGCTTTTACATTTTTGTTGATCTGTTACGTCTAACTTAACCTGCTCTGGAGGTAAGAAGTCAACCACCGTTGTAGTCCTGAAACCCCAGGTTTACCTCGCTTATCGCAAATCCTGCTTCATGGTGCACACCTCAGAACTTCTGTTTTACCCTCACTGAAAGTCATAATACATTACATGTGTAATCATCTGTGAATTATGACTAAAATGGTAGGAAGAAGATCACAAACCTAACATCACCACTGTCTTTCTTTGTGTGAGATCATGTGGTATCTACAGTACTTTCTCCTTTCAGATGGTAGGGCTACCTTCAGGTGGCTAAAATCTGTTGTATACATTACTGATAGTCTGTGTGTAATGGCCCTCTACACCCGTATAACCTTTAAAACTTTACACAGGCAGGTTTGCTGTGAATGCTTTATTCTCCAGCTACATATTTAGAGAAAAGATTTCTCTCTCTGACCGAGCTGGACTGAAGGGAAAGAGTCAGTGTGTGTGTTTGTGTATATATGTGTCCTTCTGTTGGAGTGTTGGCGTGAGCCCGAAGTTTAAAGATTTCATCATCTGACAGATAGATGGCAGAAAAATGCTGCCAGCACTGTCTCCCACTTTTGCTGTTTTCACCATCCACCTCTGACCGTAAGCAAAGCAAAAGTGGACAGATACACAGAAATACTCTTATTGGCTGTATAATGGCAGTTCACAGAGAAAAGAGATAAGACCATGACACATAAGACAGCACACCCCTTCAGCCAACAACTACCTCTATTAACACCGCCATTAGAGGGAGGTGATTGATTTATTTACCTGCGAGGCCTAACACAACACATCAGCCACAACAACACTCACAACCTGAACACATGCTGCTATTGGGCACCAAAGAGCCATCCGACAGATATTGATTGTGGGGGCTATTTTGTAGACTGATTTCTCACACAATTTACACATACATCTCAGACACTGACGAAAATGTTTTTACACAAATTTTCACAAAAAAATAAAATAACGGTTTCATTGTCCGTTCCTGTGTTTTGGCTCCTCGAAGAAACTACCCGGCATAGTGCACCAGGTAGATAATGTATTGTATAATACAATTCAGCTTACCCCCATGTGGATGTAAAGTCTGGAGAAGTTTCATAGTCCACAAAACATCTTTGCTTCACAGCACGTGTTGCAGCATTCTCCTTAAAAACTGAAGTAGATGGGGACTTGTTTAAAACCTTAAAAAGCAACCAAAAAATAAAAGAAATTGGCTCCATACAGCTCGTTTTGAGTAATCCAAGTCTCCAGAAGCCCAGAGATCCCAAATTGATTTTAATAGATATTATTTGAACCCTTTTAAAAGCCTTTTAACCCTTTTTCACTGCAGCTGCTATGCTAAAAGCGTTAGCGCACACCTCATCTGAAGTTGGTGCACAAGCTTGACAGCACGTCGAGGTTGCAAACAACCTTTTCTTCATCTCATCAACTTATTCTTCTTAAACGTCATCTGACTTTCCATCTGCACTTGGGTGAGTAGATATTGACTGAATCTTCATTTTGTTGTGAACTTATCCTTTAAATGAAAATGTTGCGATAATATTTCTTGTTGTTTCATTTCAGCAGGGAATCTATGACTGAAGGAGGCAGGCAGGATGCCATAAAACAATCTGTGATGGTGAACAAAATAAAGAATTTCCAGTAGGCTATGCTTTAACACAACATGCCTAAATAACACAAATAATAGAGGGTATTACTCACTTTGAAAGCATCCACTTCGGAGTTACAGCAGTATATCAACCTTTTCATGAGGCTATGTAACTGAAAAGGTCATTCTCTACGTAAAAACAATACATTCAGCAGCAAGCCTAAAGGTTCCAGCATCCTTCCATACATAATAAATCAATTATGCTGTTGTGAAGCTGAAGTCTAAGTTGTTTTGCAGAGAGGAAAGGAAGCACAGAAATGAAGTTGGAGAAAACAAGGGCAGGAGGGGAGGTACCTGTCTATCTTTGCACTTTGAAACAAAAAAGGTTTAATACCAGGAGTGTTCCTTTGACAGCTGGTATATGAAAGCTGACTAAAAGTAATCAGATAGTGTCACCGGCTGATATAGTATGACTGCGTGCTATTCTGCCTGCCATTGTGTAAGAGCAAGCTGCATTTCAGATGAGCAGAGAGTGTTTAGTTTCATATCTGGACAGCTGCAGCCCTGCAGTGGATAAAAGATAGTGACAAAGAGACCAACTTATTTTCTGTCTTTATATTTCCTTATACTTCTCTGCAGCGTGCTCCAGGTCAAACAATTTTATCTTTTCGACAGTAAACGCTAAGTATGTGCAGACTACTGCACTTGGTGATTCATGCATCAATGCATCCTACTTCCCATAGTTCCGCCACTCCTCAATCACTCCATCTCACAACCCATCATTCTCCCCACTGCCTTTTTTTCTTTTATACTAATCTATTAACTGTCAAAGCCAATGCAAGCCATTTTGCAGAAGTGACAATCAATGCACACTTGGATAAGCACAAATTTGTGTCTTTCACATAAACAGGAGACAGTGGTGGAAAGTTTCAGTTTGTGGTGCTCCAAGTCCATGAACAACCCAATCAGCAGAATAAATGTTGCCATTGTATGCTTCTGCAGAGAAATGCTGAAAAACTTATGATGCCATTTTAAGTTCAATTTTCAATTTTATGTTGTGACAATGCTGTGCTTATGGTCTGGTTACGTTTAGGCACAAATAACACTTGGTTAGGGGAAGGAAAGGATCATGTTTTAGGTCTCCCTAACTCCACCAACATCCCCTTCACCTCCTCATATGGAAGTCAGATCATAAATATGTAAAGTGAGTGTGGTATCACACTTATTGTAGAAATGTCAATATGGATATGGTAGCCTACGTATGCCAAGTATTGTACAAACTTGAATGTATCAGTGGTTTGCAGAAACATTAACTGGCAACACTTTATTCTGACTACTGGCCTGCCATGGACTGGGTGGCCCTAGTGTAACACAGTTAATGTCATGTAGTAGCTACAAATGCATGCATAGAGCTTTTATATGTTGACAAAAATATATATTGATTTCTGTAAGCCTGGCCCTTCATGAACATCGAAGCAAAGACTACATAGGTAGGTAAGCAAGAAGGAGAGATGCAGTGTCCTGCCTGTCCTGGCCAGGTCTTTGTTTTCCATTAGTCAGAGTTATAGCCCCTAAGGCACTCTGTGAGAGCACTTAAGGGTGGTGATAAATACACACAGCCACTAAAACAAAGCTGACTGACAATTCAGGGACAGCACACACCTACATCCTCCTTGAATCATCTATCCCAGGCTCCATTGCTGCAGCCTGGTCACAAAAGCTCTCAAAAGACTTTATAGAAACGGTCAGTATATAACCTTTTATTTTTTCAATGGCAAATCAAGGGAAAAAGATTCCCAGCATGAAGGTCCCCGCATTAAAAGTTGAGCTATCGTGACAAAAAAGGCGACTGATGGTTTTTAGACTGACAGATAAACCACCCGGGAAACCATGAAGCCATCTGAAAAGCCTCCCCTTGATGACTGAGCTTCTGTGTAAGGCGTTCATCAATGGTTCCAAATGGACATGTAAATACACAAATTAGCGGACGAGACCTGGGTGAAAGTACTATTTGAAAAATCTTCAGTTATCTTTCTGTGATTCATTGATCTTGCCTGGCACGTATGCTGAGACCTCATTAATCTGGTCCTGCAGGCAGGCTCAATCAAACACTCAACTGGGCAAAATATTGGAGAGTCGAGTCTGGGTCGATGCCAACAGTCACGCTGGACTCTTTTCAGCGATACTGTTAGTATAGTTGGTTAATTAACGAGTATTTTCAAGGCAGTAATGCTGAGAAGTAATGAGCTCTCTTGCCATGTATATATACAGTATTTATAATATACAGTATATGCCAATACACAAAACAAGCTTCACCATCTGAATTCAAATTAAAATGTTTCCTAAAATGGCATGTGCATACACTTTGTTTGCCTCAAGATAAATGCAGCACAACACCTGACTCTCAGTTTGCCTTCCCAGTCTGTCAACAAGTCGCCAAACGAGAGGCAATGATCATTGAGATCAATGTTGAAATATATAAATAATATTACATCACATTGCTCCTTCACTCAAATATGAATTACCAACCTCTCACTGAGGCACAAAAAGAGAAAAACAGATTCAGGAGAGAGTGGAAATGCTTTTGACGATGTAGTAAATCACATCGAAATAAATCTTTCACTGCTCAATGGGCGAAATTGGTTGTGAGAGATGAGAGCTGTGATATGTGTTTAGCATTCAGCAGGTGAAACCCGCTGCTATAAATGAGGGACTGAGGTTGCTACTGAAAACAACGAATGAAACAGAGAGAGTGAGAAGGCTGATATTTATTTATTGTGGAGAGGGAGCATTTAGATACCAGCACTTCAGTGAACAAGCAATCAAGTAGTGGAAAAAACACAGCCTCATTGTTGACATAAATCATAATTGTACCACAGGATTACACTGCAATTCCTGATATGAGAGCAATTGCACGAACGGAGATTAAACAAGCGCTGTTATGATGGAGTACTGTATAATCATAGGTTATAACTGAGTGGCTCATAGTAAGGATATCTCAGGTTAATGGTGAGATTGCACATGTGTGAACACAATGACAAAAGGTCTAATAACAAAAAAATCCACAGATTGATCCTCTCATTTTTTTATTTACAACAGGGCTACAACTAATGTAACTTCATGCTTGAGCTCAGCAGGACACTGCAGAAACTGGTTAGTTAAACTGACTGTGGAGGAGGACTGCCTGTCTGTGTCTCTTTCCGTGCTTCTTTTTATTATCTGAATATAGGAACAGCATAGCACAAGTCCGTTTAGGGCATGACCAACTCCCTTTTGCTAGGTTAACGGCAGATAATCTGGGGGCACGGTGGCACAAGTCTTTGATTGGTTTGATTATTTTTCTGCCAAAGACAAATTATGATTCCATTCTCCCATTCCCTACAAGACCAGGTGCGCCAAGACATGCTCATTGCTATTTAAACAGCAGGTACTCGTCTTCACTGAGGAACAGGTTTGTGATCCTCGGCTGCTGGACCCTCTGCCTCCGCTGTCTCCCAAGCATCTGTCCCAGCAACAACTGTGTTCGACTGCATATAAGCAAAAACACAGATATTTAACTGAGGAGGAGGAGGATGACTGCTGCTAAACATCCCTGTGTGTGCAATAGGGCCTGATGCGTCTATCAGGCAGGACGGGTCATAAAAATGATCATTCTGATAAATAGTGGATGGGATGCGGGTGGGTGAAATGGGTCTTTAATGAGGAACATATTAATTACATAACCTGCAGTGATCATCCAGCAGCAGAAAGGATAAGTGCATTTCTCCATTAACAGAGCCAGCGTGTGCATTACGCACAAGGCACAGCAGATGAACTTCATTAATAATTTAAATCTCCCGATTTGCTGACAGGATCGATCAGGGTCTAATGTTAATAAATGGTCAGTGTTCTTGTATACATCCAAAGGTCTCACACACACACAGTTCTGATTTGGACAGTAAAATCCTTTGAAGTAAGCCAGCAATCCTCCTGATAAATCCATAACCCCATCAGACCTGTCTGAAAAATATTTATTTCAGAAGATAAAAGTTTAATACAGTTTCCTCTGGAGAGTTTCCTCTGTCCTGTCATATTCATAACTACAGTTTTTAGTTATGCTGCTTAAATGTGCCACGATATGTATTACACTCACAATACTGTGTGCATAGAAATGTTTAAAATATTTTTAAACACACGCCCAGGGGTGCACAGATGCGCGCAAGGTGGGCGCTGGGCATGAAAACAATGTCGGCCTGAAACCAGCAATGACACTTGCGTTGCACAACCCAAAGATACTCATTTACAATACAGTTTTAACAAAAGAGAAAATCAGCAAATCCAGACATTTGAAAGGCCTGAACCAGTAAAAGATTCTTTATTCCATTATAAATGACCTTAATGATTGGTTATCAAAATTGTTGTTAATTATTTTTCTGTTGATGGATAAATAATAAATTGGCTCATTATTAGAGCAGTAGAAAACAATCTGTAATTGAATCCCATTTGATCCATTTTATCACATTAGTGTTAGCTTAGTCAGAGATTGCCTCTGCTTTTCTCACATTACATAATTTTGTGTTTCTATTATATTCTGGTCTACTTAAGCTATTGACACAGAAGAAATTGTTAGTGCTGCCTTTTCTGTGCAAAAAGGAGCTTGTTTTGATCTTCAAAGTCCAAACAGATAAACAGGAAGAGAAAATATGTCCGAGTTGCAAATCATTTGAAACACAGCTCGCTCAATCATGGTGCTTTACATGACTTCTATTGAGATGCAATTGAAATTTAGGGCAGAAGTGTTCGTTTGTAACAGGACGAGACTGTCACCTGCACAGATCTCCTCTAAAGGGTTGCCCCTCTGGCAAAATACAGCACCTCTCAGATTCCTCATGAGAGAAATAGAGACCAAGCAGTTACAACTACTGCCACCTCATCACCTGGGGACCATTCATCAGCTCGCAGTGAGAGTGAATGAGAGAGGACGAGAGACAGTGTGAGAGAAGAGGAGGAGGGAGCTGACAGGTTGGTGTGGTGGCAGGGGAGTAACAGGCCCAGAAGGTCTAAAAAGCAGTGAGCGTCAGTGAGCCGGATACACACACAAATGGGCTGCACCCAAAACACACAACACATGCGCGACTGTGCTGTCAAGCTCTGTCTACAATGCTTGCAAGTGCGCGTCCACACACGCACTCTGAAAGACACACTTCTGTGAGTGTTTGTACGGTTGTTGTGAGTTTCTGCAGGACTTGATTGAGAGCTTTTACACATGGCTGGGAGCTGTGATTGGAGTTGCGCTACATTTTTTTTAAACAGAAAATGTGGAAGCTGGGCAGGGATGCATCTTTATCCATCCATCATGTGTTTGGCTGTGAGCTTGTTCATTTATTCATCACACTCAATAGCACAGACACTACGGACGGGATGCTGTGTTGGACCTATTTAGCTAGCTTGTCTGGTTGGGATTCAAATGAAAGAGAAAGAGATGAAAAAGCTCATGTTTTCTGGTTTCTATTCAAGCTTAACAAATAATTTTCAGCAGCGACGTGGTGCCATTATTCAGTGGTGAAATTACAAGTGGAAATTTTAAACATTTCCTTGACCCTTTCCTGTCCTTTCAGTACCTCTCATTTTGATCCATTTCACCCAACTGGCTATCTGCCATGATCCTTTTTCATTAAGAATGATCATAAATAACTTAATGAGCAGACAACTCATTAAAGTCACTAATAGTAAAAGCTGAAAGAAGAAAACATTTGCAATGGTGGATTCTATTTCCATTAAAACATTTTGTGGAGAATTCCCTTGGAAAGCAAGGCATACAGCATGGTGCTGTGCCTGCTACTGTACTGACAAGACATTTCATACAAGAAATTGCCATAAACACAAACTGTCCTCTGTGGCAGTGAATTGGATCTGTCATCGTCTCAATGGAGTAGAATTGGAAATATAATACAGAAATCACTCAAAATCCCTGTAATTACACACATAGGCATTTAAGCATGTACAGAGAAGCACACACACACACAAAGAATCTCTACATTTGTCTTTTTTTCTGTTCTCCAGAAAAATACAACTAAAAATGTGCTGTGCATGTCGAGGTAAGCCAAGAGTTATCCCATTTAAATGTTTTCCCCACTAATGGGAGAGCACATTTTCACTTACAGGCAAAAATGAGGTTTCTGCATATGAAGTCATACATAGTACTCTGTCATAGACCTTGACAGGCGCACACAGCCTCTACTATTTATCTCCATGTCGACTGCGATTGGGTTTTTAATTGGCTCATTTCACATAAATTGTAGTTTTCTTTGACTTGTTCGAGATGAATAAAAATACACAGAGTGTACAGAAATGTAAACCCGTCCTCACCCTGTCAGACTTCTCAATGACAGTGCAGGCTTTACACACAATTCATTCATCTTTTTGTTGGTTGTGATGATTCAGTTAAAGCTCAGAAAATATTCTGGGGCCTCCTGATCCTCCTTTACTATCATCTCTCCTGTTGTAGGATTCTGTTCTCTTTTGAGTTTATTCCATCTGCTGTATATGTGTGTGTGTGTGTCTGTGTGTGTGTGTGTGTGTGTGTGTGTGTGTGTGTGTGCTTGTTTCTGTGTCTTAACAATACTACATACGGATTTTATGGCCACACATGGTTCTGACATCTGTTAGCAGGGTGCTTTCTGTTTAGATTCACACACCTGATTTTTTCCTGCTGCTGGTATAAGACTCATTTTGAGTTGATTTAAATGACAGCATTCACACTGAAGTGTGTTTGTGCGTGTGTGTGTATGTATATATAGACACAAGTAGACACTGAGCTGCAGGAGATTCAGCTGCAGCATTCTCCTGGTCCAGCAAGCCAGTGTGTTCAGTATCCAAAAGTCAATGAAAGTAAAATATATCATGTTAAAATATTACTCTGGTAAAAGTCACCCATACAAATAGCACTTGAGTAAATGTACTATGTTATATTCCATCACTTTGTGTGTTACAGTATGGTAATTCAAGTTGGCATGCGCTTGCTTCGACAATGCTCATGTTTAATCCGGGAAAAATGCACAGGATTGTTTTAAAATCTTCCTTTACCTAAGGGTAAAATTAAGTTTTAGAAATTTTCCTCCTCATCTTTCCTGGCTTTCACTCTTCACAGCTTTTTTTCCTGCCAAAGGAATTCTGGAACAATACGACATTTTGAGAAATTTTAAATATAAAAATTTGGCTACTAAAAAGTCTGGTTGTACTGCCTGATCCAATGATGATTCACAGGATTTTGTGCTGAAAGTGATGAACAGTAGTTCATTGTGCTGTGTGGAAAATATTGGAAGACATAAATGCCTCACACAGATAGTGATTGGCAGCTGAGCTATGATTTTGCCCTGACCTTTAACCTGACTTGAATAATGTTCTTGTCGTTGCAGAAATATTGTTACACTTGCTCATTTGTTTTGTTTTTACCTCACAGCAAAAGCTCCACACATGGCACGTAAATACAGAGAAAAAATATACTCAAAGCACACAACAGATTACATGAATCAACATAAACCAAATCTAACCAGGAATGATGATGACATGATGATGATAGTACTCATCCTCACTTAGGTCTACACATCAACCAATTTAAGCAAAGCCTGGCAAAAGGGCATGATTTTGAATTACTAAGAGCAGCTCACACTAATATGTGATAAGAAATATGTGTTACAAAGCAGCGAAGAAGTGCAAACATTATGTGTCCCTGCTCGTGCCCATGGCCTGTGCTGGAGAGTGTTTGTTGTCAATGTGTAGGGCATGTAGAGTCAGATCCAGACTGATATTACAGATATTGGCACTGTAGAGTTCCACTCCCTGTATCTTGGTCCAGAGCAGATGGCCACAGATCCATTCAGCCAAGGCCTTAATAGAGCCACAGCTGCTGGCAGACAAAGTGAATCTCTCTCCATATGCACTTCCTTGGAAAACACAGCCCTGCTCTGTTTGCTCTGCTGTGTGATGACACAGTCCACAAGCTATGACTCACACCACTGATACTTCTCCATTGGTACCAGTCCACACAGGGCAATTTGTTCAGTTTTAACAAAGGCTGACAGTGGACAGGTACACCCTTGTCTCCTGCTCACATTCGGACATAAAGCTAGCATTAACAAGATGGCGGTGAGTTCAGTATTCTCACCCAACAAGATCCGCTGCATGTACAGGAATTTCAGATGCCTTCATTAAACTCCTTAAAATAGAGGCAATGCAATTCTCCTTAAAAGTATCATTTGTAAGAAATGGCCAGATTTCAAAGGTAGCTCCAAAATTATAGGGGGCAGCTTATGCGCTTACAGCTGCACACTATATACGCTTTGCTATAGCAGCTAGTTGCCATTTGCAAGTAGCTCAGGCAGCCGTGGAGCTAATGGCCCTATCAGCCGACTGGAGTCTGCAACCTTGAGTCACCATTAGCGATGGGGCTTAGTCAATCGGCCTCCCAGTGGAGTCCCAAACTGGGACTGAACGCAACCCCTGAGACCGACCAACCTCTGAGATGCCAGATTGAAGACAGACAGTATGTTTTCCAATGACTCTGACAAGCACTATGACTCTGAGGAAGAGAGGACATGACAGACATGGACAGGAGAGGCATGAAGCAGCATTGGAGCAAAAGTTAGTTGGGCATCAACAGAAATCACAAATACTACACGTAGAGCTGGAATATTTTCAAATCTTACTCAGTGAATTGAATTTTGTTTATGTCAAGTTTGGATGAAATGCGTTCCAAGATGAGTTAAAGAGGCAGTTAAGATTGTAAAGTAAGTACAGTAAAAAGAGAGAAGGAATCAGGCAGTGTATGGTTGTATTTGCTGATTAGTAAAAACAAAAAAAGTTAATATTCGTCACTCTACAAGTTCATCAGTCAAACTAAAATTGTCCGTAGCTGTGACTGTTCGTGCAAATGGTTGTATGTCCCTTTATGTCAACCTTGTGATGAAATGGCGACTTGTCCTGGGTGTACCCCGCCACTCGCCCAATGTCAGCTGAGATCGGCTCCAGTCCCTCACAACCCTATAAAGGATAAGCGGTTACAGATGGATGAATAAGACTAATAGGTGTAAAAATGTCCCCTTTCTTGACATTTTGTGAGTTTATTTTGTTTACTTATCGGACTAAGTAGCTAACTGCCTTTACATCTCACAGTTGAAGCTACTGGGGGGCTAACATTACACCGTTATATTATATCTTAAGGTAAAAAGTGGTATTACGAGACAGAACAGGCCGGGGCTAGCATGCTAACTGCAGATGGCAAATGTGCAACACAGTACATAGACGTCTTTGACATAATGTCAACACTGTTGTGTCTTCACACAATTTTCTGACCATATCTTACAAATTGCTCCTTTAACATTAGCGCAAGTACTCTGATACTGTGATGTCATCATGCTGCAGGTATTTTACATCATCACTGTTAACAGTGTACCATTGTTGTTATTCTGGTACACGACCTCTGCCTTATTTATTAAATTCATGCTCATTGCCATGATTACATAAATTACAATAAAAGCACGTCTAAGAATTTCAATTAGAGTGAAGCATAAACCTCTACAGGAGGTGCTTCGATTTAAATCTACGGCATTTTGGATGATCATCATAGATATAATAGTAAACAGAGAGGCAGACGCTTCTTCTAAAGTGTGACTGTCATTATCTGGACACAGGGGAGAGTTGAATCTGCAGTGCAGGTGCTTAGAGGGTGAAAGGACCAATCAGAAGGGAGATTAAAATGCACACTAACTCGGGGAATGTAAAGGCAGGTCAACCAAGGAAAGACACCGAAGGAAAGAGAGAGAGGAGAGATAGTAACCCAACTCATGTGAGAGACAGCAAGCCGGCTGGGATAGCAACTGGCTTGACACTTCTAATTAATATTAATTGAAGCACTTCAGTGCTTTGTTTACTGAGTGGGAGCGGCCATGGATCAGCAATCCCAACGGATTTAAGGGGGAATCATAAACATAGCAAACAACAAATCCCATTCCCATGTACACACACAGATACACACCAACTGCACACACGTGTGTGAATCTCCAGCAGACAACTCATTAAAGTCACAAGTGCGTGTACGTGAACCGAAACTGTTCAGAGAAAGTTATCACCAAACTTCAGTGTCTACATCAAAGTGCAGACGATCCTTACAGTTCTGATCTGTTTTAGCACACAGCAACCACAAGTGCAGAGGCAGCCCACATTCAGTTAGACACACACGATCACACACACACTTCAAAGTGTGGTGTGCCGGTGCTTCAAGTTGTGTCTAGCTTTCCACAGCAGACTCGTACCCCAGGTGCCTCATGGTGGGTGAGTGTTCACTGATGGCTCCATTCCTTCAAACCACAACAAACATGTGATTTTGGAGGGAGAAGAGTAATTTACAGAGATATTGTCAAAAGGAAAAAAGGAAAAAGTATAGAGGAAGTTGCGAGAAGAACATGGCTGCTACCAAGCAAAAGCCATGAGAGGTAAGCATACAGAGAATGGATGTTGTGTTGTAACTAAACAATTTTGCCACATGTGACTATTACATACCTCTTTCTGTTCTTTTCCACTGATATACTATATTATAAAAATAATCTTCTGGTAAAGTGGGGTGAAAAGGAGGAAAAGAAAAGTAAGTTTGGCTTGCAAGGAGCAGGTTAAGTGCTGTGGAGTAGCCGAGAGGAGATCAGACAGGGTGGGTGTGCAATGATGATGACTGAGAACCAATCTTGTGGATGGTTTGACATTCACTGAGGGTCACAGAAAGCGGTTTGGAGTGGCTGTGGTCAGGTGAGGAGGATATCAACTAGACTGGATAGTTTGCCCAAAAAGATGAGGTGGAGAAAATGTGTGAAGGAAACCAGGGGGTGCTTGAAATCAATAAAGTGGATTTGTGGAGAGAGGACGTCGTGGGGTGCAGAATGGGGAGGACATGGCACTAAAGACAGATGGTGTTTAAACACCCTCAATGCGGAGAGAGCTGGGGAGTGTGTCAAAAAAATCAACACAGGCAGTACTGGTGTCCAATTTCTGCCATGGTACATGCCCATGCCAACTGGAGTATGGCAGCACCCTGTGGCACCAGTGTGGACAGGCTACACCATCTGAACAGCATGAGTAATCTTACTATTCATCTAGGCACGCAAGAGCAAAACACACACACACTGACTCACTCTTTCAACAAATTTTAGAAAGTAGTGCTTCTTTCGGGAAATGACACGGTCGTCTTGTTCCACTTAAACAGTCAAACACAGTCCAGAAAGTCTATTTTCCCCTCAAAGAAAAAGTACAATTACATGAAGAAAAAACATTGTGACCTGTTGTTCAATCGAACAGTCCTCTGAATAGACAAACATGACATACAGAAACCAAAGAGGATGCGAAAGCAAAAACTAGGACAGTCACACTCTCTTGTCAATCTCTCATTCAGTCACACCTTCAAGTCTTCCCACAACATCAACCACACAGCAGGACTCTCTGCAGCTCACCGCTGCTGTGACAATGATAATTAGCGACCTGTTTAACAGAGAGACATGTAACAAACAGCGGGCCAGTTCATAAAGCGCACTGGAACAGAACTGTGCTCCCAACAAGACAAATCAGAACTGCAGTCGACGTCTGTGGTCTGCACACTGAGCGAGATATTCCAATTCCAATCACCTGGTCATAATCCTTGTTAGTAGTAATAATGTTCTACTCACAAAGTCGGAGGGTTGAGGGACATGAGTGGTCAGGTGATCATACAGGGAATAAACAAACCTCCAGGTTAGCCAGATTTATCAAAGAGGAAGCAAAGGGCACTAAGGAAAAAAATAATACCCAGTATGTCTGTCAGAACTTTGCTGTACTTGTTGTGATTGTATGCTCATAATTTTCCTTTGCAATGAGGGATTTTATAGTCTTCATGCTAAGCTAAATTAGCCAGCTGCTGCTTCATATTCAGCTTCAATCAACCAGAAAACATAATGCATCTGGCCATGTTTGTCACAGGCACAGAGGCATAAAAAACAATTGAGCCTTTATTCAAATATGTCAAACCCTTCTCTTAAGCACACTCATAAACTACTTAATCAGGTAAAAGCACAAGGATGAGGGAGATCAATGAAGATCAGTGGAAACTAACTGAAAAATTCCAGTTCATCAATAAAGTAGTAGCTAGAACCAACGTGAAAAAGACTTTCCTCAAGTGTTTATTTGGTTGAGTTTAGCAGTTTCCATCAGCTGCGCGCGTCCACAAAATGCAGGTAAACTGTTTATGCTAACTATTTGGTATAAACCCAATACCGAGACGGTAGATGTGAGGTATTTCATCAAATTATCTATCCGACTGCAGGCAACCAAGCACAGCCCACTCCTCTAAACAACCTGCTGGGAGGCTTTACCCTCTGATCAAGGTCTCTCACCTGGGAAGCCTCAGAGCACATCAAGCTGTCTGAATTGAATATATATATGGGTAAATGGATTATGAATTATGAATGGGCACCAATCGAAAATATGAAAATGCAATAGCTTTTCAAATTAAAATGGATTTCGTAGCCATCAGATCAAGTGATAACACTTGGAAACTTGGAAAAAACGTGTGTTCGATAAAGGTGGTGCAGATGCTTCACATACAGCGGAAGAACGTATGTTTGTGAAGTTGGAGGGCAGTTTGACACACACAAACACGCACGCACGCACACACACACACACAAACACACACACCCCCCGCCCAGCAATTCTGCTATGTGTCAGAGTTATTCCCATGTAGGGACAGCTGAAGTTGATCTCATTAACTTCCCTTTCATTCAAACAGCTAATTACACACAGACACACAATCACAGCCGTCACAGCACAGTCGAGACAGAGGGGAGTAAGAGTGGAAGAGAAAGTCTGTAACAAACACAGGAAAAAAGAGAGCTGAGGATATACTGAGGAGAAAGCAGTGCACAGAAAACAAAGTGGAAGAGAACAGGGAAGAGAGAAGAGGCTTCATTACTTCTTAGCCTTCAACAAGTATTTTTTTTTAGTGTAAGCCGATTTTCCCTTTCACGTACGGCAGCAGATTGGCTCCAAGTCAGATTCTTTCTGAAATGCTATTTGTTTCCAGTATCCCTAATAAAGGAATTAATGTTATGTTAATGACTTTTCAGCCTATTACTGCACTGTTGATGGATCCATCTGTACTTGAAAATGTCTTTTCCTCCAGAACCCTGCCGCATGGTTATTTGTGTCACAGTCTTTGTCAGGTAATTTATGGGAAGACATTAAGCCGTTAATACATTGTGTTACAAAAAAAGACGACAGTTTAATGGCATTGCGTAGATGAGCAAACTAGCCATCAATAATGCTGTATAATGAAGCCTGTTGAAGGCCTATTGGGAATGGAAAACAGTGACTGCTGAAACTTAAAAGAGAATACTAAGAGTTTGTGCGTGTGTGTGTATGTGTGCAGATGTTACTTTGTGTGTGTGTTTGTGTGTGTACTGGATTCAGAAAAGTTGGAGCAGGAAATTAGTTTAACCGAGCAGGAACAGTGTGTAGGTGGCAAACATGCTTCTCACTGTAGAGAGAAGCATGACTGCAGTTAGTGTCAGGGTTTTGCAAGCTTTTGGGTCCTCTTCCAATTGATAAAATATCTAAATATGCTAAGCTTGGAAGTTAACAAATCTCTTATGAGATCTTTTTGCTACCCTCACTCCATTTTCATGACCAAAAACCTGTGAAAAAACCATTCAAGTAGCAGAAATTACAAACTTAAAATAAATAAATATAAATCAAACTGTGCCAAATGTCAATACCTCAAAGCAAGTCTTTAGGGTATATAAAGGAAGCAAAAGTGCAAGACATCACCTCTACAAACAGTCACAATGATTCAGGCCTACACTCGCTAACTTGAGGAAACACCTGGTCAAATGCAAAATATCAAAAGACAAAAAGGCGTGTAGGTATTCTGAACGCCAAGTTACCTGCAGCGCACATAGCTGATGTTAGCTCGCTTGCGGCCAATGCTGGGCTCGTTGATGGAGAGTTAAAATCCTTTATGAATGGCAAAACCTGAAGTGAGGCATCAACAAATTCATTGACATCTTGAAGTAATTAATTAGCTAGTTGTTGCTGGTTGTTGCTGGAGATAAATAGGCCTTTTCCACTCTCATGATGTTATCTTAGCATTTTTACGAGTGTTAGCCAAAACTCAGCTTATGGCTGTGTCCAAAATTCATTACCAAACTGCTGTTCAGTACGCTAAAACAGTATGTGAGATTTTTTTCTATGTCCGAAACCTTAAGATAAAACCAGTAGTACGTGAAATGCATACTATTTACTTGCAAATACTGCAGTATTCAAGCACTGCAATAGTGACGACACCAAGGATATAGCAGCAGTGTTTCCCACACATTGACTAATTTGTAGCAGTGCGCCACAGAATCAACACCGACCGCCACAGTGTTTCGTTTTTGTTTTTTTGTTTGTTTTTTGGCGCTACTTAAAAACGCAGCGTATTCGTTCAGCTGCCATTTCTTTCCCTGCTCTCCCTCCGTCTCTCTGTCACTCACACGTCTCACACACACAGCCCCTCCCCTCCGTGCACAATGCGTGTGTCACCATGAAAACGAGATCATCCGTTGAAGTAAAAGTGCGGAAGCTTGATATTTGGTGCAGACGGCTGGTGAAAGTCACGAGTTCACGAAAGTTCGGTATCTCCGCCGCCCAAGTGGCAGTGGTGAGTTGTGACGTCCTCGTTGCTGCACTGCAGACAGTGGGCGGTATCTTGGAAGATCATGTGAACCCCTCACACTATGTGCATTAGATGAAGCATGTAGTAATGTGGCACCAAGCAGTAACAAGAGGTTTGGCACATTGGCTGTTCTGAATTGAGAGAAAAAGAAAAGAAAAAAATGCAAACAAGAAGGAAGAGGAAGAAAATAGGTGGGGAGAAGAAACAAAGAGAGGAGGAGACATTACATAAAATAATTAAAAGAGGCGATTCCGGTCAAGGAACTGTTTATTGTCGTCATCATTCTGCCAACCTCTCCTGGTTGCTCTCTCTTTACATAGCCCCACTGCTCAACTTCTCCTTTGTCTGTCCTGAGTGGCACTCTTATGTCTGAGTCCTGAATGCTTCTGTTACGAGACATTCTGAGACTTCACAATCAATTCTCTGTTTCTACCTTCGTCCTTCTTTTTCTCTGTCTCTGCATTGTTGCATGTCTATTTCAGTCGGACAGCAGAGCATGTTTGAAACTTACAAGCACCTTTGATTCTTAACGGAAGGCCAACGCTGGCAGCACATCAGCAGCACAGCAGCCACTACATCCCCATCAACAATCACACTGGCTCTTCTCAGTCATCAAAAGCCAGTGTTTTTTTCAATTGCCTTGTCAGTAGGGTGTAAATGGCACATTTACATGTGTAAGTACAAAGGAAAGAGTCCTGCCAGGAGTGTGAACGAAAACTTTTCCTGCAGCTTTCATCTTCGCTGTGATGTCTGCTGGGCAGTCACCATAACATGGACAATCAATTCAAAAGACACACATGTACAGTAGAACGGGACGTTTGCATTTACATAGACACTGCAGAACACAAAAGCTCAGTTGAATGGCTTGAGTGGAATGAAGCTTATCAAAAGCTTTTTTTTCCCTTTAAATTGAAATCACCGATCATGTTATTTGACATTTCAATAGGCCTGGGAGGATTTAATCCTTATACAGGAGTGTCATAGTATGGAGCAGAGCAACACTCTGCTCCTCGATAGCAGCCTCAGCTCAGTCTGTACCACCCTGCCCTGTAGTCATTCAGACAACTGGGAATTAAATGAGCTGAGTAGCAGAAGATTAAAAGGGATTATAGCTGGTATAGTAAACCATCTGAATGCTGTCAAATCACTATGGAGATGAAAGCTTATGATGGTATGTATGCTATGCTGAGTTTATATGGACAGCTGAGCATTCATCATTTAAACCACAAGTAATGTGAGGGATGTATGATCATACATTAAGTACTTTATATAACTTGAGCAACACACAACATATTGCACATATTGTTGGAACATGCTCTTAAGGAATTGTACGGAAAAACTCTACATGACTCTTCATCAGTCATGTAGACTAATGTGCTCAGACCAAGGTTTAAGAGTAATGAGTTACAATGCATTCCCTAACTCCTTGTGAGCCATAGCATCATATAGCCAGACTGTCCTCAGTGCTGGCTGCATTTATTATCATTCTGGTATTGGGGGTGGGAGGGTGGGGTTGCTTGTCCTTGGCTCTATTTCTTTTTAGCCCATAATGCAGTGACAGTGTCCCTACAAAATATTGTTGCGGGGGTATTTGTTTTCGTGGAACATTTGCACATGAGGAGGTGAGCCCTGGCATTAAAATGGCTAAACCTCCGCAAATTAGGATAACTTACTATTTTCAGTGTGTAGGTTGTCAGCTCAGAGATTGTAACTGTTGTTCCCCATAGTGGCTAGGATTTTAAAAACAGTAACATGCAGGCAGCCAATGGCAGGCTTAAACCCACGGTTAACATCTGGTGAGTCAGACTATGTGAGCCAGAACAGTTTCTGGGTAACACTTTATAATAACCATCATTAATAAATGGTAACTTTATGGTTAACTGTACTGTATGAACTATGAAATAAAAATTTTAACTGTAAAGAAACAATGAAATGCTTTTTAAACCATTTATTAAAAGGTGCAATAGGAAATAGGCAGCTGTAGTTTAAAACACTCAAAAATGAACTAAAATTATGAACAGAACGTGAAGAAATAGTTTTGCCATTTAATCAAAAACATGTATGTGTTGTAGCGATATCTGCTAAAATTAGCATGCTCACCAGCTAGCCCTGGCTTGTCCTTTTTCATAATACCACTTCAAGCTCCCAGTTAGGATCGCTGGCTGCATGGCTAATTGAGCTAACTAGCTAATGAGTTACAGTTTGCAGCGTTTAGCACTTACTCTGGTGGCATGCTGCCACCTATTTGTTTGGAGTATGAAGTTGAGTGGTGGCCAATTCTTACATATTGCACCTTTAAGCAATCGAAAAGACTTTGAAACATCTGTTGCAACTTTACAATGACAATCCAAATAATTTTTATGGATGAACTATACATTATTTATAAATCATTTATAATAAACATCAGCTGCAAATTTAAAGTACACTATTGCTCAAATAAATGGTTTAAAAGGCATTCATTGTTTGTTAACAGTGAAATAAGTATGAACTGAAGTTTAATTAACTTATTTCTAACGGTTATTATAAGGTGTTACCGCTCACATCGCTCACTGGCATACTGTATATGAAATCATGTATCGGATTTTCCTAGGCTTAAAATATTGTCAAAGGAAATTTTAAAAAAGGAGCATGGTGAGGAGGTAACAAACAAGAACAGCTGCTACTGGTGGTTGAGAGCTGTGACCTGCACTTGGAAGGGTATGGAGGTAGGAAGAGGCACATCACATATCCATTGCTTAAAAGTGATTTTAGCAATTCATTACTGAATTAAGAGTATTTCGATGAAAGCTTGTGTCAAAGCTCACAGCGGTTGTTGACACCTGCAGGGTGAAAACTACTTGAAAGTCACTTGCTGTGCATCAAAAAAGAGCTTTCAAGATCCTTTTGAACAAGCTGTTCGCAAGCTTGTTCAAAAGGATCTTGAAAGCTCTTTTTTCTTTCTTTGGAAAGTTTTCTTCTTCTTGTGTTTCTTGTTTTCTCATGTTCTCTGTCTCAACTTCTCTCCTTCTCATTCATCATGTTTCGGGGGTGACAAGGATCCTATTCGAGGGTACTGGAATAAATGGCCCCATGCCCTGCTATTGACAGGTTCTACTCAATTGAATTTAATGCTTGGCTGCCCTTGTGTTTTCTTCCTCAGTCTTGCAAACAAACTCATTTGTTCTAATTTCGTGATGTCTCTATTTGCATCTGCGAGCTCTAACATCGGCTCCACCCTCTTGCAGGGCTGCGCTTGACTAGGGTGGCATCCATTAATTAACTACTTAATTAGAACCAATTAATGTAATAATGCATGGCCTGATTAATCAAATTGCTATAGGCATCTCAAAACAAGATATCCAATATCTAACACAAATAGGTTGAGAAATTGCAGGTAATTATTCCCTGCCATATTAAGTGAATATCGATGGATAACAATGTGGCTACATATATAGAGTTTGAGTGGAAAGGAGGTAATTATTTTGTCAGTGCAAATGCAGGAGATGACAAGTGCTGTCTGTATTGTGTTAGCAGAAAATGAGACAAATCTGAGAACTGTCTGACCATCTGAAAAGACCGGGGACTCACATTAAGACAGAAACTGTAGGTGAAGGATGAATGAAAGCCTTTTGCCTTCAGACTTAAAAACTGATAAAAGAAAAAGAGCAGAAATAAAAAGCTCTGATCTGTATTTTGACTCCTGTCTCAACTGGGAACACCAATTCATCTCTATTTTTCTATTTGTCCTCTATATCAAGTTAAGAGGTGCCATTTTTCAGATGATAAACGTAGGAAAGAATAGGCATCCTTTCAGTCTCAATGCACCCATCCCTTCCTGCACTGTCCGGCAGTCCACCTCAGAGGATGAGCGCAGATCTAAGATCAATTGATGCCATCGCCTCTATCTAGCGCACTAGTTCCCTGGTTCATACAAATATAGAGAAACACACACACGCTCATGCTCACACATCCTCGAGACTTTCCATCACAATCTCGCCCAGGACATTGCACTCAATAACGGCAAAACCAGAGCTGCAGAACAGAGTACAGACGAGCAAAAGAAAATCCCAGAATCGGTGAGCTCAGTGTGCTGTTGCGAATTTTCTGCCTTCCTGGATCACCGCGTCGGAGCGTTCAGCCGGGCTGCTGCAAAACATACGCGCTCGTACACACAGACACGGGAGAACACACACAGAGCGCACATGCACAAAGCAGCTGTCAGTCATTCAGCTAAGCTTCCTCAGATTCTCAGGACGTGCAGCCGCTCAGTCAAACTTAAAAAAAACTTTTCACCTCCCCTCTAAGGAGCCTCAAAACCATCATGGAACATATGAACTATTGATCAGATCAATCAAAGTGCTGTTCAAGACACACAAACATCTCTTATTCACTCCCACGAGGAGGGATGTGGACAAGAATGATGACCGAGTCAGCAAGCCAATAAGAAGAGTGAACAACAAAATCAAAAAGTTTTCTGCTTCAGTGTTTCCAAAAAGGACTCATATGGGAGAATTCATCAGTCCATGTTTTAGTCTTTTCTTTAGTAGAAAGGTTGAAAAATTGATGAAATAACTGATTTTGTCACTGTTTTACCTCTTTTCACTGCAGAATTATCTGTTGGAGCCATTAATTGATGCACAGACAGCATGTGACAGCAATACATCAGTTAAAATGTATTCAGAAGCTGCACATCATTAAGTATCATTTTCCAATGACAAGTCCCAAGCTTCAAAACCAATCTCTAAAATCATAATCTGTTTATTTGACCTCTGCTTATCTTGTTGTTTTATTTCATTAATTCAAAACCATTCTACTGTGTAATTGTGTAGTCACAGAGACTCGCTAATGTAATCATAAAAAAATGCGCTTTTTGATTAGCTCATGTGGTCACAAGCCATCGTAATTTAAAGCTGAGCACCAAAAAATATGATGCCACTCCTGTGTGGCGAAGATGGGAAGTAGATCACAGCTGTCAAAATCCTCCTCTAGCAGATCAACCATAAAATTAATTTTAAAAAGTTACGTCACAGTAGTAATAATGGGTCTTTTTGACACATAGACAACTTGAACTGCTTTCTTTTTTCAAGGGATTTCTGTGTAAAATTGAATCTCTGCTGGAACAACAGAGCCAAGAGGACGCTTTCACACTTAAAGCATCATGAGCTAACTATTTTAGCTTAAAACCATTTTGATGGTAGATTGACTTATAGGGTGAATGGTGTTCGTGTCAGAAACTGTGCCCCTCTGTTGCGTGTTTTTGTGCTATGTCCTTTTGGTAGCAGGTAGTTCGAAATGCTTTGCGGCAGTACATCACACACAGAACCAACTATCAGTGATTGTGGTGAAACTGGTTCATATCTTATAAAAAAAAAAAATGCTGCTGCAGTCTCAACTCTCAATGATTTACAGAATTCCCTAACTGCTGCATGCTGTAGCTGTAAGTTTGCTCTGTTAGCCGGACTGTTGGGGTTGGTGTCAGAACTGGAGCCAGGCAAGCATGGAACAGAACCGGGCTCAAAAGCCTCTATCGTCATCATGACAGAGGTGAAAAGACTGAAGACGATGTGATTGAGGAGGTGAAGACAAGAAAAAGAGACAGTGACTGAGTGAGAGGCATTGCTCAGTTATACGTCTTGTGTTATGTTCGGCTGTATTAGCAACAAGTGCTAGTTTTGGAAGTTAGTGAAGTCAGTCAGTCTTTCAACAGAAATCAGAGGTTTAGCCAGTAGCATGTTGTAGCCAGGTGATGTTGTCCCTAGTTTAGGTTAAGTTAGCTTGGCAATGCTGTCCTAAGTTGTATGCAATGCTTGTGCCACATGGGGGAAAATAATGCTGTGCATGCATCGTTAGTTCAAGACATAGGTTTTCAGGTCATTACATTGTTTGGATGTGCTGAGTTTTGTTTGTAGGTAGCCCGTAACGTTGCAGTTCATCTGACAACCTGTTACGGAAACCTGGGATTTGTATTTAACGACACTTTTGTATACTCACAAAATGTGAATTTCTACATAATGTTGCTCTTGTTCAATGAATAGTCCTGTATTGTATGAAAATCCTCCCTTGAGGGAAAGAATACAGAGTCATTCTGAACTCAGTATGCCTGTGATCAAAAGGAAACCAACTTTAAAGTAATAAAATGTAAACTCCTGTAGAAAGAATATTGTTTTTCGAGTCTCTTTCCCAGATATTCAAATATTGACGCTCTGGCTTGGCAGCTCGGTTCCGACACTCAACTCAAAGTGTCAGTATTTGACAACCTGGGGATGTAACTCAAAAATCAACTGTTTTAAATCAACAAAATGGAACTTCATGGGGAAAAATAAAAGTGAAGTCTCAAACTTCAATAAAGCTGCGAGAGAAACACAGTGCATCTCAACTAATCATAACAGCTCCACAGTGACCTGCTCCATGTACACTTCAACTACTGTCACTGAAAACCAACCGTATAGATAACTAAGGCACATGATCACATTTGACGGGAACACCTGACAGCGTCACCATCACTCTTGCATTGTTGTAGCCGCATGTGCAGTGGATGGTCGGCTCCTCAGCCTTAGTTATGCTGATCTACAGTAGTTTAATGCAAAGGCTGCTTCATCAATAAATCATCAAGCAGCTCATTTCACCTTACTAGCGAGCAACCTCCACACCTTGCAGGCACTTCCTGCAGAGCTGAAACAATGTGTGTCCCGGGGAGGGATTGTTAAAAATATATAATCTCAAGAGACGGAGCACTCACTCAAGAATACATAAGCAGGCGCATTTGTCGCTGGCGCCTGCAATCATGAATGCATGTATGCATGTTTCACAAATGTATGTGTGCATTTATAGATGTGTGTGTGTGTGTGTGGAAATTCTGTCTGTGTGTTTTGGAGGCAGTTCTGCTCTAGCTTTACTCCCCTGCAGATTGTAGCCACAAATATAGTCAATGCCACATACAGTACATCGTAACAGTGATGGGGCCAGATAACGATGCAGGCTCTGCCATGTTTCATGCATTCTGATAAGGTAGCGGACACGGGGAGAAAAGCTATAAAACAAGGTGAGCAGCCTACAGGGATGACAGGCTGTAACCACCGGTGAGTCGTGTTGGTACACAGCTTTCCTCTTAACATGTTCACTGGACCACAGTGCAACTCACCGCTTGTAATGTGGCTACAAGGACAGTCGGCGACACACTATGTCTATGCTATATCCTGAAGCAAGGCTGTATAGGAGCCCCTCGAAGCCAGAAAGAACAGTTTTCTCTCAAGGGACTTCCCATTGGCAGATGTGCGTCATAGCTGCATGAAATGCACCAATAATTCCACTTTAACAGCCTTAATTTTAGGATAAATATAGGCTTGGCTAGAAGTCGTCATGGAAATACAGTAGCTATTAGGGGGTGTAAATTATGGGAGAGCAACTCTGCACTGACAGATAGCATTACTCAGTGATGCAGACCACTGAACCATCAATTTGTCCATCTGTTCCTTGCTCCGTGGTATCTGTTTCATTCACACCCCTCCACTCTTTCTTTCAGCTAATCGCTCCCCTCTATCACGTTTCTCATTTCTCTTTTGCTTCGGCTCTCATCTCTCTCAATCATCCTGCCTCTCAGATTCCTGTACGACATTTCTATATCTCATTCGCTGAGGGTGATGGTAGAAATAATACGTAATATCACACTGCAGTGCACTTAACTGAAGAAAGGGGAGCTTGTGAAGGAGAATTCTGAGGGGGTTTCTTTCTTTCCTCCTTTTTTCCTTGTTCCTTGCTTCCTTCACGCATTTTTTTCCCTTTCTGCCTGTTTGTCATCCCGACCTGGAGTTATTATCCACTGAGCGCAGTCTGCGTATCACTGACCAGTCGGATCCCCAAGACCCTGCGTGTCTTGTCTGCTCGCTGGTTAAGTGGCTGTTTCTTTGTGTGCCGCCAGCTGAGCTTGAGGTTTCAAGTATGCAACACACTCTCTTGAGTTCACGGAAGTTGCTGCGCACCCACTCTGCCCTGTCCAACCCCATTGTGCCGACTGAGATGACTCAGACTGAGCTGTGTTCAATAATTCATTTTGAATCAAAGCGAGACAAAGTGGATAGCAGCACAAGACATTACTTTCCACCTGGAGAGAAACAGCTAAAATCCAAACCTGCAAGTCTTTGACACGAAGTGAGAGTTCAGCTAACAGTTAATAGAGTACAATGCTGTGAATAAAAGCTGATATGCTGTGACTCTTAATGTGTGTTACATAATTATGTCCAGAGTATTGTGAAAAGTGCAATGACCTTTTATTGATAAAATAAAAAAATACCTTAATCAAAGTTAAACAGCTACTTCATTTTTTTTTTTTTTTGTTATTTTATGATCTAGCACTATATTGTGTATATACCGACATGAATTTGAAATTTGAAACTGTCCCACAATGTAACTCCAGTTGGTCTCCTGTACAGTGTTCTGCTCCCCTTTCATCTCCTTACCCCCTACCTCTAAGCCCCGCAGTGGCCCAGCTTGGCGGCGCCAGCACTCTCGTTAATCACACAGTGTCAGGCCTTTAATAAGTCCTTGACGGGGGTTTCGCAGTGAACGACACTCTTTATCAAAGGTTTACACTGCTAGTGCGTCCTGGAGAATGATTGATCCCACCACGCTCAGGTCTGCCCTTCATGCTGACTGACGGAGCGGCACCCACAGTGCCGGCGGTAGACAGCTATGGCAGAGGTGTGCCGACGTGTGTGATTCGTACCGTGTGAGAGCCAGAGTGTGTTTGGGTGGCAGCAGCGCTGTGCTGGCACCATGCGGGTTGTGCCTGGGTGATGGATACTTCTCAACATTCCATTTCTCTCCCTACCAACCAACCCCACACGATCCTGCATCTCCAAATGCAAAACACTCCCGTTATGGATGCTGTGATAAAGTGATTTTTTAACCTTGCCTGCCTCCGGCTGGAAAGGAAGCAGCCAATCCACTTAACAAATGAAGTAATATCAGCAATCGTTTGGCCTTGTCACTCTACTTATGGACATTATACTGTATGTGAAGCATTATCAGAGTTCTGCTGGCCTTGTCATGGAGGCGGCCGGAAATCTGAATGAATTAGACGAATATAAAATCCATCAAATCGAAACTGGTCCTGACCCGCCCTTAAATCTGTCAAAAAAAGACAAGACAATAGATTTTTTTAAAAATGTGTTTGCCAAACTATGTTCCATCACTTTCCAGGGCATTACAATTAACCAAACAATGGTGGACAATGAAATAGCAACATAGGGCCAAACATTTATGAAACAGAAAAGATTAAATGTTAAATTTCATGCACAGCCCACCAGGTTATAGATTTGAAACTGCATTAATATGCAAACATTTAAACTATATTTCCAAAGTCACAACTCAAATCCGTTACACACATTTCCTTTGGATAAACTAATGATTCTGCAATAAGAAAACCTTTTACCACCCTCTCCGATTAGACCGATTTCTACACAGTATAGGTTGAAAAGCCTTCAATAGGGCTTGCATAAAGTCAACACCTTTGTCATTACCCTCTATAGAACTAGCTCTATCATTAGTATCAGGAGAAATTGCCTTTCTACATGAAATTAAAAGCGCACTATTACAAGAATCTAGAGCACTGTTGAGAGCCTGTCAAATGAGCCTCAAGAGGGCCATTACTACTCATTCAGATAGTGAGTGAACTGAATAATATAGGATTATGCTTTACTTACCACGGCACAAAGAAGAAAACACAAGTCCCAAAAATAGACTAAAGGTCTGAGAGCAGGAGGAGGTCAAAGCTGAAAACAATCAGTGAGTCTAATTGCTTCATATACAGACATTTAATAGAATGTGTAACTTGACTGATAAGAGACCAACGGGAAATGAACTGGGAATTAAAGAAGGTTGAGAGGCATCAAGGATGGAAATTTGAAAGGCAAACGTATACTGTAGATTGGCCATTAAGAATGGGGAAGGAGTGGACATCATAGATAAGGATGCACAGCTAAAGCAGAAAATTTCTTCGACTGCATACTCCCTGATTATCCATTTCTGATCAGAGAAGATGCAGAGATACAGTGAGAGCTTGGTAGAAGTCACTTAATGTTGGCTTGCCTTTTATATACATTAGAAACAGTTAGGGGTGATACTGTGCATGTATTCCTTGCAGACCATCAGTGTACGAATGTCAGGGTTAGGTGCCTGTATAGGTGACTCACACTATGGCAATAGCATATGTCAGTGGGCATGAGTATAACCGTCCTAATCCACACTCCAATCCAGAAATGCACCTAACCTAGCTTTTTTCCAGCCACCATTAAACAACAAAAGCAGGAAAAGACAAAGAAGAAGAAGAAGAAGACACTGTGACTGACAATAGACTGCTGCAGGAATGACTCCGGAGAACCGGAAATAATTTAGCACTTTTGCACTTCTGGTTCCCTCGTGAAATGTCTCAAAAAGGGTGATTGCTAACAAGTGGAGCTCATCTACTCACTTGTCTGTCTTTACAGGCTTTAGTTGCTAACTATTCAAACTCTACTGTAAATTCATCAATTGGGAAAGTTAAATTGTGTATCGTATAGTTAGTGACATTAGTAGTGGTGACGTTGAAGTCATGCAAACATGATGTAGTTTATATACAACATTAGCTTCTTACTTCTAGCAAGCACAATTATGCTTCAAAATTCATTAAAGTAGTGTTAATTTGTGAAGATAATCTTACTGAACAAAATGTGTAAGTATTATAAACTTATGTTTTCCACAGAGCTTATCTACTGCAAAAATCCAAAATCCAATTGAGAAATCCCATGGGCTTTTTGTTGAGGGAACCAGGGCGATGCTAATTCTGGGATAGCCTACAAAAATACATCATCCCTTCAGCAACCTATACACTATGGCGACAGTGTGTCAGTGTTTTTATATAGTTGTGTGTGAATGGAAACACATCAAAGTTGCATTATGACACATAAGTCCAACAAAAAAAAAAGAGTCCAACAACTTATCTCTGCTGTTTCTAAGCAGCCTTCAGATGTGAAGGCAGACAGGGCCAAAGACAATACTGAGGCAATTGGCATTTACATCATGCTTACATTTGTTGCTTTAAGTTGTCCTGCATAAAAGTATGACCTTTGCCAGAGTGCACTACAGGCTGTATCAACTATCTCAGGTGGATTACGGTGGACTCTAGGTGAAGCAAACTGACTTGCACTTCTGTCTGAAAATAAATGAAAAGAAACATACCCTTATGCATTTTTTTGTTGCTTATTTCCTGTTGTACCAAACTCGTTCTGAACCACAACACCAAAACCTAGGTATGTACCTTCTCTGTACCATTACACCCCTAAAAAACAAGTCCATCTGCTTTTAACAAATAAGCATGTGGCTAAACTGTATTCTCAAGGTGGTCCTCACTAATGAAAGAATTATTATTAGAGCCCCCACCATTGGGTCGTTACTCCACAGTCTCCATTCATTTGCATAAAGTAATATGTACAGAGAATTTACATTACGAAACAGTAATTGCATGATTAGGAGAAACATGGTTAATAACTATGTTTTTTTTTGTTTTTTAAAAAATTATTTTTCAAACTAAGTTCTTACTTTTGGAATAATAACTACCTGCTGGCTTGACTGACATTTACATTTGGAAAAAGACCAGAAATTAAAGTTAAGTCAAATGCCTTTCAGTGCAGTAAATGAATGCTCTAACCTTCAACACAGAAAAACAAAATGAGCAGACACACAAAAATACCAAGTCTCAGTCATTATCCCATGGCTCTGAAAAGAGAAATCACGTACTGGTTGCCAATTGTACTATGAGACCTGTTTGTAAATGGCAGTGCGGGGACTTGGCTCCGGGAAGTTCTCTGAATGAAATCTAAAGAGAATAATTTGGTATTCCCTGGGATGACACGCAGCCATTAGGACACTGACTGTGACTCTGCACTGTTATTCTGACCTCCACCTTCTGTCTCAGTCACACATAAACTGAAACACACAAAATGAAACCCTCATCCACGAGGTGGTAGAAGCACCATCTGGTGGAATGGGCAGGGAGACTCATAGAGGGATAGAGCAGGAAAAACAGCACCTGTTCACAGAGGCCTCTCACATTGTTCTTCCACACCTTCTAGCCAAGATGCACCTCTGTAACTAGAGAAGTAGTGCTTATTCCCCCTGACCAATCATAGTAATACAATAGTTCCTGATAAAACTGCTACTGCGCCTTTGTTTAGCAATGTGTCAACTGAGCTCTGTAGGAGGCAAGGTAGGCACATATCAGGTAATTCAAGGAAGTGTAAAAGGAAATGGCCCTGATGATTAAAGCCAGCTTCTGGAAAGTCAAATAATTACAATTCCCACTCTCACATTGCAGACATGCTGACTACAAAGTGCTTGGTGCTTCTAAAGCGAGGGTGTTTATCTGACCAAGGTTGGTATTCAGTTACACATTGTATAAGAGGCAGCCAGCAGATGAGAAAAGAAGGAGAGAAGGGATTCACTTTTACCAAGGTTTTTCTTTACATTCGGAGGTGAAACGATTTGGAATAACAAGGAGCGCAAAAGTGTGTTATTTGCTGTTTTGATGCAGCAGCATTACATCCCACGGTTTCTCTAGTTCTCCTGTTTTGTATCCTGAAGCTTTTGGTTCCTTTGTTTGTATATTCAGATTTTGATTCTGCACAGTCAACTTTTCTGGCATTTCAAGAGCTTTTCTCTGCATAAACAGAAAAAAAGCAAAGAAAGGAGCACATTGCAACTATGTCTGCTGCATGAATTCAGCTTTACTACATCAAAGGACAACCAGGCTTTTCTACAATACCCACTTCATATCTAAGGCAAGGCAGGGAAACATCCTTTTGACAATCTCTAAGAATGTCTTAAATTCTGCCCTGAAGGGTGCACGCTACACAAAAAAAATGATGTGTGAGTTCATCCATTACCAGCCATTCAAAGTAGGCCTGCACGATATGAGGAAAATCTGCGATGTGCGATAACACTGTTCAATATTGCGATGACGATATAACTTGCGATAAATAAACAAATATTGAAGTTTGCATATTATTAACTATACAGTTAATAATAGTGTTTCCGCATTAATAGGTACACTGCTAACATAGACCCCAAACATTGAATAGCCAATGTCCACTGAATAAAGAATGAAATAAATTATTTCGAACATGCTTTTATTGAACAAACTGCACATGAATACCCAACCAATTAAGCAGAACATTAATTTAAATAAGACATTATAACTATATGAAATTAAAGTTTAATTTCCCCTGCTCCCTTTAAACTATTTTCTTGTAAACTCAACCAAAACATCTCTTACCATGCAGAGTTGAAATAAATAAAACATCCAGGGGGAAACAACTTAAATAATGAAATAAATATAAATTAAACATGGCACTTTAAATTAACTGTAATGTCTCTCATCACAATCATCAAGGCCCTTGACTCTGCCTAACAAGGTGCAGAGATCTACAGTATGAGGGACAAAACTGAAATAGAGTAGGGCCAGCCCACTAAATCAAGAGAAAATAAAATCAGGAAAAAATATCTACCCGTTAGGGCAAGTTACAACCTTAGTTATTCCCTTAACACAAGTTCTTGGCCAAGAAAACCAGCATGTTAACTTTGTTAGGTTGTTACCACATTCCCAGATGTGCTGATGTGCTCACACAGTACCTGTCATTGTAACACGCTGTAACAGTCAGTTATTTAATGTAGCGGCACTAGGTGGCGCCTCCTTTTGTTTAGTGGGTAATGTAACCTGTACGATGAAGAAGAGCAGGTGTACTTCCGCTCCTCATGAGAAAGGATACCGCTAACAGAGCGAAGACTTCCCTTTTTATTTTGTCTTTATTTTGTGAAGTGTTGGTAGAAGAACCTCGGCCTGTGTTCATTTGCATGTATGCCTGTAACATTAGTGCCGTAGAGACCTGGCATGGTGCGGTCAGTGTTATGAATAAAAGGGCCGTGCGGAAACCCCCACATGTTGCCTGCCGTCTCTTGAGTAACCGGAGCAACCGCACTAAAGTGGACCATCACCTTCCCCTTCACCAGCCCACGTTACAACGTCGTCTCTCCTGAATCCAAAATAAGTTCATATAGCAGAAGTGCTGTTTCTTTTCACCACAAGGCCTTCGTCGACCATTGTCATCGCTTTTTTCTCCTCCCTCAGCCATCATCACCTGGCAATCACCACCAAACTGATGCCGATTAATTTTGTCAGGGTAGCTAACGGCTAGCTGGGGCTTCATCTGATTGGCCTTTGTAAACAGGGCTCCGTCTGATAGGCTAAATGTTAGCATGCTCATGGCGCATGTAAACAAAATGATTTTTCTTATTCATCGCGTGTCAGGCAGTCTTTTGCGATGTGTTCATCGCACATGTTCATATCGCGATGACGATGAAAATTCGATTTATCGTGCAGCCCTAATTCAAAGTATTGCTTAACATCCTGTATCCTGCAACAGTTGGTCAAAATGGATGTGCCAAAGGTTTCTGCCAGACAGGGGCTCTGTTGTCTGCTGTTACTGTACATCTGATTAATAGCCCTGCATTTAAGCCTCAAGGCAAATTCCAGTTTGAATTCTAACTCACTTCTCTCTGCTCGTCACGCTCTCTCTCCCTCTCTCTCACACAGACGCACATATTCCACTCTCATGCTGTTGTTTCTCCAATACGTTGTCATATTGGAGTCACTGAGACACCTTACTTCCAGTGGATCAGTCCTGCCAGCATTGTTCGTCTTCCTCTGAATATCATTTGCTTTTCGCATGCATAGAAAATGGCCTTACTGCAGTACATATACATGTGCTTGAACTCTTGCAGTCTAGCCTTGATGCCGAGATTTACCGAGCATATGCTTAATTGTTGCTTTATTTATCGTGGGCGGCTGTAGCTCAGCAGAGTGGGTCGTCCAGTAATCGGTAGGTCGCTGGTTAAAATCCCTGTTTCCCCCTGCTGCCTGTCAAAGTATCCTTGAGCAAGATACTGAACCCCCAATTGCTCCTGATGAGCAACTGACACCTTGCATGGCAGCCTCTGCCATCAGTGTGTGTATGAATGGGTGAATGTGACAAGTGTTGTAAAGCGCTTTGAGTGGTCAGTAGACCAGAAAAGCACTATAGAAATGCAAGTGTTTTCACCATTTATATTTAAATTATGTTTTCAGGATACAGAACGCAGACATGCTCCAATGAAAATTTTTATTAGAGGGTGACCGATACTGGATTTTTAAAGCCCAATATGAAAACGATAGTTGGGAAAAAGAAACAGCTGATAGCTGATTAATCGGCATCTTAAAGTCATCTATATTCATATTTTAAATGTATTTTTTTAAATGTAACAATGACGAAATTGAACAATCTTTGGTATTAACTTTATTAGAACTGTTGAACCGAACATTAGGGCCCTCTCTCTCCCGCCAACCTTCTTGGGGAAAAGTCACAGTGAAACTCAGGCTTTGTAACGTTAGTAAAATAGAGTAACTTTAGAGATGTGCAGGACACAGTCTTTAATTTGAGTTGAAAAGCTAGCAGTAGCAAACAGAGTCTGCCAAGCACCAAATGTGGGGATATTTTCCATTTGGTGAGTACATCCTGTAAGGGTTCTCCCACACTGGGAGGTAAATGTTGTTACCAAATAATCATATCATAAAAAACTATGCCCAGAGTTTTGTCATTTGGTGGGGTCCATAGATGTATGTATGCTTCTCTCCTCTACTGTCGGTGTCGGGGGCTTGACACAAACAGAGGGACTTCATGTATGTATCTGCTGATACCGAGTCCCAATCCGATACTTAGCCCTAACTAATATTTTCCTAGATAATACAGCTGCATTCAGAAAAAAATCACCTGCATTGTTTTTTTTGTTTTTTTAACATGAACAACCAAGTAAACAAAGTCAGTAACTAAACCCTAATCCTCTACCATGGAGATGGGCTCATTATCCAGAGCGATGAATTAGATTACCTTCTCTGTAATATTTTTGGCCATGTCGCTGACTTGAGGACATTTCTCTTTCCTTTTGAAAGTATCCGCGAGTGTTTGTTGCTTCGGTGCCTTTGCCTGTATTGCTTGAGTGAACTCGTTGTATTCCTTTGAGTGTTTGTTTTTTTTATGCACCGTATCAAATGTGTAGTATTAATTGCAGCTCTTTTGTTACCCCCTTGCGAAACAGTTGTATTGCAGATGTTACATGTAGCCATTAGACTGCTTTCGCTTCCTTATTTAAAATATTTCTACACTGCAGACATTTTATCCACAGGTTTGCCAGAGTAACGTTATGTGAGCATCTGCGTTCTGCCACAAATTGTGCTCCATGTACGACAGCTGACGTAAAAATAATCGGGCTTGGGTCCACGTTCAAAATTGCCAATCCCGATCCTGCAGATCGGCTCGGGACATCCCTAGATGAGAGTGCACCTCATAAACTAAGAAAGCTATACACAATTCAATTATTTTTCTTATTTTCCTTTGTGGAAATACAAAAGGAGTGACCTACATTTGATATTACTTTCTTGTTTGATCATGAATGCAGAAATCATAGCAATCATCCATTAATTTCCACAAAGGCAGATTTAAAAAATTTAGGTTAAATAACTGTTATCAGGTTAACCGAACCATATTCTTGTAAGCAGGTCAATTACCCTGGCTATCTCTGATCATTTCCAAGTTGTTTTTGAGCACTTTTTAATAATTGAATACTTAAGACCCGAGATGTGAGAGATCTGACGACTATTTATTAATTAAATGCTAGTGTGTTATCACCAATCATTCTGGACCCCTGACCTTGATTCTAAAAATCAGATGCAGCCCTTTGCGTAATAAGTTTGAGAACCCCTGTTCGGGAGGCAATAAAATGTAGATGTAAATGTAGGGATTTCAAACAACCAGAAGCCATTATTCAAGGTTAAATTTTGTGTTTACTTGGAGTCACAAACTATTGTTCAACAAACTTTGAGGACAGTCAGCCAATGAGGTCTAATTTACCTCCTCCTTTGCAGTGGAAGTATTCTCACTTCCCAACTTTAATTTCATGCCCCAACCTCTTCTGGACAATAATGATCACTGGCATTCCTTACTCCGTTTTACAGCCAGATGCCACCCACTGATCACATCTTCCCCCTCTGCTGAACAAACATCTTCCATGTATTCGTTGTAAATATGCTGCTAGAACCTTGTGACATCTTTTTTACCACCATTAACACCAGGATTTGTCAAAGCATCAGCCCAACTACATGTCACCCATATCAACTCAAGACCCCTTTTTTGACAGCATCCATGACAGTCGATAGTAATGGCTAATTCAAGGCCTTAGGCACTTGTCAAGTGATAAACATCAATAGTCATCCATCACACAATTTCAATGAAATAATGGAAGAAAATGACAGTTGCTCTTTAACGATCAAACAAGCCTTCAGCCACAGCAGCATTCCCTTTCCACACTGTTAATCTAAGGTTTGACCTAGCCATCAGTTTGCTCATTTATGTAGCAGCTGTTAATGGATGTTCCTGAGATCCTAACATGTCAAGCGCCAACCATCCCCGGGAGCCGTGGGCTGTCACACTTCCACACGTCAAAACCCTTGATGTATGAACCACTTTCTCTCTGCTTTAATGCATTTAAATGGAGCTGTGAGTCCAGCAGGACCGGCCCAATTTCAGAACCAGCGGTAAAGGCTCAATCTCATCTACTGCCCTGGTGGACAGAGCGTGTACATAGGAAATGAAATTGAAAATCCATCAGGCTCAGCCACATGTACACACACACACACACACACACACACACACACACATCAGGCTTTTCCATTCACAAACTGTCTCTGTTACGCACACACCCAGTCACACTTACTGGGGGTCATATCTCACATTTTAAAGCGTTATAATAATAATGAATGTGTGATGAGCTGCTGCCTGATGTAGAAGGCTAATCCAAGCAAAAAAACAGATTTACTAGAGTAATTGAACTACAGTCAAAGAATCATGAGAGTGAAAGAGCTCCATACTGCGCTCAGTGTAAAGGTATTCTAATCTTGAATTTAATTAAAATCCTTTTTTTCCTCCTCATACCATGTGTGCTTTAAATCAGACTCACCCTCACTCACTTCACTTTCACAGTATCAATCAGCTTTTCCTTTTTTTATAAATAAATGTGCTGTTGATAGTAGCACCTAATATGAAAATCACAGCTGAACATACAGACATGCATTAAAATGCAAATTGGATAGGACATCCAGTTAAAATCCATTATATATTAGTAAAGTATAGTATAGTAGAGGTGCTCAGACCACTGCTGAAATTTGAACAGATTGGACACATTGATGGAAGGTGATGTTAAATTGAGTTATGTGTTCAAGAAGTGTATTGTGTCTGCTATACAAGTTTGCTATAAATTGATCAATGTAAAAGTTGTAAAGTTCAAGTTAGAATAGATTTCAACTGAGGTCCGCCTGTAAAGACTTAGTGAGTTGATGAGTCTCTGTGTTCAGCATGATGACGTTTAATGTCAGTGACAACTTCTGTAGTCTCTTTAGCCGCTTGTTAGCAACCAGCGCTTTTAAAGACACATAAGCGATTTACAATTCAATTGTGGGACATTTAATGATGTATTTATGTCGTATAACAAAACGTGTAAATATCTTAAGCCTGTGGTAACCACAGACCTTATTTAAGGCATTTAACCGAAAAGACCATTGACTCTTGGACGAGGTAACCCGAAGTGCAAAAAATGCTAACTGATTTCTGGGTTTTACGACTCATTACTTCACCACGCTATATTGAGGCCATCGGTGAGTGTCTGTGACCCTGGTTGTTGCATCAGCCATGTTAGCAGCGTGAGCAGCTTTTGGGCTGATTCAGCATGGACAATCGGCAGTGGAGCCCATTGGTGGGAGAAATCACTCTGATTGGCTGTTCAGCCAAGATAACCAGCGCACAAAAAGAGAAACAGAAACAGAAAGTTCCATTAGCCTGTCACTGTAGTTGTAGTCATGATTTTACACATGGTACGGTTTGTCCTTACTTTCCACTTCTGCCTCTTCTGCAGTGCCATTTGAAACTATTTATCAAAATTCTAACAATATTCTCCATCAGAAGTGGCTCTATAAGCGAGACTCGGGTGAAAAAACACGGCTTTATCATAGCAACGGTTTGTATACCCCAGTTTTCTGTCTTTGAATGACAAATACAGACAACCACTACCTGATGGTAAGAAGAGTAATTTCCTGTCACTTTATTTAATCTATTTTATTTGTAGAGTGACCATCTACAATATATACATAAATGTTGCCATTTGATGCATTGTACAAGTAGAGCTCATTTACATCTGCAGTCCTTTGGCAGGTAATAATTACACCTTCACATAGTTAACAACATCACTGAAAAAAAATAAACTATAACAAACAAAAATAAACAATAACAAACACGTAGGCACAGAATGTACGAACTCTTTGGACATTGGATGAAGTCTTTGTGGTGTGCTCAAGTGCAGCTTTTTGGCTCAGAACCCGGCGATGTGAGTAATTCTTGCACTTTTCCACCAGGCTGCGGTCGCGTCTGACCCCAGAGCATGTTAACATGCTCATCTTTCTCAACAAAAATCAGTAGGCTGGTGCTGAAGTTGTATGTGAATTACTGGTTATTTTTTATGAAGCTTTGTTAATAAGCCTTATTCATTGTTAGGTAGGCTAATCTCTCTCTCACCCTCTTTCTCGACTCGGTGCCTTTTTTG
This sequence comes from Pagrus major, assembly GCF_040436345.1. Lineage (NCBI taxonomy): Eukaryota > Metazoa > Chordata > Actinopteri > Spariformes > Sparidae > Pagrus > Pagrus major. Next base: position 31,412,513 of record NC_133222.1, on the reverse strand, counting down.
ATAGTTTTGAGTTACATTTGGCCAAAACTGTCCGACCTAAGTATTATATATTTTTGGTTAAGTTATTGTTTAACATGATTGTTTTTTTATATTATCATTATTATTATTATTATTATTATTTTGGAAAAAAAACGAGGGTCAGTTGTGTTTATGAGCACCGGCTTCTAGCTGCAGGCTCCGCTGCTTTAGAGAACAGCAGCGCATATCTTCAAGTGTAACCATTGAACGGATCCGGTTTAACTGCCACAAGAGTTGTTCATCTTGTAATAAAGATCTCAATGAGGAAAACATGCTGTGTTTTTGTATTTTCATTGCATTTTGAATATAGCCTATAAATAGTGAATTTAATCGAATGCCCATCCCTAATAACAGCAACCATCAACTTCACCCATAAAGGTTGAAGCAAGACCCAACAACAGACTTTCAATGTTTGAAGACTCTCCAAATGAAATATTTCACCCTCTGTCTTCAGCTGATAGCAAACGACAGACAACACAGCTGTGCACAAACTCCCCAGACACTAGTTTGCCGAATGCATGTGTGTGTGTGTATGATGTGTGTGGTGTGTGTGTGTGTGTGTGTGTGTGTGTGTGTGTGTGTGTGTGTGTGCGTGTGTATGCACCACCAGAACATCTGCTCTGATTGAAAGAGCACAAACATTTGAGAACCGGCCCCCGTCCTGCCAAACCTGCCTTCCTGAGTGAAGCAGGAGACACATCCACAATGGATGTAGAGGGTGAGAGGGAGACATCAAGAGCCAATGACATGTTGGTTTGGCTCACTGTCGCTGAGAAAATGTCAGCACAGCACACCACAGGTTCCCAGTTAGGCAAATGTCTTCTGGCAGGGAGAATCTGTGAATGGTTGTACGGTTGGTTGACCCTGCATCTGTAAGCCCTGCCTAGGAATGCAATTTCTGTTGTAGTGCGCTGCTTAGAGGCCAAGGCTAGGGCTGATTCAACTGAGTCAACGCAGGGATTCAAATTAAAATGTCGATTACAACACAGTCAACATGTTTGAGCTCCAGAGGAAAGCGTTGGCTTTACTTTTTGGGAATGCCTAGGGCATTGCTCCAAAGCATACCACAGACAGTCATGTTTGAAGTCATGTTTGTGAGACTATCAACAGCATCTGGCATGGTCTAACTGAGCAAAAACTGCAACAATAAGATGCTTCATACATTCTGTTCATGTCTACTTTTTATGTGTGAACTACAATGTAAGAATCATTAAAATACTAATATATGAACATATTTACATAATGAATTCGGACACATTTTGCACTATGCACATCAACTTTAGTAACATGCTCAGTTTCAAGCAAACTTTTTGACAATGACTTTCATTGTAACTCCACACAAAATTCCTGAAGCCAGCCGAGAGTCAAGAACTGTGTTAGAGAAATCACTCCTGGCAAAGGTAAGCACTAAAACCACTTAATCCTAATGATGAGACTATTTGTTTGATTTAGAAGTTGGGAGACGTGTTTCCTGAATCTAGATCAACAGTAACTGCAGTCCAGGACAACAACTCTTGCGAAGGTGGTTATAAATTCAATACGTGTCTACACAGAATGTTTCAAAGCAGTTATGAGTGTACTCGCATGAAAGGGGCATGGTCCGCTTGAGACAACAGGCTTTTTCCTGCTGCAGACGATTTGACACGTTGTCGGAGGAGAAGCCAAGATGCAATTAATAATATTCAGGATAATTACATCAAGGGCAAAGCTTACTGCGCACTCATAGCTGTAATGTTTATTCATTTTTATAAATGTTTAATGATTCCTGGTTACTCATGGTGTTTAGCACTGATAATTTATTTTTGCTCTTGATCCACAAGAGCAAACGGAAATCAAATTTGCATATTTAGGTTTAAGTTATAGATATTTAACATTATTGTCAAGGAAAATATACTGAGTGTTATGATTTTTTCTATTTCTCCTGGGCCAATATGGTGCTGTAAGTAAGAGCAAGTCTGCTATCCACAGTGGATAGCAGACTGGAGGTAAACAGTGAGCATACATGCCACTGATACAACAGTACCTTATTGAATCTATCTGGAGACCTCCTGTCAACAAAGTTACCTAAAATTTATCAGGGTTGGACTAATAATGAGCTAGACTGCAACAATCTCTCCAAGTAGCCACTGCTTTCACAGCTCACAGTGTATTGTGTAGTGTGTAAGTTTTACAGATAGCTAAGACCAGAGTTTAGGTTCAAAGGAGCAGTTTATAACTAGACCCATGAATAACAGACCACAGAGCAGAGGTCAGGTTTGAACAGCTTGTTTATACACCAACCAGCCACAACATTAAAACCACTGATGAGGTGATGTGAATAACATTGATCAACTCGCTACAGTCCAATGTTCTGCTGGAAAACCTTGGGTCCACTTAACATGCACCACCTATCCTCTATCTATATGGCAATGGCACTCCCCGATGGCAGTGGACCCCCCAGCAGGACAACATGCCCTGCCACACCACAAACACTGCTCAGGAACGGCTTGAGGAATACAACAAAGAGCCCAAGCCGTTGACCAGGCCTCCAATTCCCCAGATCCCAGTCCGAGTCGAGGCCCAACCCAAAGGATCCACTCCAAACCAGTCACCACACTAAACCCCTAGAGGTCTTATGACCATTCCTTGACACACACAAACACAGGAATTTGTGTACTTGAATCCCATAATCCTTCAAAATAAAAGCAACATCTCAGAAAAAATATGTTTTTCCCTTTTCTTATCACACTTAGGTTTGGTTCAAACCCTTTGAGCTCAAGTGAAAATGCTCAACCTATGTTCCTTTAAAAGGAGCACTATGAAGTTTTGGAGAAGAAATTCAATTCAGAATTTTAATATTTACAATATTACTGAGGAAATAATACAAACTCAGAAATATTTATCTTTTCCATAACTGAATAAACAAGCTGTTGGAATTAAGGTCCCAGAACATTGTTTGAAGCTAGAAAGGTGGCAGGGTCTGCCACATATAAACGAAGTAAAACAGTATGAATTTGTGCTGTCCTTTAAGGTCAGTTTGTTTATTCAGTTTATTTGGTCATGAAAACAATTTATTGTTTATTTAGTTTGTTTAGGCAGAAAAAAAAAACCATTGCTGAATTTTTTTCTCTTCCCCAAAACTACATAGTGCACCTTTAAGTTGTCTGTTACTAGTTTCTCTCCGCAACTCAGTTCTAAGTTGTGATTTTATCTTGTTCTAGATCTATTTTAGAGTTTAGTTCTCCGTCTCATTAATTATTTTAACCAGGACCATTTTTCAGAGTTTGCAGTAACACAACACTTTTGCATTACCAATTTGACACAAAAAAAACGGGAAATACTATACATTAAACACAGGATAAAGATGCAAAACACAAATCCCTCTGCAAACTTGTGTAATCATCCTTTTTTAGTCCTACCGCGATTCTGGTGTATGACTGAGTGTCCTCATCCTTGAAGTGTAGCTTGGTCCTGCTGACGCAGACGTCTATCCAACATGGTTTCTCCTGGGGTTGGCTTTATTCTCCAGCTCCGAGTGTGTGAACACTGAGCAGTGTCCGCAACTTAAACGCTGAGCTGTTTCACGAGACCAGTATGCGAACAAATACTTTAGTTTCACATATCACTTAACCAAATGTTGCGTGCTACTTGAGGAGAACTGTCACCGAAATACAGGTGAATTGTTGATTTACTCTGAACCGTAGCTAAACTTGACCGCGCCTGATGCATGTAGCTTCCCAACGCGATTTACAAGAAGAAAACCGGTAAACGACACGACAAAAAAACGTACCTGCGCTAGTTTAGCTTCGCTGCTGGCACGTTTGACTGCATAAACAGCTTAAACTATGAAGACTTACTCCAAAAACCTGCTCCTTCGTTTTGACTTCTCCATGGCTGCCCCACTCTCTCTCTATTTTCCTTCCCTCACCAGTAGGCGGCGCTGTAGTTGCGCTGATTGGCTGGTTACTGCCGCATTTATTAAAGGAGCAGTACAAGTTTTAATGAAACGTTCTTGAGCAGTACATTAGTTTAAAAACATAAATAAGCAGTGTAAGCTGTTAAAATGACTTTTAATGTAATTTATTAATACCTGGTGTTATTTTATTAGGATTCATCACACTTGGCATTAAGTTTGATGCTCGTTTTCTTTTTAACGTTTCTTTAGTTAAACCATTTTTTTTGTTACAGTTGGTTATATGGTATAATTATAACGTCCTTGGTTATATGAGGCTAGCCAAGAAATATTATTTTCACAGTTTGGTTTGTGAAGCCTACTGGCTGGTTGACAGAATAGGTTTATATGACGGGCTGTTCTTTTGGTCTAAAGGTGGTCCTGCTGGAGATGCGACAAATGTTCATGTTTTAGTTTTAGTCATGTATTAAGGCAAGTATAAATGTGGACACTTTAGGTCGAACAGTGTTTGAAGTGGAACGATATTGAAGGGGAAAAACTGAATTTCTAAAAGAACAAAGAATTGTGAAAATATAGATTAAGAAACTGAGAATATTCTTACATTAAAGGTGCAATATGTAAGAATTGACCACCTGTTGAATTCTGACTCAAAACAATTGGGGGGCAGCATATCACCAGAGTAACTGCTAACTGCCACTAACTGTAGCTGCCATTGCCTAGTTAGCTCAGTTAGCTGTGCAGCTAGTAGTCAGGACTGGGGAGCGTGAGAGTTTTGGACCGGGACGGGGCAGGGCTCGCTGGTTAGCATGCTAACTTCAGCAGATATCTCTGCAACATAGTACATATAGTACGTCATAAAGTCAAAACTCTTAATTTTTCACATTGTACTGATAATTTATTACATTTTTGAATGTTTTTAACTTAAATTCTTACATATTGAACCTTTAACATAACCTAAAAACAGTCGTCAATTATGAAATGCATTATCCTATTATCAATAACCAACAGTTGAATGGATGGCCACAGTATAGATGCAACTCGCTTAGCCTTCATAATATCATATAAAGTTTCTTTGTGCTTTATTTAGAAAAAGAAAAAAATCTTAACAGGAACTTGTCTTTCCAGTGTCTCAGTTTGTATGAATTGTACACAGACCAGGAACTATTTGATATTTAAAGGAAATACAGTATATGCTCATTTTCAGTTTCATAATTTTATTCCATAAAAGGTTAACATGCCTTAATACTCAAAAAACAGCAGCACTGCATTCTCCCTCTGTTTTAGCTCCAGTCTCCTCTGACTGGTCAGCTCACACACACCTGAGCCAGAACCGCTCAGCGTGTCTCCAGTTGGCTCGGTCCTGTTTTCAGCTTCCAGTAAGCTTCCGTGAATATAGGCAGAAATTATGCAAAAGTCTGGCATAGTGATGTGTGATGTGACAAAGTCACAGAATTCAAGGCGAGGGGTTTCAGGCAATTCAGGTGCAGTGTTTTCTGTGGGAGAGAGGAGCTCCTGTTGGCACAGACTTTGGGCTTTTCAACCCTCAAGATCTTTTACATGCACAAGAACATATATAAAACACTGAAGCAATGGACAAAAAAAAAGGCCTAATGGGTCACCTTTAAAAAAAAACAACTATTAAATCTGCTATAGAGTTTTCTTCACTTTTCTGTACTTTTCTGGATAAATGTGCCTGCTTGTGTGTCACTACATGTCACGACACTATGGTGCAGTAAAAAGGGATCAGCAGCAGTGTTGTTTGATTTGTTCTCTTTCAGGCATAATCCCATGTATCGATCATCAGTATGACTGCTGTGAATGCAATCATGGCATCACACTGGCCACCCAAGTGCACTACCTAAAGCCTGCAGGGAGGCTATCTGTTCAGCGAGCTATGCAGCTGTGGGCCACTGACTAAAGCTGACGAGACCATTCCTTCTTGTGTGCTTTAAACTTTCCCCAGAGAGCAAGCCTCCGCTTCCTTAAACAGGGTAAATTGAATTAGGACATTCTAGCAGCTGGCAAGTGTGAAATTGAGTTGAAGTGTACCCCGAGGTTAGGCGTGTGAGATGCAGGATTTAAACACCCCAACAGAACAGAGCGGGATCGAGCTTTGTCTGCGAGCTGAATTCTAAACAAGCAACAAGAAGAGAGATAAGAGACAACTGGAGTTCACTCACTTAGGGCAGCGTGGAGGTTTCTGTTTGTATGTGGGTGGGTGGGTGGGTGCACGTGCGTGTGTGCGTGCGTGCATGCAAACTCGCACTTAAGTGTGCACATGTTTACCAATGTCCACTGGGATTTTATCACCACAGGGACAATAAATTCAGTCGAGTGGTATGCAAGCTATCTGGAGAGAATTTCCCAGCAGAAGCCCATAATCTCGTTCCTGTTGCAGCTTACAGTGCCTAAAGACACGAAATCAGAGCCTCAGCTGTTGAGAAAAACGCATACATGGAGAGAAACGATAACATACTCTGTTGGCCTACGTCTTTCATCACAAACAGGATGGGTATTCATCTGTCAGTCACAGCTAATGCACCCTGTTTGTTCAATTCAGCTTGTCTGTTTCACTCAAACCAAACTAGATACACGCACAAATGGGTGTAAAAAAGAAAAAGCTCAATAAAGCTGCAGCAAATCTTGAAGAATAGTACTTACAATAGCAAACTCAATGAATTAATAGATTGTCTCTCTCCCCCCGCTGAGTTGGTGTTCCGATGGAGAGAAGCATAAAAATTTTTTGGGCATACTGCTAAATGTCTTCAGTGTTCCTCCTTCAGGGTGCCTCCTACTGCATATTTCTTTTCTACTGTCATTCACGGGAATGAGGCATGGATTTCCATCCATTTAAATGAACAGAAGAATCTTGCATCCATCCATCCAGTGTTTGGTCTAAATTATGTGCATGAATGTGCCCTGGCCTCACACAATGCTGATATCCATCACATCACCGCCGTGGCCTTCCCCTGCAAATCATAACGCTGCATACAAACGTCCTCTAAACCCTGCGGCAACGTCCATCTCCTGCTTATCGCCTTCCATTTCCTCTTAAATATGACTAGGATTTCCTGCCCATCACTCTCCCTTTTCCTTCTCTTATACACTTTCCTCTCTTCTTGTTTCCAAACTTTTTTGTTTCCCTTTTCAAGTTTACCATCTCGTTTCCCTCTGACCCTGCAGCCAACGCTTGCTCCCACCATCTCTCACCTCACCATCATTTCCGGCCTTGATGCCAAGTGTTTGCTTTATCAATCACATTTTCTCATCCATTCTTTTCCCTCTAGCAACGCACAGTTCTATCAGTCACTGCTCAACACCCCCGTTCACCCCTTCCCACCCTGTCGTTGTGATGGTTAATTCCATCAGTCACACGCCTCTCACACACCCTCACCGAGCCCCAGCCACTTCCATCAGAGCGTTAATCCATTTAAGAGAGAGAGTGGCTTCCCGCTCTGCCGGTGTGACTGCGAGGTGAGGTGAAGGGAGGAGAGAAAGGAGGCTTTGTCAGGACAGATATAAATGCCATGCCACAAAGCAACGACGGTAATTAGTATTTTATTGTCATGCTGAGATGAGTATCAGTTGGAGCTGAGCCTGAAAGTCAATCTTTAACAGGGGTTGAGGCTCAGACCAACAGAAGGGAGGGTTGGGATGGAGCTGGAGGCACAGTGTTTATAGACAGCTGAAGGCCTCAGGCAAAGTTAAGAAGGTTTAAGCCAGGACCCTTATTAAAGCTAAAACTGTGCCGCTTGAGTAAAACGGCAAATCAAGGCTGTGTTGATGTCATATAACTGTACTGTTTGAGCTTTTTCAACTCCTCAGAATAATTGACAGGCAAGTAAAGCAGCCACCTCTCACACTGATTCAACGAGTCCAGTGACTCTGCGAGCAAACACATGTTTAGCAACTTCACCATCCTAGTTTAGCTTGACAGCATGCAGGAGCGGACGAAGATAATAATTTGGATTGGGAATCTTAAATAACTTCACTCACTCAATTTACAAACCACCATGTATACAGAAAGAGGTTTGGTGTTTCACTGTTTAATGCCAGTATTGTTTACTTTTAAAATACATTTTCCTATACACCATTTTTGTGCACTTTTGGAGTGATGGTCTGGACTCACCATACCAAACTCTGAAACTGGAGGTACTTCCTCCCGACAGAGAAAGTATTCAGGTCTTTATTTTCCGGATTATTATCATGCATACGCATCACCAGAGTCTGTTAACAACATGCTCTCAATCTGAGGTCAAGTTAGCAATAATACATTCAAAAAGGCAAGAAAGACACCAAAACTACTTGGTAAGGTTTAGTAAGAGAACACACCTTCAAGCAGGTGTCCCTGTTGTAATGGAAATGCAAATCCTCTCCGCACTGGAAAAGCTCCACATAATTGCAATTTCAAGTACCATGCCACTAAGGCCATTAAACTAACAACTGGCTTCCAGCACAGCACAGAAGTTCCACAGAGCCTCCTTTAAAAAACATGGGAATAATGGATGGATAATGGTCAACCTCAATGATTCAACTCAAAAAAACCTGCCAAATGCACTTAGAAACATATCAGAAATGTGCTTAATGTACATTGTCTTAGTCCTTTATGCGACATTGTGAATACTGAGCCACATGCTAACAATGACAATTTTTAAAAAACAAAATGTTTTTCTAAAAACCCAAAGAAGGCAGCAGTCTATTTCTATAGGCTTCATGTTCTTGCAGTCATACACTCACCAATATAAGTTGCTGGTATAGAGCCAACGTTTCACACATTAAAGATCCTGAAAAAGAAACGTAAGGCGTGCCAATAAATCATTGAGGCATATTAATGTGTGAGGGCAATTTTGCATCTCTGTGGAATTGTTAGGCAATCAGCACCTCTTCAACATTCAACACCAGGCTTGCTCCATCTTTCATTCAACTCACATGTTCATGCTATATATATATATATATATATATGTATATATATATATATATATATAGTATTATATGTAAAATAACAGCTCACAGTCAATACAAAGCACCATACATGTATAATTATTAAATATGTATGACGCCTCCATATCTGCATATCGATGTGTGCAAATACTTTACTGGCCATTAGGGCTGCACCATTAACCATTAATATTATCAAAATCGCAATATGGCCAAATGCAATAATCAACATGCAGAAGGTGCAATTCTTTAGACAAAGGCAAAATGTGTGACAAAACAGCATCATGTTCTCCGGTTGTAAGAAAACATGTTTGTTTGGTACAGACCCCAAAAAAAGCCACATCATCATGATTTGAATTTAAAGTGAAGCTAAAAATTCTGATGCCAAAGATAACATACATACATCGTGCAGCCCTACTGGCCACAAAAATGCGGTAATGACTTTGAGCTTTACTGGAGTTGAGGTGAGATGATGTAGGGGCCTGAAATCTATCCTGGATCGAGAGGTACAATGTATTCAAACATGTGTCTCCCACTGTGCTGAGGAACACCTCAGCAGCCTCATACAGTCTCATTTAGGCCCCTGTTGGGGGATGGAAATCCCCACCAGGCTCTGTGGCCGGGGACCCACAGGGGGAAATAATAATTGTAATGGAGGGATGGTGGTAGAGAGTAATGAAACGGAAGACCAGAGATAATGAATAGGAGTCAGACCCCTTTTTTTTTCATTAGCTAGAACATGAGTATGAGTTATTTGTCATCATTTCGTCCTCAGCTGTCATCCTCTCTGATGCAGTGCAGTCATTTTGTTTTAATTCTGCTTTAATCTGATCAGCAGCTGTTCTCCTGTTGTTCTCTCTTTACTTCATTACAAGCTTTTCCATTATTACAGAGCTCTCATTATCTTCCCTGTATGAGTGTTGATTCTTTCATTGTTATTGTGATTTTCTGAATATCACTGGAAGGTGATGTTATGAGCCTGATCTAACGAGGTGTGTACTCAATCTAAATTATTCTCCTTTATATATTTACTATTTCCCCTCTGCCTTTCTGCTTTTCATCTCTCCGTTCCTCTCTTGTGATTTTCTGACAGCATCCATCTCGTTTTATTTTTCTTTCTGCCTCTCGCAGTCAGACCCCGGCAGTCGAACTCTGCGGCGGCCTAAAGTTTCACACATTATTTAACGTCCCTTTAGCCTGTCTCTTTCTTTTCATGCCAGCCCATTTTATGAGGTTTTTAATCATCTCATCTTCGCTCCGTCCCATCGCCCTCTGCTCCTCCTCTTTCTCCACCTCAACTTTATCTCCCTGTCACCTACACTCGGCTGCTTCCCTCACCTCGGCTGACCTTTTCAGAGAAAGAGACAAAAACAGAGAAAGAAACTCCACATAGTGACATTCGAAGGTCCCTCTCTGCCGCCCGGTGTTCCTCAACATTCAGCTCATGTACCTAAAATCGCATCACCCCCCTGAGAGAGTGAGAGAGAGAGAGTGTGTGTGTGTGTGTGTGTGTGTGTGTGTGTCTATGTGATTTCCATACGTTGAGAGTCAGTCTCAAGTGGCTGGCCTGGGGGCTGATGATCAGTAGCACTTCCATCCTCCCTCTGTTGCCACCCTCAAGGGGACCTCACAACACAAACACACATGCATACACAGACACAATGTCACACATGCACGCTGACTCAGACACGCGTGGACACGTGCACGCCGCCGCTCCTGGGACTGTCAGCGCCTCAGGCTTGTCTCTGTCTCCCTTCCTGTTAGTCGGTCTGAGCCTTCATGAGCTCGATTTCTCTCTCCGCCAGCGTTCGCTTAAATTTTGACAGTGTGCAGTCGGAAAAAAGCCAGGAGACAAAGTCTAGCCGCTCGATGAAAACAAATATACGGCACCGCAACACGAATCAAAACATGTTTTTCTTACAAAAGGCTGACAAAGTGTGGATACGGAGACAAAACACTGATTCCTCATTCACTTAGAGCACTCTACTGCAACAGATAGACATTCAAACAAGAGAAGGGAGACACATGCGCACCATAGCAAAGCTTTGTTCTGGTTTTCTGCCTCATTCCCGGCTGCGACCCATTATTTCCCACCCTCTGAATGCTCCATCAGCCTCCCCTAGCTCCCTCCTTCCTTCTCCTCTTTCTTCCTCTATCTGCCTTGGATGCTGCTGTAAAACAAGTGTGATTTGTTATTCCCAGTGGCGTGGCCTGCTATCTGGCAGCCCATGTTTTTGTGATAAAACTCAGAGGAGGGAGAACAATATGAGGAGACGGGTTGGGAAGGGGTTTCGAGCGAACCCTCCGCCCTCCCGCCCCCAACTTGAATCCATCGTCCTTCAACAACACCAGTATTAAATACAAGGACTTGCTCATTTCCCCCTTCCTCCACCTCCTTCTCTCTCTCCATCGTATTGTAATCCCATGACTCATTCACAATAAGGATTTCATTGGATGAGCCAGGTTATATGTCGGACAGTTGTATCATTTCAAGGATGTCATGGTGCGGAGAGGCCGAGGTGAGAGTTGAAATCCCTTTAGAGAAGTAAAGATAAAAGAAGCGGCTCTGCAGTCAATGATACTGCCTCCCATTTCATCTGCGTTGCTTGTTATTGTCTCATCACTGCACTTCATGTTTTCTGCTTGCGAACAACACATTAACTAGAACTGCATCTGCACGACGCTGTTGGTTTAATTATTGATTCATCTCTAGATTCATTTTTTAAAATCGTCTCGAAAATGTTGAAAGAAAATGGTGATAAACAGCCCAAGATGATGTCTTCAAATTGCTTGCATTGTCTGACCAACAGTGCAAAATGAAAATTGATTCACAACGGGGGCATAGAAATGAAAGAAAAAGCGGCAAAATAGCATTTTTCTTTACCCCATCATTCCCAGGAGAACACTAGCCTCACACCCACTGTTTAAGTGAAGCCTGCACGTGAGCCCATTGGTCCATCTCACTATCAGTCATCATATCTGTAGCTTATAATAACTCATCAAAGATATGGTTGTGTCCCATTCTCTCTGATGGAAGAAAACACAGAATTGGCACCCATCACGATGGTTGTTGTCTGCACAGTGTGAAAACATGTGCCAAGATACACATTAATAGGCTAGAGGCTAAAAACAAGATGTACTTAGATTTACGTTCCATATTTCGACATTCAGCAGGGCTCATTCTCAATAACTTGTCTTCACCAGATTACTTGTACAGAGCAAAGTGAAGGCTTGACTGATGTTGCATAGGTGTTATTTTTACTTCATGTAACGCATGCTAATTAGCCAAGGAAGATTTTCAGCCTGTTGTCAGCTGTCTAATTTTTTAAATAGACATTCATTTCAAACTTAATTGACTTCCACATTGTCTTTTTTGCTCAACTACATTTATTTGATAGCTTTACCCCCATAGCATATAGTATGTACATGCATGTAACTATACAGTATGTCTAATTTACATTGAATTGAACTTTTGATACTTAAGTGCATTTACTGCCAGAAAATGTATTTTGATACTTAAGTACAGGTAATATCAGAAGTATTTACTTACTTTTACTTTTCATATGGGTGACTTTCACTTTTTAACACAATATCGTTACTTTAACTTAAGTATGACTTTTGGGTACTTTTTACAAAACTGCTTATCTGACTGATCAAGTAACTCAGTGTTTCATCAATACTGAAAAAACTGTAATAAGTAAAGAAGTGTAAGATTACACACAAATACAGTATAGGGACGTTATAAATTATACCTAAGGTAAGTGAAATGCAGGGGTCTTTTCAGTGCCGTTATCAGTGTGCATATTGGGCCAAGGTGAGAGGAAAAGGGCGGCCTGGAGGAGCTGCTGAATGATGTGTGACGGTGTGAGTTAATCTCTCTCTCTTTTCTTTTATTGCACACACACACACGCATGCACGCGCGCACACAGACACACATACACCGCACGCCAGTCGCCTCGCAACCTGTTTCCCAGTTGTCTGCTATTTCCAGCGACCAATGGCAGGCCCTAATTCCCTCCAATCACAACTACAAAGCCCAATCTCTCCACCCAGAGAGAGATCCAGCAGGATAAAAAAGATTGCCTCCAACCATTGTCCTCCTGTACTAACCACTCACCATAACAACACACCATGGCCATGCGTAAAGCCTGTGCTTGCAAGCTGACCAAAAACTGAGAAAAAGGAAGTCACCTACACGCGCAAACACGGCAGTTTATTGTTTGTCGGTTTTTATATCCTTCCTTATTTACTCTCTGTGTAATACAACTGAAGTGAAGATTAAATAATGGAAAACAAGACCATGCTTTATTTGTTATTTCTCTCAATTTTTCTTTGAAGTTATTGAAAACTTGTTCTTGTCACCATTGTTTACCATTCGGCCTAAAGGCAAATTGCATCTGTGCTTCTCTTTTCTGAATCTATTTTTCCATTTCTGTTTTCTCTGGGTGTAATAGAGGAGGAAGTCAGGGAGCTCCTGTGCAGGAAATGCAACAGAAGCCAGGAAGCTGCATGAGCAATATGCCTGACCTTTTCTTTAAGTGTACTGAGGATGACCTTTTGATAGCAACCCTTCAGATGTCTTACTTAATGAGTGAAACAGGGGCTGATGGTATTAGATTTGACATTGGCTTTAAAAAGAGAAATTGAGACATGGGTGCCACAGGTGAATGCTAAGAATTGGTGCTAAAGAAGGCAAAGCCAGAAAGCAACAAAATAATGAGCTGGATGGATTTTTTTTTTTCTCAGTACCTTGTTGGAAGCTCTGCCTCCAACACTTGAGCTCCGGTGCAGTGTTCAGCCAGCCTGCAGCGCCCTGGCTAATGCCTGTATACAGACAGATGATCCAACCTGAATCCAAATCTCCCTCCAAATCTCTGCAGCCATGTCTGGTAATATGATAATAAAAGGCGTGTTTAGAGAACACACCGGCTGCTACTGGAGCACAACTGAGACTAGGATAGGGAAGAAAATGTTTCAGCTCCAGGAACAGAGCATGTACAAGAGATTTTGTCTCAGCATTTGGAGGTTTTTGCTTGGCCATATTGGGACACAGAGGGGTAAATCAGATTTGGTAAGCCAGGCCATTTCATTCTGGAATATGGCATTCTTTCCATATCGGATAATGGAGTGTTGCCATGCTGGGAAATCACAGGATATCACACAGCTGGTAGATATGATGAGAAAAGATAAAATTATGTTAAATTTGCGTGAAGTCACAAATCTGCCAGTGCAGACTGGGACCAGTTTAAATCACACAGACCACTTTACATTTCATATGACCTGTATGTAAACTGAATTCTGTTATGGTTTAAAGCCTCACTAATCATTTTATTACAGCAGTGGGTCAAATAACTATGTGCAATGTGTGAGTAACAAACCCACAGAGAATTATTACCCGACTCTGCATTTTATATTTGCAGCTTTACTGTTTGGATTCAGTCTCACTGGTGTCATCAGCAGCATTGTTTAAAGCTCCAACAGTACTCATAGACCCCACAGTATAAGCAACCCTGACAAGCACCAATCAGCAGACAGACAGAGACAGTGCCTCGCCTTAGAATTAATAAAAAAATGGAGACTAAATGGAGACAGATTATTGGACTGACTTTTATCAAATGGCCAGAAACACAACTCCAAATGCCGGATGTTTAAATAGGCAACTGCAACTGTTTCTCCTCTCTCTCTCTCTCTCTCCTAAAGTTCTTCTTCTGTATACTCCAGTTCATAAAGGTTTCGTCTTATCTTCAGTGAACAGCATTTCATCATTGCTGTCAAAATCACTTATTTTTCATATTTATTGTATTTGTTGTCTCTTCCATGAACCACTGAAAGTTGACCCAAACAGCTGATCTGATCTGGAAGTGCTATGTTTGAGAAAACGTAGTGCTAAGGGAAAGGGCTGTCTGACTGCAAGGCAAAGCCGTGAAAGCATTCTAAATATAACAACACCTAAAATGATTGTCACGGTTAACAAGAAAGGGACGCAGACACACAACAAACAGAAGAACAAAAAGCGAGCTCTAATGAGCTCATGTCCAATGAAGTCATCATGTTAAAAGAGACGTTTACCGAAGACAGGCAAAGGAAAGTCCAGGGAAAAAAACTAAAGGGAGATAAGATAAACTGAGGACAAACCAGAAAACCATGAGAAAACAAATCAGGAATACCAGGAACACATCAGGACTGAGGACCAGGGAACAGGCACAGGAGCACAGGAGCCATGTGGATGGAAACAGGCAAACCAACAGAGTGAGTGAACAACACACGTTTTAAATACAAACTAAACTAACAAGGATGAGGTGCGTGTGGAGAGACACTGGGAACAGGGCAGTGCTAAGTGGGAAGGAGCACAGGAACACAGGAGGGAAACAGAACACAGGTGAGCAGGAAACAGAAAGTGACAACAAGACACAAGAGGATATGATTACAAAATAAAACAGGAAATAACTTACCAAAAACCAAAACCGTGACACTGATTTTACTTCAGGTGGGCCTTTTTTCAGGTAGCTAAAATACATTTTTCTGCTGACACCGTCTATAGTAGTACATTGCTTTGCATCCCTGCCAGTACTACTCTCTGCTTCTCCTTTGCCTGTAGACTGACCAGGGATAAGTACCTCATACACCTCCACTTCAAAAAAGCGGAACTACCCCTTTAACATACAGCAAAAGACGATTGACAGTGTTTCAACCGCTAGCATCTAGTGTCACTTCTTGAACTGCCCCTCTAATGCAGTAGTATAAAGAGTGCGTCAGGGGGTGGTTGGGGTTGTTGTGTGGGTCATTCACAGGACTTTCTCTCCGGACACCTGAGTTTGCACCTGTTTGTGACCAATACCTACTTAAGAAACGTAACTGATGTCACGTATAATACGAGTTACTACATTTATGTAACTTACATTAAGAGACTGAATGTAGTTATTTTGACCCAAAGTCTGTTCTGTTACTAAACTGTTTGTTGGCATGCTTTTTTTAAAAGTCCAACCAGATGTTGATTGGTTGGCTGTTTTAAAGCTTAAGGACACTGTTCCAAGCTGATGAGTTGGTAATGAGAACGTGAAGTGGTGACCTGTTTGGGGTTGATGGTGGTTGTCACATGTACTAACACCTGCCTTTTTTATGTGTAACCCCTATCTGAATGTTCCAAATTCTTCAAACAGACCCATAGATTAGATAGGGGGCAGTCGCAGATAGAAAGAGGAGAAGAAAGAGATGGGAACAGAATATAGGTAGTTGACCAGGATTTGTCATTCTACGGAGCAGCCTGTGAACGCTCTCAGCAAATAAATATTCATGACAAGTGGAAAGGGTCATTCACTCTCGTCCTTCCAACACTGGAAAGAGCCTGGGTAAATCTCCACTTGAGAAATGACTCTGTCAGGACCCATTTCAGAGCCACAACTCAACGACCCTGTCCACCCATCGTCCACACATCAGCGCTGCCACAGAGCCTCCATTTTCCGTAAATTCTCTATCTCTTTTCTTTCTCCCACTCTCCACCTGCCTCACCTTTTCTACCACTCTACCATCATTACCTCCACTCAAGAGTCCTCTCTTAGTCACCCTCTCTTTTCTTCACTCTTCATCTGTCTCTTCCACTCTGCATCTTTAAGCACATTGAGCTTGAAGCAGGACAGCTGCTGGACGGACTGGTAATTTTGTGTAGTGAATGCACAGCAGCTCCACGGTATGCATTATTACTTCTTAGAAGGTTCTTGATCATTTACACAGGAGAGCCAGAGGAAGATGATTTAGTTCTTGCATTAAGATGGGAGAGTATACGTGAGCAAAATGAACATTTGAATGAGATAGTAAGAAAGACGGAGAATGAGATGCCTAGAGGCGTTTGACCTTTCCAGGGCAAAATTGGGGCATCAGGGATTAAGTCCAAGCGGATGAATAAAAGCAAAACTAAGTTAAATTCGGCTGAGTTGAGTGAGGAGAAGCTTTCACATTGAAAAAGTGCATTTATGTAGTGTAGCTCAAGCGTGCAGACCAAGAGCATGGTTGCCTGCATGTGTAAAAACATGTGCATGTCCTGGACCCATGCTGCTAAAATAAGGCTCACTCCAGCTGTGAGCTCTTCGCAGAACGGCGGAAATATCGAGCGTCCACAGATGCTCATTTGCACTTTCTACAGATGTAAGCCTGTGCGTCTTAGAGTGGGCAGTATGGGATGAGAGCAAATGAGGAACATCTGTTGCCTCTTCTGATTGGCAACTGGTATACAAATGTACATCAAGTACAACCCAAACGCAAGTGATATAAAATCCTGTGGATACTACTCAGGCTCTGTGGGGGCAATTAAAACAGTGGTGGATCCGGATGAACACGCTCAGACAAACATACACATGGCAGATAAAGCCTAGGATTTCAGTGTTTTCATCAAGACATCGTCATGAGTCACAAAATGCAATCAAGTGTCAGCTCTTCAATTTAAAGTCAAGGTATCAGTACCAAGCCTCAAGTTAAGTCAAGAGTCTAATAATCTTTGATATAGAGTCATGGTTCAGAAAACAATATGGCCATTTCTAGAAACTCACTGCAGGTAAAATATTGTTTCATGGAACTGAGTAAAAATGGGTGGTATATGATGAAGACCATGAAAGGGGTACAGGGCCAACAAAATGCAATGAATGTCGGTACCATTTTAAAGTGCACTTTGTCATGAAAACAATTACAGTAAATGCAAGAGCTGTATTTGAAAGAGGTTAGCAGCTAACGTAAGTATCTGGCAAGATCAACAGAATTAGTTCCTAAAAACCTTAAAGATGAACTCTGACTTAACTCCTCTGGGCTGTGTAGTTAACAAGAGGTGTGCTTACCAGACATCGTAGCCTGAGGCTACATGAGCTGCTACTAACATACAGTAACCCACACAAATATCTCACTGAACTGTTGGCCGTTCAGTTGCATTATGGATAATGAAGGTGAATGAATAATGAATCTCTGGTTCTGCTCGATTGATTTTGATAGAGTTTTCTTTTATATATATTTTATGAGTCAGACAAGGTTGTAGGAGTGAAATTCTACATCAGTGTACTCTTTTAAGAGCTCCAATCCATGCCTGAAGTCAATTCATTTGCACCTTAAGTGCGCCTGAAGTATGAGTTGGCAGCTCAAGTGTCCATCTCTGAGTTAAAAAAGAACAAGAAAAAAAAAAAAGAGCTGAAGTACTGAATTCTAATTCCCAGTGTGACTGGTCTGATCTGCACTCCATTCAGCAACATTTATATTTGCGCACAACATTTTAAGAATATAATATACTACCATACCACCTTTTTTAGCCCACTTCACTTTTGATTAAACAAAGATTCCAGGGATGGTATGATTTCTGAACTCTTATTCTCATATAATAATAATAAAAAAAAACTGGATAAAGGCTCATAACCTACATCGTATTCTTTCTCATTTTGGCAACATCATTTGATTGTCTGCTCACCCACACAGTCATTATCACTTCTTGGCTAAGTTACTTTCCAACTTGAGCATAGAACAGCAGAAGCAGCTTCCACCCACCCACTGCAAAAACAAAGTTAAGTGCTAGCGCCTCTTCACATTCAGACTAAGAGAGAGAATAAATTGCCTGTGCTTTTGATGTTGAGAGTCATCACGAAGAGCCCACGGTGGAGTCAAACACTTGACATATGCATTACCTTTTCTAAGTGTTTTGGTTAGTTAATGTTTAGAATAAAACTCAGTACCGGTGGTGAACGCTGCAGTCTCCTTATTAACAACAAGTTATTTGAGAATTACAACAGTTGAGTCCTCTGCCTCAGAGAGCAACGCTATTAAAGCTCAAGTACAATGTTTACTTTGTACTGTTTCATAGTTTGTGCTGAGCCCAGGTGAGAAAGAGAATCAAAGGCCTACGAGGTGTTTGAGTAAAGCAGTCCACACACACACACACGCACGCACGCACGTACGCACGCACACACACACACACACACACACACACACACACACACACACACACACACACACACCCACAACATATTAAGCAGTTTGAATATTCTTACCTCCCCCTCTCAAGTGACTTTGTGCTCTTGCAGCTTTAAAATCCTCCAGTTTCCTTAACTGCTCACTACTGTATGATGTCTGTAGCAGAGAACACACCATGTTATCTGATTGAAGTGCCACTGCTCAACACTGCTGTCGCTGCTGCTTACTGCTCTGAATGGCCGTAGCCACAAGCACTGGTATTCCTGCCTTTATCTGTACATTATTCTGCTCCATTACAAGCTTATTACACTGTTTGCTCGTCATTTGAGCTGAAACTGGTTCCCTAGTTAGTCTGTTTCTTTCCATCCTTTTCCTGACGTAAGGTGATCTCTGCTAATGATTCCACCAGCACCCTAAAAGCTCACTTTTTAGCATGTTAAATCTAATGAAAATAATAAGTTGTGCATTTACAGAGTTATGCATTAGACTACTTCTAGGCTAGAGACTCCTTTGTACTGTAGTTTCTAAAGTTCATTTTCTACATATTAAACACACAAGATGTATTGTATGGATTACTGAGCTCTAAATGCAATATGAAAGAATTTTTTTTAAGGTCGATGAAGATTCTCAGTGGTAAGTGCTGTCTTGTAGGCTAAGTCCTCTGTTCAAAGACAGTCGTTCCAGTTTGACAAAGATGGATTCCTTTTCTCCTCTTTCAAACCATCTGTCTTCTCTGGCCAAGATGTTTACATTGTTGTCCTCAAAGGAATGTTTTTTCTCCTCAGATGTAAGTGGACAGCACTTGAGTCTTGACCTGAAGACCTGTGTTGACAAAATACCCAGACATAAACAGAGTCATGTAGTTTATGCTGTTCAATGCAGCCAGCACTGCACAGATTTGTACACTGTGGAGACAAAACAACCTCTCCATCACTGAATGGTTCAGAGTACAAATTCAACAGGTGGCCAACTCTCATATTACTTCTTTAAAGGTGCTGGAACTATGTGGATTATTTTACTTTGGAACGAACCAAACAAGCTGTTTTTCCCTGCTTCCAGTCTTTACAGTAAGCTAAGCTAACCATCCCCCCCTAACTAAACTTTACAAAATTGAGTGGAATCAATTGCCTAATCTAACTCTCTGCAAGACCAATACTTCACAAAATGGTTTATAGGATACTTGAACCACAATTTACCACATCAGTAATTTATCCATGTGCAGTACCATCAAGTATATGTACACAAATTTAGCAGAATAACCATAGTTTCCACCATAATTAGTGTATCACATGAGAATGTTTCTGACTTTTTGTGTGTGTGTGTGTGTGTGTGTGTGTGTGTGTGTGTGTGTGTGTGTGTGTGTGCGTGTGTGCGTGTGTTTTACAAAATGTCTAGGCTGTGTGAGCACGGTGACATACTGTAGCTGTCTGCAACAGACAGCGAGAGGCTGCCTGCACTGTGAGGGAGCCATACTAGGCCAAGGCAGAACATCATAAATCACAGGAAGAGAGCCATGTTAATTTAAGCCCATGTCCTCTCTTGGTGGGAACACACTGCAGCTGTAACGAGCGTGCATGTTCTTGTCCTCAATACCCAAACATAAGTTGCTGTGAAGCTCTGGAGATAAAGATACTCTCAAAGAAGGCAAAGCACAGCCTTAACTGGAAATCTAAAGTGTTAGTGAATATGAATAACTCATGCTGGTTATTGTTTTGTTGTGAAAAATCAAATGAGACATATGTTGGTATGTCTTCTCTTACAAACCAGTTAAAATGGGATGGATAATCTCACCGATAATGTGTAATTTTGGGTAAAAATCTGACTATTAAACACAATTTGCATCCACCACCAATCTGAAATGGGAAGTATGCCAATGGGGAAACTGACACTAAGAGAAAATGTGAGTTTCATAACTTATTGACACATTTATTTTTAGCGTTTGACTTTTAAATCTGAAGGTTGACAGTTTTGGCATAGAGGATATGTAATATCACAAATGGCCAGTCCCTTCATTTTGTGGTTAATTAATTCCCAAAGAAAAAATGTCTTACTCAAATACTCCAGGTGCCATGTGTACACACACACACACACACACACACACACACACAGAGGCTTTGGCTGAAAAGGACACTCTCCTTTCTCCTCTGGCTCCATTAGAAATAATTATCTCCCATCGATCTCGCAAACCCTCTGCGGAGCAGTAACATCAGCAGCTTGCACTGTCTCAGCCTTCAACTGTCAACAGTGTGTGTGCGCGTGCGATGTGTGTGACCTACACATCCCAGGTCGGTGCAGTACACTGTTTGACTTGTGACAGCCGCTAGAGTTCCTGTAATTCTGTAGGTGGCTTGTCCCGGCACAGCAGCAGAGCGTATCTCCTAGTGGGACTCCAGGAAAGGCAGAAAAGCCCTCTTTGAGCAGGTCAACCACACGGGTCCCTGTAATGGTGAATGCACTGATAACCGGCCACCCGGTGTGACTCTACTGCGGCATGAAAAACCAAGCCGTCAGTATGGGGGCCACCACAGCGGAAAATTGTGTCCAGTAAAGCGTGCAAGGTGGGGAGAGGATGTGACAGTGAAGACATGCAATCCTAATGAAAATCAAATCCAGTCAGCTCGCTCCTCAGAGAATCTCTGCAGCAGGAAGCCTATAGCATGGCTGCAGCTCCCCTATAGCTGATAAGAGAGGCGAAGTTTGGATAATGAGAAGGGCGGAGGCCAGCTCTTAAATTATGGGTGCATATCACTGCCGTCAGGTGAAAACTTGGTATAATACTTTTGTGAGTTGATAATCAGCCTTGCTTTCTTGACAACCATGCATTTTTCAGTTGTTGGAATTAGTCACAGCATGTGTGTGAGGGGATGGATGCAGTGTCTCTATGGAAATAACTGCGCTCACCTTGCCAGGTTAGTCAAAGCCACAGTCTCATCTTTTGCCTTCATTACAGCCGCCTCAGCCTTCCCATGAGCTTCACAGCAGAACCAACATCACCAAAAGCCCTTTAGTGTGCTTGCTAAAAGCTGTCCAAGCACTTATCCAAATGGATTGAGAGCTCCGTGCCCTAACTCTATGTTTTAATTACTTCAGGTCTGCAGGACAAATTCCTGGAACTCAGAAGGGTCCCTCTAGATTAAAGTTTATGCAAATAGTAGGTAGAGTATGGATACACATGGGCAACATATACAATTGGAAGCTAATGGGCAGTTTACACACCACATGGTTGTTACGGTCATGGGCGTAGGAAGCAAGTTTCTGGGGGTTTCTGGTTTCTGGTTTCTGGTAAGTATTGAAATGTATTTGATGACTAATTCATAATAGCTCTGTGGCACAGGTCCCTAATATATAGACTTTATTTGGCTAGAAATACATATGAAATGTGCTTTTGCTGTTCTTTATTGAATACATTTCATAACCTGACTCAATTGACCCAATTATCAGGTGCCCAGTTGTATCAACTAATGTAATAGGGGCATTACAGTAACATTTAAAGGATTTAGAGATATTAATAACAAATAAAAGCTTACAGCTAGAGCTCCCCTCTACCTGGATATCCTTCACCCTTTTTTGTTTAGTTCACTTGTTCCTTCTTTTCCTCTTCATTTTGTTCCTTTCTTTCTCTCCCTTACTTTCCCTTTTTCCTGTTATCTCTCCCTTCTTCCCACCGAGTTTACTCTCTTTGACCAAGGCTTTTTTGTGGTGACAGTATGTGACCCCACCTAAACTCAGCTGCCTGGCATTCAGGCATCACTGACTACTTACCCCTGAGCAGTGTGCCCGTGTGTGTGTGCTATGTGTCAACCTGCCTGGATGCGAGGCAGCAATGAAAACTTGTTATGGAGTTTCTTTAATTTGGAAATTATCCCAATTAAAAAGGTGGAATGGATTTGATAATGAAGCACAGACAAAGCGCACCGAGTGAATAGACCAACGCATTTTCAACAAGGTAAAAGTTGGGATGAAAAAACTAGAAGTCTTAAAAAGACATCACGTGGTTGTTTAGGTGGTAGGCCAGGCACTCGGAAGCGCTCTCAGTGCGAGTTGGATTATTGATGGAGAACACAAGACAGGTTGATCAAAGAGATTTCTGTATCATCTCAAAACCCATCACATCTGTCTTTTAAGTCCCCACAACGTTTCATTTCCCCCAGAAATAGCCTTTGGTCTCTTAACGACTAACGATACTCGCAAGTAGGCCTTTTGTCTGTGCCATCAGAGCAATGGGAAGAGGCAGCTTTGTAGATGAGAATCCTTTTATTTGAAATGAAGAAAGCTCTTCACTGTGTACATACAGAAACCGGGATGTATTGAAAGTGTCATACACAGCGGCTCGACAACGATCCTTGGCCTAAATATTGCATGAAAGTAACATCAAAGTGAGGATCATCAGGATGCCACTCAAAGAGAGCTTGAAACTGCTCAAGAATACAGTCAAACCAGTGTGTGAAACTGTCATTACCAATCTAATAGTGTCCGTTTTGGCTTGGCTTTTTTTCCGCTTAATTCTTTTTGCCCCTTCATTTAATTCATTTGTACGCTCAAAGCCTTGGCCTTGCCTGCATTAATATGAGATAAACCTCTGAATGGGGGACGACATTAATTGTGTCTAAAGGAATTCAACTGAAGTGGCAGCCCTCTCTGTCAGTGGCAGGCAAAAGTTGGCTCTCTCATTCCCTCACACGCTGACATCAAAAGCAATAAGTGGGAAGAGCTTTTCTAATTGCCTTGAAGCGACCTGCCTGCGTATAGTGCTTTGTGTGCTCGCTTCAAATGAGTCCTTCAGTCCCTGTCTGTTTCTTGACAGCAAGGTTCAGGAGTGTAAATGGCCACTCTGCCGCTATAAAGCACTTTTGCAAAACACTCTTTCCAAGGACCACGCTGGCATAAATGTAAGAGGAAACATGCATAAAGACCTAAACGTGCACACACACAGAGTTTGAATACTGACTGGATCTGAGTGAGCAATTATCTTTGATTTCCCTTTCAATAATATCTGGCATTTTGTCGCCATCTAGGCAGCAGAGGGGGTACTGCATGGATCAGTGCAGACAAGAACATTGATTTCTTCTCACAGGTCAAATATTTCTCCCGCCTGAAGTCTCCTGTAACACTGAAGCAGGGATAAGCGCGAATGGGAGTGAACATACAGGGAGAGAAGATTGTAACTGCTCACGCGATCTTGTGTGGATTACCTGACGACTGAAGGGAGGAAGGAAAAGACGAGAGAGACATGCGAGAATAGGTAGTGAGCAGATGAAAAGAAAGATGGGCGAAGAAACGCGGCTGAGCAGCAAAGAGAAAGGAGGTTAATATGAGTAAGCTAGAGTGATTTTCTTGTAAAAGTCAGGAAGACCTTCTCAGCTATCAGTTCCGTTCAACAGCAGTGAGGGATTTGATTACTTCAAAGACTCTTGCTGAACATGGAGTGAAGTGAAAAACCCCAGAGTCATGTTGGGAGAGAATGAAAAAGTAGGGCCGACGCCTTCAAACAACCACATCACATGCTCCGAGAGTAAAGTGGCACATCAGAGGATCAGTTTCCACCAGAGCTTTGGAAACAATGTTAAAGTCAAGGTGATGGAACATCTTGTATGATTATCCAGGTTTCAGACTAAATGTAGCGTTCTCAGCCACCTTGATATCTGCAGGAAAAGAATGCATCGCTGTTTATCTGCTACAGTAACACAGCACCTGATGTGTTTTCCTAACACTAACCCTGGGATCAGTTCTGAATCAAATGGAAAATAGCGCATTAAAAACAAGTGTCAACAAAGAATTGTTGTTGGAAAGAATCTAACAGTCACAGCGGTTTAGAGAAGCTTTTCTGAGTGCACTTCTCAACAGAAATAACCTGTGCTTGTGAGTGTTTGTGTTTGTGTGCATACAGAATGCACCCCAAACAACATTCATGATTAATCAGCATGAGGCAATTCTCTGCCATCAACTAATCTTCTATTCTGTCAGACATTTGCAAATCAAATGTGTATGTTTGCATGTGTATGTATGTATGCAACGACACACTGCAATGTAGATGCAACGCTTGAATCGACAACTTTCTAACACAGCTGAGGACAAATGCTGAAACACATAAAGTTTGGATTCACTTCAGAGTTTAAACGCTGGATTGCATTTCAGCACAGCTGGTTCTCTTTCTGTTTTTATATCAGCGCCATACTGTAATAACAATTTAATTTGATTGGCATCAGAATAAAAGATGAGGTTGTCTGTAAAACTTCTTCACTGTAAAGTAGTTGTTTGACTTCACAGATGTTCTTCTCTCTGATCTCGAATATGCGCCATCTCTTGTGATCTCATGGGGAAGCATATGTGAATAAAATGGAGGCTGAATTGATGCAACAACAAGGCTAAATGTGTCTGGATGAGGAAATGTTTGGGGAGACACAGTCAGCATTGGTTTTCTTTTCTTCGGCGAGAACTGGAGGTGAGATTTTAACTGTCATATCTATCAAGCATAGTACTTTTTGCCTCCAGGCCATGAATGTTTGTTAGTTTGGAGACCTAATTTACTTCACATACTAGAGGAAATGACAGCTTGAGTTGACCTCAGACTGGCAGAAGCAGTCACTCCGACAGGTTAATTACATCCATGTCTGTCCAGGCTCATTCAATACACGTAGTACAACTTTGAGGGAATTCAATAAAAAGTATTAAGAGTAGTTCTCAGCAAAGTGGAAGTTATGACTATAGTTAATTTCAAGTGAGAAACATCACTTAGGGACTATTTCTTACGGAGGAGTGATAGAGAGCTTCGTCACATCTGCTCAATGTCAGCAAAACCACTGAGCTTGTGGTGGTCTGCTGCTATCTCTGTTAGTGTATAAGTTCATTGAGAGAAACAAAAACGGTCAAATTCCAGCCAGCGTGGATGCTTCACACACATGTTCAATCTGACAGCACAAAAGATCTAATCACCACAGTTTGAAGGTGGGCAACCATGATTAGTGTCACCAACTCAGTGTTGGACTCAGTGTGAAAAATGGTCACAATCTCCCCTCCTGTTCCTGAGCTATGGTGTTGAATAATGGCCAGAAAAGTGTTTTCCGAACATTATATCACAGTGAAGTTGACCTTTGACCTGTTGGATATAAAATGTCATCAGTTCATTTTTATCCTATTGAAATGTGTCATCAATACCATAACTTAATTGGGGCGGGCCAGATCACTCTGCAAGCAGTTCAGAAGGTTTACATATGGATCTGCAAACCCCTTACCAGATAATCTGGGCTGAACATTGGTTTCGACCAAGGTCAAAGACAAGCATTTTTTTAAATGATTTTAATAAGTTGAGTTTCTACTTTAGCTGCATTTTGAGCAAAAAACTCCATATTAGTATGCTGGAGGTAGAAATCTATTGGGAGTAGAGCAAGGTAAGCATACCGCAGGACATGCTTCACATACTCTCCACTGAGTGTACAGATAAACGCTCAGTGATTTCTAGAACTCATTAAACTCTTTAGGTGCCACCCTGAAAAACAATTCTACGCTGAGGACCTCAAATGAAACAAGAATGGCAAAAATAAACCACAGACATCTTCTTTTAGGTGTTCATCCAAATTTTAAGCTAAGCTGAAACCTGGTGGTGTGTTTCCACGCCGAGATGCCTATTACACTAAAGTTAATAACATATTAGCATTTTGAATTAAGGGATGCACCACTATAGTCAGACCCATCTCCCTGCAGAAACACAGCTATGGAGCAACTCATCTACCAATACACTCGTGAAAAATAGATCAAGTGCAGCTGGCATCTCCATCTATTAACCCTTTGGTTACAATTAACAATAAATTCAGTGATGAAAATGTAGCTATTCAAATACCTGTGCTAAGTGGCTCTTATCCATGACTCAAGAATGATCTGCAGCACTCTAATACAACTCACAATATTATCGCCTGCTACTATGATGAGCAAAACTACTCTTGCGGAAGAGCTGGGACCCCGCAGTACCAGCCCTTTCACATGAATACTCCCACTGTGCTGCTGGCGGCTTCACACACACTCCATGGCAAAAGAGAGGAGTCGCGCTGAAAAAAGACATTTGTGCCTCCTGCCAAATGTAGGCTCGAGCCTGTGCTTTTGTCTGAGACAGGGAAAAGAGAGGGGAGGACATATCTGGATGTTTGCGAGTGTGGCGAAGAGACAGACGAACAGAGCGGGTGAATAACTCATGAATATCTGTAATGTGTTACAGAGAGTGTTATGAGAGCGGATGGAGGAGGAGAAGGAAGAGGCAGGGACGCTGCGAAACTGAGAGAGGAGGGGTGTTAACAGCATCGCTCTTCCTCACGCGCGCAGACTTAAGTGTGTGGTCGTCAGGGGATTGTTCTTTTGGGGGCTTTTTTTGCAGCCCTTATCTCTATCTCATCTATATGGCTCTTTGTCTGTCTGACACCCGCTTTATTTGAGTGCTTGTTCATTTGCTCGTCTGACCGCAGAATTGACAAGAGAACAAACTGAATTGAAAGTGTGATCAACTCGAGGGACAGCATCACATTGTACCTCTGTGTCCTTCACACATGGTTACTAAGGCCTCGTGTGAGTGTGTGTGTTTGTGTGTGTGTCTGTGTGCGTTTGTCTGTCGCCTTGGACCTCTGTTGTACTCAATTTTTACCAATGATTTTCCCTTGGCATTAAAAACAGCTCGCATGACAATGTATGCCGATGATACAACAATTTATTTAGCTGAAGGAACTATTGATGAATTAAATAGAAATCTAAGTGAAGAAATGAAGTTGGTTTCTGAGTGGGTTAGCTGCAATGGACTAATTTTGAATGTGTCAAAGACAACTACTATGGTTATTGGATCAAACTATTCATTGCGTTCAAACTCAGAGCTTAATGTTATGATCAATAATCAATTAATCAAACAAGTGAAAGAGGTAAAATTATTAGGAATTATCATAGATCATACACTATCATGGGACATGCATATTAGGAGGATAATAACCAAAATTGGAAACATTCTTTCAATGATTAGGAGATGCTCTAAATATCTAACAGTACATATTACTAAACAAGTCATTCAAGCACTGGTTTTGTCACATATGGATTATTGTACAGTTGTTTGGTCCAATACCTCACTAGCCAACATCAGAAAACTGCAACTTATACAAAACAAAGCAGCACGTGTTGCACTTACTTGTGGAATAAGGTCGAATATTTGTCAAATGCATGCCAGTCTTTGTTGGCTGGATGTTAAGCACAGATTGTCATATTTGTTGATGGTATTTCTTAGAAATATTATAACAACTAAAATGCCACATATTTTTTATAGAAAATTATCTTTTAGTTCAGACATACATAATTACTCAACTCGACATGCTGCTGGAGGTTATTTTATTTTACCCAGGGCACTTTCTCAATGTACAGTATTATATAGAGCTATGAAGGAGTGGAATGCCCTTCCGAATTATGTTATACAACAAAGAAACATGGTTAGTTTTAAAATGAAACTAAGAGATTATTATTTGGATCGTAATTTTAACCATTAGTATAAATCTGTAAATTGGGTCTTGGCATCCCTGTGTGACAGGATACATAGTAAATGTTGTGTAGTGATTGAATGTAGGAGCTGGTAATGTCTGTTAGGTGTTTGTCTTGGATGTTTTGTTTGTATGTGTATGTATTAAGTATGTGTTTTCTGTATGTATTTTTGTTTTTATGTATTAAGTATGTGTTGTTTGTTGAGGGTTTGTATTGGTCACTTATGTAAATGAAAGACCCCAGGAAGAATAGCTGCTGCCTTGCAAAAGCTAATGGGGATCTTAATAAACTAAACTAAACTCTTCACAGCTACTAAAACTAATCAGTACTTACAAATAAGCCATTAATCCACTCTCCTAGGACGCAGGGTGTTCTCCCCTTTTTTTCCCGCCTGGCAACATTACACGATCACACCATGCAGTGTCCACTGGCGTTTTGCATAATTAGACCATTTATGTCAAATACGAGCTGATGCTAATGGCGCGCTAAGGGTACATATTTACTATAATTGGTACTCTTACTATCTCTATCCGTCATCGTCCCTCGCTTCATCCTCCTCTCATCCACTCCCTTCCTCGGGAGAGCGCGGCGGCGACGTCGAGGGAGAGAAGATTGAAGAAGACTGTGTTTCCCTCAAAGGTCACAACCTACCACAGTGGAGTTAAGATAGTGTTTAACCTTATAGCCTATTACAGCGCAGCTGCTCAACCAGAGTCACAGGGGAACACACCGACACATTTTTAAAAAACTCCCTGGTAAGTCTCTGTTTCAGACTTCACCGTTAAAAAAACAAAACGGTGCAAGAGCATAGGCCCCATTTTTCAATTAGAGGGAGCAAAGTTTTGTTTTTGTTTCCCCACTTTCCTGTCTCCTTAAAAATAAGCTTTTCATCATACCTTCCCCACAAAGAAATGAAAGAAAAATCTGCGTATCGATTGGTTCCCTATACACCTCGCGTTCACCGTGCTTATTAAGGCTGCCCCCCGGGACGGGAAATGAATGCAGCATCACGGCACAAAGGAAAAGCATCTACCACTGCGCAACCAAAACAGGAAGAGACATTGTTTTCCCTGGTTGCCATCCCCAGGTAAAGATGGAACGACTGGAATAACTGTGGAAACTTTACACTGCAAAAGAAAAAGAACCCCCCGATGGAGGAGGTAAAGACGGTGAAGAGGGAGAGTGATAGAAACTGAGGTGAAACAAGAGTGAACACAAGGGCATTCACTCAATGGAGAGCGTTGGTATTATATCAAAGTTGATCCCCTGCTGATATGTGTTCCCCATTACCAGCAGGACTTGAGACTGTTCAAAACCAGCCTTCTTTCTACTAGATCAGTAAACAAAACCTACCTACTTATTAATACAAATGGATGTTTTACTCTGCCTTTTCATAGCACTGAGATCTGGGTTTCGAGGCCAAATTGTGATTCTTACTGTTGTTTTTTGCTTTGAACAGTAGCCAGAGCAGCCATGTTGCTTACACTGTTTGTGACAGCGGCACCAACAGTAATACCACAGGGCCGCTGGGAGGGGGGAAAGTTGAAACGATGTCTACCTCTGTTTTAAGCATCCTATATCAATGATCATTTTTACCAATTTTCGCAATTGACAAAAACAAGTAATCGAAAAATCTAACATTTTTGGACTACCCTTTGAGTTGGTTCTGTTATAACTGGTTGCTGATTGATAAATAAAAGAGGAAACAACTAACCAAAAACCTGATCCCTGACAGTTAGCTCACTGATTGGACATTTGCAAAGGAGCTGAATCAAAGGGTCTGCTCTTCATGATTTAACATGGCTAGTAATATTTTGCATTATGCTTGTTGATTTTAGTAGTGGAGGGTTGAGATCTGAGTTTATCATTCTTAACATTGGACAGTTTAACCGGCAGACATTAAGAGTTTACCCACTTTTACCCACCATTCTTGGTTTTCATAGGACCCTCAATCTGACTAATCTAGAGTGCAGGTGGAGGTTTCTTGACTTAATTCAAGAGGTTATGTGGTTTCAAAAATGCAGAAAATGTGTTTACATTACAACTTTCTTTTTAAAAGTTTACTCCCCCGTTTTAAAATTTAACCAGGTGCTCATGTTCACATGTACACAGCATGTGGCAGCTCTTTTACATTCTACCCTTTGGCGTACCCTGACTTTTTCTTGTGCATCGGCACTACTCACAAGCTGCCGGTACTCATCTCTGCCCTCACCATATCAGTTTCTCTCAGCGATTCATAATGGCCCTAAATAAACTGCCTTAACAGGGGGCACTGCATGACTCTTCCTATTATCGCCTGCCTGCATTTCTCTGTAGGTTCTTGAAGTACCTTGTGCGATAAACTAAAAGAAGAGGGGAGAGAAAGAAGGCCTATCCAGGGATGCACACACGCCAACACAGTCGGAGCAGTACAGACTGGGAATATCTGGGAGGGCAGGTCGCTCTGTGGGCAGCTTGAGCATCCTCCTCCACAACAACTAAGCCAATGTGAATGAGTCCAGCACTTATTTTTTTTCACTTCAAGCACTGGTTAGAAACTTGTGTCCTGGTTAGGTGTGCATGCATGTGCGTGTGTGTGTGTCTGTCTGTCAGTCTGTTCATTTACTGAGTTAGATTTTCCATCAAGAACAAAAAACACCCCACAGAGCACTGTCCAGACTGTGGTTGGCTGCACAGGAACAGCAAAAATAAGTATGGGAAGGAGAGTGAAACCTCAAAGCACCGTACTAAAGAGCCTATTCGCCAGCCAATTTTTACAACAACAAAAACACCAGGGTACATTTAGACAGCAACATCTAGATTGGTATTGGGCTACTTTCATTTGACCCATTTCATGCTCTCTTTTATTCTGAGTGTTTGCGTGTCTCTGTAGGCTGTTCAATTGCAAACTTCCACGAATCTTTTTCAGAACTCTAACCGTTTCTTCCAGCAGTTTGACGATGGGAGCTGAAACGCCAGCGAGGGTCTGGAAGACAGACAAAAGAACAGAAGACGGAAAGAAAGAAATCACTCTGCCTTAATGACTGACGTTCCTCATTAACATCACCATTAGCTTTTTTGGTGCATCATACTTTTGCCCCTTACCCAGGCTCCATTACAAAAAGCCCATTGTTGAAACAGCACGGCAGGTCTGAAAGGATCCCTCAATGCAGAAGCTTTCTTGGTCGAAACAAGACCTCAGCTTGGGGTCCACGTTGAAAGGACAAATCATCTTAGAAACTAGTGCTCATAACATGGCTCCATGTTGACCGTTCAGGAAGAGGAAACCACAGGAAGCATATGGGGGGGATACGACTGAACAGTAGACCTCCCGGTAGATGTGAAATTGCTTTACCTATAAATGAAGAAATGGTTGACGTCATTGGGTATGGTATTATTGAGCACAGCAAGGACCTCCACCTATTTGTGTGGGCTTTCATATCTCACACCTGTTGCTGCACTCTTAAATAATGAAAAGCGGTGACATACCAGAAACAGCCTTGTCCGCTCTCTTTGTGATAATTCTAGATCAATGAATTGCCTATAGGGCCAGGTGAGGGTGCCAGGCATCTCCAGGTGTTTATGTGTATTTGTGTATATATGTAGCATCAAGGACACCACGGCAACTGTCTGTCGTCAGCGCCACATTTTAAACATTCTTCCTTGAGACCATGAACTCCCTCCACTCTCCATCTGTGTCCCTCTCTCGGTGGCTGCTGCTGCTTAAACAGGAACTTTAACAGTCCGTTGGTCACTGCGCCCATAAACGTCCATGACAGCAAATCTTCCCGTGGACACGCCCAGGTGCCAGCCCAGAATTTAAACTGTGAGTATAACTGTCATCCGCTGTCTCCTCGTGAGAGAGATGTAGAGAAGAGGAAGCAGAGAGAGGGAGTGACACTGAGGATTTTGAGGAAATAAAAGGGAGGATTAAGATTTGTAAATCAGGTTAATTAAGCTAAAAGACTAGTTTCACTGGGTAGGAGGAGGTGAAACCTGAGGGGGTAAAACACAAAACACCAACTAATATACGAGACAGACAAAGAGGAGGGAAGACAGGGAGGAGGAATTAAAGTGGGAAAAGGAGGAAAAAGGAAGGGGATAAAAATCCTTGCAGCTGCAGCTCCCAGCTGTGCTGTGCTTATTCTGAATCATTGCTCCACCCGGAGAGACTGCTTAGCGTTTCATTTGGAAAACAGGGATTTATCGCCAAGGAGGGGGCTGCTGCTGCTGCTGCTGGTGGTGGTAGTGCTTGTGTGTGTGCCCACACGTGGCTGTATGTGAGGGATGGGTGTGTATGGCAGCTTATTGTACAGAGGAACTTGGCTCCCTACCTGAGCATCTATAAATATGAGCACCTTGTTCAAACCCACACACTATAACATATCGAGGCTGGATGTTCCTGGGATTCTGAGAGGGGAGTGAGGCAGTTCTTACAGTTTTCATGTGGATGATGAGTCAGGTGGAGTAGTGTTCACATGTTGAATACAAATGTGCATGTGTTTTGTGTGTGAACAAGCTGGAGAGCTGAGCGTTGGATCACTGGAGGGGAAAACGTTACCATATGGCAGAAGTTTTCAGTGGTTTGCATCAATCTGTGCTGTATTTGCTTTGTGGATTCATTTACATGTGGCGTATTCAAATTATTTACAGCTACCGCTTCTGGTGAGGACAGCCAGGGGGATGGAGATACTCCCATGGAGCTGGGTCAGCCTGTTAATCAGCACCATACATCATCTATCCTGCTCAAGATTTGGCATATTGTTTGAGCACTGGTGCACTCAGGGGGGTACAGCAGGGCAATGTTTTGCCCCCCTGTTTGAAAAAAAGTGCCCTCTTGGCTGCACCCATGGTCGATAAAGCAATAAAACATTATAAAGTGCCCTCTAGGTTGCCCTTCTAGTGGACAAAACGTGTCTTCTCTTCACTATTAATACATCGTGACTTTCTAACACCTGTTATGCTTTTTCATTTTTTTTTACCCCTTTCCTTCAGTGTTTTATGTTAAAGATCTACAAAGTTAAAAAGGTCAGAGTCCACGCCTACAGAAGCTCCTCTCTCCTACAGAAAACACTGCACCTGAAACGCCTCATCAGTAGTCCCGCCTTTAATTCTGTGACTTTGTGACATCACATTATGTCACCATGTCACACATTTGCATAATTTATACCTAGCAGCTAGATTGGCATGTAAGAACTGATTTAGCACAGCTACTCTGCTGTTGTTAGCGGTGCTCAGGCATGTGTGAGCTGACCAATCAGAGGAGACTGGGAATTCGGGTGGGGGGCCTTAAAACAGAGCGTTTAAGACGGAGGGGGAATACAGTGCCGAAGCCCTGGACAGTATGAGGAAATTTATGTGTTTTTTGAACATTAAACTATTTAAATTTATTCTAGTAGTATCCCAAAATAAAATTATGAGCCAAAAAATGAGCATAATACGTCTCCTTTATGTCTAAAACTTTTCAGTGGTACAATATCACAAAATGTCAAGGAACTGAAGACTGTGATTTACATATTTCAAGTTTAAAAGAGAAGATTAGTAAATAGGAAGTTTGCCAAGAATGGCTTTGTTAAGAAAAACATACCAATTTGAATATAATACACAATGACGAGTGAGATAACCAGAGCTTCCAATGAATCTCAGAGCCCTTAGATACACGCTATCCAGCATGAAAAGACAACGAGTAGCATGAATCTAGTCAATGGTAAGGCATCCTCAGAACTCTACTAACACATCTCTGTGTGTGTAGATGTGGGCGGCCTGTGCAAGATAGGGCAGGGGCTAATCAATAACGAATGGAGTTAAATAATTTCTTTGTAGGCACTATTAGCTTGAATCATCATCGCCTCGTATCAGAAGATCGAACCACAACGTGGAAGTGAACCGATGGCTCATCCAATTAAAAATGAATAATCCACAGCAGAGAATGTGCACTAAGCCTCCACAGGTCAAACAAGAAATGCCAAATGAGCTGTGTTGTCTGCAGCCTCTCAATACATCCAGAGAGAGAAAGAGCGAAAGAGGAGGGAGAGAGAATGAGAAGCAGCAGAACAGCACAGAGCTTCCCAAATGAGCTGTTTGCCTGCCACGCTTCGGGGCACTCCCGTCGTTGCTGTGTTTGGAAATTGTCTCAGCTAGGTTATTTTAAAATTAGCTGCCGCTTAAACCTTCGCAGCGTGCCATGAGAAGTGTCATTAGAGTTAAGCATGCGGTGTTGACTTTAATGCTGACTTGTATTGATCTTTTTAGAAGAAAATATGTTTTTTTTTCTGTGCTGGGTCAGTGGTCAAAGCAGAAAGTAGAGGAGCATCCCTGCAGCTGGATTCATCCTTGCTCAGCGGCACTTCAGTGAGGCAGGTGATGAGCTGACTGAGGCAAAAGGTGCAAAGAAGTGTCATAAAAATGATCAAATGGCTGCCTGGTACTCAATTTAAAGGTGCAGTATGTAGTTTTTGTGAAGAAGGGAAAGCTCTTCATTGACTGATTTGTTTTTATGTCTAAACAAACTAAACAGACAAACGTTTTTGTGACTAAACAAACTGACCTCAGAGGACAACACAATTTCATACTGTTTTACCCTGTTTTTATGTGGCCGACCCTGCCACCTTTCAAGCTTCAAACAGACTTTATTAATATTGTAATCATTAAAAATATGTTTGAATTTCCTCTCCAGACTAACTTTAATGCTGACTTGTATTGATCCTGTGAGGGGAATACGTGTTCATTCTGTCCCGGGTGAGCGGTCAGCGCAGAGCATCCCTGCAGTCGCATTAATCCTTGCTCAAGGGCACCTCAGCGGGAGCCCAAAAGTGGAGAAAAGCGTCATAAAAACGATCAAATTGGAGCTGCCTTTACTTCTCAATTTAAAGGGAGTTGAGCGGCAGAAACAGCTGTTCCCGTTACCTCTCCCTCTCCGCATATTAAAGTCAGATCAAACGGACGAGTGGCTCTATCACAGTGGGGAATTAAGGCTTTTATTAAATATCCCGGGAGAGTCCGAGTCTACGGAGAGCAATGGATTGAGCAAAATACCCAGAAGGACGCCACAAATAACACGGCAGAGCAGCCAAGTTAGCTCTCCTTTTTCTTTCTTTCTTTCTTTCTTTCTTTCTTTCTTTCTTTCTTTCTCTCTGTTGCTCTCACACCCCCCTCCTCCCCCTCCCACTCTCTCTCCATCTCTCTCCTCCATCCGCCTGTGTGCTTCCCACACACACACACACACACACACACACACACACACACACACACAAGCCCAAAGAAACGTTCAAGTTGGTGGCTGAGCGGAATGTAGATGCGGCTGGAGACAAGAGAGCCGGAGCCGCGATTTGCACATAGACATAACCTACACCCTTCACTCTCTCTCTCTCTCTCTCTCTCTCTCTCTCTCTCTCTCTCTCTCGCCCTCCTCTCCTCCATCCTCTCTCTCCCTCTCCCTTTTTCTCTCTCTTTCTCTCTCTCAAAATGTGGGGAAGGCATTCCGAAAGTGATCGCAGCGGAATCACCAGACCTCCGACACTCCTCTCTCCCTCTCTCGGTGCCACAGACCACGGGCAGCCGTGCGCGCAGAGGGGGGGGGGGGGGGGGGGGGGGGGGGGGACTGAAACAGCGGGGTAATAAACTTGCTCTCGGATGTGGCAGCGCAGGTGACTCGCTGTGTTGTATGTGCGAGACTCGGAACAAACTTGACAAGCCAGCCATTTGCGCCATGAGTAGCCCGAGCGAGACCTGACGGATGCTTCCCCTCCCTCCCTTAAAAAAACCCCCAAAACCCCACAAGAGCCGGATCGCTCTGCGTTCCGGTGAAAATGTCCCCAAATCTCTCTCTCTCTCTCTCCCTCACACACACTCAGACACCTCTCTCCTGTCTTACCTGAGGGACGAGGAAAGCCAAGAGGATGCGGACTCCAATCTCCATGGTCGTGTTTCAGTTTCTCAGGGAATAAAAAAAAAAAAACAAGCAGATTCAAGACAGGGTGATGAAAGCTGGGTCAGCTCTGCTCATAATTCCACTGTCCAAGCGCCGGAGAGAGGAGAGGAGAAGAGAGGAGAGGAGAGGAGAGCCTTTCGCTGTGAGCCGCCAGCTGCCAACTTCCCCCCCAAATACAACTGCAGTCTGATCAGCAAAGCATTGGATAGTGGAGCCGAGACCACAACCAATAGATTTATGAGGAGGGCAGTGGGGTGGGGGCGGAGGAGGGAGTTGAGACGGAGGGAGAGGGCGAGGAGGAGGAGGGGGAGAGAGGAGAGGGGCTCGCCTCTGTTTAAGTTGAGGGTCTGCATCCCTTTAATGCTGTTCATTAACTGGAGTTTGGACTGATCGGCAGGTGCAGCAGCAGCAGCAGCAGCTTTTTGAGAATCCATCACCATCACATGCAGGTGTCATTCTCCCCCTTCATCATGAGACAGGTTTATAGCCCTTACACCAGCATCAATAACCCCCCCCCCCTTCTTCTTCTTCTTTTTTCAAAAAAGGTGATTTACAGCTTCTATCATCTCATATTCAATGCGAGAGTGAGGGCGCGCGGGAAGCCTCCATTAAACGCGCTCCGTGTGTGAACGCACACGGAGCGGCGGTGCCTGCAGGGCACCCCGAGAGAAGGAAACTTCAGTGATGATAGCGGGATTGTGTGATATTATAATAAAACTACTGTCTGAGCCCACGTAATGGTTCCAGAAGAGCTCTGCTGTTGACAAGACTATAGGTTACAGTCTGCTGAATAATTCCTGACTTTATTATCTTGAAACATTCATGGCAAGTCTTCATTTTTCATTATGAGCTCCGCTTTTCCTTCCTCCTAGTCCTGTAATGAATTGTTAATTTGTGTGTGGGGGGGTTTTATTTGGTTGTTTGTCAGCGGGAGCGTTTTTCTTTTTCCGTCGTGTTTGCGCACCTCAGCCTCAGGGCACCTCTCTCTCTCTCTCTCTCTCTCTCTCTCTCTCTCTCTCTCTCCCTCTCTCTCCCTCCCTCACTCACACACACACACACACACACACACACACACACAATCCATTACAAATGATAATATCAGCTTAAAGGGTAACTCCACCAATTTCACACATTAAAGTGTGTTTTGGGAAATACTACTGCACATGTATATGTGTATATATTAAGTATTATAAAATCTTTTGTGGCTCCAGAGGAAACTCCACCTAATGTGACAAATTGTCTCCGGTGATGTCACTTAGTGGCTAAGTTGTGGGTAATGTGGTCCTCTGGTCTTTCATCACAAGCTTACTTACAACACTGTTTGACTCATGGACAAAATCAATGCAGAACAATCAGAGCTATCACCTCTTTTTTAGGGCCTGTGTCCATATAGTGCAGAAAAGCGTTGGTGGCGTGTTTAGTTTTGACAGACATCTGCTCATGCTACGGTCACAAAGGGCTGACCACACAGCTAATAACAGACAACATGCTCCCACAAATGGACTTTTGAGTCTGTGTTATGACAGTCTCCATCTGATAAATGATAGGAATACCAGGGCGATGGGTGACGAGCCCTGTCCAATCTAATATGTGTTTGGTTGCCTGAAAAAGAGCGACCAGCCTTTCTGAAAAGTCAAAAGATTTTCAACTCGAAGCACTCAAAAAAGGCAGAGCACTCTGAAAAAAGACACTGGGAGCAACACTTTGTCTCTGGGCGGCCGCGTGGGGCTGCATATGCTCACCCCTCATTAAAAACATTTGAAAAAAGATGCTGGTGCTTGAAAAAAATGTTATGTGGACACAAGCCATAATTCCACACATTCTCCTTATTCCTTTTCAAAACCTGGCACCTACATTACCTACAATGCAACTTAGCCAATGAGTGACATCGGTGAAGGCAATTTATCAGATTTCTTGCAGCTTCCTCTGGAGCCACAGCTACTTTTTTCACATATTCAGTAATACTCCCCATGAACTTAGTGTGGAAAATTGGTGGAGTTACCCTTTAACAATATGTGTGAAAAGTTGAATCTTTCAAAATGTGAAAGCCCAAAAAGAAGTGTACCATCATGAGAGAAAACAACTAGTGACACATTTTAGAAGATTAATTAAAAGCACTTTGGCTTTAAAAGTTACTAACGTGGTGAAACGATTACCAGAATTGTTGCAAATTAATTTCATGTTGATCAGATAATGTTATTGATAGACTTCTTACTGTGAGAAAATCCAATAAAAAGACCAGTTCCAATAATGAATATGTTTAATTACCTCTTGTGTACCCAGAGCTCGATATAGCAGCATATTATATCTGTACCATCAACCTGGACTGCTGTCCAACACTGGTGCACTGGGTGACATGTTCCTGCATGATGATGAACACCTTCACTGTTGTTTACTTTGATTCAGTCCCACACACACCCTCCGGCTCTCTGTATACTCAGATCTGTGGCTGAAAATAGTCCCAAAACAATGAACTATTGCTCTTGTTTAAGTAACATTTCCTAAAACAGAGCCCAACTGTATTGGGAAGTTAATAAAAAAGTTGTTTTGTTTTCTTGAAATCAATATACACACATGATATCTTCAGTAGGAACAAATCAGAGTAACCAAGATGGCGCCACGGACGACAGCCACGGTGTGTTAGTGCGCGTTGTTTTGTCTTGTTTTGTTTGTTAATTTAACTTCTTGCCTGAATACCCGGTGCTCTTTCAGTAGAGAAAAACTCGTGTCCATAAGGGCAACCACTTTGGCGGACTTATTCCCCACTTTCTACCATCATCCCCGTCCCCAAAAAACCAAGGACCACAGGACTTAATGACTACAGACCCGTCGCCCTGACCTCTGTGGTCATGAAGTCGTTTGAGCGCCTTGTGCTGTCCCACCTCAAATCCCTAACCAACCCACTCCTGGACCCACTGCAGTTTGCCTACAGAGCCAACAGGTCTGTAGATGATGCAGTAAATATGGCCCTGCACTACGCCCTCCAGCATCTGGACTCCCCAGGAACATATGCCAGGATCCTGTTTGTGGACTCAACACTATCCTCCCGGCTCTGCTACAGGACAAGCTCTCCCAGCTCCATGTGCCTGACTCCACCTGCAGGTGGATCACAGACTTCCTGTCTGACAGGAAGCAGCGTGTGAAGCTGGGGAAACATGTCTCTGAATCCCAGACCATCAGCACCGGATCCCCCCAAGGCTGCGTTCTTTCTCCCCTGCTCTTCTCGCTGTACACCAACGGTTGCACCTCCAGTCACCAGTCCGTCAAGCTCCTGAAGTTCGCGGACGACACCACGCTCATTGGGCTCATCTCTGACGGGGATGAGTCTGCCTACAGGTGGGAGATTGAGCATCTGGTGACCTGGTGCAGCCAGAACAACCTGGAGCTTAATGCTCTAAAGACAGTGGAGATAATCGTGGACTTCAGGAAGAACCCAACCCCACCCGCCCTGTCATCCTGTGTGGCTCCCCAGTCGACTCTGTGGAGTCCTGCCGCTTCCTGGGCACCATCATCTCCCAGGACCTAAAATGGGAGCTGAACATCAGATCCCTCACCAAAAAAGCTCAACAGAGGATGTTCTTCCTGCGGCAGCTGAAGAAGTTCAACCTGCCAAAGACGATGATGGTGCACTTCTACACTGCCATCATCGAGTCCATCCTCACCTCCTCCATCACCGTCTGGTACGCTGCTGCCACTGCTAAGGACAAGAGCAGACTGCAGCGCATCATAGGCTCTGCTGAGAAGGTGATTGGCTGCAACCTACCATCCCTTCAGGACCTGCACAGCTCCAGGGCTCTGAGGCGTGCAGGTAGGATTGTGGCCGACCCCTCCCATCCCGGTCACAGTCTTTTTGACACTCTCCCCTCTGGCAGGAGGCTGCGGTCCATCAGGACCAAAACCTCCCGCCACATGAACAGTTTCTTCCCCTTTGCAGTTGGGATCCTCAACAAGTCCCGGGACCCCCACCCCCACTGACACTGACACTGACTCTTGCACTCTGGCACTCAAACCCACCACCGCCCTTGAAATCTTTGCATTACATTAATGCAGAATTTGTACATCTTTTATTTTTCATATTTTTAAAAAAATATTTTTCTTTTCAATATTTATTATAGTCACTGTTTGTTTATTGTTTATTGTCTTCAATGTATGCACCTTATTCACCTAGACAAATTCCTTGTTGGTGTAAAATCCTTCTTGGCAATAAATCTGTTTCTGATTCTGATTTCTGATTCTGATTCTGATTCTGATCAGCTCGGAGCTGGGAGCGACTCACTCTTGAGACGAACATAAAGACATAAAGAATTAAATGCTGTTGGTTTTGCTCTTTTCATGGCAGGTGTTGACAATGAGAGAAATATAAAATATTACCAGCCTTTTACCTGAAGTTATAAGACAACAACCTCCTTGCCCAGGTGTCCTTCAGTGAAACACTCTAGATACAGTCATGCTGTGCTGTAACTGTGTCCTCTCAGTTTCCTCTTGGAAATAATCAATTAGCTACCACATAATTATTAAAGTGGAGGATGGCTCATTTGCATTCAATCCTGTGGCTAATTAAAGTCCCCGTGGTGTACACTATAGTGCTGCATGCATACAGTAGATTGATTTTAGTCCACCTTTTACAGTTTTCTCAAGTTAAATAGGGGCAACTGTCAGCAGATTGTTTGCCTGTTTAATTGTTCCTTTATTGATTAAAAGGTTGGTTTGAAGCAGAAGACGCGAAAGATGTTGTCACAAGGAGTTTCAGATCGATATAATGACATCGCTGCTCAGAATTTCTTCATGATTCAGTTTTGCTCCTTGAGACTTGATGCAGTGAAAAGAAACAAGGAGATCTGCTGCCATGATGGTCAAGGTTTAGACATTGTGAAGTGTTCAATGAGCACACAAACTTTTTCTCATTCTGGGCCCAAAGGTCAGTTGTCTATTAAAGAAACCCATCAGTCTTTCTTAGGGGGCAGAGCTGCCAAAGAGCGCACTTAATCTTCATGCAAAGTACCCTTAACCTCCAACTCTCAGACAAATCGTGGAGAGCGAAACAGACAAATGGGTCTGCTGCGGAGGGAAGGAAATCTGAGATAATGGAAACATCCAGAGCTTCCCAGCGTCTCTCAGTCCGTTTCTCAAACATATAAACATGTTCATAAGGTGTACATAATGCGCTGACAGATTTTTGAATATATCAACATCTTGAGTAAGAGAAATGAAAAAGGTTAGCGCACAAAAGTCAGGTGGGGGTCTGCGTATATCTCTCTGTGCAGGAAAGGCAGTCAAAGTCTCGCCTTTCCTTCCTCAATGGATGTGAGAAATGAGGGCAGGAATTGTTGTGACGCCTGAGGAATTGCTTTTCCCAGACAATTTTTCTGCCATATTCATTTATCAGTAAAGTAAAGGCATTGGGAACATATCACCAGTGACTGCCTGGTTCAGAGCACACAAATTCATTGGGCGATGGAACCATTGCACTCGGAAACCCAGAAAGGAGGACGACTGAAATAATCAATTAAAACGACATGGGTGGATGAGGAATAAAATGTCAAACATTGGCTGTCAGATATTTCTAAATCATCCCTAGATATATGAGAGCCCGGGAATCATAGAAAGGAAGTCATGTTCAGTTTGTAAGCCATGGCTGAGTGGAATCAACCGATCATGACAGAGACGTCTGTTTGGTGGCACAGGATGCGAGGGGCTGGCTCAATCAGTTTGACAGCTTTTAGGCTAAACTTCATTAGTCCAAAATTCTCATGACTAAGCTTTGTAAACACAAAAACAGAAGGAATTGCTGCGTATGTCACTTGATATCTCACTGTCTGTTATTTGCTGTTTTTCTTCTATATATCTGTACAAGGACTACTTTAGATTTGATTGCTGACTAAAAAATAGAGAAAGATACTTGACGTGAACAGCCACTGAAAATTCCTTTAATGCTTGTGAGGGACTGTATAGACCTCATTAAGTGTTTATTTACTACATGGGTCAGAGCTTCAAGAGCAGTTGAAACCTTGATTATTAAAGAAGCCAAGAGGTAGACATCCGGCTAATTTAAAGTTGCTGCGAACTTTCTGGTTTTACTTTTTCATCTGTCTTTGAAAGGGTATGGTCACAAATCATAGCAAATTAAAGTGAATGGACAGAGAATCTGTGGAAACAGAGTTTTAATACGGATGTAGGCAGTGGTGGACTCAGGATTTGTTTGAGGGGCAAGGGCGAAAAAACCAGAAGGGGCACCAGTTGTAGGCGTTGGGGCACCAGCACGCGTAAAGCTTACTGGAAGGGCACCCTAGAGAGCACTTTATCACGTTTTGTCCACTGGAAAGGCATCCTAGAGGGAACTTTATCATGTTTTAACTACAACAGGAGCATCCAAGAGGGCACTTTCTCCCCCTCTACACCCCCGAGTCCACCAGTGGATGTAGTGGGGTGTACATAAAGATTGTATATTGCCTATATGACTTATCTAAACAAAATATGACTCTCACCAGGATAAGCTACTTTAAATTGTTGCATTATTTTTTCTTACATGTAAATCATTCAGTTTACTTCATCTACTGCACATATATCTGTATCGGTGTTGATGGTCCTTGGCCATGCAGGAGGAATGCAGAAACACTTGGAGAAAAAGCGCCTTGAATATTAAGTGAAATAGCAGCAATTTGTGTAACATACACGTGACTGTTCACAACATATTGCGTTCTTTCCTACAACAGCCTCTATATAGTACAAATTCTCTGTGGTCCTGAAACCTTGAACTGTACCACAATATAACCATGTATACATGTTTCCAATTATTCAGATTCATTAGGCTAATCATCCGGAACAACAACATGAACACACAGGGGACATTGGGGAGCAATTAGCTCCATTTATCTGATTTAAGGCACAAAACCTGCTCTCTCTCTCTCTCTCT
Organism: Pagrus major; assembly: GCF_040436345.1. NCBI lineage: Eukaryota > Metazoa > Chordata > Actinopteri > Spariformes > Sparidae > Pagrus > Pagrus major. Next base: position 31,369,400 of record NC_133222.1, on the reverse strand, counting down.
CTCTCTCTCCCTCTCTCTCCCTCCCTCTCTCTCTCTCTCTCTCTCTGAAATGTATTAAGCGTTGCAGTTTTCACATTAGTCCAGCATATGAATTGCCCCAGATATCTGATTTGTGTGTCAGTGAAAGCCACTTGTCACTGTTTTGAAAATAAGTTCAGCCTCCCTGAGAAATACTGCCACTAGATGGGGTTCAAGTGTTAATACTACCAGAGTGACTAATCCTTCATCTGGAACATCTGAGCAACAAACTTGAACTGAAAGACAAAGAGGCCCAAAGAGGGGAACAGAAACACAAAAAGAGCGCCCCCCTGCCTCCCTTCTCCTTTTTGCAGTATAGGAGAAACTCCTCTTCTTTCACGGTAAGAGCCCCAGGCCTGAGACTTCGTCTGTCTCCAGAGGCCTATGCTGGCAACCTACTGTTGTCCCTGTAGATCAAATGTGAGGATATTCCTTGCAAGCACAACTTTCCGTGTATATTTTTTTCTCTTTTTGTCCCAATCCATCTTCCTTCACAACCAGCAGACGTGGCCGACAGAGGGAAGCGAGGCAGACGCCATGTTTCCCTGAGAGGAAGGCAGCTGGATCACTGAACCTGACATTCGGACACCACACAACAATTCTCTTTGCCTGGGGAAAACAAGGGTTGAAACTATAAGCGTTGAACTGTGGGCAACAGAACAAGCCAAAGGATTCTGTGTTATGTAACACATGAGGACATTAAAAGGACAGCACTTCCAACTCATTAAATACAGCAGCTTGGCCGGTGGCATTAAGCTCAAACTATGATGCTCTGATTGCCCCTCTGCCACCGGATTTGCACGTGAGGGGCTCCGCGGTCAAGTTGCCGATAATGAATAGGCTACATTAGGTTAGACTTTCACCATAAAGCTCGCTGACTAACATTTGAAACATTATGACATATTATGACTTTTGGACTGTTATTAACATTGTGGAACAGTTGAGGTTTGATTGGGTGTAGGCACCAAAACTGCTTGGTTAGGTTTAGGAAAAGATCATGGTTTGGGGTTAAAATAACAACATTACTTATTTAAGTTCTATCATGTCACTTACGTTACGTAATTGAAAGCAACATTATGTAACTTTTTTACCTTAAAATAACAGCTTCAAAGTCTTGTAACAGGGTGGATGGTGTCTCTGTCTCAGCCACTCCGCCCCCCCATCACTTGTTTCTGCACTGTAACTTCAGTGAGAGGGTAGGATCACAGCGTTACATACATGTGTACTTTCAACACATAACATTGTTATGTTACGACGTTATGACAGTGTGACAGAAACGGTGGAGGGTGCCAAATCGCACAAAATGTCATTTTCTACATAATGTTGCTGTAAGTAAGTTACCTTACAAATGAAGCATGATAAAAAAAAAATCAATCTTGACTCCTGGTCACACACACAGGACTTAAATTCTAGTCTCCCGGGGGAGAGTCCTGTGTATGACCCATTGCTGCCTTAACCCTGACAGACGATTCTCACTCTTTATACAACTGCAGTTGAGGGGTTGCCCTTCTAGAAATGATGCGAAGGGGTAACTACAGCCTCTGTATATTTTATCTTTACTGTGGTATTTAGGGACTTCACTAACACTGTCTTTCAGAAATGTTTATGTATTACTAAATTGCAACGGAAGAGGAAACATTTTTAGTGCAAAATTTCATATTTTCAGTCTTACTGTATCTGCAAAACTTTCACAAACAAATTATTTAATCTGTTTTCCCTAAAATAGCAATTTTAAAGTAGCAATAAAATATTTCAATCAAGATTTAGTCAATATTTGAGAGGATGCACCTTCCCAATGTGTTTTATATGGTGGTGCTAAACCAAAGTCATGTGATGCAACTTTGCTGAATATCCGAAGAACTAAAGGTAGCACACCCACATCTCAATTTCACCAATTAATTCTGACCATGTCAAACAACATGCTGATGTTTAGCCTTTTTGGCCTTTATCAGATTTGTCAACTCTGTCCATGTTACGACCCCAGAGGTCATATAAACATTTCTACTGTATGTGTTTTAATTGCCTCTGTGCTTAAATACCCCATCTCTGTTACATGTGTGTGTGAGAGAGATTGGTTGCAGGTGTGTTTGACTGAGTATAGGTTGTCCAGGGAGCTGATTGGTTCCTGCCTTGATGCCAGAAGTTTAAAGGCCAGCTCTTCCCAGTTCCTGAGGGCTCTCCTCTCTCAGCCAGACTGCCAGCATGTCTGTATGTGTTTTTAAATAAAACCTTTAAAAATGCTTTGCTGCTGGTGGTGCTTGGGGGATGGGAAGAGGGGAGTCTCATTTTCATGTTGCGCCAGGGTTTCCCCTAGTCCCTGGTCGTAACAGTCCGGAAGAAAGGTGTGTGTCTGTGCTACCTTCATCCCTTTGGATATTCAGCAAAGTTGCAACACCTGACTTTGGTTTAGCACCAGCATATAAAACACATTGGGAATGTGCATCCTCTTAAATATTGACTAAATCTTGCTTTAAATATATTTTATTGCTACTCATAAATAGTTGCATGATTAAATGTTTTATATTTCGGTTTAAGCACTCCAAGCAGCATGAGGGTGATGTCATTAGTTGTGCAGGAATTTGGTCATACACCAAAGTATTATGTGAAGCAGTGCTTGAAATGCTGTCAGACTGGCTATCTGACTATGTCTGCATGTGTGCATCCCTGGACACTGTCTCCTCTCTCTACTTTTAGTGTGTCACACAACCAAGTACTTCAAGAACCAACAGAGAAAAACAGGCAGGTGAGAACGGGAATATAAGTGTCATGTAATGCTCCCTGGCAATGCAGTTTATTTCGGGCCATTATGACTCGCTCATAGAAACTGATATGGAAAGGGCTGAAAAGAGTACTGGCAGCGTGTGAGAATGTTCGATGCACAAGAAAAAGACACAAAAGTGCCGGTACTGCGTATCACTGAGTACTGGCCCGACTCAAGCACTGATATACAAAAAGGCCCAGCAGGGACTTTTTCTGCTGCAGGAACTCAGATGGTTCAATGTCAAAAAAGAAATCGTGAGCAGCGTCTACAGAACTCTGATTGAGAGTGTATTAACTTCTGACATTGTGTCCTTGTTTGGTCACTTGTCTGTGAGAAGTAAAGCCAGACTCAGACTCCAGAGTAGTCAACCAGAGAACTGCACACAGACCCAGTGCTCAGAACATCATACAAAAGCAGTAAACAGACTGGCCCATAAAATCCTTGATGACGCATTCCCACCCCCATCATACCTTTTTTGAGCTGGGTGGAGGTTCAGAGTCCCTTATGCAGGGAAATGCTGTTTTAAAAAAATCATTTATTCCCACAGCTATTGCACAGCTCAACAGCAGCGAAGGAAGAACCTTTGGACTAAGCCATGCACACATTTACATTATTGCCTGCATTAATGGACAACATTTCTATCCGTTTTGAATATATCCCACATTACATGTCTCAATGACAAACTTTAAAGATGACAATCTAAAAGTGAGGGCTTAAAAGAAATGGACCATGGGCCTGATATATGGTCATACGAGTAGCAAAAACAACATTAAAACATCATTTGATCTGCAGGAAAAACAAGTCTTTAAGACTATATTTAATATAAAATAGTGAGAGTTCCAACTAAGCATTACTGTAAGGATCAGTTCAAAATAATGTCACGATGCAAAAATGGATAAATCAGTAAATAAGATAACAAGAAGTCTTTGAGAAGAAATTTGTTGTTGAGATGATGTATCATCGGTTAATCACCAGGAGATCTGTCATGGTTTTGGGTTTTGGTTCGTTATTTCCTGTTTTATTTTGTAGTTACATGCTCTTGTGTCATGTTGTCACCTTCTACCTTCTCCTCATCTGTGTTCCCAATGTTCTGTGCTCCTCCCCAGCCTAAATTTCCCCCCACACTGGCCTCACATGTTCCTTGTTGCTCTGTTCCCAGTGTCTCTCCACCTGCACCTCATCCCCTTGTTAGTTAAGCTTGTATTTAAGTCTGTGTTCTCTCACTCTTTGTTGATTCATCTGTTCTTGTCCTACGGTCAGTCCTCTTTGTGTCCACCCGTCTCCTGTGCCTGTTCCTTTTGTTGCCAATGTCTGTTGCCTGCCTTTTTATTGTTTGAACTTTTGGATTTTTATTTTGGACATAAAATACAGCTCAGTAAGGCTAGCACTTTGTTATGCTACTTGCCTGCCTGTGTGTGTCTGCATTTGGGTCCTCACCATTTTGCAACTGTGACAAGATCCAGATTATCTGAAATGCCACCTTTTCTTGGCACAGAAACCTGTTGTCTCTGTAGCTTATAGATACAGCTACTTCTGCATCTACTGTTACTTCAAGGCTCTGCTTTGTGAAAACACATGACTTTCTTTACCACTAAAAAAACATTGCCAGTGAAGACATTTGCAGGCAGCTGTTACATTTCTTTCACAATGTATTTGGCCAAACAAATTTTGCTTTTAGGGGAACTAGGTTGGACTGGCTTGCCCTGACCTCAACCTCATCAGACATCTTTTGAATGAGGTGAAACTTTCTGCTCTGAGCTAGGCCCCATCATGAAACATCAGTGGCCAGCCACACCAATGCTCTTGTGAGGGATGTAGGATGTTATAGTGGAGGATTAACACTAACGGTTTTGAAATGCATACACACTGTTATATGGAGGTACTGTTTGAGTGTCACATACATTTGGCCATAATTTAGCCTGATTATATAGAGGATGCTCATTCAAAAAGCATCTTTTATTGACAATCTATTGATACTAGTTAAAGGTGCAATATGTAAGAATTTTAGGTGAAAACATCCAAAAACTAAAAACTCAAAATTATCAACAGAATTTAAAGAAATAACAGTTTTTATATTATATGATGTATTATAGTCTATGTGTTGTTGCAAATATATTTACCGTGGTTAGCATGCTGACCAGCTAGCCCCGCCAGTCAGGGTCCAAAGTTCCTGCAATAGCGCTGTAATCACTAACACTCCACTGATGCTGCAAGCTCCCAGTCTGGACTGCTAGCTGCACGGCTAACCGAGCCAAATGGCTAATGGCAGCTACAGTAAGCAGCAATTTGCATATACTCTTGTTATATGCTGCCCCTATTGGTTAAGAGTATGAATTCATCAGGTGGCCAGTAGGTACATATTGTACCTTTATTTCCCTGCCATTGCCACCTTTCAAAAAACATAGTAGAACCATATCCCACTGAGCAGGCAACGTCTGTGGATGTCCAAAACAGGTTGATATCATGTCCGTTGGGCCAGGCCATGATCTGGACGTCCATTGACAGCCAGAATTAGTCGATAAATGACGTTGAGAAAAGACGTCCAGTCAGGCCATAATCTAGACATCCACTGACATCCAGAATTAGTTGAGAATAGACGTTCATACTGGCTATGATCTGGACGTCCACGGACAGCCAGAATTAAACGACATCTAAACGTCTATACAACGTCCAGAAAAGACATATAAAAAACTTTCGTTCTGGCTCCCCAGAGGATGTCTTTTGGACGTCTTGGATGTCCATAAATGACATCTAAAAGACGTGATCTAGACCACTTTTTGCTCACTGGGATGTTTCTCAAATTAAAATCACTCATACAGGGTGGCATTTTGCTGCTATCTCAGGAGATATACTTCCCTGGCAAGAGGCCCTGGGTGTGTTCTTGCTGCAAAGAAAAGGGAACATTTTCACAGTGGGATAAAGGTAATATCAGGACAGACCACTTGTAGTGGTTATAATTGTCACATTTGTACAGCATTATAGACAGTGAAAGACTATTGTAAAGTGTTGTCTCCAGAGTGCTCCAGCTGAACCAATACTGGGTACAAGAAAGTAAAAGAGTTGCTATGGCTGGTAAACTCTTCTCTTTTTTTTTCTTGAGAACATTGTGTTCACTTAATATATTTAGCTTTTATGTTTCTCACACTAAGTCCCAAAATAAAACGACCCTGAGCACTTTGCTGATGATATTTACAACCATCGATCCCGAGCTGGCCTGAGGAAGTGGAGCAGATGGTAAGTAGCCAACGAGTCACTGAGCATGGTCTTGTTGCGATAAACTATTGTTATAGTCCAGAATAAATTAGCTTTATAACCATAAAGCACTCGGAATGGGGGAGATAAATCAAGGCATCTTGGGATGATTAGACATCCATTCATAAAATCTCACTGTAGTGCAGTTTTGCATGCATGGCCACAACTACTTGTTTACCCTCATGTTTCACATTATTTCAGATTTCACGGTCACAAACGTCACATCCACAACACTCCAATTCTATGATTTTTTTAAAATCCATTTTCAAGCGTCTAGATGATCACTGTGCTTCAGTCAGAGCGAGGGAAGGGGAAGAAATGCAGTGAGTCAAGGCTTGTTTTCTTAACTTCCTCCTGCATGCTGCTGCTTGAATGTTGTCAAAGTGATGTTGGATTCTATTTTAATTTTAATTATTCTATTTTCAGTTATCCACTCACAGTCACTCACAAACGCAGTCACACTTCAGAGCTACAATAAAAACAACCACAGTCGGATAACTCCTGGTCACTGAACAGCTCCACCAGTGCAGTTAGGTGTTAAGTGAGTGCTTGAGGGCACTTCAGAGGTGGTTTCAGAGAGGAGCATAGATTCGTCATTCCCTTTTCCGTTGAGATTGTTTATTTCATTTCTCTAACTTAGACCACAATGAAATTATATTCTCATGTACTGACTCAAAGAGATGTATGTGTGTGGGATGGATGCCTGCTAATTTAAGACATTTTGTGCATACGTCATCCAGGCAGAACAAGATAGAAAACAATTGTTGTCTGCTGGTATGGCAAGCAGGTGAACTGAGCAAATCATTGACATCCTGACAATAACACTTCCTTTTAATGCTTTTTGGAATTGCAGTGGCTTGTTCCTATAGTTAGAGATTCATTGCCAGACAGGATATATGGGTTGGCAACTGCATGCGTAAATTTCTTCTTCTTCTTAATATTATCATTAAAACAAATGTCTGTGACAGTCTGATTTAATTCTCAAGCTCATGATGCAGCTCAGACAGTGTCTTAAGTGTATGTGATGGGATGACAATAGTCACTGTTACTTCTCAGATTATTTAACAACTGAGTCACTCCAGTAAATGGTGGCAATGTGTGTTTCTGCAAACCTTGGATATGTTGAAGCTTTAAATTTCTTTGTATTGCGACGTAATGTTTCTTTAGGTTCAGTGCTGTGTTATATCTTTTGACATTGCTTTGCTTATGATCTGGTTAGGTTAAGACACAAAAAACACTTTGTTAGGGGTAGTAAATTGGCAAATTTTAGCTCAAAGTACCTGTTTTGGTTGCCACAGATAAGATGTCCTCACTTCCAGTCAAAAGTATCTGTTTTTTGTCGCCACATTCTATTAAGTGTCCCAGTACGTCATGTCAATGAGTTAATTCCACCTGTGCTTTTCCTGCTTTGACAGGTCGAAATGTCTGCTGTGAAAAGGGTCTAGTGGGCTACTCTTATATACTTCTTCTCCACTACAGTTTAGGGGGCAAAAATTGTACTTTTCACTTGAAAAAATGTATTTGACAACTTTTGTTAGCCAACTAGTCATTCTTCAGGTTTAGTGTAATAAATCAAAATCTAATAAATAACTAAATTATGATATATTCACACAGATGTTTTGCAAACTAGTGGTTTATTTAAAGCTTGACGTTGGTGTTGTTGCAGTATTTTTCTTGATATGAGATTTTAATCAATCTGGATGGATTCAGAGATTTCAAACTTCAAAAGTTCCTGTGGAATTCCATAGTGATTACATTTAGGTCATTTTGACTAGTGTGTAATAGGGTAAGATATAGAAACTAAAAACTCAGCAGGGTCATATAATAGTATAGATTTAATGAAGTGCTGAAGTGACAGTCAGGAGAGTGCTTGACAGTCCGTCCTGTTCGCTGCTCTCTGGGTAGTCCTGTCCAAGGTATTTAAAGCAGAGAACATAAGTGTCCGTGGTGGCAGTAAGAACGGGGAAGGATGGGCATTAAGGAGCTACTCCAGCTATGGAGAGATCAAATCAGTGGGCAAACTTTGCCATTGCAGCAGGAAAAAGCTTCATAGCAGCAGTTTTACTACCTTCTATATTGCTCGAGACATGAATTGCGTAGCCAAGCCCTGACTGGCAGGCTACACTCATTTTTTGCACATTTTTCAGTGGGCAAATACATGTGTGTGATTGGAGGAGAGCTATTACCCACAGTCCTGTAGAGGGCGGAGCCTGGAAGAGATACAACACATAATGTTCTACAAAGCCTAGTTCTCCGCTGCCTTTAAGGCCATGCATCACATTAATTTTTGAAAGACCAGGCTTGATAGGCTCTTCCTGTCAACTTTTTGTGACAAATATAAATCAGGTTAGGGGACTCAGACTCATTTTTCTTGGCTTACCCTGAAGTAATAATTTGAGGGTGGAAATATTTAATTTGATTTATATAATTATTGGGAAACAAATCAATCCACGAGCCATATGAGATCCAGCAAGCTTTAATGTTGCACAGGGTTATAGCTAGGGCCTTTTAGTTAGAATGGAAATCTACCTTCCCTCCTTGTTTAAGAAGCAGTATAATAATATGATTTCCTTTCTTGGTTTGGAGGATAAGTACCCCACTATTGACTGATTGATTTTGATTGATATATGTGCCCGTCTTGACTCTGATTTAAAAGGTACTTCAGATAAGCTGTACATTTAGTCAAACTCATTGCACATACGTAAAATTGGACATCAGCTACGGAGTCCAGGGATATACAGTAGAATATCTATGGATACACATTCATTTTTTTTTATGGTTTGTCATATATTTGTTCTAATAGATCAAATTAACATAAAATAATAGACTTTCAAGGTCCTGCATTGCTGTGGAGTGTGCATCTGTATGTTAACAGTGATATGAAGTTAAATATTGTCACTGTGTAATTGTATATATCATGGCACAAGAAGTGTATTTTTGGTTTCTAAAAGAGCCTACTATCATTCACCAGCCGTATCTTTTACAGACAAGTCAAAGCACAGTAAGAGATGGTATCGGGCAGTGCTTCCTAAAATAAAGCAAACTGATTTGACCGCATGCTGTGCATCAGCCGGGTTGCTGCCATGGAGAATACCTCTCTCGTGAAACAAACAGAATGATGGCATCACAGTGAAGAAGAAAAACAACTCTCTCTGAATGCTTTAGTGCCATGCACTTACAACGTTTGCATTGACCTCAGGTGTGATTGACAATCCAGTCTAAACTCAATGGTATCCCTGTGTACAATACTCTCACCTCCATCAAGCCAGAAGTCTGCAGGGAGAAGGTTGCTCATTTACCGGCTGGATTGTCATTTAGAGCAGTGGTGTAGAAGGATCAATGGTCCTAATCAGTGAATTAATAAGAGTCTCCCAGACCGGTTATCAGGGTTGTCAGAACAAAAAACAGAGTTTGATGCTTCAGTGCCACACATCCCAAAATAAACATGCAATCTTTAAGTAGCTCAGGCTCTCAATTAATGAGCCAGAGCTGTCATCGGAAGAATTGATTATGTTTATTCGTATTCAAGTGAAAATTCCACATTGCAGCTTGCAGTGTAAACATCATTTATCAGTATATCTGCACTTTCTTATATTTGCATGTTGACTCTGCTGGTTTATTGGTCAGAGTGTGATAATGTGGGTGGACGTGTACATTTATCCTTCTTAAGCATGGTCAGGAATTTCAATCTAATGTAAGTTAGACATGAACTGAACAATTATGGCCCACAGTAAAAGGTGTGATATCTTTTCAGCAAAACCAAACGTAAATAACCTCAGTCATATTGTCTTTCACCCTGATGTGATTTCTAGGCGTGGGATTTCCTGTGATGCTTGAATTCCTAAATCCATTAGGAGCATCTGAAGAAAAAACATTTCACCTATTAAATATTTAAATTAGGTGTCTTTGAGCAGTTATAACTGCTTTAACACGTCACAGTGTGTAGATTTTCATGCTTGTCCTTCGGATTAAACCCAGCTCTAATTAAAATACATAAATTCTGTCTCAACAGCACTGCTTATGATAATGTGTGTTGTTGTTTGTACTGTAAAAATAAACTGGACCTTGCACTGTATGTTTTTTCTTATTTTCTTTTATGAAGGATTACCTCTTCAGCTTCTCCTCCAGTTCAACTTGGGACATAATTGTAGATGAGGTATAAAGGAACACAAACACATCTTGCAAGGTAAGCATGCCTTGTTCTTGTACCTCTGTTGTGGTCTGTAGACACCTATTATAGAGGGAACTACCGCAGAAGCGATTTTGACTTTGCTACTTTGGTGTTTTTATGTCTGTCTGTTGATAGATGTTGCCATTGATAACGTCACATCAATGCAAGATATAGTCACAAAACGTCACAGAACCTCACAGAGTATGGCGAGTTCAAAGAGTGGTCTCAGTTAGGGTGCCTGAAGTAGGGGGGTAGGAAGTAAAGAACCATTTGCCCCCCACGTGACGCCCCTGGCCCACATTCGAAATAAACCGTGGATCACTTCATCTTAGTTTCAATCATTATCGTCCATGCTATCAGTTCTGTTAGCGGTATTGGTGAAATTGAGACATTCATCTATGATGCATTTTTTCGCTAATCCAAAACCAAAAAGAGAGATCTCTCTGTATTACATGTGAGATCCTGCTCATAGAAACAATACCGGAGAGAGAAGAAAAACAAAAAACTTTGGTTATACTTCACTAGACTCAATGTGGACAGTAGCTCATCTCTCCTTGCCCCATCCATCTGAGGTATGATATGCACGCCAGCCGCCTGGAGCCCACACAGAGTAAATGATATTAGACTAACATTAAACTAATGATTAAAAGTAACCATCAGCCTGCTGATTATTTAGCTATAAATATTGGTGCATTCATAAATTCAACCTGAAAGGGTCAGAGCGTCATCCAAACTGTCAGTTGACCAGAGCACTCAGAGCATCCTCTGAACACTCAGTCTGAAGGATTATTAGCCGAAATTAACTCGCTATCAATAACATTTAATCAGTGTAGTTGGTTGCTAAGTTACTAGCCTATGACGTTCATGAGGAAAAAATATGTATAAATGGTAAAAGGCAGATTTCATCGAGTCAGACCTGCCAAAAACTCAGTTTTTTCCCAGGTTACTCCAACATTTCAAGGGCATCTCCAGGCACCTGCCCTTTGGTGGTTTCTCACATGTAACTTGCGCGGCCCAAAACTCTATTATGAATAAGTTTTAAATGTTTGTCTGATGTCACCCAATTTGCCAGATTGCCTATGAAACAAAATCTACATACAATTTACACACCACATACAATTTCAACATGTCAGCTCAACTTGGCAACACAAAACCCGATTCAAGGGGTGACCACTCAAACTCCCTGATCCCTGAGCACACAGATAGCCCAGCTAACTTAATTTTAGCTGTTTTCAAAATGGTAGGTTCAGGAAGGCATTCCACTTAGATTCTACCCCACCCCATAAAGATCCGGTGTTACTTAGAACATAACATACATTACGCTTGCACCTCTACCCACCAGGAACAAGGCTTGGATAAATGCTGCACTATTGATTATAGGGTCTCTGTTTCCTTGACCTGACAATCTCTCCCATTTATTTATGTTGAAGGCTATAAAGAGGTTACAGTAGCATTAAGTACCAAGTGGTCATGTGTGTTCACATTATAAAACAAATTGTTCTTGTGAAACAGACATGTCTACACTCTCTCTAATTTCTGTTCTTTTCTTTTCTTTTCTTTTCTTTTCTTTTCTGTTCTCTGTCTTTGCAGTCAGAACAGCAGAGTACATGCACTAGCTATAAATTTGAGCTCATCTCCACCTGACCATGGTAAAAAAGGTACAGATAATTGCAGACAAGCTCTTTTTGTGTCTGACAAGCCTAATTCTAATAGCTGCATCATCTTTGCAGGTTTTTTTTCCCTAAGTGAAAGTACAGAACAGTTGATTTCAATACCAACTACAGGTCAACCATACGAGAACATATTGGTTCTCTGCAAACCCAGGGAATCTTTGTAAGTTTGCCACTACTGAGAACTGCACAGGTTCTTCCAGATTTCCTTGACATCGCTCCAAACTATGACGCTCTACTTACCAACCTACCATCTGATAAGTAAGCAACAATACTTAATATGCAATGTCTTTTTAGACTTTCAAAATAAAGCTTGTTTGACAAACAGCTCACATTTTATGACATATTGTGACTTTTGAACTGTCATTAACATTGTCAAACGGTCACGGCTTAGGCAACAAAAATAGCTTGTTAGCTTAAAAACAAATCCCTCTTGACTCTTGGTCACTAAATGAGATATGTATCCCTGCATCCAGAGGTAAGGTCCAGTGTATGAACCATCCAACCAGCCTCTGACACAGACTTTTCTCACTCTTGATACTACTACTAGAGGGGCGCTTCAAGAAGTGATGCTAGAGGGGTAGCTACAAAGTCAAATTTAGATAGATAGACAAATCATTAAACGCAACATTCAACATAACATTACAATCGCAGATGACAACATACATCTAGCCTTAACGTGCATATACTCTGGGATTAAGCTCTTTGTTCAATTTAATGATAGACTGATGCACAACGGAGTGCTTCAGTCTAACCTTGTTGAATTGTGGCACCATGTATCTTCGGTTTGATGGGAACATGGTACGTGGTTTGGGTCAGAGGTGATGTCATTTGCCAACAATAACATGATGCTAAGCGTAGGGCCACAGACCAGGCTGCTGTATTTGTGATGTTGGGAGTGAGAACAGGCTGATTATGCTCACATTCCCTAGGCTGTTGTCACCAGGCTGTTGCTGAGTAGCCAAGCTACAAACAGTAACAAACATGATATTTCAACATAACTAAAGAAAAGGTGATGTTAACTTACCATCGTTGGTGTAGTTTGTCTGCTTTGGATGGATAAAAAAGGTCATTGGATAGGACGGCAGCAATGGTTCCCTGTCTACTGAAACATAAATCTCCGTAGGCTCTCATCTTAGTGGTTTTTCATACATTCGTTGAATGACAGTGCTACATATTTATGACCACTCTTGTCCTGGCGGATGATTAATGATATGGAGCTTGGGGTAGCCCTCTTTAGCTCTGAAAATGCAGCTGCACATCAAGCCAGACTTTGTTGACAAGACCCTCAGGTGTATTTGGATTTAATGCCTGTGTCTGCTTAGTTTTCTGAAAGTCTGCCTCTGCCTAAACACTGTTGTTCTGAAGATCTTTTAACACAGACCAGATCTATGGATGGTTGATGTACCATTAAACCCTGCACGCAGGACAACATAACTGCTAAAACTGTAGTGTTCACCTTCTTTTTTTTCAATATCCATCAAGATCAAGACAGTCAGCTGGGATCGGTTCAAGCCCCCGCGACCCTGTAAAGGATAAGCAGTTACAGAAAATGGATGAACGAGTTCTCAAGACAGCGAACCACATAGTCTGTTTTACAATCCCAGCTTTGCTTCATGACTTTTCCAGCTCTTCAATTCCCCATTCATTCATTTCAAAGTGTCTCCTCCTCTCTTCCTCTCCATCTACGGAGAGCCTACACTGTGACCGATGCAAGTGACCTACGCCATAATGAGCATTTACACATGTATGCTTATGTGTCTGTGTTGCTGCTGGTGTTGAGCTGAATTTTCCCAAGGTAAACACTGTCTCTGGGCTTTGCAGAGTGGACAGGCAGAGTGTCTGCAGTGAAAGATGTCCTTTCAAACACACCAAGCTTTCACAACTTGGTTTCAGCAAGGCAACATTTACCAATGGGCTGCTCGAGGAGGGGAAGCCTGCCCTCCGTACACCCAGTCCGTCCACTCTCTCTAGCCCAGAGACACTCGGCTCTGGAGGAGAAGTATAACCCAATCGTGGCAGCAACCATTTCACGCCTTCACGTCTTATGCATGAATTAAAGGACTGTCATCAAAGGTGACATTTTTTTTTTGAACAATGTTTTTTATTAATTTTCAATAAGAGCCTACAAAACACATTGACACATACCACACAAGTTGCACAATGAAATGCAGGCGAACTTGACTGCATACACATACATACAAAAATAAAATAAAAAATAAAGATAAACACGCACACAAACATACATAACTACGTAAAATAATAACAATAATAAATAAAATAAAAAATAAAAATGTCACACTCGATATCCCTACAGATAGATATAATCTACTGTTGTCTGAGAAAGTCCATTAAGGGTGTCCACACCTCTTCAAATTCCTGTGCTTTACCCCTGATTACATAGGTTAGTTTTTCTAATGTAACATACATTGCCATCTCTCTAATCCAAGATTGTGTAGACGATACTTCAGTCTCTCTCCAAGATAAAGCAACCATCCTCCTGGCCTGCAGGAGGCCAAAGTTGATCAGAGTCTTACACTTAGAGTTGACAGAAAAGTTTTGCTACGCAGGGTATCCGAATACCTGTGATTTTACTTAGAGTTTGAACGACCATTTTCCAAAAAGCTACCAGTTTAGGACACTCCCATACACAATGGATCAAAGTACCTTTCTCAGTTGAACATTTCACACAAGTATCTGGAGTGCCAGGGGACCATTTATTAAGTTTCTCAGGGGTTATGTATGTCCTCATTAACCACTTGTGTTGTAGAAGTTTCATGCGAGTATTAATGGTCTGTGTTTGAGCTTTTATACAAGCTGTCGCCCACTCAGCTTCTTCAATATCTTCCTTAATATCTAAACTCCATGCCCTCCTTTTGTCATGACTAGATTCCTCATCATGTGAGACAAGTACTGTATATAATATAGAAATTTGGCGTTTCCCATTCATGTGTTTCAACACAATATCCTCAAGGCAGGACAGCGGCGGTTCTTGTGTATCCTGATGACACTTTGATGAAATGAAGTGCTTCAATTGTAAGTATTTAAAAAAGTGTTTTTTTGGAATTGAATATTTTAAACAAAGGTCGTTAAATGTTAGTAAAGTGCCCTGAACATATAAGTCTCCAATTTTTTTCACCCCCCTGTCGGCCCAAACCTGAAAACCACCATCTGCCCGGCCAGGAGTGAACTGCGCATTACTCCAAATAGGTGAAAATTGAGAGATGGGAGGTGTATCACCAACATGTCTATGAGCTTTGAACCATATATCAATAGAGTTTTTAAGGAAGGGATTTGTAGTTTTTTTCTTTAAAGTTTTAAAATCTGCTGAGTATAAATATAGGCTTAGTGGCAGCTTAGATATTGATGCTTGCTCAATATGAACCCATGCTGGAGGGGAATGTGTGACAAAATAAAACATAACACTGCGCAGCTGAGCGGCCCAGTAATACCACTGTAAACTGGGCATCTGTAATCCACCCCTATCATATGGCAAATACAATAATCTGAGTCTTAATCTAGGTTTTTGGTTGTTCCAGATAAACCTACAGAATGCATTATTAATTTCTTTAAAAAAGGATTTTGGCAGTGGCATTGGAAGTGATTGAAACAAATATAAGAATTTCGGTAAGATAGTCATCTTAATTATGT
Organism: Pagrus major; assembly: GCF_040436345.1. Classification (NCBI taxonomy): domain Eukaryota; kingdom Metazoa; phylum Chordata; class Actinopteri; order Spariformes; family Sparidae; genus Pagrus; species Pagrus major. Next base: position 31,353,877 of record NC_133222.1, on the reverse strand, counting down.
TGATCCGGCCAATCAATGATATTGGCATTGTTGTCCATTTTTCAAGTAAATCTTGTACCTCTCTCATCAACGGGTCATAGTTTGCTTGAACAACTGTATTAATTTGGGGGGTAATCTTAATTCCAAGATAGGTAAAGCCTTCTTTCGCATTAGAAAAAGGTGTAGTTATAACTGGATTAGTTCTTTCATCTTTATTCAGGAAAAGTATAGAAGATTTTGCATTATTGATACTGTATCCAGAGAACTGACCGAATCTATTAATTAGGTGTAATAATGTCTGGACACTGTTTGATAAGTTTGACAGAAAGAGAATCACATCATCTGCATATAACGATATCCTATGTTCATGATCACCGATTGTTATTCCTGACAAATTGGCTTCGGCTCTAATGGACATGGCTAAAGGCTCAATGGCCAAAATGAACAATAGTGGGGAGAGAGGACAGCCCTGACGAGTTGACCTCTCTAGGGTTAACGGGCTTGATAAGTTGTTATTCGTCATTACTCGTGCTGTAGGGTTGGTATATAATAATTCTATCCATTTCAAAAACTTTCCCCCAAGTCCATATCTTGGTAACAAATTGAACAAATAAGGCCACTCAATTCTATCAAACGCTTGTCTAGCATCTAGAGATAACAGCGCTGTATCCCTGGTATTATTTTTAGAGTGGATTATGTTGAGAACCCTTCTTATGTTATGAAATCCCTGACGAGTCTGTACGAACCCAGTCTGATCACTGTGCACCAAAAAAGGGATATGTGGATCTAGCCTTTTAGCCAGAACTTTACACAATATTTTGATGTCTACTCCCATAAGACTAATAGGCCTGTATGAGGAACAATCAGTCGGTATTTTCCCAGGTTTCAAAATAAGGATTATTGTAGCGAGTCTTAAAGTTGGTGGTAATATACCATTATTAAATGACTCGTTAAACATATCCAAAAGTGGGGTCAACAACTGCTTCTGGAAGGTTTTATAGAACTCTATTGGTAGGCCATCAGGCCCTGGAGCTTTGCCTGAGTTAATATTTTTAGTGGCCTGCAATATCTCTTCCATTGTTATGTCCTTATCCAGGTCCTCTTTAACCTCTTCTGAGAGCGTTTTAAACTGGAGCTGATTAAGAAAAGTATCTCTATAGGCGGGCGTGGGGGAGCATTCTGACCTGTACAGTGATTGATAAAATTCCTTAAATGTATTATTAATATCTTGAAGATCGTTTGATATCTCCCCTGATTGAGTAGTTATGCCATTAATGGCTCTTTCAGATTGTATTTTTTTAATTCTCCAGGCTAACAGTTTGCCAGCCTTTTCCCCCTGGTCATAAAAGGCTTGGTTCAACCAGAGTAAGCTTTTTGCTGCTTTATCAGATGTTGATTTATTGTATTCCGTTCTTAAAATTAGTAACCGTTTTTGTTTTTCAGGATCATCTTTATTATTTATATCTATTTCCAAAGATTTTATTTGCTTCTCTAATTCATTAAGGTCTGCTTTTTGTTTCTTATTTTTAGTACTAGTAAAACTAATTATTTGCCCTCTAATATACGCCTTGAAGGCTTCCCATCTTATGCATGCGTTAGTTTGGTTAGTGTTAGTCTGAAAATAGACGTCAATCTTATCTTCTAAATATTTAATAAATTCAGGATTTTTAAGCCACCTCACTTGTAGACGCCAATTAGGGGGAGACTGTTGAAGTTTCTCCAATTGAACAGACATGGAAATGGAGGAGTGATCACTAATGACTATACAGTCATACCAACAATTCTTAATTTTGGATACAAGTTCTTGTGATACTAAAAAATAGTCAATGCGAGACCTGGACTTATGTATTCCTGAATAGCATGAGTATTCCAATTTATCTGGGTTAAGTTTTCTCCAGATTTCAGATAGGTTTAAGTCCGTGATATATTGTAAAATTGTTTTTCTAGATTGTTTTTTGTGGGGATCACTTTTTGTAGAGCGGTCTACCGACGGGTTCAAAGTGCAATTGAAATCCCCACCAATAATGTTTAGGCCATACAATGAAGACAAGGTTAAGAAAAAATTATCAAAAAATTTAGGGTTGTCCTCATTAGGACCATATATGCTGACCAAATTCAATGCGAGAGACATGATCCTACCCTGGGCAATTACAAACCTCCCTTGGGGGTCCTGGATTGTATTAGTAAGTTGAAAAGGAATTGTTTTGTGGATAAGAATTAGTACCCCCCTAGCGCAATTGTTATATGTGGCATGTATAACTTGACCAGGCCACCTACGTTGTACTTGTTTAATTTCAGTAACTGTTATATGAATTTCCTGAAGAAAAATTATTTTAGAATGAAGGTTTTTAAGTCTATTCATTACCTGTTTCAATTTAGATAGCTTATTGAGTCCCCTGACATTCCAGCTTGTAAACCTTAAATCAGACAGTTTTGAACTTTCCATGTTGTTACAACTAGTACAGTGAGATACATGACCATGTTGAGTGTGACAAAAAACAAAGGAATAGAATAAATGAAAACAATAACAACTGAACTAGACATATAAAAACACTTAACCTTTGAAATCCCGCCCCCCCTCCCCTTACTTAAACTAAACGATGTAAGGGCAAGAACCAATCCACACTAATGAGGAGTGGTTTAACTGTAGGCGCTTCCCTCAGACAGCCCACATATTCCCCCCCCAGCTCTGCATCTTGAACATTCAAATACTTACTGTCCTAGAATGATAAATATGAAGCATAATATTATAAACGCTTCTTGGTTTGACTGCCTCAGCAGCCTGAATCAAATAGACGAGTGCATCAGCCTATAGTAGGTGCATAAAATAAAGTGTCCACCAAATATGGTAGTAGTAGCTCTGCAAATAATTAAAATAAATTAGAAAATACAAAATGTATATAAAAAATAACTTAACAGAACCTGTAATAAGCTACAGTGCACCTATATTGTCCATATCAGTCCTTTTGTAGTTACCTATACTCCTCGGCGTTTAGAAGTTTGGGGAAAAGTTCTCAGCTTCTTCTGGTGTGGAGAAATGGATTATCTTCCCATTATGTAGAGCCCTCATTTTGCAAGGACGTAGGGTGAATCCCCGAAAAGTTCCAGCTTCAATGAACTTTTTCCTCACTGCATTAAATGGGCTCCGTGCTTTCATGGTTTCCGCTGATACATCTTGGGCAAAGAAGATTTTGTGACCTTCGTGACTGAGCGAGCGTTGTTTGGATGTGTTGAAGACAAACTCACGGTCTTGGAATCGTAGGAAGCGAATGATTACAGCTCTGTTCTGATCCGGTCTTGGTCTTGCCAGAGTGCGGTGCGCTCTTTCCAAGGTGAGCGACTTGGCGCCGTCGAGTCCCAACCACACCGGCAACATATGCTGGATGTAATCAATCATGGGCTGGGTCTTTTCAGCGTTTTCGGGGAGCCCTACCAGCCTTAAGTTCTTCCTCCGGGCACGATTTTCCAGATCTTCCGTCTTGGACTCCAAATAGGCGATGCGTTTTTCGGCGTCAGTCATCTCCGTTTTCACACTCTGCAGGCCGTCTTCGGTGTCTCCTATGCGCCCTTCGGCCTCCGCGAGCCGCTTAGCATTGGCGGTTATATCTTGTTGGAGGTCCGCAAAACTCTTTTGCACAGCATCGACAGAGCTACTCATCACAGCTATGCGTCTCTCCACGTTATCGAGTTTTGCCCCGAAGCCATCAAGGGTGCTTATCTTGCTGTTAATCGCGGTGACAGTAGTGCGGAGTGACTGTAGCTCTTTTAGCACCTCAGCTAGCTCACTCCGTGGGCTGCTCGGCACGTCAGCAAGATCGGCTACCGGAGTAGCTTTGGGTTTCTGAGAGCCACGGGATCTGGAGCTGCTCTCACAGTCTTTAAGCGTCGTTTGTTTAGACATCTTTTAGAAGTAATTAGAAGCGTTAATAACCAGGACTTTGCAAACTTTTAGCAGAGCTGAGAGGAGACCCCACTCTAAGCTGCCATCTTGGTCCGCGGCTCCACAGCGCCCCCTCAAAGGTGACATTTAGCAGAAAATATACAGACAAATATGAGTTTACTGATGAAGGCAGCTCTACTGGAAACATTGCTGCAATCTCTTTTTTAAATAGTCTCTGATTTTAGGGGGTGAAAGAACAACTCTAGAGATCTAAAGACATTTTAGGCTCTCTTTAAGCGACTGAAAAAACATTTCACCGTATTATTGTGCGCCTGCACTTGCGAATGAGGAATTGTGGATTTACAGTTGGCCTTTCAATTTTGAGGCAGGAGTCACCTGAAAGGAAACCTTTTTTGTGTACATTCACATGTCTCTCTTCTCTGTTTACATGTGTATTCATGTTGAATAGGTGAGTGTACGTCTGCTAGTTTGTGCCGGCAAAATGTTGTTGTCCTGACGGTACACTGTGTTCTTTGACATTTCTAATCAGACTGCATAAAGGCGACCTGATGAATACACATGGAGACAGAGTGACAGAGAGGGAGAGCACAGGTGGGTAAGTGCTGCACCTGGCTGTCAGTCTGCTTCAACCACTGTGATGATACTAATAGATCAAAAAAAATAGAAGAGAGTACTGAAAGATAACTCTGTGTCAAGATGTAAGAAGTATTCTTCCTTTGCTTTGTCATTCTAGTTTTCTCCCCCCCCATGCAGTACATTTCCTACTCCATCTATTGTGTGTATGAATAGTTATGTTTTTTACTTTTTTCTTTTCTATCAAGCTAGAACACTCTGACCAGATGATGTTTAAGGATAACCATTGTACAGATAGCAAAGAGGGAACACAGATAACCATTGATAAGACACTGGAAGGACACCCTTGTAAAGCACAGTCTGTGTCATACCAACTACATACAACCAGGAAATAATGGCTTCAGAAAGAAACATTGCTCCTTTTATTTCACTTCATCTTTGTCCTCTGTTTCTTACTGCCGCTTTGTCTCAGTACTGTGTATAGGAAGTGAAGCCTGTAGTGGGTGCCAGCCTCTCTCCCACGCTCTGTTTTTCATTGTGGAGGAAAAATAGTGGAGAACCCCCCCCCCCCCCCCCCAAAAAAAAAGAAAAGAAATAGTCACAGTGTATCATAATGGCCCATTATGGTCTCCCTTTGCATTCGCTTTAGTGGCAGAATTGGCTGTGAAGCCTTGTCTCAAAGTCATTTCATTAGGCTCTGAAATGGCATTGCTTGCCATTAACAACTATATAATGACGAAATTAATAACACAATGATATTTTATCACCGTTGCGGATTTAAAAAAAAGGGAGTCGTTAGCTCTCTGACACTGGGGAGATTTCAACTTTATTATGTACACTGATATGACAACACTGACAATAGAAGACTGCAGAGCTAATATGTTATCCATGTAAACAGAGGCCAGTGAGAAGGAAACGATATTCCTGTGAGTGTAAACCAGTTGTAATAGTAGCATTAGATGCCTATGATTCATTTTTTAAATCAATTGCTGCATGTGCTTATTCCTCCCTGAGCTAATTGCTGTCTATTTATAGTGTTATTCAAACTGTGCTGGTGTCTGCAGAACAAGAGGATGGTTAAACAGGTGAGCCGTGAAGTGGGTCAGTCTCTCCGTTCTTGTGCACAACCCCTGAAAAACAATGTAGCGCCATCCTCCAAGTCCTTGAGATAATTGCGATGCAATGAAGTTATACATGAGATGACAGAAATGATGATGAATGGGCGGCTGCGCTAATAGAAAAGACTTCTCTGAGGGATATGGAAATGATTGACAGTGAGAAATAAAAGCTGGGACAATCAATGGCTATTGATTGATTTCACAGAGGCAGAGTTCAGAGAGAGAGGCAGTCAGCCCGCGGGGGGGAAAAAAGAAGAAAAGAGGATGATCAAAAAAGTGCAGTAATGCCGTACTTAGAAGTTATAAGTGAGGTTATTAATCATGTACTGTGATTCATTATTATTCTAGTACATAAGGGGTAGAAGAGGAAACTTGACATAAAAAGAGGTACCTTGGTTGGGTATGTGAACAGTTGCTGACTGTGAGCATGTATTGCACCACAGCCAAACACACTGATAATCAAGGCTGGGTGGATGGATGGATAGATGATAACTGGTATAAACTAGATTATAGGCTTGTTTACACAGGCGCTGTTTATATAGGAGATGTTGCTATTTTTTTCCTCCCCCTTTCAGTTTTTGTTTGTTTGCTCTTGTTTTTCATCCCTTGTTCTGGATTCAGGATATTAGTCAGATGAGCAGTATAGCAGTTTACCACCTGCTGAGTTTCTGTTCCTCACTGTGCTCACCAGATCCCTTACAGGATATTCTGGGAGAAAACATGCTGCAGAGCAAGGAGATGATTACGATGGCATACGCTGCATCACTGGTGGACTGGAAAATGTGATAAAGTGCCCTCTAGGGTGCCCTTCCAGTGGAGAAAACGTAGTGAGGTGCCTTCTAGGGTGCCCTTCCAGTGGAGAAAATGTGGTGAAGTGCCCTCTAGTGTGCCCCACTGCATATGGTGCAATTTTAATTTTTTTCACCCCTTCCCCTCAAGCAACCTGAGTCTGCCACTGCACTATTGAAGTCAAGTTTGAGTCATGTTGGCTGATCAAAGAGATGAATGTATGCAGTGTACCAAGGGGTCTGCCATTTGCAGTGTCCATGAAAACAGCATACTAGCTAGATACAATATACTGGGTTGTTCAAAGAATCCAGCCCACAAACAATCTACCTTGTCACATTATAGAGCTGTCCTACAGTGCAGCCTGCTACCTCTTTCATTCACACTTCCCACACACTCACAAACAGCATTTTCTGTTGTTGAAAAACACATTATCAGCAGCTCTTCGCTGTGTGTTTGTCCGTTCTCCAGTCAGTACCTCTGTATTTAAATTGCAATCACGGTATTTGTGTGCAGTGTAGCTGCTGTAAGGTTGCAATTAACTTACTTAAAACTGGCAATACAGTACGTTCACCGCTGCAGCTTCCTCTAAATTGCACAATTAACTTGATAATGGCATGCTGCGACTGAATAGTTCAGGGCCAAACAGCCTGAGCGAGAGAAACGATAAGAAGCATATCCTTATCTTAAAGACTTTGCCTGACTGGATAAACACAAAGCACCCACAAGCAGAGTTCAATAATTAGATCAATTAAGCCAGTGGGTAATCAGATGCAGAAAGAGCCAACTCACAAAAGCTTCCTTTCAGGGTGTGAAAAGAAGGGGCCAAGTGAACCTGCAGCTCACATTGTGCTGATTGAAGGGCAGCGTAATATGGACTCATTTGTGGGTAACATGCACGCAGTTTCTGGAGGTGCTTAGTAGGAGATGCAGTACTAATATTGTTTGGCTGGTGAGAAAATCACAACTAAAAGCATCCACAAGACATTAGACCTCTCTGCACTGATGATCACACTCTGAGAAAGTCAATCAACTCTTTTGTTTCCACCTGTTTCCTGCTCTTCAGTCCGCACCCTCCAACCTCTCTTCATATTGGCTTCTTTGTCTGCACATCTCTCTTTCAGAGAGACCACCCTCTCTCACCACATTATATGGACATGTGATCAGATTTTCTTGGAGGATGACACAGACGTAATTGCACACAACTCTCATTAAAGCTGCATTTAAGAAGAAATCAGCCTGTTTATAAGCACCACGATGCTGTCATCAGTCCTTCTCCTGAGAAGAGGCCAAAGGAAAGATCATTACTATCTTAGAATCCAACGTTACCAAGCCTATGTTTTGTCTCCCTTCTCTGCTCGCGCTCAAACACATTTCTTTTTGAGACAAGGCACTCAATAGCACAAAGTGTGATTTATATAATGTGCTCTGTTTGCTACAGCTGGATGTTATTCCTTGGCATCTTCCCCTTACAGGCATTCTGTTCCCTTTTGATCTCTCTCAAGATGGAAAGAATAAGCTGAGCGGGATCTCTCCATGGTGCTGAACTATTTCCAGCTGAACAGCTGCCCTCAGGCCACGGCAACCAGAAATATGCACCAACAGGATGAGACAGTGCTATGCAGGCTGCAACAACATTGCATAGACACCAAAAGCTGGCACAGGCTAAACTCCCTTTGGAGTAGCACTGTAGATGTTAGTGAAACCACTCCGTTTGTTAATTAATTTTGCCGTATTGCAGCAGATTTTTTTAAGAAATCTGAAATGTGGATTTGGCGATATTTCACTTTAGGCTAACAAAGTGTTCTTCCATGTTAATATATGAAACTAAAAATGGAGCTCGTGCGGAGGTGCAATTCACTCAACAACAAGTTGCAAATGTATTCCAAGTGCATCCAGTGGAAGCACTTTGAAAACCAAATGAAAGTTGTGTGTCTGTGCATGTCCAAGTTCCAGCTGTGGCATTAGGCAAGGTTACTCTGTCATCAGAGTGCTGGTCAGGGCCACGTTTGTGAAAACTCTAAATAGACTAAGGCCACATCCCATTCATCATCTTCAAATTGAAACCCGTTATTCAAACAAGTGTGGCATTCTGAGTAAACAAGACATTTATTTTGCATTCATTGTTTTCTGTGCTGATGTTTTGTCTTGCAGAGTAGAACTACAGTATATCAATGCCAGTGTGCAGAACTCACTCACATATTTTCATTCTTTGTTTCACTTTGCACATAGCATTTGTCTTTTTAAGTGAAGATGAGAGTCTAAGTCGATGTCCATTTCTGTTTGCCTTGTACTGTGTGTGTGCATGTGGATATGACAGAGAGAAAGGCAGAATACACAGATTGCCTCATTGGTTTCAGCGTGGGGTTAATGGGGTTTTGAAGAAAACATATCAAACAGAGTATAATCAGAGGTCATAGAATGTCAAAAAATAGAGATGCAAACATTAATGTTCCCACTGACATCATTAAAAAGCACAAAATATCTCATTTGCATATGCATACAGAGTAGATCCATGCCAAAAGTCTGTGCTTGTAGACAGGGAGATGCACACACTTGTTACATAGCTGAGCTCATCTACATTCACAGCAGGAGGCGAGTTACATTTCACACCCAATTAAGAGGACTAGTGCCTGGGAGTCCAAAACGGTGTCCATTTGTGCGTGCATGCACATGTCCATGTGTTTCTGTGAATGTGCAGCTAAGTGTGTGAGACAGGAAAGACAGCTTCACAGCAAACTGCTGCCAGAAATTTTTAAGCGCAGCGTTTAATTTTGAAACCATTAGAAAGTCTGCGTGATCCATCCTGTCAGCCATCCTTCTGCCCTCTTTCATTTAAACTGAAGACATATTATTGCAATGTATGCTTCATTTCATAATTAGACCTTTCGCATAATAACCTCATCTCCGTCATTTTGCATGGAAATGTCCTCAAAAGAGACAGCCATCAGTGTGTCTTGCTTTCATCCCTTTAACAACAATTACACTATTCCAAAACCACATTAACAACTGAATTAGCAGTGAGATAAATCACTCTTGAAAGCTAACTCAATTAATGCTGACATAATCATGGAAATGTTCATAAGAGTCGCTTTAAATATGCTCATTTACACATTGGCATCACATATTACATGACAGCTCTCCCGACTCAACAACAACAAACCTCAGCGCTCCCTCAGATAAAAATTCAATTTTCAAAGCACAGTTTCTTTTTTAAATATTTGTAGAAAATATCTTAACATCCCTCCAGCAATCAATAATCAAATGTTCTGACAAATACTGGAAAAAAAATCCAGTAACTATGACAGACTAGACAGACTATCCGTCTACCTACCTATGTACCTGCCTGCCTAAGCTATGGATGTATCCCGCGCTATAAGTGAGCTAGTGGCACAAGAATGGCAGAGAAAGTTTCTCTGGTCAGCCAAAATTTCCCAATGCTAACATGCTAGCTTGACAGCAGTGAGTACTAACAATAGCCATGTTCATTGTTTATGTTCATTATGATGATAGGTGTTTTCTTACATGTGAGTGAGATGTTAGGCAATTGGATATACACTGCTCAAAATAATTAAGGGAATCCCACATCAGATCTTGATAAACGAATGATTCAAGTTGAAAATCTTAACTGATGTAAATTGTTTAATTTGTTGAGAACAAAATGACGTAACAACTGTCAGTGGAAGCCAAAATGGATTCAAAATTACACTGAAAATCAAAGTAAAAAATTCAAATCACAGGCTGATCCAACTTGCGTGAATTTTATCACGGCAACTCATAATCTGACTCAGTAGTGTGTATGCCCCCCGCGTGCCTGTATGCACTCCCAACAATGTCTAGTCATGCTCCTGATGAGTCAACCGATGGTGTACTGGGAGATCGCCTCCTTGACCTGGAACAGGGCATCAGTGAGCTCCTGGACAGTCTGTAGCGATACTTGGTGGCGTCAGATGCACTGATACATACATGCTAAATTGGATTTAGGTCAGGGGAACGACAGGGCTAGTCAATGGCATCAATGCCTTCATCATCAAGGAACTGCCTACACACTCTGGCCACATGAGGTAGGGCATTCCTGCCCCTGGAGGAACCTGGGCCCACTACACCAGCGTAAGGTCTGACAGTCGCTCTGAGGATTTCATCCCGGTACCTAACAGCAGTCAGGGTATTGTTGACTATGATCCCTCCAAGGATATGCCTCCCCAGACCATCACTGACCCCCTGCCTAGTCATGCTAGATGATGTTACAGGCAGCATATAGTCACCACGGCGTCTCCAGACTTCTTTACGCCTGTAACATGTGCTCAGTGTGAACCTGCTCATCTGTGAAGAGAACCGGGTGCCAATGGTGGACCTACCAATTCTGGTGTTCTCTCACAAAGGCCAATCGAGCTGGACGGTGCTGGGCTGTGAGCACAGGTCCCACTAGAGGACATCGGGCCCTCATGCCACCCTCATGTAGTCTGTTTCTGACAGTTTGGTCAGAAACATGCACACCAGCGGCCTGCTGTAGGTCATTTTGTAGAGCTCTAGCAGTGCTTCTCCTGTTCCTCCTCAAACAAAGGAGCAGATACCGGTCTTGCTGCTGGGTTGATGCCCTTCTACGGCCCTGTCCAGCTCTCCTCGTGTAACGGCCGGTCTCCTTGGTCTCTTGGTATCTCCTACATGTTCATGAGACTGTGCTGGGAGACACAGCAAACCTTCTTGCGACTGCACGTATGAATGTGGCATCATGGAGGAGGTGGACTACCTGTGCAACCTGATTGGGTTGCAGGTACCGCCTCATGCTACCAGTAGTGACAAGGACACTAGCAGAACACATAACTAGTGAATAAATCAGTCAGGAAGGATAAGGAGAGAGCAGTTGTCTGTGGCTACTACATGCAAAACCATTTCCCTTTTGGGGGTTGTCTTGCTTTTGTCTCTCCATTGCACCTGTTGTCACTTTCATTTGCACCAAAGCAGGTGGAATTGATTCACAATCACTTGCTAAATGAACAGATTGATATCCCTGAAGTTTTACTGACTTAGCTAACGTTAGCATAAAGGACCCACCCGCAGTGGTAATGAATAAATGTTGCGCCTGGTAGCCTTTTCTGACTGAGGTACGTAGTCAAAAAGGCTAAGAGAGCTCATCAATGAAGCAAACTAGCCACTAACACATCTCCCTGCTTGCCATTGAGAGCCAGTATCGCCAGGCAATGCATGTTCCTGTGTTTCAGAGGATGTGGGATTTTTACGGTTGGATACTTTCAAAATTTAGCTCTTACTGGTTTCTGCAATCCTACCAACTGCAATTTTAAGCTCTCCTTGCTATTTTAAGTGCAAGGAGAAGCTGCACAAGCTTGAATACTGGACTGCTTAATCGACTGTAACCAGTTGGACCATACTCATTAGTTTCTTAAGAGTCGCCTGTCCTTGATAATTAGAAAAAGTTCTTTAAAAAGGCATTTAGAGAAAAAAGGGGTAAAACATTATTTCACATATTGCCCAAATGTAAAGAATAAGAGGGGACATGCTGCATCAAATGAAAAAGGAACATATCACAACTCATCAGAAATACATTTCAACCTACTTATTCTAAATCTATTGCAACTTTGTACTGTGGAAGAGGTAACAAACCCACAGAAAGATATTAATATCACTCTACAGTTCCCCTCCACTCAGCTCTACTGTCTTTTAGTTCAGTGTTGTTGTTTAACAGCTTACAACTTCACCGGCACTTAGGTTCACTTGCACCCCTCTTGAGTTGTTTTTGGCTGTGCAGGCAGCTGTTTCCATCAGTAAGCTCTAAAATCCAACTGTACACTGCCTGCCTAGCACCAAAGAGCTCACAGACAAATATAGAGACTCAGAACATACACTATTTTTACACCAAAATTAGCATGTTTTTCCAGGATTTTTTTTATGCTAAACCCAGTAACAATAGACAATTGACTCCTTTCCCATTCCCAGTGTTTGCCTTGCTGTTTTTTGAAAAACAGGGAACAGTAGAAAGCAGCAGATCATATACCTCATCAAACTGCTTCCAGAAGACCTTTTAAAAAGTCAATAATAAATAACATTAACATTCTGAATTAGGCTGAAAAGGGGCAAAAATTAGCGTGCCCACCCTGGTGTTGTTTTGTCATCACAGCCGATCGGAGCTGGAGCTGATAAACACTTGTGACTGCTGCAGTCATTTGACGTGAGAGTCAATGCAGATCGTACACGATAATGAGTGTTTACAGCTTGTTTGTGCTGCCCCAAAGTGACTTAATATAATGTTATGGCAAGTTTGAAGTCAGATGTCCTTCATCAGGCTGTTCGACTGAAATCCTTTACTTAATCCTCACCCCTTGCAGTGCACACCATCTATATCGCCAGCCAAGAACTGTGGATTAAAGGGCCACCAACTGTCTTTTAGGACATATCGGTTACAGACTGTGAACTGTTGAAGAAAATAGAGGGAATAGGCCTGAGTGATGAGATTTCTGCAAATGACAGTGCAGAAGATCTCTTAATGAAGGTGGAGACTAGACAGTCAGAAAAGAGAGAAATTAAGAGTGTGGGAGCAGTGGTCTATAATAGGGTCTGGTGTTCAGTCAAGGAGAAAACAGAGGTTAAGAATTGTCGTCATAACAAAAAAACTTGTCTGCAGTAATTAAGTACCTACATAATTTGTGGCAATCAAAGTAATCTGCTTTCAGCTAAGTTGTTACTGCATAGGTTAATAACATATGCATTTCAGCAGAGTTCAGGGTTACTACTGAAATGAATTTTCTTCAGCATGCTTCATCTATCTCTACGTCAGATGATAATTTCCTATATTTCCCAAGCAATGAAGAACTGGCAGAGAATTGGCTTAACTTTCTTGCTATTGCTGTTGAACAAAGAATGTAATGCATTGAGTGTGATTTCACTCGATTTCGATTTCTCCATGCTGGTACAAAAGATTGTGCTTTCAAGCATCACTGTGGCTGGATGCAAAACAAATTGCCTTTACATCATCCATCTTAAAGAATAAGTTCACCAAAAAATGTGGTCATTATCTACTCACCCCCTTGCTGATGGAAAGTCGAGTGAAGTTTTGTAGTTCACAAAACACTTCTGGAGCTTCACAGCAAAACAATGCTGCAGCAATCTCCTAAACAACTGAAGTAGATGGGCACTGGTTTCCAAAATGGAAAAAACAACTGAAAAGAAAAACAAAATGACTCCTTACTGTGCTTCCAGAGACGCCAGACAAGCTGTATGGAGCCATTTTATGTTGTCTTTCAGTTGTTTTTATACATTGTAAAACAAGTCCCTATTTACTTCAGTAGTTTTGGAGAATTCTGCAACGCTGTTTAGCTGGGAAGCTGCAGAAATGTTTTGCAGACTACGAAACTACAAAACATTTTTGGCTGAACTTATCCTTTAAGCCCTTTTGTTCATAATAATAATAATAATAATTGAACAGAGAGGGAAACAGAAATGTAAAATACATTGTCAAGTTTGTGTTTTAGGGTGAAATTTTCCTTTAAGTCCAGCCTAAAATAATTCAACTCAAAATTGCTGACAAAAGTGTGAAAGAGTACCCGTCTGGATCAGTGCAGCAAGATGAGACTATAAACCATTCTGGAGGTCTGTAGAAACGAGACTGTCAGCCAGTGTCAAGTTAGCCCCCATCAGGGATTAAAATACATATTTACAAAGTGCTTGGACTCTCGGGGCCATGGCTTAAACACAGCTTTTTGTTTGTATGAGGATTACACAATCGCATTTTAGCTGTTAACTGGTTTTTCATCCAGGGCATGAAGCTGAAACACAGCAAAAAATAGCTGCCCCAAGGCCAAGATGCGATGTCTGTCGCCTTGAATTATATTCCCCTCTCTGCCTATCACACCCTCTTTCAGGGCTTCTGTTGTCAGGGCAGATTTTCATACTATTAATTTTGCTTGTCTTTTCCAGTTTTTCACAATGCCAAGGAACACAGTGCACTTCATACATAGCCTGCACAGTGGGTATGAGCATGTGTATTCATTGATAAAGACTCAGTCACAAGCAAAGATACACACACACACACACACACACACACACACACACAATTAAATATGTACAGACTGTAGACTGCTGCTGAGGAGCATTCATATCAGTACATGATCAGACTCAGATGATTGGTTTTATGCATGCTGCTCACACTGGATCCACCAAAGTATTGATTGATCCTTCAGCTCTGTTTGCAACTCTCTGGCTATGTTTGTTTTCATCTCTATCAGGTCCTATTAAGTAAGAAAGCGGGAGCTTCTCTGTGGTTTTCTTCCTTTCGGCAGGCAGGGGATATTGAAAGCAGCTCAGCACTCCTCTTGCTTTGAAATCCAGGAGGCAGGATGATTGGATAAGTATTCACTGCACATTGCTGTCCCTGAATGGCCTCGACTACCTTCTCTCTCAGCACTCCTCGTTCGCTTGCTGATATCCACGCACATTCGCTGCATCTGTAATGGATGCAGTGGAGTAAGTGAAGAGAGAGAAGAAGACAGAGAGGTTTAAAGCTCATGAGGCTGAGTGTGCATGTTGAACTTGGACCTCAATGAACCGTTAAGTATTGCCATATGTTGCATCCCACTGTCACACACACAGTGACATGATTGGTACTAGAATTTCTGGGACGAATTCCAGCCTCTAATTTCCTCAGTTGCCTCTGTTCTTGAAGCCATTGCACCACCTTTCACATTGTCCAAATGGGCATCACTGTACAATGCACTGTGACATTAAACCCTGGGAACTATTGTGTTCAATTACCACCTTAATAAATTCTCAGAATCCTATTAAATCTACAGTACACCCCCCATCAGTGTGTGAAGGATTGCTGAGGAATGGACACAGCTTCGGCTTCAGGTCCATAGAATCAGTGTACAGTAGGGCTGTCACAGCTGTCAAGGAAAATGTGGGGCAACTATGGGAGGTATGCGGTGAAGGAGAAAAGTGTGTGCATCTGTGTGTTTGTATTATGTGAGATATAGGGGGCCGTATGAATTGTGACTTCCATGCAGCCCAGTGTCCATGACACTGTCTGGCAGTGTGTTAATCTGGCAAGTTTTAATGGCAGACAACAGCTCCGCACTCCCACAGCAATTCCACAAGTGCAGGCCTCTCCAGCAGCCAAATGGACCGTGGCTACAAGCTAGAGGAGCCTCTGTGTTTGAGTGTGAATGTGTGCATGTATTTCTATACTCATAAGCAAGTCATGCGCCCCACAAAATACAAAGACGAGGTAATCATCCGCAGTGAAGTCATTTTGCAAATCCCTGTAAAAGCCTCTCCTTTTTTCAAGGGGGTTCTTTTAAAGCCAGGATTTAGTTGTTGTTGTCATGGTAAGAATTTACGGTTACAGTTAGAATGATCAGTGGGTCAGCTACAGCTGCTGTGGGAATTTAACATTTTTTAAATTCAAAAATCAATGTATGGATTAGAACATGTTAGGAATTCAAATGATGGCCGATTCTCTTCACTTGGGGTGTGGGGCGTTGTCAGGAAGTCAGATGAGGGCGATTCTGTTTGCCTAAGGTGTTGTCAGGAAGTCAGATTAGCTGACAGTCATTGTCTTGCAAAACTTCAAAGGGTCATCTCTCTGGGGAAGGCATGATTAACACCTGTCATGAGGTCTGTATCTTCTGTCCTGTTGTAACCTGACAGTATATAAATCGAGACACTCTAAAGGTCTGGAGAGTACATTCTGCTTTGGTCTTCTCTACATGCTGCATGTATCAAAGAGATCAGATTAATCACACAGAGTCTGTAATTCTTCAGAGTATTAGCAACTCTCAAACTTCAACAAGGAGAATTTTAGTTACACTGCTCCTCAGCAACACTGGAATCAAATAGTGCAGTGTGCTCTGTGCATATTTACTGAGTAGAAACAAGATTAAAGGACAGGATAAAAAAAATCAGCGACAAACTATTTGATTAAAATAATAACAAACTCCAAATAGGGTATCTTAATAACTAGTCGGCAAGAAGTTTGATCAGCATACCGTGTTTCTCTCCAGAATTGATGAATATCTTTGTTCAAAACAAGTGTTACTGAGTAAGCCCAGGCAATTTGAATGCCTATTATGCAAGGTCATTCATTATATGATAATAGAGAACCAGGCCTAGCGCCAATGAAGCTCCTTCTCCTCTTGTTTATTTTAATTTACATAACAACTTTGGAGTTGTAATTTTGTGTTAAACCATGAATATTTTGGACCTTGTTAATTTGTTTCCCTCCACTATAGTTAAGGATTAAGATTTATGGTGAAATATAAAATGAGGGATAAGGGTAGGATTAGGGTTTATGGAATGTATGAAGGTCCTCCGGTATAGCAATACAAGGATGTGTGTGTGTGTGTGTATGTGTGTACTGTACTTTCTTCCCCGTCTCCATTGCCAAGTGTGTGTGAGCCAGCTGGTACTTTGTTTTTGTGAGAGAGAGAAAATGAGAAAAGCCACTTAAACGAACAGGCAACACACAGAGGTACTTACATTATCAACACAATGACATTTGCACACACACACAGTAACAACCAGTGCAAGTGAGTACACAGAGACAAATACACAGCAGACGTGTGTGCCTCCAGTTTTTCTGAACACTTCCCTTTCAAGCTAACCTGCTGAAGTAATCAGAATTATACAATAAATACCATTAGGAAAGCACAAGAACAATACAAAGCAGAAACATTTTTCAATTAGCAATCTTATCACCCCTCTGAGGTGTGTGGCCAATGCAGAACAGAGACAATGGACACACAATGCATTCCATTCTCAGCAATCTGCCTCCACAGAGCATACCTTCTCTAAACAACAGGCCGGCTCTGGGGATGTAAAACATTCTCTAATTAGTGTTTTCCCTTATTTCCCTGTGTTCATTGATTGGCCATTATACTGAAAACAATGATGGAAATTATATATTTTTGTGTCCATAGTCAATGTCAAATTGCTTTCATTAATTTGTGTGTCAATCCAGTTTTAATTAAGATGCACTGAATCAAGCTTTAATTTCCTACAAAGGCAGCCAGTGTGTGAGTATGAGTGTCCATACATATACATGTAAAGTAGCCCTTTTCATCTTATATCTATATTCTCACCCAGTATATTGAAATTATTCAATTCTTAATGTATTCTATAGTATACATGGTGTATTTGACACATTTATATTCTTGATCACAATTCTGTTATCACTGCATTCTCTTTGGGATCCTTTAGCTATGCTAGCAGGATGGCTCTCGAGATGGTAATGTTGATCTGCCAGCCTGCCGGTCTATCAGTTGGGTGATCAGGCTGTCTATCACTTTGATCCAGACTGGGACACCTCAACAGCTCTTAACAACATTTGGACGGATTGCAATGGAATTTGGTAGAGATCCAGAGTGTCTGGAGGAGGATACCTACCTACTGTAGCACCACCAGCAGGTAAAAAAAACAAAACACTTAATCTGTAAAATATCTCAACATCTACTGGATAGAGTTTAACATTTGTGGGTTTTAGTGCACTGTTATTTTAAAAATGGACTTTACTTGAAAAGGTCAGAAAACAGATTAATTTGAAACTTCAAACAATCCACTAGTCCAATAGTTCAACTGTTATATGTTCCAAGAGGATTACCGATCATTTCACCTTTTCCGGGCGAAGTTCCTCTCAGCACTAAGGACTCTAAAACTGTCAGCTCATTACAAGAATGGCATATATTTGTCAATATAATATCCTGCACACTGCATGTAATGTATACTGACTTTTATAGTTTGGGGCATTACATTGACCATTCATCATTCCTGACCTTGTTTGGTCAGTTTGTTGTGGTCCTTTCCATAGATGTCTGTTTCTCTGTAGTACAACGAGAGCAATCTAAAACCGGAGTCCAATTGTGTACACATTGTGTTATATTTTCCCAATATTGTCTATAATCAGAGCATTTTGTCATACTCCTAATCAGTGCCTATCAATCTTAGCTAAAACAGTAAAAATCAGTCAGCAAAAACCTCATAGTTTGACCAAAGGGGCCAGTTTCAGTGCTCCACAATGTAAATGATTATGAGCTGCTTCAACTTTAAGATGTAAGTTTAACTGCTGTCTAAAGATATTTGAGTCAAATTGGGTTGAATAATTAGTTTAATGTCTTCTTTTCAGTTTCCTATTTTGAGGTCTGCCAATATGTTGGTCATGTTCCTTTAAAACCTGTTTTTATCAGATGACTGAACTCTGAAGAGTGCATGCACACAACTTATCATTTCAAGACTTTGTGTTTATGAGTTTAAGTGTCGCTTAAGTGACTTGAAATAAATAAAACTCATAGATTCAGTTAAGTTAATTAGCAAAGATACAGTAAGTTGATTCCAAGAGAACTAAACTAGAGATAATCTTCAACATAGAAGGTAAGAGTAGCAGGGCATTCAAACCCTGACCGAGGCAGCCTAAACAACAATGAGACCGTCTCACCTCTAGATGAGGATATAACTAGAAGGTGAAACTAGGTGAGAAAACTATCTGCAGAGGGTCAACCTTTGGAAGGTGACAGCATCACAGAATATATGTGAGCATTGCCTGACCACAGAACTGTGGAGTCTGCTGTGAATCAAAATCATCCTTACGTCAGAAAAGTCGCCAATTGCTACCACACTGCTGCACTGACACCAAGTAACCTAGGGCACTTCTTAAGATCTTTGAAAGCTTCAAATCCCTGTATAGACAACCTCCTGAAAATCTCCTAATAGTGAGAGAGGATCATTATTGCATCTACTCCTGGGGATACTAAAGAAATCTGCTTTGTACTAAGTGATCATGACCAGGTTTCACAGTCTGGTTTTAAACAGAACAGCTTCAAACGGAAAGGTCCTACAGTGGGTAATGAAACCTTCTCAGCTCATTACAGGAGCTTGTCACCCTATAATCAAAGACATCTATACAGAGCAGTGTATCATCAAGTGTCCTATACTGTCCTCTCATTTTCTCACAGGATTCTCATTATAAGAACAGTTACTTATCTGTAACTGTTAACCGTTTAAAAGTTTAGAGGTCTAAACTTATCTGTGTGTTTGTGAGGAGTGTGACACGTAATTTACAATGCGTAGGGTTTTAGCGGATTGGTGTGCCTGACAGTGTGAACAGATTGGAAAGGCATCAATAGCTTTGCCTAAACTCAGAAGCAGTGACATATCAGTTGCTCTCAATGTAATTTCGTACCCAGAGTCAGTGCAGTCATCTAATTATCTTACTTCAGCAAGCAATCATCTTCTTTGGGTAGCATTTTTGCCACTGGTAGGTACTGAGGACTTGGGGTAGGGCTGGGCAATATGGCCTCAAATCAATATCACAATATATTGAGCAACTCACCTCGATAACGATAAATGAACGATAAGTAAGTATTTGTACAGTCAAACTAACCAAAAACTTCTTATTGATCATCATTATAAAGTTTCAGGGCGTTCCTGTAACCATGGTAACTCACGGTGCCAGAGGGGAGGGAGAGACGCTGAATGAAGCCGTTTACACAGATACACTGCAGACAAAGTCCAGACTATAGTTGTTATTTCACACATGTAGCACACAACAGGAGACTCTCCGTGTCAGACGAGTTCTCACGTGCTGACTAAACTCAATTGATAACGTAGCAGCGCGACGAGTCCTTGCTAGCTAAGCAGCTAAACTTTAGCGCCGCTCCGTGTTGAGATCCCGCCCTGTGTGGGTCACTACACTGTCATTGGTCAGGCGCGCACACGCTGTTAACGATACCATTGGCTGTAGAGTGTGACAATCTGTCAATAAACATCAGCCAACAGTTCTCCTCCGATCTACATTGATCTCACAAGTCGCCTCTGTTAAGTTTGAATGACGGAAATTCGTCGTAGCGACGGAGAACTTTAATCCATGTTAAAAGTATAAAATAACTTAAATTTCCTTCAAACACAAAGTATTAAAAATACAGTCTCTTATAAAGAGATTTGACTACCGCAGCCGCAGCAGCAGCCGCTTCATCTTTTGAACCGGCGTGCTCCATTTTCTCCGTCTCACCGTCTCTTTCCCTTCTTGTAACAGACTGGACGGCGTGGAGTCACGTGACTACACGCGCTGTATACGTAGTACAGCCGAGCGTCTTAAAGGGACATGAACATACCGGTAGCCTACCTACACACACAGCCACAAGACAACAACGACTTTTCTTTTTTTTTTAAAACACCAAATATACCGACAGGGGCAAAATGACGCCGGTTATCGTCGTAAATTTCGGTATCGGTAAATTTTCGGTTTATCGCCCAGGCCTAACTTGGGGGACATTGGACTTTGGTGTCATTAGTCTGCAACTACTTTCAGCCATTACTTCCAATTGTCACATGTAGGAAGGCCTAGTGTAGTATAATGCAGAATAAAGTAGTGTACTTCAAGAGTTCAGGAGCCACCATTATGAATCAGCCTCTTTATTATTTTGACAATATTTAAACAAATTTCATCCATCTACTATCTTCCGCTTATCTGGGGTCGTGGCGTGGAGGCAGCAGGCTTAGAAGGGTATACAAAACCTCACTTCTCCCCAGCAACACTTTCCAGCTTCTCCTGGGGGATCCTGAGGTGTTCCCAGGCCAGATGGGATATATAATCCCTCCAGCGAGTTTTGGGTCTGCCCTGGGGTCTCCTCCCAGCTGGTCGTGCCTGGTACACCTCCCAAGGGAGGTACCCAGGCATGAGAGGCCCGAACCAACTCAACTGGCTCCTTTAGAAGCGAAGGACCAGCGGCCCTACTCCGGAATCCCTGTGGACGACTGAACTCCTCACCCTATCTGTAAGGCTGAGCCCAGCCACCCTATGGAAGAAACTAATTTCTGTCGCTTGTATCTGCAATCTCACTCTTTCGGTCACTACCCACAGTGGCCACAGGGGAGGGTGGAAACGTAGATAGACTGGTAAATCGAGAGCTTCGCCTTCTAGCTCAGCTCCCTCTTCACCACAACAGCCTGGAGCAGCACCCGCGGTAATGATGATGCCGCACCAAACCTCCTGTCCATATCATGCTCCAGTTTCCCATCACTCATGAACAAGATACTTGAACTCCTTCGCTTGGGGCAGGAGCTCTTCCCCCAACCGGAGGGGGCAATCCACCACTTTCCGGCACAGAATCATGGCCTCAGACTCAGAGGTGCTGACCCTCATCCTGACCGCTTCACACTCGGCTACAAACAAATTGTCTTTGGTTGAAGGTCTCACAGTTCAAAAAACAAAAATGTATCTTTTACATTACAATATGTTACGAGATCAGTTCAGATTACATGAGTGCAGATTTAAAACAAAACATTATCGAAACAACCTTAACAATATAGGTTCTAAATGAGCATACAGGAGTGCTAGTTTTCTCTTTATTTGTCCATCTTACCTCGAATGAGAATATATTGTCCTCTAACAATACACAAGACACATGCATATTTAAACACAATTCATTCTGCTTTAACGATGTTATCTCTTGTGCTACTGGCTGAGTTTTTCAAGATCATGCACTTGTTGTTCATACAACCACGAATCTTTGATACTACTCTTTCAGAGATTCTTGTTTTGTATTATTTTGAATTATACTTTCATTAGACTCAATAAATCAGTGTTTATCTGTGTGGTTTGCTGTATAATTTGACAGGCACAAGTATCACCTGTCATTTGGTGTGTGTTGCCTACGCTATGTAGCCTATGGGCTCGTCAGCCTGCAGAAATAGATTCAAACAAGCGCCTGCGGTGCATAATGTTAATTGGCAATCAATAACAATAGACCTGGTAGATAAGGTATTTGCTTTAGGCACATGTCATAAGCTACTTTTCAAGAAGTTTACCCACAGCTGTCAAGCTCTGCACAGATGTTCACTTCATTAAGATGACTATAGATTATAATTCATTTGTCTTACAGGTTTTTATTTGTGTGGGTGGTGAGTTAATGTTGTGTGGTGTATTGTACAGCCACAGGCCCATGTAATCAATATATATTACATTGGCCCTGAGTTAAAGTCAAATAAAAGCTCAAAGTCCTTAAAATAAAAAATGTTTTATTCAGTGTGAGAATCTGCATTAAAATGCGGATCTCTACTCAGTTGAGAGTTAAAACCAGTGCCGGATTGGGAATACGGGCAAACCGGGCATTGTCCCGGTGGCCTGCGAGGCTTTCTGGCCTACTGGCCTGCGTTATTTTTATTTATTTTATTTATTTTACGACGTGAAATATAATAACAATTTAACATACCGTTGTAGGCGAATGACGGTATATAAGCCCTCCTATTGGTGCATAAACTGGTAGCTCGGCCCATTGTTCATGACTGATGTAGCTGCTGGACCAATGAGCTGAGGGCAGGGTCTGCCCGGCAGGTCCCCTCCCTCTCGGGCTACAAGGTGCCTGTAAAAACAGCTAAGACCGAGCGTGATAAAAAGTAGTTTATAGTAGCTTATCTGACCATGGATGGCAAAAAGAGAAAGGGTGGCGCTGAAAGAGCTAGGGACCAAAAGAGAATGGCCCTCCAGGTGGATGCTGCAAAATGTAGAAAAATATTCGATATGTTTGCATCTTCTGGACGCGGAGATTCAACATCTGCGGCAGCTTCAAGGGGCGGAGAAGGTCAACAGGTGGACCCGGGGAGCACTACGGCCATGATCACTGTGAGTATAATTGATAAACTGCAACCTAACTGGTTCATAAATCAGATATCTGTGTAAGACAGAGATGGACATCTGTCACACCTGTCTCTGTCATCACTCAGATATGTATTATAATTGGATATTAATTTCATTGGTGCTAACTCTGCCAGTCATGTAACCTAGCCATTAAGCAATGCAACCTGGGCAAATGGTGTGCATGCTAGCTAGCAGGCAGGTTGTTTCATCATGGCTAGTTGGACTGGCAGTTTGATGGATTTATTTCGCCTCTGACCTGAAATTAAGTTCTCTCGCACATCTGTCATTAAGAGGGGGTGAAGTGTCGTCTACCGGGGTCACTCATACATCTGTCATTAAGATGGCAGAGGTGGGGGTGTTGGAATATTTGTACTTATGGGTGTGAAGTACTGTGTACTCATATCATTACTACTGTCTATAGTGAACATACCTACCATAGTACTATACTGTAAATACCCTAGTGTACTCATATCATTACTACTGTCTATACTGTACATACCTACCATAGTACTATACTGTAAATACCCTAGTGTACTCATATCATTACTACTGTCACAGTAGTAATGATATGAGTACACTAGGGTATTTACAGTATAGTACTATGGTAGGTATGTACAGTATAGACAGTACTACTGTATACTGTACATACCTACCATAGTACTATACTGTAAATACCCAAGTGCACTCATATCATTACTACTGTCTATACTGTACATACCTACCATAGTACTATACTGTAAATACCCCAGTGTACTCATATCATTACTACTGTCTATACTGTACATACCTACCATAGTACTATACTGTAAATACCCTAGTGTACTCATATCATTACTACTGTCTATACTGTACATACCTACCATAGTACTATACTGTAAATACCCCAGTGTACTGTGACAGTAGTAATGACATGTATGGTATACAGTGTTAATATAGTACACATTATTATATAAATTTAATTTATGCTTACATTTAAGTAACCAGGCTGAATGAAAGGACTTATGTCTAAAAGTAATGTGACCTACTGCCAATAGATGACATCGCCATGTATTGGCGTTTTTGTGTATTGCAGTATCAAATTTCCACCTTTTGTATCGAGCCATTTCTTGTTTTATGATGAATTGGATTGCAATTATATATCATTTATGGTATACAGTATTTATATATAACCAATGTTATAATATAATTTCTATTTATTCTTAGATGTAAGTATCGAAGCTGAATGAAATTACCCACCCCGAATAAATGAATGAAATAAATAAATAAATACCCCCCCCCCCCAAAAAAACAAAAAAAAAACAAAAAACAGGTGGTGGCCTGGCCTAAGTAAAAAATGCCCGGCCTAAAAAAATGGCCCAGTCCAGCCCTGGTTAAAACCCATTAAAGTGATTACTTTGCATACACAACTGCATTTGCTGTGTTTTTTACTGGGTTTGCTGTCATGTACAGCAGGTCCAGTTATGTGATGTGTTGAGACTTGCTCAATGACTCGCTGGAGTGTCCAGGAGGTTTAGGTTAAAGTCCACTGAACTTGATGACAAAATACACAGTTCTTCAGTGCCTTCCCATCTAAAACATATTCTGATACTGTATGGAACCATTTCCGAGGATGACATTAATTGAAAATTCCCTTAGTAATGATCCTCTAAAGAATTAACAACAAAATTACATATTTCATTCAAATGGAAAATTCCTCCGGCCATGGTTAATAAAGCAACACCATGTAGAACAGTGGTTTTCAAACTGGGGGGCGTGCCCCCTAGGGGGGGCCCGGAGTTATGACTTCTGCACTGCTAGCTAGCAAATCATGGACAAGTTTGTGAAAGGACTGCCAGGTAAACGTAAAGCAGAAGATGTATCTACACCAAATGTCACAACTACCAAAACAAAGACAAGAAAATATGACAAGGCATATTTAGCCCTCGGCTTCACCAGTACAAGGGTGGGTAATGAGGATAGACCGCAGTGGCTTGACATTTTTTTTATCTGCAAAAGGGGGGTCCTGCAGAAAAAGTTGGGAACCGCTGATGTAGAAATTGGCATTTTGTGTGAAGTTACAAAGCGCAGAAACAAGTGATAGGGGGGCTGAGACAGAGACACTGTAACCGTAATTACTGTACACTTTATATTTTGGGTTATTTTTATATATTATTATAATTTATATATTTATATTATGTATATTATTTGTATTACTTAAGTTACTGATAAAGACATTAATATTATTTTTATATATTATTATTATTATATTATTGTTACATAATTTCATTGTCATTTGCAGCACTTTCATTTGGATGTTTTGATGTACAGAGTGGATTGATTGCTTCATTCATGCTTTTGTTTTGGTGGGCACAGGTATGTGGGTGACGGTGTTGCTCCGCCTTGTTGATGAAGGTAGAAGTTGTTGTATGTGAACCCCGACATTGAGGTCAGAGATGAGTTGTACTGTTCTGCCGTTTTGATGATCATTAAAAGAAGACTGAGAACGAGAAGTGTAGCCCGCTATTTATCCACAGCCAAGAGAGACTGGAGTACGCTACCAGGCGAGAAAAGAGGGTTACAACACTATTAACCCTATTACAGACACTGTACCATCGAAATGATTTTGAAGCTGTTATTTTAAGGTAAAAACCTTACATAATGTTGCTTTAAGTTACACGTAAAGCACAAGCCTTCAATAATTTCTATTAATTTCAACTAAATCTCAAACATACAGCTGCCATGTTATTTTAGTTTCAACATCTGAATCTGAATCAACATCTGAATCTGCGCAGTAACAGCCCAAAGACTGTGTGTCCGTCCAATCAGGTGTCTGAAGGGATGATGTAATTTCGAGTAGGCTGTAATCAACCAGTCATCTGCAATCAATCATCACATCAGTCATATGCTAATGCCTATTGAGCCATGCAATACCATAAGGATAAAAAGATATTTAATGACTTTTGTTTGTCAGTGTGTTTTCACTTTGTCAAGTTAAACCCCAGACGACTTAATAAATGTCATTACAGCTAATTAAACCAGTGTCACAGCTGTATTACAGCATTATAAAAAACATTTTTTTAATTAACATAAAAGTTGAAGTTACTGGTATGGATGTCTGGAATTTTGTGGTGTTCATTATTCAAAGATTATAATCAATAATTGATTAACCACGACTGATTCATGGACGGCACTCAGAATGTTAATCCCACTGGGATATCCTCTTGAAAAAAAACCTCTTTATTGCTTTTGCTTCTTTGCTTCCATCAAAATGTGGAACAAATGCATGCACATTCATGCATGTACACACACACATATGCAGAAACAGCCACCAAACACACACACACGCACACACACACACACACACACACACACATGACAGTGACTACAGTAACATGGGATCTTGGCAATATAAAATGTTTTAGATATTGATGTGCCTCACCAATCATTCTTATCCATTATAGTTGCTCTGAAATATGAAATCTCTTGAATTTTGTCTAAGGAATATTTAAAGGAATCAAAATCTAAAGAATTTTAATTATATGGACAGAATGTGCTGTTATTGTGATGAGGGAGATAACTGCACTTCTTAACATATCGTCAAAAGTAGACACAAGGGAAGAGTAATTCTCAAAATTTGAGAGAGGGGTTTGGTTTTTGGTCACTTTGCATCTAAGCTTCAAGCCTTTTGGCATCCAATGAGTGACAACTCAGGGTAGCAGAGGAGATGCATTGTCAAGTACCATGATAAATGATAATGACTTAAGCACTCCATACATTACTCCATTATCTGAATGACAGACGATCCTGCAGCCAGAGGAAACGTCTCGGAAACTGGTTTTCTAAGACGGGCCCTTAATTGCACCGGTTAAGCATCAAAAACAAGAATGGGATAGAGAGGATGGAAATATTGTATATCTACTGTATGTGTCCATTTTATTTAAAGATTTTTTTTCTTTCTTAATAATTCCATGTAACATTAGTGTGAAATGCAGTTTTCTGTACTACTTTTGTGGTCTGCATTCCACATCTTGAGATTGAGCTGACCATGTTGTTGTTGGACACATATGGAACCAACTTGTTCAACGTCTTCAACCCAGAGGTGTTGCCTCGAGATGTGAATGTTCTGTTTTACATTTTGTTCATGCACTACTTTGTGTTGTATTTCTGAGTCACATTGCTTTACTCTTTTCCTCTCTAAGCTGCAGGGCTTTGGGGTGATTGCTTTTCCCTTTCAGTTCGTCCTCTCCAATACGCCTTCTCTTTTATTAACCTCATGTCATGTCCCAATGTCCCACCTTTAAACAGATGTACACATTAATGCATCAATAATAATAATCCAATAATATATATTTATCATTGTATTCTTTATATTTTTATGTTAATACTTTCTTACTTTTACTTAAATATAATTTTGAATGCAGGACTTCTCCTTACTTTTGGGGACATTTTAAAATACCCACTGTCTGGCTCACTTGCAAGGAAACATTGGGATTTCAGTGCATGACAAGGTCGGCCTGTATGAGTGGTTGCACCACATGTATTACCTCTTTTCAACCCACTTTGAAAAGACGGTTGTTAGTAGGCACAGTGAAAGGTATGAAGTAGAAAGAGAAGTAAGGAAAATATGTGAGTCTGATGAAAAAGAAATAAGATTTTAAAAGAAAATGAGAAAAAGAGACGTGGACTTTCATTTAATATTGTCATTGTTCATAGTTTCTTAATTGCTTTCGAACATAAAATTGCAAAATTGTTCCTGTAAGATCCATGGAGCCATTATAATGTCTGATTCACACTCTCTCTTCACGTCCTTCTTCTTCGCTACCACTCTGTACTCACTTCTCACAGTGTTATCCGTCTTCTCTCCTCCTCAACCTCCCTCTACATGTCCTTCACTTCCTCCTCCCTCCACCTCGTTCACTTATCCTTCACCTTATGTCCCTCTCCGCTGTGCTTCCCCCTCCTGTCCTTCCTGCTGCACACCTCATTGAAATATAGATACATAGTTCACAGATAAATTTCATGATGAGTTGTGCCACCTTGTTGCAGAGACAAGGCTAATGAGAGGCAATTATCAAGATGCAGAACTCGCTAATGGACTTTTACCATCGTTTGTCTCCAGCTGATCTGGCTGCACTGCCCCTTTTTTTGTTTTCAAGGATTTTGACACATAGAAAAACCAATGCCTCAGTGTGACTCCAGTTTAACACCATGTGAGGTAACTGCGCAAGTGATGTTCACTGCCCAATCAAACTGGGGAGGGCAAGTGCAAACTGAAGAATGGAGCCAAGGCATTATACCATTATTTACAGTAGCAGTTTGCAACAATAACTTAAATTGTTTGGCCCAAGGCCAATGTGTATTCAGCCCTGCAATGGGCTGTGATAGCAGTTAGCAACAGCAATGACAGTTGAGATAGCCTTTGAACTCAGTGGCATAAGGTCATAACCATGTGTCCTAGTGCTCCTCAGTTACGAAGCACACACTTATGCACGCACACACACACACACACACACACACACACACACACACACACACACACACACACACACACACACACACACACACTATTATGCTCATATATATTGTGCCAACCATGTGTTGGATTTTAAAGTTGAATGTGTTACAGAGGTCAGAGTGAAAGCTATCTAACCATGGAGAGCTGTCCATGAGCATGTTTACATGGCCACAATAATCCGATAACTGGGAATAATCAGGTTATGATAATAATCTGATTTGATGTGTTTACATGCACCTTAGTAATGCGATAATGGAAAAAAACGGTTTACATGATTCAGTCAAAGTCAACATGACGTCGCTTATCATGGCGTCTCCGCCGGTCTGGGCTGTCCTTATGTGCTTATATGCTAGCGCTTTAACAACATCCGGTTTCTTCTACGTTTTTACACATGGGCCGATGTAAAAGAACGAAAGAAACCAGATTAATTATATACATGTGCTGAATAAAACAGAATATTGGGCAAAGAACTAGGTGTGTTTTTTCTATTTCTCATAATATGATAACGGCTTTTATCCGATAAAGCATATCTTATTATGTTGTTTACATGACCACTTGAATAATCTGGTAACTCCATGAATCAGATAATGGTCGGTTTATAAGTGTGCATGTAAACGTGCTCCATGTCATTTTGAAATGGCCGCGGACATTAACAAAAGACATTTTTAGCACAATAACCTCACATGCAGTCCTATTCAATATAGAGGCAAGAGATTTTAGTAACAAAGAGAGAAGAGAGCTGGAATATTTAACAACAAACAACACCATGTCCCGAAAACTGGCCAGCCACACACACAGTCGGCTAAACCCTAATGATGATTTTCCTTAGTACCGCTGGGGACCTGTGGCTAGTCAACAACAAGGCTGGAATGCAAAACAATTACTAATGTAAAAATTATACTAATTATAAAAATAAAGCTAAAACACAGGCGAAAGGCATGGTTCAAAGTACAGCAGCACACACACAGTTTACCCACAGAAGCACATATACACAATGAAACAGGTGCTCGGTGGCGACCCGACTCCAAAAGGGCAGCCGAACCAATAAGAGACATTCATTTACTTGTAGCCAACATACTGCATGTATGCCTCATCCTAAAATGTATCTCTAACACAATAACCAAACGTTATGATTATTTAGACCAACATTATATAGCTCGGTCCTGAGGTTACTTGCTGCATCAAGTATGTTTGTACAGCCACATACAGAGAGTCTTTCTATAGCCATAACATAATGGCTTCCAACTGAGGGTTAAGTAGGTAGAGCTGTTTGTCCACTAACCTGAAGGTCAGTATTATCATGGTCCTGAGTTTGAGTTTTGTCATTTCCTGTTTTATGTTGAAATCCTCTTTTTGTGGTCTGTGCCATATTTTACTTTCCACTTCCTGTCTTTGTCTTTTCCCACCTAGCTTCTCTACTACTGTGTTTTGTTAGTTAATCAGTCCCTATGTATTAAAGTCAGTGTTCCCCTCACTTTTCGTTGGTCCATCTTTGTTTTACATCAGTTCTTCTGCCCTGTGTTTCACCTCCTCCTTGTCTTACCTGAATTGCTGCCCGTGTTCCTCGTGTGTCCCTGGTTTGTAACAATTTGGTTTTTTTTGCACTCCTGGATTCCTGTTTTGTTGCCGGATTTTTATAACTTGCCTTTTGTTTTTGTGGATTTCAGCTTTATTTTATCAAAGCTTCCCTTTTGTTTTTCAACCTGCCTGCCAGCCGGGTGTCTTGTGTTATGGTCTCTTTTTTTTTTTTATAAACCATAACAGATATCTTAAGATATTCAATCCCAAAACTGAGCCTCGGATGGCTGTTCCATCGTTGAGTGTGTGTGAGGGCGCATTGGCAAGGAATCGCTGTAACGGTCCTGACGAGCAGGTCACCACCTTGCTAGGCAGCCTCTGACATATGAAGGGGTGTTGAAAGGCTGAATGTGATGAGTGTAGAGAAGCACCATGTAGATGAAAGTCCATTTAGCAAAGCCCAAATTCAGTATAAGAGACTTCAAAACTCAACACAGAGAGGAAATTGCATGAGAAAGTGAATACAGAATCCCCCCAGGAGAGCAATAGTTGGGAAAAGCTCAATTAAAAACATGAAAAGAAAGTTAGAACAATTACTCGTTATAAAAACAGTAAGGCACACTTGCCAACATTAGGCTGTGAATAAGAGAGATCTGGGGTATCAGCAATGGCCTACCCTTAATGCCCCACCCCATATTACCCTACATCACAGATTAAAAGAGTAAATACAGGACTGTGACAGTAAAATTACTTTGCATTACTTGTAAATTCATAGCTCAAAGTAAAATAAATTAAAAAAATACAAATGTACATAAAAGTGATCAAAATCAACATTTAAAATTTACATCACAAAAAAAATCTTCAAGCGCAAACGTTGAGAGTATGTGTGTGTGATGAGGAGCCATCATTGCAAGGTAGACCTTCAAAAAGAAGTATAGCAGTCTGCTGAGTAGAGGCAAGAAGTCAAGTGAGACAGGAGTCAAATGTCAATAAAAAGGAAGGTCTCACACCAAGTGGAGTGAAATTTGAAAGCTTATGTCTTCTACTTGTACCTGTTTCATCAATTTGCAGCAGCAGGTGCAGAACGGAGGGCTTGAGCGAGCACAGTGACAAGAAACTGGAGAAATATCCATTTGATTTATAATACTATAAAACTGGGAGAAAAATTGGAGAAATTATCAATCAGCAGCACAGCGGGAGACAGGATTAAAGTCTGGGGGACTTTGCAAAAAGGAGTTTTTGGAGAGAGATGGGCAACAATAGGATTATAGTACAGTAGGTCTAAAATTGAAAGCAAGAATAATATAAAAATCCCATGCCATTCTTGAGATGTAGAGACTTTTTAGAGAATTAATTAAAGTAAACGATAATGTATAAGAAGGTTTGGACAGCCTAATAGAGCCAGGAAGAGAACACTTGAAATGCATTGTTATGCAGTCTCTTCAAGCCTGGCCATCTGTCAACAAATATCAGCAGCAAGTGGTCATTCCAGACAGTTGGAGCTTTTATGAGTATCCATACTCTCTGAATGTCCATATGAATTTCCTCCAGGTGCTCAGTTTACCTTCTGCAGTCCAAATAACTGCAGGTTTTGGTGAAATGGGGACCCTTTATGACCATTAGGTGTGATTGTCTCCACAAATGTTAATTGACTAAAGGACGTACATTAGGTTCAGATGCACCACAGAATTTGTCACAAAATGCTCCTGTTGGCCTGCTCGTCTCCCTCGCAGTAACCAACTGTAGTGGTTTTAGGGACCTGCAGAATCGTGAAGTACAGCAGTCATATGATCCTTTGTTATTACTAATATATTGATTATAGCTGCTTTTATATGACAGTGCGTTTGAACCATTTTTAATTAAAAGTCCTGGTCGTTTTCAGGACAAACTGATGTTACCCTTGACTGTGTTAAATTGTATGAATTATAGTTGTTTCCGGTACAGACCGATCCAAAGTCCCACCACCCTTAGTTACTGTTGCGAGGCAAGCTTGACAACAAGAAAAATGGCAAAGCTGTTCCCGGTGCTTATCAGATTTTCTGGGAGTCAGGCAATATAGCTTCAACAAGCCAACAGCAGGGACTTCAGCACACAATGGAGGATATATTCACAATGTTCAGTTTTATGAACACAGCAAGGCAACGCAAATTGAGACCCAGTCATTCCAGTCTCAACAACAATGAGACAAGTCTTGAACGGTAATTCATGTCTTCAAAATATGTCAGCAACCAACCTATCTTTCCGTTTCCAAGCTTTTTTAACGTCACCACAGAAATAAAGAGGAAGCTGACATTGGTGGTCTGACATTAGGCTAACTCTTGATGTAACGTTAGCTAACTGTTATACATTAGGCAGCTAATTAGCTAGCATTTTACTAACATTAGCTAACCTAAGATGTGACTATGTACAATGTGATGTGTCTGTGAAGCTCATGGCCTCTATGTGATGTGATTTTACAATGTAATGTAACAAACGTAGGGGTCTGGTGATGGTGTTGATGTTCAGCTGATGGTGAGGTCTACCTACAGCCTAACCATTCTTTTCATTGGCCAAAATTGCTCTTCGATCGTGGGGATAGAATAAGCACATAGCCTCATGGTGAGAGTTATCAAGGGATGTCAGTGCACACCCTCTCCTTCTGTGTTTCATTTATATAAAGCCTCTTGATTCCACATCGATGGAGCAGCAGGACATGCTCATTGCCACTCACTCCCACAAACACAAAGTAAAGGGCTCACCTTGACAGAGCCACAACGACCACCACTACCATCACTCTCTTTTGAGCATATTGACTGACAAACTTCTCCATGAAAAATGGATGTCTGTGTTGTTCTGCACATCCTGTCCTGGGATTGTTATTCTAGGTGCATTAAGTGACTCAACAGGCAGGGGAAAAATCACTCATGCACAATATGTTTCTAACAGCAACCTTGCTCGTCAGAGGAAAATTTATCAGGAGAAGAATGTTGTTGAACATTGATCGCGTTGTGCCTCCAGTCTGGCCTCTCTTTGTGACAAGATACGACAACATAATGTAGTGTCACAGCCCATGACAGAGCACAGAGCTTATATCATAAATCAAATTCAAGTAGAGGTTGAGGGGTTTAAAGTCACAGGATTAGAGGCAGCTGGATAGACGGCAACTACTTGGATAAGACCAGTGATGAACATCCTTTTTTAAATGATAAAGACAGACTGACTTTTACTGTACATTGTGTGTTATGTTGAAAAAGAAACAGTGTATGTCGAGCTTTGGCTTGTGCTTTACGTTCTTTTACAGACGACTGGGAGACAGATCTCTTACCCCTAATTTGAGGGCCTCTGGACAATTGGATTGATAACCTATGAGAAAAATGTCCCAAACTCACAGTTGAGCAGTGTAGTTTAGTATTTCTAATGACTGAGTATTTGTTAATAGCATTTCCCACTAGCATACTGTATTTTTCATGTAAACAATAAAAAACTCTCCTGCAGCTCTCACGACACAGAAGTGCAATTATAGCATAGCATAATCTATAACAGATTTCACAAAACAAATAATTGTACAACTTAAAGCAGCACTATTTAATATTTTATATCTATATGACTGTGTGTAATGTCACAGTTGTCATGGAGTGATTAACCCACAGAGAACTATTAACACGCCAATGGACTGCAGATGTAAATTAGCTCTAAACTAACTCTGGTACAATGCATCAAATGTATGTTTAATATTGTACAAACAACATAAATTAAATTAAATGAGCAGACCCAATAGTGTCCTTCAAATCACTGGACCGTTTCAGTATCTTTCAGCTCATTGTTTCGTTTTCAAAGCCCCCAACCTTAACTGTTTCTGTTCTGTGTCACCGCTCCCATCAGCTCTGTTTGCAGTAGGCAGCTGCTTTAAGCAAACAAGCCCTTAAAAAAAACACTGTGTATTAACTGTCCAGCGCCAAACAGCAGACAGACAAAGTTAGCTATTAGCTGTTGAAAACATTTGAGGAGCTTAAGTGTCGGATACTGGCCTCAGGAGTGGGCATAGACCAAACCAGAGCTAAAAGGAGAGTGAATATTAAACTTAGATTCATTACGTGGCTCACGACTCCTCTTAAACGCTAACGTTGTTCCATGTCTGCTGGATGTAAAAGGCAATTGTTTGCCTGTCAAAAGATGGTCCTACTGCCCCCAAGTGGCCAAAAATATATTAGGCAACAAAATACCGATTTGACAGTATAAGACTTCCACAAAACTGCAAGGTTAGCAAGATAAAGACAGTTCCTCAGAATTACTGTGGCTGACATGTATTCCAAAATAAATCACAACTGTATGAATAGAAATAAAGAGCGGGGAGTACATCTGAGTATGGACACATACACATGCTTGTCTGTGTGTGTACAGTAAGAGTTCTCTCTTACAAGTTGGCTGTGTAGTTGTCTCTGTCAACATAATCCTAAAATTGTAAAGAGGACCTAATGTTTGGCAGCCTTGGCCATTTCTTGGTCCCAGTTGGACTTGGCATTGACCTGCTGTCTGGAACTGTGTCTTCTTCTCAACTAACTACAGCTCTGGTAAGCTCCTTATGAAGCTGATGATCCTTCCTTTCAGAATGGAGCTGATCATACTCGCTTGTTGTCAAAAAAACCCCCCAAACATTCGAAGCTTCTTGTCCTTGCCCATTTCCTCTAAAGACCATCAAAGACCTACTGATGTCCAGCAGAGCTTGACAGCAGGGCACAGCCACTGATTAATGAGCGTCTAACACTCATGAATTATTAAATGGCAGGATGACACAGTTGTGGACATCATTATTTTACATCATAGCTATGATTATCTAAGATCATATGAAAGGGAATATGTGGTGAGGCGGGGGGATTAGTTACACGTGCAGATTGAGGCTGATTAAAAAATTCACCCCTAGCTGCTCATTTTTACAGTGTAGTTCTTAGCAGGCATGAGTCCAATGTAATGCTGGGAAGTCCCTAAAAATATTGTTATTTTGCAGTTGGAGTCTAACCGCCTCTTAGAGTATTATTTGCGTCACAAGTGGCTTCTATTGTAGTGGCTCACAGGAGGTGTGTAGGTGAGAATAAAACAGCACTGACTCTACATTAAACACTAACAGCCACGCTGACCTAAACCTCCCACAATATTTACTCCATCACTGCTCTCTTTGTCGATACTGTGGGAAACAATACATTATATCATCATAGTTTTCCTCTGTTGCCCTCTTTCCATTTAAGAGCATTTTCTGCCATGACACCCATGTTCAGCCCGCAGAATTTACAAAGAAACAGAACAAATCTCAGAGCGATGACCTTTTGTGTACAGCAGCAGTGACGGCAGCCATACAGATATTTTCTCACCACCCACCGCCTTGCTTTTAATAGGAGAAATGCATGTGTTTCAACAATGCCATTATAAAAGAGGACAAAGCAAATTTTTGCAGGAGATGCCACTGGCATTTCCTCCTAACTGACGGTAATAGAAGCGTCTTTTTAAGGCGCAGACAACCCCTGACTGGCAGTATTAGGGAAATGGGAATGACGGGGTGGCGGCTGGCAGGGGGTCGTAGAAGGCCCTGCAGGCCATGTATTAGGTTTGAGCTTTAATCTCAATGTGGGGCAACAAAGTGAGCCCAAGGCTTTATAAAAGACGTTTCTGTCTGTCTCTTTCTGTGTCTTTTAGTGTCATTCAAACTCCATCTTATAACACAGCTGATGTTCCTTCATGCCACTCATTGCTTAAGCATTTTCATAATTACAGGCTCTCCCAATGTGTGGCTGACATCTGATGGGGAGATGAGTTAATGTGCGTGACGTAAAGTGATTTTCTTTTTCTGTGGCGTACTAATTCCAGTGACTTCTGCCACCCACCAGTGTATGCAATCAAGAGTAGGAGCGCACTGGCATGTAAACATGTGCCCCCCATACAGGATATGAACGTACAACAGGCAAGCGTCATTTGGGCTCAAATGTTTAAGATCTCAGTAGGCTCTCGCTGCTAATGCTCATCACAGAAAACCCCACTAGGCTCATTAGTTAGACACAAACATGTGTGTGGTTTGCTGGTATAGTAGCCTTCATTTTACAGCAAAAAGCAGGCTACAGTGGATACAAGATGAACCAGAAAGCTGGTCTGCAAAGTTTGGGAAGAATTTGCTCTTGTTTTCCCTTTCAAATATGTTTGGCTAACCCAAAATTGAGCTTTATCAATCACTGAGACAGCTATGCTTTCAGACAGTAAATGGCCACTGCTGCGGCTCTCCACAAATCCTGCAACCGCTGATACTATGACCTTGTACATCTTCAGCCCAGTCGCCAGGATTTTAGGTCAGCAGTTAACATTTCTGCAACCAGGTGTTGCAGGAACAAAACAAGTGTTTTTTCAAGTCACAGTTTGTGACCAAAACAGGCATTTTAAGCCAAATCATGATGTTTTCCTAACGTTTACCAAGTTGTTTTTATACCTATACCTAAGCAGAACATAAGCACAGCATTATGACAAGAGAGAAATGGAGCATTGAACCTAATAATACAGAAAGTCCCAGCAAAAAGAAACATTAGTTTTGAACTTGTCTGTAGTTTTGCAGAAACGTTCTGAACCAACATTTGTTTGAGTGATTGAGTTGACACCTCGGGCTACTCCTTTGGACCTTTCATAATCTAATCACACAAATAAGTAGAGCTGGGAAATGGATGGCAATACAATACAGTTCGCTAACTAGCATCATAAACATTGTTTATTAGCCCAGACTGGACAATCAGACAAAAAATGCCATTTCTCTTTAGGTGAAGAGCTGTGTAGGGACTCAGATAAAGTACAGACAGTTAAATTGAAAAAGTTGAATCATCATGAACTCCAACAGAAATGGCAAACAGCTTTGTGATTCACCAAAGCAGCAGCTGCTCTCCCTCTCATTACCCTCATACCTGAAAGACAGAATAAGCCAATAAGAAGTGACTCACAAAAAGATCCTTTGATCACCCTTTGATTAAATGTTCTCCATTGTTCAGCTGCACATACATATAGTTTTACAATCACCAGTTTATAGATCTATGGTTTTGCTACAACCCATTTGAAATATCTAATTAGTTAAATTTAGGTGAGGCTAAAATTTCTGTGGAAAAATGTAGACCTGCATGAGCTGTAGCAATGTTCAGACCTCAACCTGTTGGGCTTGATTACTTTTGAAGCAATTGAGATACCAAGGACAAGCCACTTTCTCAACTCTGATGATGTATTATGGAGACCATCTCCTCTCTCAGTTAGAGGTTTCGTGTAACATTAGTCTATCCTTTCCTGAACCATTCAGCAACTGCTATCTCCTGTTTTACATTCTCCAAATACTCTTTCAGACAGATGGTACCCAAAAATATTATCTTCTTTGTAAATCTCACGACCCTTGCAGCATGGAAGGAACTGCTCTGGATTCACAATACAGTGCCAACTGTAATATTTTGTATGGTGACATCAGTCAGTTGCATCATTGTCCACTAATTTAGCTATTAAATGTTAATATGTAACACATCCATTATCAGTGGTGGAGAGTAACTAAGTACATTCTATTTCTATTTTGAAGTACTTGAGTATTTTTTTTAATTTCTACTTCTTTATACTTCTACTGCACTACAATTCAGATGCAAATATTGTACTTTTTACCCCAATATATTTATCAGCAGCCCAGTCACCAGGATATAATGGCAGCAGTTAATGTTTCTGCAAACTACAGATACATCCAAGGTTGACATCTGTACCAAACTTGGCATATCAAGTTCACATCATATGCTTATTATCTGACTTTCACATCGGGAGATGGATGGGATGGTGATCGCGTTATTGCAAGCCACAAGGCTGCCAAGTGGGCGACCGCAGTTTGACTCTCTGGAGAAATTTCCAGCTGTTTCTGTTGCAACCAAAGCAGGTAGGCTCATTTAAGCCAAACCATTATTACTTAACCCCAATCAATCGATTTTTGTGCCTTAACCTAACCAGATCATAAATAGAAATAGAAAACTGAACTTAAATGTAAAGTAGCAACATGAAGAAACATTAAGTTATGTTATCTGTGGTTTTGCAGAAACGTACCTAGCTAACATTTATTCTGGCCATTGGTTGTTTATCAGACAATTTTAATTGCAGGTTACTTTACAGATGTATTTAAAATAGTTATAATAATACAAAAAACAATAATCAAATAAATTAATCAATTTATTGATTAATTTAATCAATTAATCATTTGATTAATCAATCAAAAAACTGAATACAAAAGATGTATTTTGGTGATGTCATAGAGCAGCATGGGATCATGGGGCAGAAATTGTGTTCACAGACAAGGTATGGTTTTGGTATCTTTATAGTATATTTTGATGCTAATACTTACTCACGTGCTTTTAGTTAAGTAAAAATGTAAATGTATAACTTTTACTTGGGTACAAGAGCTGAGTACTTCTGTCACCTCTGTCCATCACATGTGGAATCCCAGCTGGACTACTCACTACTCACACTGAAGAGCTGCATCTCAAATCCATTCACCAGTGAACCAAACACCAACACACTATGCTCGTGTATTCTGAATTTAACACGCTAAACTCCACTGAGATCTGTCCTAAAAGACGAAATTACTACCGTTTGAACAGTAATTCATGTCCAGAGTCTGCTGCTACAATCTGAATATGAGATCTGAACAGTATGACGTGAACATTTCATCAAATACCTCTCTGACACAGTTAACAGATGGTGTTCATACTACGGCACAACCTGTTTTCCCTTTCCAAGATCAGATACCCACATTTCCATTACTTAATTGAAACAGAAAATGTTCTGTCAATATCAGGCAAATATTTTAGTTCGAAGCTGATTTAGGACTAAAATAATAATGTGGCTGTTTTTTTTTAGCTTTGTCAATCGAACACTAGGGTTTTACTTGTTGTCAACTGGCCCATTTGTGGTCACTACCATGACCAATTTCTACAGTGATTAATCTTAAATTACTGTGACCCAGATTTGTGCAAAAGAAAATGGTTACTGTTGACTTCATGATTAACACCCGTGGCTTTTTTTTCCCAAAGTGAAGCATCATGCAGTTTTGTTGTGTGGTGCAAAGTGCTCTTTCCCAGCGTGCTGGATGACTCAACATTTTGGCATTAATGACAATGCTTCTTTTGATTCAGGGGCCCAGCAAATATAGCTGGAAAAATAGCACCTGCTGCTCAATTAATAATGGTTTGATTTGCATTCAGTTGGCATTTCTACTCTGAAAGGTATTGTGTGAGCTTCTGGTGCATAATTACAAAAGTTGACAAATCAGGTTTTGTGTTAAATTTGTAAATTCAACAAAAACAGTCACTGATCAGAGCTGCATAATTTAGTGCAGAGAAACAGAAGCAAACACTGTTCATACATATTTCAACACGATCACTTGGTGGGATAGAAGCTGAAACACAGCCAGCGCTATGCTGTGGGTAGGACAATGAAACCATTATATGTTTATGTCATGTCAGTTGCCTAGACTTCTTAATGCTACTGCTACTGTTCAAGACACTATCAAACTTTGACAGATTCCAAGTCACCTCCTTCTTACATTACCCACTCCACGCCTGTTGTACTAGAAAAGTGACGTGTCAGTGGTGTGGCTCTGGGTTAGCAGTTTTGTTGACTCTATCGAGAGCTGAACCCACCAGTTTGGGTTGCTTTATTATGGATCCCAATTCACTTCCCTCGGTTTTTCATGCGGTTCTGATCAGAGCTACTGTGTGAGGTGACAGTTTGAGTCAGAACAAAACCAACCAAGCCAACCAATCAGAGGTAGAGTAGGGCGGGTCCTGTGAGAACTGGGCCATGATCCATAATAATGCATTTGGGTTAGATTACTATACTAGACTAGCTGTTCTACACAGTTTCCAGCCCTTGTGCTAAGCTTAGGCTGCTCATGGTAGCTTCATATTTACCGTACAGACATGAGAGTGGTTTCAATCACTAAAATCAAACTATAGTTTTAAGACTTCAGTAGATTATTATTTGAGGACCTCTCATGCTTGACTTTACCTCTCTGAACTTGTATCTTGGTGACCAGAGATGGGTTTAACGCATTACAAAGTAACGTATTATAAAAATATTTTATGACATTAAATTTGTCTGTAATGCACCAGTCACCTTACAGTTAGTAATCAAGCAATTATTATGTTGTTTCTTGTTTCTCTCACAAATTGTTCACATCGCTGAAGTTTTAGGGGTAACTCCACCGATCTTATACATTAATGTGCGTTTACAGGTCGTGGGGAGTACTACTGCATATGTGGCAAAAGTAGCATCAAGCCTTTTGTGGCTCCAGAGGAAGCTGCATGTAATCTG
Source organism: Pagrus major (assembly GCF_040436345.1). Lineage (NCBI taxonomy): Eukaryota > Metazoa > Chordata > Actinopteri > Spariformes > Sparidae > Pagrus > Pagrus major. The sequence continues at coordinate 31,313,537 of NC_133222.1, read as the reverse complement.
ATAAATTGCCTCCTGTGATGTCACTCAGTGGCTAAGTTGAATTGTGATTGATTTGAGCTAATTACATGCAGCTTCCTCTCGAGCCACAAACTGCTTTATGCTACTTTTTTCCCATATGCAGTAGTACTCCTCAAGACCTGTAATCACACTTTAATGTGTAAAATTGGTGCAGTTACCCTTTAAAGTATGGTGGCTGAGAGACGATAAGAGGAGAGAAGCCCTGCAGAGGACGCTGCTGACTACCAGTTGTCGCAATTTCTTCCACAATGTGCAAGGTGCAACGCTCCCTTCCCGGCAACAGTGAATGACATATTTGGTTTGGATGAAGATGATGGAACTACCTTCAACTCTCACACTGAAGTCACTGAACATTTGAATACACAAGGCTAACCTTTCCCTAAAATAAAGACTATATCCAGGAAATTCAACACAGCAACACAGTCTAGAGTGACCGATGAGAGGTTCTTCAGTCTTGTCTTCAGTAAGAAACACATCAAATCAACTGGACTAGTCTACTATAAAGCCATGGTTTGGTGAGCGAGCAACTCATTTAAAAGTGTTTTCATTCCCTTTAAGTCTTTCATCATCTCATGGCATTAGTAAGGTCAGTCTCTTATATTATTTTGTTTAATGATATAACATTTTGAGGAAATTAATATTTGTTCTAGGTAGTGTGTGAAGGCCAATGTCCCTATATTGTTAAACTATATTAATATAGTTTTATTTTGAGGCAGTAGACTCCTGCTTATGCAAGTCCTTGATTCTCCAAGGCCTGCAATTGAGTCTCGTTCTCTCCACGACTGTGAGGTGATTTTGCGGTTGGTTTTCACCAACTGCTGTTGGCACTGTGGCATGAAAGAGCATGAAAGAAACATCTTGTGTTTAAGCGTTATATCTTGCATTATCAAGAAGATTATCAATGCATTTAGGCAATGTTGCAGAGTAAAACAACAACAAAAGCAACAAATTACTTTCTACAGGAAGTAAATAAGTAAAGCAGAGCAGCACTTGTTTCAAAAGCCAGAAAAATGTGTAACACCTTACTTTTTGGAGTAACTACCCCGACACATTTGTTGGCACAATTTTTTCTCAATGATGTCGTTGGGGCAGAATCTCCTCAGATGCCGTCTCCAGCAATCCCAATCTCAAACAACAAAACAAAGACCAGCTGCTCATCATTCAGCTGAAAAAATAAAGTAAACCATACAATATTTAAAAGAGCAGAGAAAGAAACAGCAAACAAAGCCAAAAGAAGTGCAGATATGAAATATAAAAGCTGCATATGCTCTCAGTGGGTTCAGATAGTCACAGCTCTATTCATGCAAACAAAATCAGATGGCCAAAAAAGGAGAGGGAGAGAGGGGCTTCAGAAGGCTCATTTGTCATCTTTCTCGAATACTGATGACTCCAGCAATGATTTATCACTCTTACAGAGGCAGAGTTAAAGTGAACTTATGGTAGCAATGTCTGAACTCTAATGATGTCAAACTCTTCATCTTTCCCTTTGTGAATAAAGTTTACATCATGTTCGAACAGGCAGTCAGTTGGGGACATGCAAGGCGAAAGAGTAGAAAGAAGAACAGAGGGGGGAAGAGGAAGGTGATTAAATGGCTGCAGTTTCAAAGAGCCTGCTTTTTTTCCTTCTCTTTTTCATGCAGAGATGCCATTCTGTTTATCTGGCAAAGCACAGAGTGTACAACAGGATTATGGCCAATAGCTAATGAGCTATTTAGTGCTGGCAACACTGACAGAAGAGACGGTCCTGCTGGCCGCTCAATTTGAACATACAAGTAAATGCATATTACAGCACACCAGGACTTGACATATACTGTGTCTGTAATGTGAGTATATGTCTTCTGTGTAAGCAATTGGCTGTAAATGGTGTGGAATGGCCTGATCCTGTTTTGCATTTTGCTCTTTTATTATTAATCACTGCATCAGTTACAGATTGAACTGAGTGCTCCACACCAAATGGCCAAATATTGCTACAGCAATTTGGTATAGGTTGATAGTCTGATATAGAATAGAATATTATGCTTGGGGAATATAGTGCTTCGCTGGCAGCTGCAGAAGTAAGAGTGTCCTTGTGTCTTATGTTTATGTGGAATGCGGAGTGAAATTTTGCCTTGGGTCATTCAGATGAATTTGAAGCTTTCTTATTCCTTCCAAAGTTAGTTTGAAAACGCTGGGGTTGCATGTTAATGTGGACAGGCAGAAACTGAGACTTTTAGGAAATGATGACGTAGACACCCATGTAGTCACGACGTGTCCTTCACTTATTTGTCACGCCCCTAACACATTGCTCTTTTCCGGATTAAAACACAAACATAAACCTTGACTGCCAACGGTTAATCCAACATAGTAATTACATGAATTACAGGCAATGCTGAAAGCTCCATGTTACGCCGGGGATCAGGGATCGACGCATCTCGACTGGCAGGATGGCGATGAGCAGAGCAAGCTAAAGCTAACGTGAGTTGTTCAAAAACCTTAGCTATATTTAGGAGAGTTCACGTGTCCAGCAGAGTCATCGTGCCTAAGAAAGTATACTGCAATGTGTATTGGCTTAAGCATTGTGATTTGAGTCAGACAGATACATAAATGAGAGAGTCTGAGAAAATAGATAGCGGAAACAGAGCTTTTAATCAAGAATGGACTCTCACTTGTTCATCTTCCCCACAGGCAGTACAAAATCAGCACGTCTCATATCTGAGACTAAGGCGATTATTAAGAGTGGTAAGGTGAAACGCTGTTACTAGGCCACACAAAGCATGTTTTGAGCAAACATAACCATTAAAATCCAAACCGAGAGCACATGAAATGAAATAATTTATATAGCACTAGAGCATAATGCCTGTTAGAAATCATTATGTTCTGAACCCCTTTGTGTTTAAACTTTTTTCTCTAAATCCTGCTGTTCTATCAGTTTCATCTTGGATCAATAATAATCTCTCTATTTCTCAAATACTGATTTGTATATTCATATCAGTCATCCCAGAAATCATTAATACTTAATACTTCCCTTTTCAGGGCTGTTATAGAACTTTTGTGTCAGGCAAATTCATAGCTATTGAGACTATTTCTGTAGCAACAATTTAGTGATTTAGACTTTACAGAATGATCTTGCCTCATGCAGCTATGAACGTATATTCAATACTTATGCTCACTCAGTAAATACAGCACCACTTCAGCCCCCGCCCCTGAGCAACTTCTCTATTCCTTCGCCTAGAATTACTATCCTGAACTTCCTCCCTACAGTCAGGCCAGGCGAGCCGACCTGGCGCGGGCCGGCCCCTGACGACATTGATTGCTTGAGTAATTGAGACATCTGCACAGTCACTGTGTGGCCTCACTGACCAAGGATCATAGTCATCTCCCTGCCCGACCGTCTGACTTTATTATCCTGCAACATTGGAGACACACAGGGGCCTTTACTGGGTCTCAGGAGACACACAAGCTGGCAAATCGCCTCCATCTCAGTGCCTGATAATCTTTATCCTCTGCACTCTTTCTGCTCCTACCTGTCACGTTGACCTGATGCTTTCTGATCTCCTCGCCAAGCAGTGCGGGACACGAGCAGCATGAGAGAGACAGAGAGAAGGCACAGAGAAAGAGAGAGGTAGGAAGAGGATGCTGCAGGGAAGAGGGAGCTTATGGTAACAACCTTTTTTATGTTAGTAGAAGAGCCGACCTCTAGATAAAAGAGGTACAGTTTGCACTCTTTCTGTTTCTCATTTGCTACTTTCTCTTTCTAGCATTCTCTTTACTTTACACTCATTACTGCAGTGCCTTCTATCAACAGCACGTAAGAATTTAGCTCCTTGATTGTCTTCTTCTTTTCAAATCTTTCTTATCCATAACCCCACTTTTGTACCCTCTCTGTGGGTGAGAAAGAAAAAAATGCAAAGTTGGCAAAAATGCTCATGTGGGCCCACTATTCTGACTTCTGGTCAGACTGAATACATCAAACGCATCTCATGTTCCCACTAGTGGATGGTGCAAGTTAATAAAGGATACTATGCAAACCAACTTGAAAGCACAAAGCGGATACGCCCTGGCTTATAAACTGCCTATCATATGCCTTAATAATGGAGCATGCAACGAATGACAAGCGAACAACCAATCATTTATCAGGTGTGTAGTCACATTGCCATGTGACTGACAACATCAGAAGAGCGTGGCTACAGTATGGACCAAGTTTTACAAGACCAGCCATGCTTCCTCTGTAAAACTATTAACTCACACAGTTATGATGTCTGCTTTTCTTGCGGGCTGATACGACAGCCTACTAAACACAGCTGTGCAGGCCAACACACTGACCCCCTTTGGCCTCTGTCCCTGTCTTCTGCTGCGCCTCTCGGTGTCACGCATCCTCTGGAGCTGCTCTAGACTGCTGGAGTTTCTCCGGGCTCATTATGTAGAGCGGAGAGGCCAGCTCCACCACCCAGCCTGTTTGCCACTATGGCAACTATGGCTCACAATCTGCTGCACCAGCTCTGTTGCTGACCAAATGTTTTGCAAACCAACCTCAAGAAAAACACAAGCACAACCCATTAACACCAGAGTGAGAGAATGAGTGCTGACTCAGAGGAAATTTTAAATAAAAAAGAGCATGTCAGCTTGCTGGTATGGCACTATTTTTATTTGTTTGTTTGATTTTATTTTTCCTCTTTTCATTGTTGTGTTAACATCATGACTCTAGGTTATTAGAACCTGTGGATGCCTTCATTATTGGTGTGCTATTAGAGAAGTGCTCCGATGCTGGAAAGATGACCCTTGCATGGAACTGGGCTGTCACAAATAATTTTGAAATTGGTCCTACATGACCAGAGAAGGCTGGAAAACTCTGGGAATCTTTTCCTCTGACAAGATTTAATTATTTCCAGCTCAGCCTCCCTTTACTGTACCACATAGAGATAGACAGGAAATAAATTCTTGACACTCTGCAGCTCCATCTTCAGAATATCCTTCTGTTTCCCCTTGACTGACCTTGAGTGAGACAGCAATGTGTTGACCTCTTTCTTACAAGGAGAATTTTGGTTATGAAACAATCTCAGTTTAATACTGATGCCTCTTTGTGACACGCAAGCTAAAGAAATGTTTCACCTTCCTCCTTCAATCCCTTTCAAAACAAAAATGCGCATTCAAGCAGATCAAGATCTTTATCACAGGAGGTGGTGGTGCTCACATCTCCTCTGTTCACAGGGGCTGCCAGAAACAACACAAAAATTACGATCCTTTTAGCAGCTTTAAAGAAATATCTACCCTGAGCAACATCCACATCGAATGTCTTCAAAGGTCCAGTGGAGAATATCTGAGCAGTGTTTCTGCGAGCACAGTGCATGTGAAAGTAAAGAAAAAGTACAATTCAACATTTGTTTTTATACTCCAACATGTGCAAAAGCTTTGAACACAGTTAGAACTGCACTGGCTTTGAGGCTCACACTCCCAATTAAAAATTTCAGTTTGAAACAACTGCCCCACTGATACATACTATCTGTGGTTCTGATAAAAGAGAGCCATAGAATTTTTTTTTTTTTTTTAATTGACAAGTGGTCTCAAATGATCTGTCACTATCCAGACGTGATGAAACTGGGTGCCCTAAAAACCTAAATCTTGAGGTGCGACTTTCATCTCTCCAGCCAGTGCCATGGAGGAGATCTGGAGGGAAATTCTCCCATGCTTGTAGCCTGAGTATCTGGTAAGTGTGTACAAATATGAACAGGGACATTTTGACATACAACTTTTGAAGCCAATGACTTTAAAAAGGTAGGATTTATACTGAAAGTGGTTAACAAAACATAGCTATGATTGACTGTAATTCTAGTGCAGAATAAGATCAGCAATGAGCAACTTCATTTATTTACACATTTTGCCCGATCTCCATGTTCCAATACTGAGAGAAGAATCCACTGCAGACTTGCAAAGAAAAAAACAATAGTTGAATATAAAATGTGCAAAACTTCATTATCACAAATATAATAGCTAACACAGTAAGAAATGAATGAAACATTAAAGAAAATACCGGCAGGTTATCCATGGAGTTTAATGATGCTTGTGAATACCAAGTAGCAATAACATGGCTGTTTGCAGCAAACCCATCTACTGTCCCATCTAGCTGTTACAGATAGTAGTTTAATCGTCCTTTATTGTAAAACTATATCACATATTTAAGAAGAGCTTCACTACCTTGTCAATAACTTTGAGACAGCTGTTCAGGATCTGGCGGAATGCAGACACATAATAATAAACAAAGTATAATAAATATACTATCCATCTATTTCCTGAGCCACCCAAGACTCAAAAATCAGATCGAGTGAAGATGAAGTTGTTCCCTAATGCTATGTGTCCAGTTGGACTTTTTGACTTATCCAAAAGTGCACTACGAGGGGGGATGAAATTGAAGACCCTATTGCATCCATGATAATATGAAGCACACATCATAAAGCCTACAATTGCTTAGAAGTTCACTTCGCCTGTTGTTTCTGGATGTAGCGAAGCTCCTGTCTCCACCATGCTCTGTTGACCATTACTTTATAGAGACAATTGAGGTCTCTGCTCACTGGCATTACTCACCTGAGGAAAGCATAAAAAAAGACTCTCATTAAGTATGACAATGTCACACTGCACCATACAACCTAAAGTCAATCATAGCAGGTGACTCACTCTCCTGTCGCTCCTCACTTCCTCTGCTGTAGTGGACTGTTTTTTTTCTATATAACAGCAGACATACTATAGCAGAAGACATTTCCAAACTTGGAAAGAACAAAAATATGGAATAGCACACCCAGCACTATCCTTCCATAGCTATCAAACTGCATTGCTGTAGCAATCTTGCTGTGTTGTTATTTTGCTTTGTTGCTCCTTGCCACATTGTAACAGTGCAGTATATTTCTTTGTATGTGGGTTGCGTTTGTTGTTATGTTCAAAAAGTAATTATTTTCCCTCATGCCTGAAAATAGCTTCTCCACACACGGCTGTTGATGCGACAAGCAAGCTCCATCTCTCTAAGAAACGTCCCTCTCATCTTTGCTGTTGCCCTGGTCGAAAACATTACTCAAAGCAAAACACTGTGATGGCCTAGTGAGTGGCCAGCCATCTTCATCTGCTGGCACCTTGGGGTGCTTCAACCAAGGCATATTCACATGAAGCTTGCCCTCTGAAGCCTGTTTGATATCGTCCGGTGTAGAATCCAATAACTTTCCTTCAGAGGATCAAAGGTCTGTGGCTGTCTGCGGTTGTTATGCAGTGCCAGTCTTCTTGCATAGTCATAGACTGTCACATTGGGAAAATGTTTCCATGAGAGCAAATAATCCACAAAATCATGTTGACTCTCTGCTCGAAGGTCAACAGGTTGAATTATCTTGGAAGTGAAATATGTTATTTTACTTACACCTTCTCAAACATTTTGTTATGGTAACTCTATTTGACATCTTCGTCCGTAGTCTTGGGATAAGATTCCTCTTGGAGCCCATTTGCACAGTGCCCCTACCTACTCCACTTATTGCATAGATGCAATTGTAAACCAATGCTGCTAATTGGGCAAAAAAGTGTATATTGCAATTTCCTCCATGTTTAGAAGCTTATCAGCTCGCTGCTCTTCGATAATCATCGCTGTCATGAGACATTTAAATGGTTGGATTGTGTTAAGCATCCTGTTTTACTTAATTTCACACATGAATATATTCTAAGTTAAGATTGTTCTTCTCAAAAGAAGTTGGTCTGTCTTTGGAATTAAACCCCAACTTATCCTTTCTGTGCCAACAGCATCCCAGAATTTGCATGACCATCATAATTTTGGGGTGTGGTCTTAATTACACTGACTCTTAAATATCTACAGTTTGTTCTAAAAACATGAGCACATGCTACTTAAAAAAGCTCCAATCTGTGTAATAAATGTTAAAACAGAATATCCCCAACATGTTATTCAAGGGCATGGTAAGCGTAATGTTCAGCTCACTGTAAATCAGAAAAAGGAGCGACTATACAGGCACCAAGTCAGTGAGGGCCCACTCTGCTCAGTGTAGGAGGCCCACACTCAGCCCACACTTTGGGCTGAGAGTGGCCTCACTGATCTCAAAAGGGCAGATTTGCTGTGGGAATCAGAAACCAAACAGCCTTCTGCAGGTTTCAGATTAATCCCTACCGCTTTCTAATCATGAGGAGTGAACAGCAATCACCTTATAAAGACAGAGCTGAAGCACTCATGTGATTTTTTTTGTTGTGGTCCCTGTAATATATTTTGTTAACGTGCACTGAAGTAACAGACATGACACGTCATTATTATGCTGTTTTAGTCAAAAAGGACTACAAATGCAGTTGCAACATACCTTTCACTCATATCTTTAGATGTTTGATTTCAGAGACAACATATTTTAATTGTATATAACTTTTTTAATGATCATCTGTCTCCTGTGCGGGTACTCCATGTTCATATCTGTACTGAAAAATACACCATCTCCCATTGTTTCAGTGTAGGTTGTTATCAAGTACTATGATTACTGTTGCACGAGTGTACTCTGCATGCTGAGTCAACAGCTTTGATACATTCTGAATATATCACACTGCATTAACCCTGACCCAACCACTCCAACCTACACACCTTCTCCGAACAGCTGTCCATCCTGTTTCCTCCTGGTCTATTTCTTTTTTTTGGAATATAATAATCATAATCATGTTTTCAGTGATGTATAATCATCTGAAACAAAGGATCTTTGTATTTTAGTTACCTTCTCAGAAAGAACCTTTATGCTGGATGATGCAAAAAAATATATATGAAAAATTCAACAGCAATGTCAGCACACATCATGACCCGGTTAGTTTAGTTAAGTCATATTATGCAAATTTTCAGGTTCATAATTTTATTTGGGGGTCCTAGTAGAATAGGTTCACATACTTTAATTTTGAAAAAACACATTATTTTTGCAGGAGCAGTGTTTTCTGTGGGAGAGAGTAACTCCCTTTGGCGTGGACTTTGGGCTTTTTCACTTTGCAGACCTTTTACATGCACAAAAATGCTACATAACACAAAATTTAATTTAGTAATTTAGTCTAGTTTGAATGTAGCTTTCTTTTCAGGGAAATGACATTTCCCCTGTAAACATTTGATAATGATATCAAATAATTATGTTATTTTGTGGAAAATGTCTTGAAAACTCAAAGAAATGTATGGCTTTCTCGCTCTATCAGCAGGGTAAAGGAAAATCACATCATCATATTTATTAATAATTATCAAAGACAAACTCCATGTGAACAGATAGGGCAGGCATGAGCCTATGTGAACACAAACACACGAGTGAGTCGCAGCAGCTCGGTAATGCAGAACACAGGCATCCAGTGAGCCCAGCCTGTAAGGCTTTGCCTAAAAAAAAAAAACTGAAGGGGGCATTCTGCTTAATGAGAATTTGTATTTATAATACTTCAAGTACATTTTAATGATAATACTCTCTTTTGTTCACTATAAAATTAAGCAACAGAGCGCTTCCAAGTGGCATTAGGTTGTTGTAGGCGCCGTTGTTGCAAGACAACTGGATCGTTTCCGTTTTCCTCAGAGCTGCAAACAACAACACAGGACAAATGTACATTTATTAGTCATTAAGTTTATAACATAAATGGATCGCCTGTCAACTTTCTTTTTCTCTGTGACAACATGTCCGGTGGCAGACAACATTGTATCGTGATAGTGAGGTCCGACACATTATGCAACCGGCATTTACCTCATAATGATAAGTTAAAGCAAAAAAACTGTTTATTGCCAGTTCAAGTATTTATTTATTTTTTCAAGTATTTTTTGGCCTTTTCATGGCTTTATTGATAGGAAAGCTTAGAGAGTGGACAGGAATGCAGGATGAGAGAGAGAGTTGGGGATGGCATACAAGAAAGGGCCACAGATCAGAGTTGAACCCTGGGCTGCTGCAGTGAGGACAGAGCCTCTGTGTGTGGGATGCATGCTCTACCAGTCGAGCTACCAGGGGGCCCCCCAAGTTAAATTTTGAATGTGGTGTCTTTCAATGAATCGTATGACAAGACAATCTTCAAGATGACAGCAATGGTGATCACACATGCAGCAGGAGGGGTCTTTCTGGTGGGTTCTGGGATCTCCTCCGGGCTGGGCATTTCATCCAGGCCGGGCTCCTCATTTATATTCACCCTGGCCTGAACCCCAATACTTGGAGGTTCAGCAGGGTGTGTCGGTGGAGCATGAGGTCCTCTGGTCAGCTCTGGATTCACCTCAAATTCGAACATTTAGATACATGGAGGCTCAGTCATGGGTGTCTGTGGAGACAACACCACAGTCTCATGAGCCGAAACTTTGGGGCTCTGGGGCTGATGAAACAGCTCACAAATGTGTCCCGCTGCAACATTGACAATCTCACTCAGCAGCACTGATGCCAAAGAATCAATCCTATTTTCAAGGACATCAAGTGGGTGTGACTGTCTGACCTCTGTGAGTATAGAGAGGACTGTGTCATCCCTGGTGAAGTGGGAGAAGGTGGCCTGATGTTTCACAGTTTCGAGAGCACAGGAGACCCGATCCAAAACGGCCTTTGTAACCCCGACAAACGCTGTGCTGAGCCTGTGGAAAGGCACAGTGTACAGCCTCAGGAGAGTTGTGGAGCATCTTAGCTTCAAACTCAACATCCCTCATTTCATTGCGGACATTGACTGAACAAACCTGGAACAAGAAATTAGAATAAGTGCAGTTCTGGCATATTTAGAGGATAAAATAAGCATTAACAATTTACAGTTTAAGTCTTATAATTATTGTAGTCTTACCAGCATCAGAAGAGGCCTGATTTCCTCCTCGTCAAAACCCTCCAGTGAAAACTCCCAAAGGCTTCAAACAGAAACAAAACAGACTCATCATTACTGGTCTGGTCTGGTATATGTCTCAGCAACTCTCCGTTCTCTCAGCGTAGTTTTGCTGTCCTCCAAATTGAGGTTAATCAGGTCTTCAGCAGTCATGTGAGGTGGGATCTGGCTCATTTTGAAAGTTGAATCATGTTGTCATGCTTCGAAGCTTAGAGCCACTGACCAAGCTGCCGTATTTGACAAGTTGGGAGTGAGGACGTGTTGTGTGTTCTGGTCAAATCAATAAAATACACCCCAGCACAATACACATACATGTACACATTTCAGAGGAGGACGTTTCATCATCTTAGTACCGTGGATGTCTGTGCCAAATTTGGTACCAATTCATCCAGTACACGTTGAGATATTTCATTGGATAAGGGAACAGCTTGACCTGCTGGGGCAGCATGATGACAAGTCAAACCATATTAAGCATTCAACCTCATAGTGGCAACAGAGGAAAATTTAAAAGCATGACCAAAGTAATCAGGATTCATTTTTTAGATATTTCAGTCTGGAACGAAGTTGAGGACTGGCAAACAAAAATGCTTCATATATTGTGATTGTTTCTGCAGTAAAACAATGTAAAACAGAGTTGATGTCGTCATTATACTGTTGCAAATACCTAAAACCTATGTTAATAATCTACTAAAATCAACGTATCATGGAGTATTACATAATCATTTTATTTAGCACTGTCGTAAAAAGACATGACAAACGAAACCCGAGCCCACACAGTGTTGTAGCTGTAATGGGGCAAGTGCAGTATTATTACTGCGCTATTAAATTAAAAGTCTTTCTTGCTTCTGCTTCCAAGAGAAGCTGTTAAATCATAAAGTACATCAGGGACAATGAGCCTGGAGCTGTTTTGGAAAATCGTAGTGTGGTGTAACGCCATTAATGTGTGAATTGTCAATTTTCACCACCACTGGGGAAAAACAACGAGCTCTAAAATAGATTTCTGGCTGCCTGGCATTAAACGTGTGATGCTGTACAACAGTTACCCTGTTGAGACATGCAGTCACAGAGCAGGAGATTTAAAAAAAACAAACAAGTGAACCATTTTCATGTTTCTTAATAACTGTCATAATGTTAACTCTGCAACTCCCATATGTCACAACCGCAAGTACTATTTAACAACACAACACATTAGCCTTTTTAAAGCCGATGCCAGTATACTAGGCCTGTTTTTCTCTGATTTTGGAGATTTTGAAAATAACTTAATTCAGCTTTAAGATTGGGTTATGTATGTGAAAATATAGCTTGCACTCAACACTACAGGAAGACTCCAAAGCGCATCACACATTAAAGCCCTCCATCTCTGCTCAATATGCCTTAGAAAATAGCTTTCTCAAGGACAGACCAGGTGGCAGTAAATTGCATGCTGGGAGGCCATCTTAGAGTGGAGAGAAACCCCAACTGAAAAGGAATGGACGGAGTATGATGACCTGAGCACTTCAATCTGCCTTCCAGTGTCTGATAACACTGCCATTTCAATCTGACCGGACAATACAAGCCATGAAAAGCATTCTGCCCTGTTTCAGTGGCATTCTTTGGTTCAGATGTCCGTCGCAGACCGGGAAGCAGGATGATGTTGCATCCATTCATTTAAATGGGAGCCTGGTGAGAGAGGAGTTGTAGCCAGGCAGCTGTGATAGAAGGAGAGGAGCAAGGAAGCAGGCACCACCCACGTCATCGCAAAAACATTTTCTGACATTTGACCAATTTCAGCTGCTTGCTGATCACTAAGTGATTCTGGTTGGACTCGACCTTGACACAACAAACACCATCGCTCACCCCACCCTTCAATGCACATCCTTATTTTAGCAAATCTATTCATCACCCCCTCCTCTCGATGGTTCTTTCTTTAACATTCTACTATTTTTCATTTTTATTGTCTAGTTTGATGACTCACCCACATATATATTCGCACACACTCGCACGCACACTCTTCAATCTCCCAGCCATACTGCCGAAATGCAACCATATGACTGATCTCCACGGCAGCTATAATCTCCTCTCCCACTCAACTGAAGGATCTCTCATTCGCTCTATTTTCAAGTTGTTGTTCTTCCGTCCAGATGGAAAATCACCTACTTTTTCTAGAAAAATATTAGAATTGCTGCTGGCAGCAGTGCATCTTGCTGGGTAAAAAAAAAAAAAGGATCTTCCAAACTACACCAGATTGAGTTGAGTTACAATATGTTTAACTAGGCTTGAAATGAACACCATCATAGCGTGAGGCAGGAGTTAGACTGCTGCTCACAGATTACAGATTATTGTCCCACCTGCCAACATTCCTCACCCAGGCACTGATGCATCGAAGATTATCATTTTTTTGATGAAGCCAAAAAAACGGGGACTGTCCTTAACAGAAAAAGACAGCATGGGTCGTGTGCTCAAATGCTCACAATGACAGTGCCAACACGCTAATGTTAAGCAGGTGTTATGTTCACCTGGTTCATCCTGGTTCATCATCTTACAACTGTGCACTGTAAATTTGTAAATTTGTAAAAGTTGGCTTTACGCCTGACTGCTACCAAGAAGATTGTTATACAGCGCTGGCAGCCTCTTCATGACATTTCCAGTATACATTGGCTTTCAGAGTTTTATGGACATTTGTTACCTGTGTAGCCGGGTGGTAAATTAATCATAAGTGTAATTTTCCACTTAAGGGTGAATGTATTCCAATGTACTATAATGTGTTTTTGTTTTCTTTTGTTCTTTCTTTTAAATGTCATATTTCAAATGTAAATGTAAACAAAATGTAAGTGAGTTAAATAAGTGGTCACAAGGTGGCAGCATTGAGCTGCTTTGGGGTTCAGTTGGGCGCATTTTGGTTTAGCCGCCAGGTGCATTGTGGGTTATTGTTGTCTTTTCTGTTGAATGTGAGCCACAAGTGCCTGAAATGTCTCGCCGAACAGAGGAGACTGTTGTTCTGTTCAATTGGTAGGTAAAATACGCACACATTGTAAGAGACGCCGTAACAGAATGTGACAATATAGTCTCATTTAGAGATATTGGTGATTTATTTCAGAGGGTAGCATGCCAGCCGTCGACCGGGGCTAACGACTAGCTTCAGGAAGCTCCAGCTCCCGTGTTCCACGCTGCGTGGCGTGTAAGTGACTGTGGTAATATTTTGAATGCACATTTTCGAGTTAATGTGACCGTGTCATGATTTTAATGACGTGTGTATTTTGTTGTTTCTGTAGACCTTCATAGCCCACTGCCGTATTTTGTCCCCTATGCTATTTTGTTTCTTTTTATGCTTTTGGTTTCGGTTCTCTCTAAAGTCTCAGATGAGAACGAATGACTTTGAGTTTAGAAATTCAGTCAAATAAGCCTTTTTGCAACTGATGTGAAATAAATAAGAAGGCTACAAGAACCCCAGTAAGTGTGTCCTGTGTGCTTCTAATTCCCGGGCTACACATTTTGGTACCAGGAGTGGGGTGTAGCTAAAACATTTTTTTGCAATTGGCAGTAGTAGCTTGTTTTTATTTTTTATTTGACAAAATACGGCAGTGGTGAAGATTGCAGGAGAAGCCTGTGGGTGGACGTGTCGGAGAGGCCAGCCTGTAGCGGAAGCGGTGACCGGTGAGAGACGACTTGAGGAGCTCCAGTGGCGCCACTGTTTCCTGATCGACACGGCTCATCCAGACCTGCGCTGAGGATTCCACCGCGACGCCAGCTGCCCAGCACTTCGTCCGGCTGCCAAGAGCAAGATTCAGCAGTGTTTCAAGACTGTGTTCATCGTATCCTTGATTCTTGTGTGAACTTAAGATTCACATTCAGACTGGACTGAGTAAAAACTAACATTTCATCATGGCTAGTGGTTCTGATGATGATGCTGCCCAGTTCGACGAGGCATCAGATGAGGTAGCAGGCCCAAGTACAGATGCTACAGCAGAAATGCAGACTCGCATGCAAGAGCTCACCCAATTGCGAGATGAACTTGTCAGGTTAAATGATGAGATAGGGGCTCAGAGGGCAAATGATAATAGCGCACCCACACGTTCATACATCTATGTTCCAAGAGAACGCCAGGTCCAAGCATTTAGTGGGGAGGGTGGTACAGATGGGAGGTCTGTGGAAGAGTTTATTGAAGAGATTGAAAGGGTTTTAAGATCCAGAGAGCAGACAACAGAGGGACAGTGTGACTACATTCTATCTCTGTTGCGTGGTCCTGCATTGGAGGAGGTTCGACTATGCATGGGGGGTCAGTCAGTGAGGCCCAGTGATTTATACTCCTACTTAAGGAATGCATTTGGGGAAAAACGCAGCATCACACAGCTTTTGCAGACCTTTTACAACCGTAAACAAGTGGAGGGTGAAGACCTCCGTGACTACTCCCATGCCCTGTCCCAGATCTTGAGCTCTGTAGTGAAGCAGTCAGCAAACGTGATACCTAATGAGAAAGCCGTTCTCCGGGACCAGTTCATTGAGGGTTTAAGGGATTCAGCTCTCAGACGTGAACTCAGAAAGATGGTCAGAGACCAACCAGACTGTAGCCTTTTAGATGTGAGGCGCGAAGCCCTCCTGTGGGAAATGGAGGAAAGCAGGCCCCATCGTCCCAGAGTTGTTAAGAGCAGCCAGGTTAAGTCAGAGGTTTCAGAATCCCAGTTTTCTACTACTGAGGCAAACAATGGCCAATCTACTGCATTAGGTGATGTTCAAAGAGCAGTAGCTCAACAGGGAAAACAGTTAGTAGAGTTAGGCAAAACACTCGCCGACCTAGCAAGTGCTGTAACTGAGCTGAGTAGACGTACCACTCAAATGACTTTCCAAGAGCCCAAGCCACGAGCTAGACTGCAACCACGGTACACACCAGACGGCCAGCCTATCTGTTTCAAGTGTCGAGGCGTGGGCCACATTGCCAAAAAGTGCCTGCAGGCCAAAAGAGTCCAAGATGAGTCAACACCTTCTGTAGTGCAGGAAAACTTTCACCCTCGGTTGCCATGAGCCAGGCAATTCGAGGGGGATCTACTGGCTCACCAGCAGTAACACCAGACAGAAGTAGGATCCTAGAGCGTGCAGTCGGAGAATGCAAAACTGTCGAGGTGAAACTTCAGGGAGTCTCAGTATCATGCCTACTTGACACTGGTAGCCAGGTCAGCACAATTTCTGAGAGTTTTTTCAGGGAACACTTGTCAGATAAAAGTGAAGACATTCATCCTGCATTTGAGTGGTTAAAGATCACTGCAGCAAATGGGTTAGACATACCCTATATGGGCTATGTAGAACTTGAGGTCGAGGTAATGGGTCTGACTATCCCAGAGCGAGGCTTCCTGATAGTCAAGGATTCTGCACACTCTTCCTCTGTTCCAGGTCTCATAGGGATGAATGTTGTCAAAAAATGTCGAGAGCTCGTACACACTGAGTTTGACACCACACTACAGAGTAAACTTGACTCGAACTGGAGAGAGGCTTTCAATAATCTTCATGCAGTAACTGTAACAGACAGGCTCTCCTTTGCTAGAGTGGCGAGTAGGGAGATGGTCCACGTTCCTGCATTGTCTGCTGCCACAGTCATGGCAAGGGGATTTAGGACTGTGAGTGAACATGGCCCTTTAATGTTGCTGGAGCCTGTGAGTGCACCCTTGCCTGGAGGTTTGGTTGTTGTACCTACCTTAGTTTCATCTGAAAGTCATGTGTTTCCTGTCCAAGTCATGAACATGTCTGATGAAGATATCTGGCTGAAGCCAAGGATCAGGCTAGGGGTTTTGACTCATGTAGACAGTGTAAAAAGTGATGAACTTTGTGAGATACAGTTCCAGAGAATCTCAGCAGACACTGAACAAGTGAGCATCGACAAACATCCCAAAACACCCACAGATGTACAGTCCATCCTCGACCAGCTTGATGTAAGTGGTAGCCCAGAACAGCATGCACAACTGGCTTTGCTGCTGGAGAAATATTCTTTTGTGTTCGCAACAGAGGATGTAGATCTAGGCCACACTGACAAAGTGCAACATGAGATTCATCTCACAGACGACATACCTGTGACACAGCCATACAGACGAATCCCACCCACACAGTACAGTGAAGTCAGGGAACACATAGGCAAGCTGTTGAAAAAAGGAGTTATCAGAGAAAGCTCCAGTGCCTATGCTTCGCCGATAGTGCTTGTGAGGAAGGTAGATGGTAGTCTAAGGCTATGTGTCGACTACAGAAAACTTAACTCCAAGACGAGACGCGATGCATTCCCGCTACCAAGGATTGATGAGAGTTTTGATGCGTTGAGGGGGGCGAAATTCTTCTCAACAATAGATTTAGCAAGCGGGTATCATCAGGTGGCCATGCATGAGAGAGACATGAGTAAGACAGCTTTCACTACACCGTTTGGCTTATATGAATATGTGCGAATGCCTTTTGGTGTTTGTAATGGGCCGGCTACATTTCAAAGACTTATGCAAGTCACTATGAGTGATCTCATTTTTCAGATACTCCTGGTCTACCTAGATGATATCTTGGTTTTTTCAGAGACATTTGAGCAACATTTGGAGAGACTGGAAACCGTGCTGGAAAGACTGGCAGAGACAGGCCTTAAAGTGAAGTTGCAAAAGTGTGCTTTCCTACAGCAGTCAGTAAAGTTTCTGGGTCATCAGGTGTCAGCGGAAGGTGTGGGGACTGACCCGTCCAAGGTCTCCGCTGTTAACAACTGGAAGGTCCCAACCACTGTGAAAGAACTGCAGTCCTTTATAGGTTTCTGTAGTTATTACAGGAGATTCATTCAAGGTTTCTCACAAATTGCTGCACCGCTGCACGACTTAGTCAACAAATGTTCAGGTGAAAAGAAAACAAAAAAAGCAGTTCACCACTTTGGCGCTATGTGGACACAAGAGTGTGAGTCATCTTTTGAACAGTTAAAAGGAAAACTTACCTCTGCTCCCATTTTGGGTTTTGCTGATTTCACACAGCCCTTCATAGTTGAGACAGACGCCAGTCAGCACGGATTAGGCGCTGTATTGTATCAGCAGCAGGGTAACGCCAAACGCGTTATAGCATACGCTAGCCGCCGGTTACGCCAGGCCGAGAAAAATGACAGGAATTACAGTAGTATGAAGTTAGAGTTGCTTGCCTTAAAATGGGCAATTGCTGAGAAGTTCAGAGGTTACCTGCTGGGTGCGAAATTTGTTGTCCTGACTGATAACAATCCGCTCTGCCACCTCAAAACAGCCAAGTTAGGCGCTATCGAGCAGAGGTGGGTAGCTCAACTGTCTGTTTTTGACTTTGAAGTGAAGTACCGTCCTGGTAGTAGCAACGCCGCCGCAGATGCCCTCTCTAGGCAGGAGTTTGCAGGGGAGCCTGAAACTGATCCAGATTCAGATTTTGATGGTTGTATTGCCGTGTGTAACCTGATGGAGAGAGGGACAGTTCTAGATTCTGATCTTGTCACTAAAAGTCTTGAGTGTTACAAGGTGAGACAGATCCGTGCTATGGAGTCAGGATCAGGTGAGATAAGCACGAGACAAGGTAACACACCCACACTTCCAGGTTTTACCAGAGAGGAGCTGATAGGTTTTCAGGCTAGTGACTCCACCCTGAAAGAATTCAGGACATTTTGGGATCAGGGGAGGAAGCCTACTGCTAGGGAGCGAGCAGTCCTATCTAGCTCAGTGAAAAGACTGTTGAAACAGTGGAGTCGTGTACAGGAAAAGGAAGGGTTGTTGTACAGAGTAATCAGAGATCCACGTCATGGTGAAGTGTGGCAGTTACTCGTGCCTGGTTGTCTCAGAGACCAAGTCTTAGAGAGTGTACACAACCACATGGGCCATCAGGGCATAGAACGTACTGTGAACCTGCTCAGAGGGAGATGTTTCTGGGTTGGGCTTTATGAAGATGTTGAGAGCTGGGTTAAAAACTGTGAGCGGTGCATTTTGACAAAGATGCCTCAGCCAAAAATCCAGGCTCCAGTTAAAGCATTTCTAGCCTCCCGACCGCTTGAAGTGGTGGCTATTGATTTTACAGTGCTAGAACCAGCTTCAGATGGCCGTGAGAATGTTCTAGTTGTGACTGATGTTTTTACAAAGTTCACACAGGCATATCCTACCAAGGACCAAAAAGCAGATACAACAGCTAAAGTTCTGCTCAGAGAGTGGTTCATGAAGTACGGTGTCCCTGAGAGGTTGCATTCTGACCAGGGCAGAAATTTCGAGAGTGAAGTGGTTGCAGAGCTGTGCAAACTCTATGGGGTCAAAAAGACACGGACAACTCCATACAGGCCACAGGGAAATGCTCAGTGTGAAAGATACAACCGCACCCTACATGACTTGTTGAGGACACTTCCTCCGGAGAAGAAAAGGCGTTGGCCAGAGCATCTTCCTGAATTAGTGTATGCCTATAATGTTACCCCTCATTCCACCACAGGGTACTCGCCCTATTTTCTGCTTTTTGGTACACAGCCACATCTCCCAGTTGATGCATTATTAGGGCATGAGTGTACGTCAGACCGTAAACAGGACTGGTTGTCTGTTCATCAGGAGAGACTCCGACAGGCACATGAGAGAGCCAAAGAGTACTCAGAGCAGAAGGCAGCTGAGAGAATTGCGCTGCAAAATGAGAAAGTGTATTGTCCTCCTATAGACATTGGTCAGGTTGTGTTCCTACGTCACAGACCCTCAGGGAGAAATAAGATTCAAGATGCATGGAGTCCAACAGTCTACAAGGTAGTTGACATTCAGGGAACTACACACACTGTTGAACCTCTGGAAGGAGGTCCCGTCAAAAGAGTTCATAGGTCAGAGTTGAGACCTTGTGCAAAACCAGTTCCCAAACCCAGAACCAAAACTAGGTCACATGTCAGTACACAGCCTGTAGTTGAAGACGTGTCTCCTGAGTCCCCTGACCCAGAGTTTGTTGTTGTTGAAGAAATCCTGCCTCCTCAGTTTATGCAGATACCAAAGCTGCCATGCGTCGCCGACAGGGTTAATTTACCTGTGACAGCACCTTTGGATGACAGTGACAGTGAAGAACCTGAGGGAGGTCAGGCAGATATGGGAAATGGTGACAGAGAGTGTGTAAACAATGATGTTCATTCAGACGTTAGTGACAGTGACCTGCTCATTGGTGAAGATGGGAAAAGACCCACTCTAACAGGCATGGCTAGCAGAGCTGGGAGTAAAGCTTATGCACCTACACCTGCTATTAGGCGTAGCAAGCGGGCAAATGCAGGGTCTCATCCAAACCCCTTTAATTGGCCAAGGTCAGCCTGTAATGCTGTCTCAGTCAGCACCGACATGGTCTCCCAGGTTTTGACAAGTCTTGGTACTGCTCTCTTTGAAAAGGCATTGCAGGGAGCATTTGAGTCAGTTAATGTTTTGTAGTCTCCGAGGACGTTGACTAATTGCAGGGGAGCATGTAGCCGGGTGGTAAATTAATCATAAGTGTAATTTTCCACTTAAGGGTGAATGTATTCCAATGTACTATAATGTGTTTTTGTTTTCTTTTGTTCTTTCTTTTAAATGTCATATTTCAAATGTAAATGTAAACAAAATGTAAGTGAGTTAAATAAGTGGTCACAAGGTGGCAGCATTGAGCTGCTTTGGGGTTCAGTTGGGCGCATTTTGGTTTAGCCGCCAGGTGCATTGTGGGTTATTGTTGTCTTTTCTGTTGAATGTGAGCCACAAGTGCCTGAAATGTCTCGCCGAACAGAGGAGACTGTTGTTCTGTTCAATTGGTAGGTAAAATACGCACACATTGTAAGAGACGCCGTAACAGAATGTGACAATATAGTCTCATTTAGAGATATTGGTGATTTATTTCAGAGGGTAGCATGCCAGCCGTCGACCGGGGCTAACGACTAGCTTCAGGAAGCTCCAGCTCCCGTGTTCCACGCTGCGTGGCGTGTAAGTGACTGTGGTAATATTTTGAATGCACATTTTCGAGTTAATGTGACCGTGTCATGATTTTAATGACGTGTGTATTTTGTTGTTTCTGTAGACCTTCATAGCCCACTGCCGTATTTTGTCCCCTATGCTATTTTGTTTCTTTTTATGCTTTTGGTTTCGGTTCTCTCTAAAGTCTCAGATGAGAACGAATGACTTTGAGTTTAGAAATTCAGTCAAATAAGCCTTTTTGCAACTGATGTGAAATAAATAAGAAGGCTACAAGAACCCCAGTAAGTGTGTCCTGTGTGCTTCTAATTCCCGGGCTACACCTGGAACTATCATCAGCAAGAATAAATGAAACACAATTTCATGTTGATAGATGACTTAAAAGATTTACTGTCAAAATAGGTTTTCCCTGTCTGTATATGTACTGTGATGTTGCTGGTGGAGGGGGGGTTGGGAAGGGTTAAACTGTAAAAAGTTGACTTGTCATGTCTGGAAACCAATCACCTCAGAAATTCCACTTAATGTAGACTATTAAAGTTAATTTGTCAAAACTAAAAAGTTTTAACAACTTAAAATTATTGGTCTATTTTACTTGGTAATTTTGAGGTAATCGGTTTCCTCGATTTTTTTCCTCAAATAAGTCATTATCAGATTTTACAGTGTAGTTTAGTGTGAAGGATGCTAATATTTGCCTTTCAGCACAAAGTACAGCAGAGGCTGATGGTAATGTCCTTAGTTTTCCGGGTGTTTGGTCATACAATAAAGTGTTGGACACATTGAAATGTGGACTTCATAAAAAGGTATGGGATCTGTTAATTCATTCTGACGGGTACATGAATGTCTGCACTAAACTTCCAATCAATTCATTTAGCAGCTGTCTGAACAACTCTTGGATGAATTGTCAAGAAATTGATCCACCCTAATGGGGTGAATCATTAGAATTCATCTGGACACCATGGACCAAATTTCAGGACAATCCATCTAACATGTCTAAACATTGCACTAACAATCAAGGAGAAAAAGTTGATGAACCTCAAAGTCATTAGAATAAATGTGTACACATTAAAAATTCTTTCTCAACAGAAATGTGCTTGGTGTTTAAGTGAACATGTGCATTTCAATGCATTTTGTTCCATTTTCCTTGTTAGAAAAACGGTCTTCACAAGGCACTGGGTATGTTAAAAACAAATTTCAAACTTACCATTTTAATTGTTCTCATGCACATAAATCAACAGGAACTTAGCAGCCTACTTGTTGTGTGTTTGAACTTTTAAGCCAAAAGAACAAAACACATACAGGTGATTGAGATATTGCCAGCACGATATAATTGCTAATTTGTCCTCATTATTTTTTGATTGATCTAGCATTAAAAGTTTGGCTTTGGCATTTTTGCTGCCAGCTTCATTAGTTTGTCTGTTTGAAAATCAGTCAGTCGATACAGTGTGTGCGGCTAGTGGACTTAAGAACCTATTCCAAATATTTCTGTCAGGATAGGTTGCTCTTATTTAGAGCATTTTCAAATGATGTCTAAGTTGGTATTTATGGACAACTTTGATAGCAAATTTGTGCATCACACCAAAACAACACATGAAAATAAGGTAAACAGAGTCCTGAGTTGATAAGAGGAATGAGTGATAAAAATCCAAGGAAAATTCACAATGTACGACATACACACACAATTTAATGGCTACTGAATCAAATAGAAAAAATGCTTTGCATGATGCAAAATGGCAAAAAGTATGTAGATGCAACCAGTATGTGCAGGTATTGATTCAAGCTGACAGAGGAAGCCTAATAACTCTGCTGCACTGTTCAGAGGTTACTGGCAAACATGCTACGTTGCTTGTTACCATGCTTCTGCACAGTAATTGTTCAGATCCAATTTAGACACAAGTCGATAAGTCAAGCCTGCAAAACCAGTGTCCTGGAATGATCTCTGTATCTTTACTCGTTTCTCTCTCACACACAGAGTGTATTTCACTCAGGAGAAGTGACTGGCTAACAAAACCCTGGCTTTGCGGTCTATTATTTTTACAGCTCTCATAACCTTTACACCACAGAGCCATCATTCCAGGTTAGACCCCCCTATTAACAGCTGTGACTTCACATCAAAAATGTCATCCCCAGTGATATCTTACCCTCCACCATAAAGGTTTACAGTCCACTGGATTCAGGTCATGTTTAAAGATAATGTTGGAGAGGAAAGGGGCGCACATAGATTTGAATTAATCTAAAGTCTGTCTTGGACCAGGACTCTTTTTTGTGTGCAATCTGTTGGAACCAGAGCCGCAATATGACAGCAGCAGGTGGAAGCTGCTGTTTTTGATCTCCACTATGAGGGTGATACAGCAGTACTGCCAAATTGGTTCCCGCGCACTGTTGCATCTTGCCAATTGTAGTCAGTGGCTGACAGCAGTCCTCTAAAGGCCCACTCAGAGACCATTTCCTAGTCATGTAGTGGATACTGTTGTTCCAATATAGATTATGCTCATGGATACTGTGAAGCCATTCTGAGGGTGTGAATATTGTTGAGTTTCTACAGCAGAACGATGCATTCTAGCAAAAAAACAAACAAACAACAATGTATGTATGCCTACTGTATGTGTAACGGCACCTCCCACCCTGCCTTGGTTAAGAAATGTAAAAAAATAAATAGACTCTTCTATTTGTAAGTTCAGGAGGTTCAGTATTTGTTGAACTTGATGTAATTTGCTGAAGCTTTAATTACAATGAGGGGGAAAAAAGCTAATTGGTGGTCCGGTATGAAAGAACTTGCTTACACACACACACACACACACACACACACACACACACACACACACACACGCACACACACACACACACACACACACAGATGCATTAACCTGACAGCAGAGAAGAATTCAGGCCTGACCTCCAGTGGCCAGCCCTCTAACCCACAGGCTAATTATAAACCTCATTATGTTCACTCAGTCCTGTTCCATCATCCCATTAATTCTGCTATGTGGTCGGACAGACCGAGGACGCTGTCAGGTAGCACAGGAGAACAGAAATGAGACCTGTCTATGTTCCCAACTTACACTTTAACAGACCTTGAACGCTCTTCTTCTCCAATCCTTTTATCTGGTTGGATCTACCACAACAATGGCTGGATGGATAATGATGGCTATAATACAGATTATGATTCCAAATATTCAATACAAACTACTTATAAACAAACAACATTAGCTGGGAGAAGGGATTGGTACTTGCTTACAATTTGTATGCAAGTAAAAAGAAAACATACACTAAGATTATGGGACACAGTTGGGGTCAAGGCAGGATTTTAAGCAACTGATTAAGAAGTGAGATTGACAAAGAGGGCTGAGATTGCATAGATACATTAAAAACATAAAGCAATTACAATCAATGTAACAATACCGGCCCCATGTAGCATATTATAAAACACAATATATATAATAACCAGCCTGCAGGAGATTACAACTCCACCTCCATGTTATTTACTTATGAACCTGGTCCCTTTCTTCATGTGCTATTCATCCACACACACATATTTATATGCGCACACAGCAGCGCCAGTTGAGGACTGATGTGAGACGTGCAGTCAGTGCACAGAAGTGGCAGCAGGTCACTTGATTATTCAGTGTGAGGCTCCAGCAAATTGAATGACATATGTTTTCAAATCTAAGTTGTGCAGCCCAATCATCTTGGTGTTGCCTAGATAATCAGCTGCTGTTTTACTCATCTTCCTCTGGCAAACTCAAGGTGTGCAATGCAGGCATCTAATTTATTCAAAGTAAAGGATCAGTTCATTCAAATGATAAAAATATGTAGGTGACAGCAAAATACCATACTGGTATGACTTTAAATTACTTTTTACAGCTATTTGGTGGTAGGTCAATGTTGGTGGTTTCCTAGTGGTATCTAGCCAGCCATCTGGTTTCCATTTTCTACACATATCCAACCCAAATCTCAACAGCAACTTACTCTGTTAATGGTCCACTGACTAATCGATCAAGAACTAATCAAGGCAAGTCGCCTTTGATAATTCACTTCCATACTTCCATAAAAGAGGCCCCTCCAAATAAACTATGTAATTAAAGATTGCATATTATTGTCAGGTGGCAGCAGGGTGGCCTAGTAGTAAGCAACGTCCCTTCCCAGCAAGAAGGACCTTAGTTTGAATCTGCCAGGCTGGGTCATTTCAGTCTGTGCATGATCTCTCTATATGGGGTTAATCTCACGCTCCAAAGAATTGGAAACTATAAATTATCTGTGGGTCTGATTAGCCGCATATGTGTGTGACAGACAGGCGACCTGTAGAGGTTAAATCATGTCTCTCAGCCTGTGTATGCACACTGCAGCCTCCCACAACCTTGCACAGCATAAAGAAAGGCCAAAAGGATATTTATGACTGGTGGTGATGGGGATGATTATAATACAGATAATGGTCATGGTTCCTTCAAGAGTCTAAAATTGGAATCTTTTGCAAGGTACAGTATATAACAGTTATTTAAAATGTACTGTAGAAGTTTTAATGCATACATGATGAGTGAATGGAATGTCCTCCATAGCTTGTATTTATAGCTTGGACTTCAGGTGGCATCATGAGAGGAGTATCAGCTTGAAGGGGGAAAATTATCCAGATTGGGTCATGACTAAAGAAACTAAAATTCCAAGGGCAAATTAACCTAGAGAATACAAAAGCATTTAGAAATAGAACACTAAAGTACAATGCCCAGGACATGCTGCTAAAAATAAAGAAACTAGGAAGGCCTTTGATAAGCTTTTCAACTAATCCTAAGATTCTCACCGAATTCTCACCGATTCTCACCGAATTAAACAATCTCAGTACACCATTAGTCAAAAACAAAAATTCCTTTGAGTTCAGTCCATTCCATATAGTTCAGTAAACTTAATGAAAATACTCTATTTCAGGGTTTCCAGGTAATTTAACACAAAAAAACAGCTCCAGTCTCCAGAGACATTTAACTGTTGGATCCAAACAGAATAATAAGATGATATACCTGATAGGCCAGATCCACAGGGACATACATGGATGCTGTTGATTTTTTTATTTATTTTTTTTATTTTGAAGGGGAGGTTTGTCAGAGAGACTGGCTCATTAGCATCTGCTTTAAATGTTGATCATCTAGCAGCTTTGTGACATATTCACATATCAGTGACCCAATTTTCTCTTCCGCCATTCATCAGAAATCTAAAAATATGGTGAACTCTGAGCTTATCCAAACAACCAATCAAAGTCAGATGGCAATGATGTCGGTGGGGCACTGGCCTGCACAGCTTGCAGGAATCTTGGGTTTAAACACCAAGGAATTATCATAACTTTGGCAAATTTACAGCTGATCAGCTACCAACTATGGATGGATGAAATCAAAACTGAATTCACAAGATATGAAGTGCTCATCTCTCTAGTGGAAACAATAAGAACAAATGCCAAGACTCTGCATGTCAACGTCTAGAGCGAATGGGACAAATTATGTATGTTACCTCATCCAGTATAGAACATTTTTTTTAGGGGACCATTCAAAAAGATGATTATATCACACATATATACACAAAGCATCGGTGGATGACAGTCTGGTTATCAAGGGAAAAAATGGGAACTTGAAAAGAACGCCATAATTTCAGACTAAGGCTGGAAAGACTTATCTTGGCGAGAGGTATAACAAATCGCCTCATTTTGAAGGAGTTGGAATAGAAAGTCGAGATGAGATTTTTTTAGGACTCCTGTTGTCACATCAAAATTTGGTGGCACCTCGGATCAGTGCTGAGGGTCCTGTGGCCTGGTAGGAGATCTCAAACACATATTTTAGGATTTGTCCAAAGCTATTGGGGTATTGACAAAATATTCTAAATGAAACAAATGTTTTAGATATAGATTTGCCCTTAGAACCATCTTACTTTGAATTAGAGATATTTTCTGAATATGTAGAAAGCAAAAATCAGACATTACTGAGA
Organism: Pagrus major; assembly: GCF_040436345.1. Classification (NCBI taxonomy): domain Eukaryota; kingdom Metazoa; phylum Chordata; class Actinopteri; order Spariformes; family Sparidae; genus Pagrus; species Pagrus major. Next base: position 31,286,892 of record NC_133222.1, on the reverse strand, counting down.
GTCTGCCTTCTAATTATTCAGAAGATAATTTTTGGAATTGGGCAAAAAGGATCGAAATGCAATATTTCCAGGCTGGCAGGTAGTAGAGAAAAAAAAGCAGGAGTTAATTATGTAAAACTAAAACTGGCAGTGTGACAATGAACTAAGGAAACAGACTGCACAAATCCAAGAACTAAGTAAATACAAAATACAAGTACAAAGTGGTAAGGTGCAGGGAACACAGGCAGATGAACTGACAACTGAAAGAGCGAGAATAAATGTCTAAACACGCAGGAGGTTAATCAGGGACAGGTGAAACCAATCAGGGCAATCACAAAGGCGGGTGACAGGAAGTAAAACAAAACATGACACATGAGGGTGAAACCTAACAAAATGAAAATGGGGAAAAAAACAACAGGAAAAAGCTAAACTTAAACACAAAACCATGACAGCAATCATCTCCTCACCAGTCCTCAGTGTTTTTGATATAGAAAATATAACCGCAAGGTTACAATTAAAAAACAAAGTTCTCCTGACTAAATGGCCTCCAATTACTTCATACTTCTTCAACCAGGGGCGGTCCTTGCTAGATTTACGCCCTGGGCGAACCATACCTTGATATAACCTTGATATACCTTGATATATAATCTTAAATACAAAAAGGTAACAAGAACAGAGAAAAAAACAAGATAAATAAATGAAATACAGTATATAAACACCAATGTAAATTGCACAAATCCTTCATCACAGGATCTAATAACCATGCTTGAAAAATCCCTGAAGAAAGCTAAAAAAAATATTGTATTGTCATTAGTATACATGTTATTCACAGCATTTATAGCATTTACAAAAGTAAAAAAATATGCAAAAACACACACATACACCCCCCCACACACACTCATGCACCCCCCCCCCACCCCCACACACACACACCTGAGGAGTCCTGCAAGGAACATTACATGTGGCTGAGGAGGTAGATGGCTCCAGGACCATCCCTGAAGAGGCCTGTGTGGCTGCAGAGGTAGATGGCTCCTCATCAGACTCCAGGACCATGTCTGTGGCTGCTGTGGAAGTATCTGACTCCTCATTTTGGCCAGTGGGTGCTCCAGCTCCAAAATATTTCAGAAGTGCCCCTGAATTTACAATTAAGATACAATATGTAAGTTAGATCACACTTACATCACGCATGCATCAGTTACCCAATTAAAATCATCATCAGTCTATCCCCCGCCCCCTCCCCCTTGCCTCTTCTGACACACACAACCTGTGACTCTCAGCAGCAAGTTGACGTGACAATGAGGCACCCCAGCTTCCACTCCACTAACTTGACATGGAAATGAACGGTAGTCTAGAAAACTGGCCAGTTTTGTTTTGTCTTTTTTTTTCTTCTTTTTTTGAGGGCGCTCGTGCGCCCTCACATAGATTGCGCCCTGGGCGGTCGCCCACATTGCCCATAGCAAAAACCAGCCCTGTCTTCAACAGCCCTGTCTTCAACACTATTTCTAAGATCAATATGATCTTAGAAATAGTGACATAATCCTGTTGGATACTTAAGGTTTTCGTCCATATTTTCCTTTTGTTGTTTTGTTTCCAAGAACATATTGACATTTAAATGAAGCCAAAATCCAAGCTGCCTTCTGAAACATGAATGCTCGTGTTGTATCTCAGAACAGATGACTGCACTGTAAGAGTGTACAGCAAAAGGAAATAGCAAGTTTTATGAAAAAGGCATCACACTTGATTTGTGTTGCTCGAAACCAGTGTGCTTTAATCCTGGCCTGAGGACGCCCTCCCCTGCATGCTTTAGATGTTTCCTTCCCCCAACGCACCTGATTCAAATGATCGGCTTGTCATCAAGCCCTGCTGAAGCCTGATAACGACACATTCATTTGAATCAGGTGTGTCGGCAAACATCTCAAACATGCAGGAATGCGGGATTGAAAACACTGCTTCAAACAGTCTGAACCTACAGTCTAATTGCAGTTAAAGCCAAAATATGTCAGTAGTAAGTTGGTAGTAAATACAAAAAAATCACATTTGTGATTAATTAAAGGTTATATTATTTGTTTAATATTATATATGTTTCTCACTGATCCTGATAATTAGGTTTACAAAGCAACACGAAGCCTGTCTGAGGCTGGTGATTCAGAAAATAAATCTCAATTTAGCTGTGTCTTGGCCTATCAAACACTACTACAAAAACTGTAATTTATCACCAGATATGCTCAGTCTTGGAGTAGCTGGTCCATTCAGCATGAAGGTCACTTGTAACAGCTTAAAAAAGGAAGGTTTAGTAGCTGCTGAAATATGTGCTTTCTGTCTGCATTCAAATCCTTATTCAGCCACCAGACTCGTGTCTATTTCTCTGCAATTGACTTATTGAGTGTATTTTCTGTCAAAGCATCTCTCACATTACATTTGAGCAGTGCACACACTGGTATGAATCTTACCTCATTAAAATCTTGCCTTATCGTACCAATAAAGGTTAATTTGTTAAACAAATATGCTATCCAATAGATTGAGACCATCTGAGCCACATGCAGCAGCAGTACTGTACATGCACTTTTATCTAGAGAACATCCCAAACTAGGCCAAGGCTACAATTCAAATAGATTTCTTTTTTCTTTTTCGCATATTTATGGAGTAGGAAAAAAATGCTTTGCTGCTCACAAAGGCAGTCATGTAAAAAATCTATTAAATTGGGAAACCTTCCACGGCATAATAACCTGATAAAGGATTTCCAACAATTTCTAATTATGACTGCTAATATCTGTGACATAAACTGCACAATTATTAGTCATTTGTACCTGTAATTATTGCCACTCACAGACTGATAAACAGACTGTCGACCCATCTGAGCTCATCAGTAAAATGTCAAGACAAAATTAGGACTCTCCTCTGGACTGTTATTATGAAGTCAAAGATATTTTACCATCTATTTCTCTTGTCTTCTTCACTACTGGCATCTTTATGTGTTTCTCGTTAAGGACAGCTACCCAGAAAGTGTGTCATTTGAGTGCAACATCACATCTCTGTGGTGATGCTGTGTCCCTGACCTTGTCTCGGTCTGGGTATGTTGAATAAATACAGAAGTAGCACAAAGTGCAGTGTTCAGGTAGTCACATGGCGTGGAGCTTCTACAATACAGTCCACATCCACTTTAATACCTCAAACTCTCTGTGTACATTCTGACACACAAGACTGTTGTCCCGTGCCATAAATGACTGTAAATCGCTGAGCTCTGGCCTGAGGGATTGCTTGGTCTCACACTGCACAATCAGATCAAACTTCACTGAATAGACAGTGGTGCTTTGTTATAGTGTCATGATACTGGAATTTCTATCAATAGTCACAACAATGTTCGATGAGGAATTGCCACAACATTGAGGGCATATAATTTAGGATTTTTATTAAAAGAATATAAAAAGAAATATAACAAGGCTTGTGGACTGTGTCTGAGTTAAATTACTTGTGACTATAGTCAGTGGCTGGCCTATGTGGTCACTGCAGTTTTACATGTGTGTCAACTCACTGTCGGAGAGAAGAGAGAGCAGGAAATCCAAAATATGAGTGTTAACGCCTTCTCAAATATTTAGAATTGATATGTATCTAGATATATGTTGATATTTTTGAAAACACTACTTTGGGTAACACTTCATTTAATCATTAATAAATGGTACATTTATATTTAAAGGTCATATTGATAACATTTTGATGCAGACACATTATTTGTTTGAAATAATACCTCTACAGAGCTTGTAGAAAGGTGCAGAATAAATGTGTCTCTTTTCCTTAAAAACAATATTATGATTATTAAAAATGTGTTGTGTCCAAATGATTGTTTTCTTGATATCTGTCTAAAAATTCTGACAGTTGGTTCCAGCTTCTAACAGGGTTTGTGAGCCAATAGTGTAACGCTGGTATCACGTGGTATCTTGGTAGTTGCCAGTTTGTTAGAAAACAAACGTAAAATGGCCGAGTTATGCTACAGTATGCATTAAACTGTGACATCAACTAGCGTTAGCGACACTAATGTTAGCTAGCTAGCGTAAGCAATGTTAGGTAGTGCAACAAAGTGGCAACACCTGGACAGCCCCCTCAAGCGGTGACGAGGATGCAATGGGATTCCTCATTTAGTGGCTGAATGTTATTTCATAAATAACACCTTTAATTAAACTTTAGTTAATAGTTATTTCACTGATAACAAACAATGAAATACTTTATAAACCATTTGTTAAGGTTTATTAACATCTACTGCAACTTTACAATAAACAATTGCTTAATAAATGGTTTGTGAAGCATTTCATCGTTTGTTAACAGTGAAATAACAAATATTTTGATTCTTAAATTAATTAACCATTAATTTACCATTAATTAATGATGGTTATGAAGAGTGGTCCCCCTTAGTATGTATTTTGGTTGTGAGTGGCAATAACCTGTATTGGAGCAGACTGAGCTTAATATGCTCATTAAGGTTTTGCTTTTGTTGTTTGCTGTTGATGCAAATGTCTGTCCTTTGTGGTTTGTTTTGATTGTTTATCTGTTTTTGTTTTGTCCATGTGTGCCTGCTGTGATAGCAGTATAAGAAAGGTTTGTATTTTTAATTTGAGTGTACATGTATACTGCTCTGATCTGTTTTGCTGTTTAAAAATTGTTTGTTTTTTTAAAGACAGTGGGGGGAAAAAAATGTGTTATAATTTGTTGGTTTGTGATCCTTTGGGTTAGGGTTATCACATACTCCCAGTTTTTAAAACTGCAACACTGCGGTCTGCACAAATAATTTAATATTCTTTGGAAACTCTTGCCTCATATGGTCTGACAGTGGGGCTCTGCTTTGTCTTAATCAGATTTTTCTTTTTTTTGATGGTTTGTTTTTTCAGTCTGCCTTTGCTTTTGTGTTCTAAGTCAGACCTAATCAGGGTGACCACATGCTTTCAAAGCCTGTTTACTTTCAAAGCTTGTTTCTGTTACTCGACTTCGGCCTTTGTGCTTGATAATGTTTGTCAAGTAGTGCAGTTAAAGCATGGTGTGAATCAAATGCAAGGTTAAATCCCTGTATGACACGAGCACCATTTTGATGAATGGGGAGAGTTGATTGTTGGGTAGTTCATAATGTGGTTCATAATGTGGTTCTTTTCTTTAAGTATTAGTTCAGCATTTTGGGAAATACGTCTATTTGCTTTTTTTGCAGAGGGTTGTGGAAAGGAAGCTGCAGACAGCAGCCATTTAGCTTGGCTTAGCATAAAAACTGGAGACAGGGGAAGCTAGCCTGAACAGAACAGTTATATATGAGCATGGTATCAATGGGCTTCAAGCAAGAATATCTTCCAAATCTTATCCTAAACATACTACAAAGAACTTTTAACTGGTTAGTCTCAATTTAATACTTATGCTTCTATATGACCTACAGAATCGAACAAGATCACAGAGAAGTTTTGCTATTTCTACATGATTATTATAGTTATATTTATTGCCTGTCACCAGGTTGGATTCTGACTTATCCTGGTTGAATAATTCATAAAATTAAAACTATTTTTTATAGTGTCGTGCTGATGATGAATTGAGGGCTCTCACAGCCTGAGGAAAGAAACTGCTCTGCATTAAGATGGTACGGCACTAAAAAGCCGTACCATCCAACTAGCCCCAAATATTTACATTACCTCATTGCCATGTATCCTGCAAACAGCTTTGTTTAACAAAGAAAAATAGTATCAAAAATAGGCTTTGCTGCCTCTCTCGATCACTCACTTTGAAAACAAATGCACATAGCCACATCAATAACGGGAGCAATGTATATACTAATATATACAGCCAGGGTCTTGTCTTAATGAAGCTGTTGATTATTTTCAATCAGTTGCAATGATTACATGATAGATAGCTGTGCAATTAATTGTTGCCTGTTCATGATGGAATTTGATGGTGTGGTGCATCATCTCTGAGGAAAAACTGAGATTTGGATCACAGCAGACTAATTGCACATGCAGAGCTGGATCATTCATAAGTTGTTACTGTGCCAAAGACAAAATTCAAAATACAATGAAATACAGCAAGTTCTCCGAAATCACTTGTACAAGACACTTAAGAACAAGTAGCTGCATGAGGCACAATATTTCTCTCCAAAGCCACTACCACCTATTGCTTTAACCAAAACTACAGTTGTTAAGTATTATCAGTATTTCTGCAATTAGAGTTAATAATAGATGGCAAAATTTGCAAAATGAGTTCAATTTGTTTAATTCCTTTAAGTTAATTAGCAACATTAGAGTCTTCACAGAGACCTCAGTTAAAGTTGTGGGCTTTCAAAATCAGCTATTCATCCCCTTCAACCTTGTGGAAGGTAAAGTGAAAGCGTTGAATTGCCATTCACCTTTATTTGTAAGTCAAGCGAATGTAATTCTGTTTGAAGGTTTTTCCTTTTTCTTAAGTGTGACATTGTGGAAAGCTGAATTCTCACAATTTCCAAAGGTCTTTTAAGCAGTGACGCAAAAGTTACAGTGTATTTACACATAATTAAAAAAAGCACAGCGAGTAAAGGGCCTCTTTGGACTGTGGATGTCTTTGTAAAGTCAGCTATTCAGCGACAGTCCATAGGATGTGACTTTATGGACGTTCTCGAGTGCTTTGTCTCAGTGTCTCTCTCCACTCCGCTAAAGGAGGATGTGTTCACATGTGGCATCAACATATGTCCTGAGTGATCTAGCCACATTGAAGAACCACCTTCTCAAGGCTCTCGGATCTCTTAGCAGCAGATGTTTTATGGCACCTAGCGATTGAACTAGTAAAGGCAGTATCCCAGACTCCTTTTCAAATCGTGTGATTTTAAGAGTTGTTGCATGAGGAAAAACTTAGAAAACGTTGTAATAAAGGCTACGGCAAATTGTAAACCATTGGTGCCTTCTTATAAATTTGTAAAAAGGTGTCAGTTTGCCGTGGCATCGCTGTGAGAGCCTGTCTGTTTTTCATATTTATAGTGCATCCTGTCTGCCTCCATGTCTGAAGTGTGTCTTACCTCCCAGCAATGGTAAACATGTAAAATTTTACAGTTACAGTGAACAGTAGCTAACTGAGGCTACTTCTTTGTGGCTACTCACCAGACTCCTTTTAAAAAACACTCAATTTTGAGACTTATTGCATGAAGAGAAACTGTATAAACTTGTATAAACTGTATAAACAATGTCTACAGCACATTCTTAACTATTTGAGCCAGTTAGTTAATTCGGCAAGTGTTATACATGATGATATTTCTTTCTTCATGTAAAAAACGATGTATCCGTTTGTTACCGTGAAACAGGTGTTTATTTGCGTAGAGAGCCGCGAAGTGAGATCCAATCTCAAGACGCATTTCAAGACCATTTTAATGCCAGGTGTGAATTGACGAGCTTGAGGCTGTCCACTTGTGATCGGATCACTCAGGACGGATGTTAAAACCAAATGTGAACAGCTGCTAATGTAAGTTTAGAAATGGAGCAAAGTTCAGAGTTTTTAAAAAAAAAACAGCGATAGAGAAGAAATCAGCAATGTTTTACAGATCTTTCCTTGCTAAAGGGTCTGTTCATTTGCATAAGTGGGTACGCCCTTAACTAACATCCATCAGAGTCGGATTGGATCAAAGTTTGTTGTTACCAGCGAAAAGACATGAATAAAAAAGTCTTTGTGTTCTAGTTTAATATTGTATAAGACTACACAGTACAGGGAACAGATGATTCTCCTGTGTTGTTATCACTGTGTAATACTTGCTCTCATTCTGACATAAGAACATTTCCTGTTTTATCTTTTCTTCGTTGCCCTTTGAGATTTTCTTTTAATGAAACTTGTGTAAGAAGCGGAATGTAAAATCCTTTATCTGTCGTTCCATCTGTACTCCATCCTTTCATTGAAGTAGGAGGTTTTTAAGTTTGAAAAATGATAACAGGATGTGTATGAATTCCCCAAAAGGCAGATAATTTGCAGAAAGAGCACAGTGAGCGTAAGATTATCTGGCAATTCTTTTGCTTAAAAAGCACGGTGGTCTGAGATTTCTTATTACCTCTCTGTCTTCTCCAAATAATCATCACTAAAAACACACCAAATGCTCTGGCTTTCATGTAAGCCTTATGTGTAAGCCAGTTTCCCAGTGAACAGTGAACAGCAAAATTTCCAAAACAAGCTCTAAAGACCAAAGATTATCCAGCTAATTACATTTATCTGAGACAACCAACAGCAATGGGAGGACCAAAAAAGGCATGCACTCAAATACTAAGCAGGCAATTACAATTACTATCAGTGCCACAGTTTCACTGATGAGGGGGGTGATAATGGTGGCAATCATGATGACTAACAAAGCGTGGAGTAATCAGAACTGGCGATTGGACCCTGCAGCCACAAGAAGAGTGCTACCAAGGTACCCTGATGAGAGAAAGGTGCACTGCAGGTAAACAGGACAGGAAGCGTAATCAGTCCCATAATGCTCAATGTGGACAGAGTAATGGTTGCAGGAAGAGTGACATTTGACAGCTATGTGTATCAGACACTGAAGTAAGCAGTTTAAGGAGTCCAAACTGGACAGATGTTTGTTTTATTCACCTGAGGAGATGAGCACATTCAGAAGGTGGCAGACATCTGATCCGTCCTGAATATGTATCCTGAAGTCATTCACCAGTGTTGCATCCATAAAGAAGAAGAAATGTCTTCACCTTCACAACCAAAGTGGAGAATTTGAGATCACATCTCCAATTTACTCTGAATTACTGTCACCAGGATAAATATTGGCAATTTACATTTTTGTAAACCGCAAATGTGTTTTAAAAAGGTTTTACCTATTTTGTTATCTTAAACACAGAAATTTGGATTAATTCACCAATTATCATACGACACCAGATTTTCGTAGGAGTCTCCCTATCTTTGACCCTTTCTCCTCTGAGTGCTGTGCTCCCAATTAGGAATTTTGTCCGTTAATCTCCTGATTACACAGTGATTAACTCAAAGGGGAGTTTTTCAGTTTCTGTATGGGATGTGTGTCATCGTACCTGGCAACGAAACGCAAAGGCAGAGGTAAGCAAGCTTAAACCACCCTGCCTGATGTGCGTCCCTCGTCACTGCACTCACTCAAACCCTCAGCTGAGTTTGCTGCTAAAGTGAAAATGGATGAAACAGGTCCCAAGAAGAAGAATTATGTCTCAAAAGTTCGCTCAACCTTCCCTTTTGTTGCCTCATGTCTCATACGCTTCCCCTCTTGCCTCCACTCTGCAGACTGTGTTCCTGCATCATTTTATCCTTCCTCTTCTCCTGTTTGAAGGTCTACCTGGCAGTGATGGCTCCTTGTTTGAACTTGAACACATTTTTACACTCTTGTGTACATTTTGTATGTCGTTTTACCTTGAGCTATGAATTGAAACAAATTAAATGTATCCTATCGTTTTGTACACACAAGGACATTTACTGTATATAGTATGTTTATCTTTATTCTAATAGTTTTTTAATTATATTTTTTATTCAAATTGTTATTTTATTCTTTCCAATATCTCTTTATTGTTGTCTCTATTTTTGAGACTTACTCTTGTGCTGCTACTTATTTCCCTCTGTACTGCTGTGTTACCTGCAAATTTCTCCCAAGGGGGATCAATAAAGGAACATCTTATCTTATCTTATCTTTTCTTATCAATCTGTGGGTTATATGGGGGCAGGGCTTTGACTGTAGGACATTTGCCTAATCTCTCACCTTTTCAGTATGTAATGTTGGCAGGTATGAATTAATCTTTCTTTGTGTGTTCATGTATTCTCTTCACATTTTCAGCCAGCTCCTTGAAGTCACTGAATGCCCAACTAACCAATTTGTACAACATCATGGGGTCAGTCTCTTGTGGCTTTCAGCTGGTTTGATCTCCCAAAACAAAATGCCTTGCAGGGAGTTGAAATAATGACTATGCTTTTCATTCATTTAGGTTACAATAACACAGTTGTGTAGTGTAAGAAACAAATTTGTATTATCTATAGTATATCCATTCTTTTGTACATTTAGGAAAGACATGTTTCCTCAAAGGTCCACCCTCCATTTTAAGAAACCTGTTTTCTTCCAATCCTTCTAAGTGCTGTTTGAGTGCACTCAGAATTGTTCAAACTCAACCGGTTTGATACTGCCTATTGAAGTTAGAAGGACACAGCGCCAGCATCTTGCTTTTGAATTCTAGGTTTAAGTGGCTAGGAGATTTTGTGTCATCAAACGTCTTTCAAAGTTCTTGAGATGTCACAAAGATTTGATCATTCAGTGCATTTTCTGCTACATACCCATGAAGGCAATAATGTTTTATCAGTTTGATGTGATGTTCAGGGCAGATGAATAAAAAGTATATATCTGTGAAAATGTGCTTTTCAGCAAGTTAAAGTGGGTTCTTGCATTAATAAAAATAGTGTCATAGAGTTCAGGCTATCCACAGTGGAGGTGACCATCAGTGGCTAGGGGGTCAAGAAGCACGGGATAAATCGACATGGGGAGGTAAAGAGCAGCTCTTGCCTCTACCTCATTAGGAGCCCCGGAGCAAAGATCCAAAACACTCAACTCCTCCACAAGAGCTGGTCAGTGACCAACAGATCAGACTGAGGTTGTACTTGGCAGCTGGTGTGAATGTGTTTAACTGTGTGAGCTGTGTGAGTGGCCCTTACTCAAAAGGAAAGCATCACTCTCAGTGAAACTTGCCGACATTTAGACATGTTACAAGGTCTCAGGAGATCGCCATGTCTCCGAATGACCACTAGGGGGCAGAAAGGCTCACTGCAGTTGGATAGATAAATGTGGAACTGAATTGCTTTCTTTATCCATGTGGAGCTTTGCAAATAAAAATGTGTATAATTTTTTGTTTTTTGTTGTTATATTCATTGTGACTGTAATACTAAAGTTAACAAAAGGTTCATTAACTTAAAAAAATACTGCACTGACACCAATAACATTGTCCGACTCACAATGGACAATTTTAAAAGACATTGTCCAATATTGTCCTTTTGGTAACACTTCACAATAAGGTACGCAAAAATATGAGTAGTTACTTAATAACGAGTACCAAGGAACTAAGTAAAGAGTAATCCCTGAATTACTGTGAATAATGGAGTTAGATAATGATGAGTTACTAGAGAACAGACATGGAGATGGTGCATCAGTGAATCATTAGGTTATGGTTACTTCGTAAATAAACATCCTGACCATTTTCTTCATGAGCTGTTCCTGGTTAACTATGAACCAGCTGCTACAAAAGCTAGCAATGACTAATAAATGACTAATTACTTATCATTAATCATAAGTTACTCTCTTTGTGTGCCTTCAAGTAAAGTTACCAGCTTGTGCCACTCAGGGTTTCAGTGATTACCCATTGACAATTATTAACTATCAAGTAGCTCCAGTTTCATTCCTCACTCATTGCTTAGTAGCTACTCATATTTTTGTGTGCCATTTTGTAAAATATTGTTGTCCTTTTTGTTCCAAGCAGTCCTCTTCCTTGTCAAAGCTGGCACCCACACTTCCTGAACCTAGGCCAATGCTAAGGACTGATCCTTGAAACTAAGCTCCAACCAACATCAAGTGACATGACTCGAGGCAATTAATCAGATTTTGCCACAAAGGGCTTGCAAACAGACTCTGAAATGCAAAATGTACCATTTAAGGTTTGAGTTACCATTTTATAGATATAATATGTAACATTTCTGTATCAAAATGTCCATCTAGTTTGTCAAGTTGTGTACGTACATTATCCCAATTGTTTCCAAGAATGTTCAAACACAGAAAAATCTGAGGATCATATTGTTTCATCAAAGCACAGAAGCTCAAGTTTATCACACTTCATAACAAATCCATCCAATTACATTTGTGTTTGTAAATGACAAAAGAGGCTTGTATTTTGATTTAAGGTGAGATGAGAACAAAAAGAGTATATTGCCCATCAGGAAGTTACTAGAACTGTTACTATAAAAGCTACATAGTGCAGATTTAACATTTTGTATCTAAGTCACCTGCTTATATTACAACACTGTGATGATGGTGATATAGAACAGTTTAACAGCTCAGACCTTTTTAAATGAATGACTAGCCTTGACATCTTTTGCTATTGTGCTATTTCTCACTGAGGCCCCTTGCTTTCAAAAAACATAGCTTGCACCTGAATATTGCAGGGTTGGGTTCTTTTGTCCCTTTCTTTGCTAATTTCAAAGTAATAGGAGAAAACAAAAACATAGAATATCACTCCTCTGCCATTCTGGCATTTTGCCAACACGCATCTTCTTCCAGGGATATTTTTTCTGGCTGGTGGAAGTGGCGTGGTGTGGATTGAAAAAAACATCAATAAACACTTCATTGCAGGTGGTAATGTGTGACAGAAATCCTAGTAGTAATGCAATATATTACTCTGTAACATGTTACATGTTTGAAAATAGATAAAACATGAAATGGTGCCCTTTCTGTGCACAGGTGCCTCTCCGCATACAGCCAGTGCCCCTCAAACATCCAGAGTCTGCCACTGTACATGAAATTCAATAAGGAAAGACCATCACCATCACATGATTTCACATATATTGTTTATTACATCACAGACAGAGCGTGTAATCATACCAACATGTGTTTTATGCATGCAAGCTGCATTAACTTTTACAAAGTAGAAATAGCCTTCTCAAGGCCCCCTTACTCTAGACACAGTCCTTACTATATGAGCTGCTGCTAATCACTTCTTGCTGTGTGCACAAACAATCCTCACTCCTCCTACTACAGCTAAATATCATCAGTAAACCTCCATTAGCTATGCACAGTAATGCAAGATGATGTCATATATCCATTTGCTCTCTGCTTTGTTGAGACCCAGTGAGTTGTACAAATGTACATGTGCTATCAGTTTTTAATTTGGCTTACCTCCCCGGCTGCTCCTTCTGCTCCCTCCTCCTCTGAGTCAAGGATGTGACACGTGAATCCTTGCAGCTGAGAAGCATCAGTGGGTGGTCTGGACACACCTGAGCTTTGTTGTTGCACTGGAACCCCTGGCGAGTTGAAGGACTCGCCTGTTACGTGAATCCCCCAGTGACATGTCAATATGTGTTTGTGGCAACATGCCCAAGGTCTTCTTTCTTTCACTGTGTATCTGATCTGCACAGTAACAAACAAGTATTTAGGATTGTCTCTGGTACATCCCTGCAAACACTGCAATGATCAGACAGGGAAAGTGAGAGCAGAAAAGATTTCCATTTACTCCTGTATGTATCTTGTAAACAGAGGACTTCAACTGCCCTGTGCTCTCTGTGACTGAAGCATCGTCCCAAAACGTCTGTACCGTCACTCTGTGTGCTCTTCCTCCCTCTACTGGCAGTAACACACACCTGCAAGCCTCTACCGCTTTTGTCCTTCACAGATCATAAATGGATCCATTTGTTACTGCTGCACCACTCTGGAAAGGGCATGGCTTAAAAAACAAGCTCTGAGCTGATCTGAGGAGCTGTGCCTTTGGGGGAGGATAGGATAATGGAAAAGCCAGTCTTTAAAAAATGTTTTTACTTGTCTAATCAATAATACATTTTTATATGTTACACACATTTCATTTTACAATATACAAGCACTCGGACTGCTGATGAAAATGCCTACATTTTGCTCAGAAAAATCGACTTTGGTGTAATTCCCACAGCCATATTGTTTACGCACACAACCTCATATACCTAAGGCAGTAGCTTATCTTCATCACTTGTCATAGACTTGTTTAGTTATAAGTTATTTTAAAAAAGCCTTTTTTTGTAATCAAAACCAGCTGGGGCTTTTTTCCAGCATGCTTTAAGATGAAGTCACGAAACACTTCACACGTACTGTATAGGCAATTAGTGTCTCTGATGCACCCAACCTGCTTGTCTTGGTGCTGTCACAGGAAAATGAACAAAGGGATACACACACACACACACACACACACACACACACACACACACACACACACACACACAAACACACACACACACACAGCCACACACACACACACACACAAACTGCTTTCTTTCTGGGAGCTAAATAAGAAGATGGATACCACTGAGTCACATATCAGTTCGGTAAATATGAAACCACCGTTAGCAGCCAGTTTAATTACTTCTTAAATTTCAGAGAATCATTACTTGTCTGTATTTCATTAAATACAAGCTGGGTGCAGTGTTGTAGTTTACAGGAGCTGGTAATCCCACCTGTTTTCCCAGTGGACTGGATGTAACCAGCTAGTTGTACATCAACAAATAACACAGTCCACATGTTTAACCAACGGATCACTGGTGCAAGCCCCAGAGCTAATTATTAAGCTGATGAGTTGTTTTAGTCACTGTGCTCTGGACGTGCAAATTAATGTGCCATTCAGTGTGATATTACGGAAGGGCAGTGACTGCAGTTGTCGGACTTAACTTTAGAGCCACAGAGATTATAAGTGATGCCTTTTCTGTTCTCCCCCATTTATCATGCTTGTGTCCTTGGTGGGCATACCATTAACAATTAACCTGCCGTTAAATTAATAAAGGCCCCACACAGAGGCAATGATAGGATATACAAATATCTGTTGTGATTTGGCCTGTGATACATACTGTATCACTGTTTGTCAGTTTGTATTTATTGTCCATGTTGCTCTATTTCCAAACCAGTGGTTGCTATAATAACAAAGTCTGTCCACAGGGCAGAGTTGATGTTTGGACACTGCAATCAAGGTACTGGAGTGAGACTGATAAAAATTACTCGGTAATGATAACATGAATTAAATACGGTGAGTCAAGCAGAGCTTCCTCTACTCACTGGCTTCAATTATGAATCATAAATTTCACACGGGCTCTATAAGACATGTGTTCCTGGAGAACATAAACACACCTGGCTGTAATATCCGGACAGTAAATTTAATGATGTTGAATGTCAGGCAGGAAAGGAAATAATGATTGCAGAGGGGTGAAGAAAAGAAGCATATTCATTTAACCTGTTAAGCTTTGTCCGGCTAGCTTGCCAAGCAATCCAAACACAGCTAAGCAAAAAGGTGAATGCCTCAATTGAAGTGTATAGTCATGCCATACATTGTTACAAAGCTTAGATTCTCATGATTGTATTCAGGCAAACCATTTCAAGATAAAAGCATATCAGCAAGTAACAGTCAACAAACAAACAACAAACAAGCTGACAAACCAGCATGTACGAAGATTTTCCAACTTACCAAGAAAGTGTCTTTCAGTAGTGCATCAAACTCCCAAAAAAAACTGCACTCTCCAATTACCAAATGTCTGCTAGAATAGTTTCAGTAACATATTCAGTCCAAAACATGCTTTTTCGTGCTTTTATCTGTCTGACTCTTCTCATTTCACAGCAGACGCCATTATCCCTCCACACCGAATATCCTGCAATGGCAGTTGTTTGATTGACAACTCATTTGAACAGATATGAGCTTCTATGCCCACCCTAGAGCCAACAACAGTCAAGGAGTGATCATAAAGACATGTCACCCACTCTCTTTTCTTTCTCCTCTCTCCTGAGTCACTTACACGGCAGCCTCCAGATGACTGATACGTCGTGTAGCCAATGCGATTTCAAATCCAGCAGTATATAGTTTATATCACTTTTTAAAGCCCTAAACTTGGATAGTATGCAAGTTAATGTAGTTGTATGCGTTTTGCTCTTTAAACAGGCTGTTTTTTAAATAAGGAAATAAAGAACTATAATACGTTTTTGCCCCTGTTACTCTCAGGCAGAGGTATTTTGAGGTCTCAACATAGCATCTTTTTGACCAGGCACCTGAATATTTCCTTTATAAAAAGTGTTAATTTGCAGTGATCTTGTTATCTAATTGAACTTTGCACATGTAAGACTATATGATGTGGATACATTGAGTTTTCCAGTTAATAGAGGCAGTTACAGGTCATTTGCAGTCTTTTTTCTTACATTATCTGCATTAACAAATGTAGGCGAGAAAAAAAATAATTCAGCGTGTTCAAACAATGCACTTACAGAGCATCTGACAGTCCGCTTATAACCTTTCAAAAGAGCCCCCAAACCATTATGTACTCCAAAAGGTTCAACAGCAGCTTTGAGTTTACTTTGGGCTAGACTGAGATGGACGTTTTAGCTTAATCTTCCATGAGCTTCCAGGAATAAGAATAGTATAGCTCTGCTGATGACCTACAGTACTCACTCAGTTTTGCTGGCTATAGGTTAGGAGTGTCAGTCAAGGCGTGCACTGTATGAACACACATATATGGATATGCATATGTACACATTTGGGAACACTGCTGAATACAAATGAAAAAGTTTTGACTGTGCAGCTGAGCTAAGAGGAATAACACTCAGCCTGTGTGTCAGGGATCGCCCTTAATTACCTTCAATCTGAGCACCACTGTTTGTTTCACAGACTAATGACTTAGATGAGGATTAAGCACTTGGCACTGTGCTAATTAGCCCGCCAGCACTCCCTGGGCACCCCAATGTGAGCTTCCGACAAAAAAAGCCATCAAACGGGGGAGGCACTTAGTTTTTCCTTGGCCCCTATCTGGCCTCTGACCTCCTAAAGCCTCTCCTGAAGAGGCTGAAGTGGAGTTTTTCACTCTATATACTGTACATTTAGATGTTGATGAAGGTTCTCAGTCATCCAGGTCATGGTAAATCTAGATGCTGTATCGTAGGCAACTGGACATGTTTCAGTTTGTTGAAGACGTTTCACCTCTCATCCAAGAGGCTTCTTGGAAGCTGGAGGGGAGTTGCAGGCTTTTAAACTCTGTGTGGGAGTGTCCTTACAAAGTCTTTAAGGACGTGTGAGCTCTGAGTTTCAGAGTCGTTAGGGCCACTTGTGGGTCGTTGGTCAAACCGGCCTTCATGTGGGTTGCTAAGGCTAGGTGAGCCCAGGTGTGAATGGTTGTTAAGGTGTCTGGGGAGAGAACTCAAAACTGCATTGTAGGTGGGTGATAAGTATTGTCTTAGACCACCTCCTCTGTTCAAAGACGGCTGTTCCAGTTTGACATAGATGGATTCTTTTACTCCTCTTTCAAACCATCTGTCTTCTCTGGCCAAGATGTTTACATTGTTGTCCTCAAAGGAATGATTTTTCTCCTTCAGATGTAAGTGGACAGCAGAGTCTTGACTTGAGGAGTTGGCCCTCCTGTGTTGTGCCATTCATTGATGGAGAGGTTGTTTCGTCTTCACAATGTACAAATCTGTGCAGTCCTGGCTGCATTGAACAGCATAAACAACATTACTCTGTTTATGCCTGGGTGTTTTGTCCTTAGGATGGACAAGTTTCTGCCTCAGTGTGTTGGTAGGTTTAAAGTGAACAGGGATATGATGTTTTATTAAATATCCTCCTGAGTTTCTCAGATGTTCCTGCGACATAGGGAATGACGATGTTGTTATGTTCTCTCGTCTCCTCCTCTCTGTCTGCTCTGGATCTTTTAGCGGTTTTGACAAAGGTCCAGATTGGGTAGCCACAGGTTTTAAGTGCTCCCCTGATGTGCTTCTGTTCCTTTTCCTTCCCCTCTGACTTAGTGGGCACGGTCTCAGCCTGATGGTTTAGGGTTCTGATGACCCCCAGCTTGTGCTCCAGTGGGTGATGAGAGTCAAAAAGCAAGTACTGATCTGTGTGTG
This sequence comes from Pagrus major, assembly GCF_040436345.1. Taxonomy (NCBI): domain Eukaryota; kingdom Metazoa; phylum Chordata; class Actinopteri; order Spariformes; family Sparidae; genus Pagrus; species Pagrus major. Next base: position 31,269,335 of record NC_133222.1, on the reverse strand, counting down.
TAGGTTTTCTGTAAACCTCAATGTTGAGGCTTCTGTCTTCTTCAATGTGTACTGCACAGTCCAAGAAGGGCAGACTGTCTCTTCTGACGTCTTCCCGTGTGAACTTGACGTTATTGCCAAAAGCATTGATATGTCCTGTGGCTTCCACTTCCCTTGCTCTGATTTTGACCCAGGTGTCGTCCACATACCTGAACCAGCAAGGTGAGAGAGATAACACTGGACCCAGATGAAACAATGGTTTCTTATGATGTCACATCACTGTTTACATGCATTACCACTCAAGAAGCTGTTAGTATGGTGAAGAAATGCCAATGTATGAATTGGGATTATCTGGGATTTGGTGCCCCAGAGTTTTTGAGTGCAACACTTCCGTTCTGTTTCTGTTACAATATTATCAGATGTAATGTCAGATGAGCTTACTAGCTAATGGCAGCTACAGTTAGCAGTGGGTTTGAGGCAGAGCAGCCAGGAGGACAGTAGAGGGAGACCAAGAAAACATTTTCTTCATAAAATAAGGTATAGTTTCACCAATATAATTGGTATTGTGTGACATAGTTCTGTTAAGCACCATGCATTTCTCTTGAGATACTACTCCCTCCAGCAAGTTACACAGTGCAAATACAAGTTATAGGGGCACAGAGTGAGACTGATAGAGACACTATTCTCCCTACAAGTCAGTGTACCATCAAAATGATTTTGAAGCTGATGATTTTAGGTAAAAACATTACATAATGTTCCTTTAAGTATGGTCCTCGAGTAAATCTTTCATTTTGTGACTGAGCTGCATTTCTTGTATGAAAGGTGCTATCCCAACAAGTGCTGTTTTACACCCTTGTGATGAGTTGAGGAGAGAGAACAAACCAACATTGTGCAAGCTGGGGTGCAATTATTTAATCTCGCAAGCTTTAAATTCAGTTTCAGTTTGTTCAACAGTGCATCAAAAATCTCAAAATCGGACTGGGAGTTTATTTGATCCAAATTCTTTTTGCGCAAAAAACAACAACAACAGCTACCTCAAATGATTCACTGATGTCCTGTTGGCGATTAGCAAGATTGACTTTGTCCAGCATGATGGCTTGTATACGTGCGTTTCTCTGATGTGTGTCTATGTGTGCTTGTGTGTTTTCCTTATCTGCTCCATTCAATTCATCAGATATCAAGAGCAGGTAATAGTAGAGCTCCACAATGAAGCATTGATTAGAATTTTGTCAGAATCAATCGGTATGATTAAAAATAATTGGAAAATGGTTCAGGCTGAAATTGACTGTTTACAGTAGCTCCTGTAAGGCTCATAATAACAAGGTTATATTGACTTAAAATGTTCCTCACATTAAAGTTATCTCACATTCATTTTCTTGCACTGTTGTACTTTTCTGGCTCGTGTTTGGTTCTCTCATCCCGAGCCGGCTGCTATCTCAAATCTGCAAATAATTAACTTTCTCTGAATCTTATCTTCTAAACAATATAACATTAACATATACCAAGATTTCCCTACATTGTTCAACTTCAGGAAGAAAGATTAAGTACGAAAGAAAAACATTTCCTCATTTCCATTCAGCTCTTTGATTTAATTACTGCTTTGCTGTAGTCCAACCCTCAGGAGAGCCTATGGATTAAGAATCATAATTAGGCAAACCCCACAAAAAAAGCTGCTGCATCCACTTAGAATAGTTAGAGCCAAAGATCAAAACTGTGGGGCTTAATTAAGCAATCAAATTGTGTTATGTCTCCTTTTTCTTATTGATTTGCATCCTGTCTGAAAAACAACAATCCCATTCTATTCTCATATCTTCCAATTAAATTTAAATCGTTACCTGTATACATATTCTAAGAGATAGGTAGTTGTTGCTAGCCATAAGCGTGTCTTACAGAGAGAAACTGGGAAACATGCATAATTCTATTATTTACGTTTCCATTACTGCTTTGAGGCCAATGTAGCCAGTTTGATTGTTTCTGAACTAAATGAGACAAAACCCTTTTAATAAGATAACATGACATGTATTGTACATTCACAATGCAAATGAATCCAGGAAGTAGGCACAACACACTGTATGTTTGCTTTTACATTGGATAAAACTATGATTTTGTTCACATATTTCTGTATCCCATTTGTTACATTAGTATAATACTAATGTAACAAATAGTCCAATTTATTATTATTACAAGCCAAGGGCAAGGTTTGGTCTCACCATTGGGAGGGACACAACAACCCCATCTGCCAACTATTAATCATGACCTAAAATTCAATGATTTAACAATGTAATATCCTCGAAAATAACAGGCTTAATAACAACAACATAAGGATGTGTGTCCACTTAGCATTTTTCTCTGGCAGAAACGTACTGACAGGGCTATGGGATAAAGTGTTTGTGGGGTGAGAGAGAAAAATGCTTTGAACACACTAATTTGCTTTTGAGGGCAATTTCGATATTGAGAGAATATGATCAACTTATTCTGATATATAAAAAAAAAAACAGTGACTGAATCCTGCATGCTGGAAAGTGTACTCAGTGTGCAAGTGCTAGATACTTGCAGTTTTAGTTGTGATTTCAACTGTCCCTGCTTTTGCAGATTGCACCTGCCATGTTTCTGCAAATAAGATGACCTACTGAATATCTGTAGGCTATAAAAGCTATATCCTGTAATGCCAGGGTTGGTAAAAAAATAAATAAATAAAAGCCTGCCCCTCACAAGACTTCCCAATGGTGAGTCCGCACTTGTCTGACTTCCAATCTACAGGTGACCAAGGTTTTCCATGCTAGTTAACGCTGGTAGTTGATATTTCAAATATTAAATGTTATGACGTGAGCCTTTAAGCCCCCTCTCTTTCAGCCAATCAAACGCTATAGCATGCGTTGGTGTATTGGAGTTAATGCCAGGAGTTCACTCAAATCTTGGTAGGGTCAGTTCTGTCATCCCAAAATATTTGGGATTGACCTGGTGAAGACAGGTGAATGGGGTGTAGGGGGAGGTTCTCTGAGGTAGTTGCAAGGCCAGATTCATTAGGGCACAGAATCAGGAGTGTGACAGCCGCTTCTAAGTTTGTGTAGAGGCAGGAGAGATTATCAGCTGCCAGGCTTAGCTGACCATACCAAGCGCTGTTACCTAGAACCTCCTAACCTTGCTATACTCTCTCCCTTTCAACACTTCAAAATCTGTCCCCTCCAGTCCTCATCAGGCACAAGCGCAGCCACAACCACTCCCTGTCCATAGTCACTCTGACTACATCAATGATTAGCATATCCTAAAACACCCCATGGAATAACAAGCCAGATAAACACAGGTTCCTGTTAATAACCCAGTCTATTAAGTGAGTTCTAGCCAGCTCACGGCGGGTCTATGAGCATGACTGGCTGGCTGGCTAACAAGCGAACCCAACAGATGCTGGCTTGTTGTTGCACCAATTTGCTTAAATTCCAAGCAAATTCTAAGTTTTTCAACTACGAAAACATTGATGCAAATTTTCCGTCCTCCCAGGCCATTCGAGTTTATAGCGCCAGTTAGCATCATAGCTAGGCAAACGTTAGCAATTAGCAGACGCCTGAAACCTCTGGAAGGGTATATCTAGTTAGAGGCAGAGTAGCGGATCTTCCCTATAGGCATACTAGGTAGGTGCACCCAATGAGTTATAATAGGCTCTCCCCCACTGGGTCTAATTTTCAGGTGCAGATGGAATCTGTCCTCTATGCCCTACTGACACATCCTACAGCAAAAGAGTCACCAAAAAAACATGAAAAAAAAGGAAATCCGCAGTGCAGTGTGATAAAAAAGAAGGTGACAAAGTGTGACTCTCAGCAAGCGTCCTTTTTGTTCTGCTGCATTTCAATCACAATGCTCTGCAGGAGGCCCAACTGTACTGTCAATTAAATAGTCTGTAATCCAGGACATCATGTGGCTGTTCACCTGCCTCATTTTGAGCCTCACATGGAGGCGCTGGATGTCCACGAAAGCAGTGCAATCAAAGAACATGATTGCTATCACACAACCACCTCTCTGGATGGCAATAAGCCTTGTAGAGTTAGTACGTGATGAAATAGTCCAGAACCATTGTGATATACTGGTAAAAACAATAAAAACTGTCTTATTATGTAATGTTAGTCTGTCCAGTCTCCCTCAAATAGTCCAATTGGACTGCTGAAGATTGAGTGACAAATACGTCATTGACGTCTTTGATGTATCTATATTTGTGAGGTTGTAAATTGTTTCATTTCCCTTTGAAGCATTTTTTCACTTGTTCCTTGATGCTTCTTAGTGGACTCCTGGGTTGTTTGACTTCCGTTTCTCAGCATATAGCACAGCAGGATAGCAACAATCAAAGACATCATGTCAGTGTTATTTTCTCAGAAGAACTATTTGATTGCACACTGAAGCTGGACTTCACTGAGGCTAAAATACCTATGACTGAATCCATTTCCATATCTTTATAAATACAAATTACACAATACAAAATTGTCTCCTTATCTGAATCAAAGTTCTGAGGACAGAGTGTGTCCTGTTCATGTGCTGTTCAAATTGTAGAGCCCCTTGAGGCACATTGTCATTTGTGATATATGCCCATATAAATGACATTGACCTGACTTAAGTAGTTGCTTTGCATGTTTTCTATTCTTAACTGCTACTGTGTATGAAATTGGTTATTCTGCCCATGACGAAGAATCTCCACTGAATATTAATCCCTGTCACAAACGCACAGTATGCCACATGTAAACACATTGAAATTGTAGTTTGTAAAAGCGTGCCAAAATTTCCTTGCCAAGAGGAATCCCTCTAGAGTGCCCTAATTTGTTTTGAGATTTGTTGTGTGTGTGCAATTGTGTGTATTTGAGCATTTATGTGTGCATGATATTAAGTCGAAAGAAGGAAAAAACCGAGAAAGGTCCGGCCATGTATCCTGTGATATTATATGTCACCTCTGAACAGATTTGTTTCATTCCCTCTTTCACGTCATCTCTCCCTGCTCCCTTTCAAATGGACACCATGACCATCTGTGAAGTAATACATTCCATCCTTTCTTCCTCTTATCTTCAAGAGTATTATATTGTCTCATCAAAGCCGGCCCTTCAGTTAACTTCAACTTATCATGTGAGCCCACCAAGGTGGTGGATTCTATTTCTGGCTCTTCCTGTGAAATTCATATTGATAAATCAGAACCTGATGTGAGGCTTTAGAAATACATGGGACTTTTAAACCGAAACAGCGGGCGCACAGGATGACATGTGACACCTTTAAATCAAATAAGCCAGCATGAATTCATTTATGGACATTTACTCATTATACACACATCAATTCTCATTGCATACTTATTACACAGGAAATACCACGTGGACATGAGGATCAATAATAGAAATAGCCTGTGTTGTCTTTGCTGTGTGTTTCCTCATCAGGTACAAGATAATTCAATCGTCATTATACAACACAGGGTTGAATAACAAAATGGAAGATCATAAACCCCTTCATGCTATGTAAATTACAGAACATATATAAAGTTATCTTTGTATGAGTATACATAAACACACAGTGCATCTTTTGAATTTGAGTCATAGTAATTGTAAACAGCAGCAAAACTTCAGTGCTACTGGTGTAATGAACGTTTGTATTCCATTCACACTACAGACAGTCTCAGTGGACAAGAGGTCATTACAGTGCTTGGAAAGGAGCTCCAATCAATTAAAACTATAATTACACATTAACAAAAGGGATTTTACAAGTTGATGTGATGTACTGGCAGGAGGGTAAAGACTTACTAATTGTTGTTGGGGACTTTTTGTCTTCATTAGTTGCTGACCAAGGTCTGAGTCTTTCATACAGGAAGAAAGTCTGGTGAAATTTAATTTGTTTGTCCATGCACAACAATGTCAGGTAAAAATGGAAATCTCCACTGGACAACAGGTATAGAGTTGGAAACCACTCATTCACGAGGCCTCGTCAGTTCTACTAGCCAGTGAGAGGTGTCAGGCTTTTTAAACTCAGGGTCCCTACAAAATTGGTGTGCAATAATCTGGAAAGTGGTGACATCAAAAATGAAGGTCCTGGTAGGAGTCCATTGTCCAGATGATGGCCTGCTGCCTGGGTGTAGGGTGTTTAACTTAAAGGCAGTGCCGGCCCTGACCAATTTGGTGCCCTAGGCAAGATTTTGGCTGGCGCCCCCTTGCATCGCAGTCAATTTTATAATTAATTTTCATACACTCACACAGAAACTACATGTATGTATTCTATTCGATTTTATTTCTTTTAAGTCAAAAATATCACACCAAATAAAAATTGAAAAAAGAAACAAGTGATAAATTAAAAATACAATATAAATAAGGTATTGCACAAACATATTAAAGAATATTCTATTTACATACAAAATAAAAACAGTCTGTATTCTTTGGGAGGAAACCTTTTGCAGCAGGAGCAGTGCAAGCTATCATTCTTTTTTGAGTACATCAGCCAGCTTCTTTTGATTTTTCCCCACTGACTCTAGTAAAAAAAGTCATGTGGACATTCTCCCAACTTTGTTTTTGGTAAATGTGTAACTTACTTTGTCAGTTAGAAGAGATGGCCAGTCAGCAGGGTCTATTGGTGCAGCCTTTAGTCCTGATGCTGTGTCACTCTGGTGTGCTGAGGTCGAGGGGACAGGAGCACCTGATGCTGTGTCACTGGGGGTGGTGGTGAAATATTTTAAAAGTGCATCTGAAGAGAGAAGAGAAGTATATGTGAGCACTGGATGTTACAGTTTAATAAAAAACAGATGCTTGGTGTGTGCTATACATAAGACTAATATAGACTAATAATGAAAATACGATGAGATTCATTCAACTTTATCATCATTGCAATGCATTCAGTCTAACCAGAGTGCAAAAAGCAGTAAAGTGCAGTGAAATTTATGTGTGTGTGTGTGTGTGTGTGTATATCTATATATATATATATATATATATATATATATATATATATATATATATATATATATATATATATATATGTAGCCTATGAATGATATGGGAAAGTAGTATTAGCATTAATACACTTTAACAAACATAAACTGTGAGACAATAAACCAAAGTCTTACAACTACCCTATTACTTATAAAGTGGGTGGAAAGCTAATAGCATTTTAACTGACATACAAGCAGGAAAACGCAGCCAACAGGTTAAAATAACACCTGAACAGACCTGATGTTAACTTTCCAAATGTCCCTCATGACTTTAAGGTGGAGTAACATTAACTTACGTCGACTCAGCTATTTACTGATTATTAAACAATGCTACTATCGTCCGCAGTAAGCTAGCAAGCTAACACTCTGCTCCAACAACGGTAACTACGATGCATATTAGTTTCATTCACTTCATCACATTGACGTTACTGTACCTCTTTCTTTTTCACGTTTTGCTTCCTCTGCTTTCCTTCTTCTCCTTCCCTGGGCGCCGGATGGTTTCAGCCTTTTGGACATAGTGGTTCCGCAGCGGAACTTCCGCTACGGTACTGATAAACCTCTCTTGGTCTTGGGTCACGGTCCGGTCAGATTCAGGCAGCTCGCCTCTCGACCCCGCCCCCACCCTCACAGAGGGCAGGTACAGTGCAACGAGCCAGGAACCCAGAAGAAAGGCCTCTCCAGTATTTATTAGGCTTTGCAATAAGATTATGTTGCTGTGGGCTTATATAATATTTCGAAATAATATTAGTAATAGCGCTGGTAAAAAATTGTTTGTTTGTTTTTTTTCTTCCTTCTTTGCGGCGCCCCCCGTGGATGACGGCGCCCTTAGCATTCGCCTATACTGCCTATGCCCAGGGCCGGCCCTGCTTAAAGGAGACATATTATGCTCATTTTCAGGTTCATAGTTTTAGCTCATGTCTCTTTAAGGCCCCCCCTCCCGTGCACCCAGTCTAAGTGGTTACCTTCAGTTCTATCATAAATTATGTAAATGTACAACATGGTGATGTAGCGTGATGTCAAGAAGGCTCGGAATTAGAGGGCGGGACTACTGACAAGGCATTTAAGGCACTTCAGGAGCAGTAGAAAAGTAAAAGTGAAAGTATTACCAACAAAATTATACTTTTGCAGAAGACTGTTGAATTAAGGAGCCCCCAAGGTCCTGAAAGACATTTCAAGACTTCAGCTCCCTTGTTCGTCATTTTGCAGGACAAAGTTACAACTCACTTATGTTTTGTATGTAAAATTACGTTTTTTGTAGTGGGTGATGCTCTGTGTTACTATCCTGTGTGTTGTCAGGTTTACACAACAAAAACACATTGGCTAAGGTTGGTAAAGATTGTGGTTTTGATTATACAGTATGTTAATAACGCTGTTGAATGCTTAAACAGAACAATGAGAAATGTATATCACTTATTCATTATGCTTTAATTTCTATGAGTGGATACAGTATTGCAAGAGACCTTATATATTGATTAAAGAAGTAATCCTGGTGGCAACAGTTTTCTTACTGAATGTATTTGTGGTTTTTAATTAGTAGCATATTATGATATATTTTTTGCACCTGTAATACTGTGGTTTCATCGCAACATGACAGCTTTTAAGCAGATTGATAACCCAGTGGGCAACATACAGTAAATTATCCGTGAAGTGATTAATGTTTCCATTTTCAACTGAAATTATTCCCTACTGTTTGTCTCCAGTAGATTTTTCTTTGATAGCACTTCAGCATATAGCATGTTAATGGATAGGAGGCAATCACTCCCAGTCGTGTGAAAATTATGACCTGATGAATGCACAGCAGTAGTTTCTAAAGGAGATCAGTATGCAGTCAGTGTTTAGAATGCAGGGGCCTTATTTATAAACCATAATAGCTTACTTTGACTTGGAAAGTATAGACTTGACTTAAAGCGATTTCACTGCTGGTTATGTAGGAGTATTGCGTCAAAGCCTGTTATGAACTTTGCATGAGCTTTATGAACAATGTGCAGCGACAACCCACTATTTAGTCTACCGAATAATATATGTTCCCTGGCTTCAGTCTCCTCTGCATCGCTGCAATCTCATTTTCCAAAATCTCTGATTTTCTCTTTGGGTCCGTCTCTATATCTTAATAAACCCCTCATTTCTGCTGGCCTTTTGTAAAGGGGGAAATCGCAAGGCAGGTGCCATCACTGGAAGTTGATTTGAGATTCATAGATCACAGGTGAGTAAGTTACAAATGGGATTCTCAGAACCTGCTTAAGCAAGGTATTTTATGCTCAGTGTCTTTTATGAATTGAACTGAAGCACGCCGTTGGAAATGATCTTCAGAGAAGTTCGAGTATAAATCTCAGAACATTTTTATAAATGAGGTCCAAGGCCTTTAAAGTATAAGTGTAAATCAGACTGGAAGCCACAAAATGCAAAGACAGTGATGTATTAACTGCTTAAAGGCACTTCTATTCAATAAGGCACATTGGGTGCAAAAAACAAAGACAAAAAGTTCCAGAAGTATTCAGAGATTTTGATGTATCTTTTTCTACTGTAATGCTGCCTGAGGAAGAGCAGTGAGCCCATACAGCACAGCCATATGATTTATTGTTCTATAAGAAATATCCAATGAAATATTTAGAATCTTCACAGATATCCATTTACAGGGATTTTTCCAGTTTTATGTGTAGCTGGTGAGCACTGGGATACTTTTGTAGGCCTACAGCTAAGGACTAAATCACTGTGCAGCACAATACTGCATGTGGCTGTTCACCTGACAGCTCAAAAGTAATATAAAAAGCTGCATTAGGCTGCATTATGTTTCTTTTAATAATGCATTATAAATTGTCAGACCAAAAAAGGGTTAGCATTAGCAAGGGCTACTGTAGGGAAAATAAGGTCTATCTCTGGATGCATGTGACTGATTTTGATTAACTTTACAGGTATTAATTATTCCCTCAAGTACCCCCTCTATGAGGCATATCACACCTTTTTTCTTTTGGTGTAGAAAAGTGTGAGGTCTGTTTTTTTTCTTCTGGAAATGTGGGATTTGAATGTGCTGCTGCAAACTATCACCCTTATTCGCTAATTCCCACTATAAGTAGCACAGAAAGCGGCATATCGTGATCCTGATGTGTTTGGCCTTTTAACTGTCTGCATACAGTAAAAATTGGTTTAAAGGTGCACTGTGTAGTTTGGGATCAGAAGAGAAAGATCTTCACTGACTGATTTTTTATACCTCAACAAACTAAATAAACAAACTTTCTTTGTTTTGAGGACTGAATAAACTGAATAATCAAACTGACCTTAAAGGACAACACAATTTCATACTGTTTTACTCTGTTATATATGGCGGACCCTGCCACTTTAATAGCTTCAAACAGAGTTCTGGAGAGCTTATTGTCCTCTGAGGACAGCTTGTTTATTCAGTTATGGAAAAAAAAATATTTCTGAGTTTGTATTATTACCTCATTTATATTTGAAATATCAAAACTCTCTTCTCCAAAACTACATAGTGGCCCTTTAACAGCTTAACGTATGCCATTAAATCTCCTCATTAAGGTGCTACAACTCGCCTCCTTCACTTGGCTGTGTCTCCTCTCTACAGGAAGGCAGCCACTGCAGGAAACAAAGGTTTGAGACTCGGCCCGGTGACCGAGGGTTTGGGGCGTCGACGAAACTTCCCTCAGACCAATCGGAGCTCACGGTGAAACTTTGTAAACAAGTCTCACACGCTGTCATACAGCTAGTCTTCTGTGTTTACTACGACAAGAGGCGACGGTGCTGCTGCCAGGTGAGCCCAAATCGCCGAAACAGGTGAGACAGAGATGTGTTTGTCATGTGTGTGCTCGTGTGTGTGTGTACGTGTGTGTGCGCGCGCGCGCCGAGCGTTCGTAGTACGCGGTGGTGTCCTCGTGACCCGTAGTAGTAGTAGTAGCGCTGCTGGTGCAAAACAGCTGTCATGTAGAGGAAAGACTGAAGACGGGATTTGTGGAAAGTGGATAAAAAGCAATAGTATACGGACGGCAGCCGTGTGATAGAGGATGTCACAGTGTGCCGAATGACGTCAATAGTGTAAAAAACGTCAAAGTCCAGCTGAGAAGACAAGTTTCTGTCTGTCTGTCACTGCCTGGTTCGCTCACAGTTCAGCTCTTACACCGCCGGAGGAATCTGTATCCTGTAGTACAGCAGACGTGCTGGAAACAGTTCAAACTGTGGGTCAGTAGAAGAGGCTTTAATCAGCTGGAGAGACTTTAAAGGGGCACTATCTTGGAGAAGAAGTTCACACTCAGAAATGTGATCATTACAATATTAGTGAGGTGATAATACAAACTCAGAATTTTTTTTTTTCTGTAACGAGTAAACAAGCTTTTCTCAGAGGAAAATATGGTCCCCTGAACACTGTTTGAAGCTAGAAAGGTGGCCACATATAAACAAAACAGTATGAAAGTGTGTTGTCCTTTAAGGTCAGTTTGTTTATTCAGTTTATTCAGTCAAGAAAACTAAGAGAGTTTGTTTATTTAGTCTGTTTGGGCTTAACCGATGAATAATAGACATCTTTCTCATTAAAATCTCTGCCCCAAAACTGCACTTTTTAAAAAGGGCCAGAAAATAAACTAAATCTCATAACCCTAACCGATGTAAAATGAAAGCTAAAAACTGTATTTTAGTTTAGAAAATTACTGTTTTTTACGGCAAAGTTAAACAGTATGAAACAGTTTTGTCCTTCAAGGTCAGTTTGTTTATTCAGTCATGAAAATGAAGAGAGTTTGTTTATTTTGTTTATTTAGACATAAAAAAAAAATCAATCAATGAAGATCTTTCTCTTCTTTCCCAAAACTACATAGTGCACCATTAAAGGTTTGTGATGTTCCCATCTCAGTGTTTCTTATAGTTGTTATACTTTGTGCTCCTTTTAACAGTCTAGCCAGTCAGACTCTATGTTTATGTGCTATGTAGCGAGGACTAGGCGGTTAAAACGTAACAAGGTTGGTTTTTCTGGGTAAATTCAGCGAACAGGTTAATGATGGAGTGGAGTTCATTGAAGATCACTCAGCATTTGCCCGCTGACTGAGACATGACCCATGAATATGCAGCGGCTCAGCCTCATCTGAGTGGTGGTAAGTGACGACAGCGAGAGCAGCTTGGCCTGCTTTAAGTGTGAGACAAGGAAATGTGACAATCCATCAACTTAGCAGGTGGATACTTAAAAAAGAAGTGTTCATGTTATAGTCTTTTATTATGTTTTAAAAGCTCCTTATGATGTCGCATAAGCTTTTTAATGACAGCTATTTTGTCATGTTCAGAAGTAGGCTACATTTCCTGGAATTCTCTCTCACTCTCACAGACTATATGTTTCTGTTTCACTTAAATGAGCCTATCCTGCTCTTGTCTCTGAGCTCCAGTGGTACTGAAAGTGAATTGTGCTGTAAAGTGCCATATTTTGTCGCCTGCTGTTTAACTGTTTGTCTGAACAGCCTGCTATAGGCTACACGAGTCTCCACTCCGAGCGGATGTGGGCACAACTTTCGTTGTGGAACGTCAACATCTGCACGCTCTGTGTTCCCTCAGCACGCCCACCTCAGCTGAAGGAGGGGCTGAGGAAGAAGGGGGAGGGAAAAGCTTCCTGTCAGAGAGACAGGCTGAGACACTGAATCGGCTGAAGTTTTGGCACAGAGTCATACGTGGTGGTGGAGGTGGGGGTGGGGGGCTTGCTCTTTGTATATGCAATGATGACTTTCTTCTCTGTAACTTCTCTGGAAATGTGACGCATATCTTTTACGTACATTTGTGGTTTTGCAGGTTTTTTTTCATCTTGATTGTACCGTGGTCTTTGTTAGTGGGTATCTGTTTTGAAGAAGTGTATCTCTGCTCTGGTAGTCACTTTTCGACAAACAGCTTTCAGTAAAAGCTTAACAGGCACTACCTCCTCATCTCCGAAAGTCCTTGGACCGTGAAACTCTTGTTGGTATTTTTGGCTCTGTCACTGGCAGCTTCTGGCTTCTTGATATTGTTTTGGTTGTAAAAAGACACTGGCAAAGAAGTTAAAATGTAAACTGTGTGAGTCAGCTTCAGTGACATTTTACCCATATTGAATAAATCACCCCAAAGACAGAAATCATGGGAAGGTAGGATCAGTCCTTATTTTTCTTGGAGTCATAAAGCTGATTTCTCTTAAGGCCTACACACATTGTCAGGGCAGTCGTACAGGGCTTGAGTCAGTCTGGTGTGTCCCGCGTGTGGCTGATTCAACATGTAGAATCTGCGGCAGCTTGTCGGTGAGAGAAATCACGCTGATTGGCTGTTCAGATAAGTGGATCAGTGCAGAAAAGACCAACAGAAAAGAAAGGGAAAGCACCTTGAGCCTGTCGCTGTAGTATCCATGATTTCACCCATTTAGTTGTAGTTTCTCCTTATTTTTCTCCTCTGCCTCTTCGTCGATGCCATATTACACTCTTTATCACACATACTCTCCATTAGGAGCGGCTATATTAGTGAGAGTGGTGTCAAAAATTCTGCTTAATTGTAACAGTGGTTTTGTATATTGGCAGAGTGGTATTTCCTTTTGTGCGGGCGCAGAACATACAAGCTTGTTGGCCGTCAGCTGTCGTCTTTGCGGTATGTTCAAGTGCAGCTTTTCGGCCAAGATAAGGTGACAGAAGGCGGCGCAACAATCAGCCTTTGTCGCAGATAGTTCTTTGATATCATTTCGGTGTGTAGGGGCCTTTAAGCGTGGGTCTTCAACAGTGGGTCCGTGACCCATAGGGGGTCCATAGTTCCAGCAGCTAAATTTAAAAAAAAAACACACATGTATTCACAGAAATCCAACATGTTTCTTTTTAACAAAGATTAATTAGTAAAAAAAAAAGAAAAAAGAAATAGAAAAAAAAATAGACCTTTAATTTACACAACACTGATACTAGTCTACCCATGATCCCTTGTGCAATCCAACACATTAATCAGAAACTGATGCTTTGGGTTCTCCAACTTACCAAATATGGATGCTTTGGGATTGTAGGTGGGGTCGGCAGCCATCCCAAAGCAAATTGGGAATAACCTCAAAAATCAATATAAAAAAAAATCAACAAGTTAGTCTTGTGAGCCACAATGGATTGTTTTGTAAGTTATGGAGCAAGAAACTCTGACCACCTCAGAAAAAACCTGACAAATTTCAGAGATGGGCCACCTTACATGTTATTATACTCCAAGTTTAATATGCAACAGAATTGTATACAATATATGTAGTATAGATAGAATTTCAGTCTACATGGTATTTTGTTGTTATGGCCATTTATCAAAAACATATTAATCACATGAAAGGTGCGATATGTAAAAAATGTTGGTTCAAAACATTCAAAAATGTTCAAGAAAATGTGACTGTTTTGAGGTTAAGTCAAGAGATATGTACTGAAGTTAGCATGCTAACCAGCTAGCCCCGTGCTTAGAAACCTCTTTCTCCCAGCGGTCCAAAGCTCCTGTGTTAGCGGTGTGAACACCAACACTCCCCTTGTAGTCCCACTAGCTGCTTGGCTAACTGAGCTAACATTAGCTACAATCAAAGATGTCTAAACAGAATATAGGCAGCAGCAGTTAGCGGTTACTCTGGTGATATGCTGCCCCTATTTGTTGGGAGCATGAATTCAAGATGGCCAATTCTTGCAATGCACCTTTAACCATTTCTGTCTATATGCTGAACATTGGTGTGTGTTTTTCAGCTACTAAATGTGGTGACTGGTTTTCACAAATTCTTTTAGATTCCTCCACTGTTGCTCTGATGTGACCTACAAGATGGATCCAGTCATATCATGTCCAAAATAAGGCAAATATGCAGCTAAAATAAAATGTATATGTTGGATCAGTGCACTTTTGTGGTTACCTGATAAAAGCCAGCCCACAGTTCTCACTTTGATAACAATCATCTGATATTATGACTGGAAAAAACTTTCCTGGAAACACAGTGAAATCGATTCCAAACTATCAAGTCAAATCTGTTATTGAATTCCCTTGAGGTGGGGCAGACCCTGCTGTTTCTGAATCATAACTGTTTTTAGTTGTATCACTTAGTTTCACTACTTTGGGAGTTTTAAGAGACGGCAAGCCATCTTCTAAAAACTCCCAATACGTCACCGATTGGTCCAACACACCTCTGACGGACTGAAAGGAGCCTCAGCGGATGTTGGTTCCAGTAACAGCTGAGCGAGCAAGATGAGGTGCAGTCACTTTCACATGGTTTTCAGATAAATATATTTTATATCTCATCATGCACGTTTAGTTTCTGTGAATTATATATATCACTGTTGGAATTCGGCTGAAAATCAAAAACTCCTACGTGTCAGTAATCTCAAGTAGTAATCTTGCAATGAGATAAGTTTGTTTTGATGTCTAGCTGCTCTGACAGTAACCCAAGTCGCTGTTTTACACGAAACACACTGACGTCATCACTTCCTGTCAGACAATCTAAACACAAACATACAGACCGCAGTGTTCTGGTGGTTTGAGTGCTTTAAATGTACACAGTGGTGCTGAGACACTGAGAGGATGCTGTAGTTTTGAGGAGAATGAGGATCAATTTCATTTTCTCTGCGCTGTTCAAACACAGCCAGGCAAAGAGAAACGGCTTCTCATATAGAGGAAAAAGCAGAACAGTGTTTATTCATGCATTCACTAAGTGTCAGAAGAGTTACATTTGTTTCGGTGATAAAGAGTGTGTCAGCATGTAGCAACATCCTCAGTACAAAAGACAAACAAATTGTTTTCAAGTGAAAACGTTTTAGCAGTAAAAATGATAAGCATCAGTTGTTGCGTAAGTGTTACGTCATATACATGATTCTGTGGTCAGAATTTACCTTGTGGGTAGAAATGAGAGCTCTTGTCATGGTATCACATGCCTGTTTGCATCTTTAAACCTGACAGGACTCAGTATCTTGTAGGAAATTTGGCAACCAAAAATCTCCAACTGTGAATAACCATTAAGGTAATTTCCTTGTTTTTGTATGTTCAAATATCCATAATTAAACATTAAAAGCACTAAACAATGTTTGAAGCTAGAAAGGTGGCAGGGTCCGCCAAATATAGTCAGTATCAGTTTGTTTATTTTGTTTGTTTGGGCATAAAACATATAAGTCAATAAAGATCTTTGCTTTCTGATTAAAATGTTTCCCCAAAACTACATAGTGCACCTTTTAAAAGTCCAAGAAATGAACAAAATCTCATTCGTTTTTTTTTTTTTACAACACAGTTATTTTCTGTTATTTTACATTATTTGCCTGGTGCCCCTTGTTGCCAGAATATTACCATGTTTTTGTGATGTAACTTTTTTCACAGTATACAGTGGTGAACAAACATGTGTCATGTGTCTATGAACTTAGAGACAAGGTTAAATCATTGAGGAGCTCCTCAATGGATGACCGCTGGCATGTTCTGCAGTGCAGCAGCAGCAGGAGGAGGAGGCAGAGCAGTGTCAGATTGTGTGTACGGATGTGTCTACTATAGAATTGGACCAGAATCAACGATGAGATGTTGCAGCTGCTCTGCTGGAAGAACATCCTGGCTTGGCCATGCTCATTATGCAGGTTTACATATTGCAAGAATGCAGTTACATGGGTTATACATTAATGTACTCATGTCATATAAGCTGTCTGTATGTTTCCCTTGAAGCCAAGCTTGTGTTTATTCTTTTTCTGCTGCTGCTCAGAAAGCAATTTTCATCATTTTAAGAGTGGGAATCAGTTTATATGTATTTATATCCATCACTCTTTTTCCAGCCAATTCCAGCACACTTCTATTTTTTTCTCTGTATATTTTCATGTGCTGCGTTTGTTCACTCTAATTCATGGCTTTGCATTATTAAAAGCAGCACAATGTGTGCATTTGCCTGCTCGCTGAGGCTTGTCATGAGATGTTTGTTGCAGTGATCACTGAGGGTAGAAACCTAACTTTCTTTGCGGAAAAGCTTTTTTTTCTGGTAGCCTGTACAGTAAGTCAGACATAACAGCTGTTTTGTGGCCAGCTTTGTTTACATGCTCTCCGATAGGTGTGTCAGCTGCTGACATTGCAATGCGTGCGGTGGCATCGAAAATTCCCCCGTGTACCTACGTCAACACATTTCCCAAAGGTACAGTCAGACATGTTATGTCACCAAGTCTGCCGGATGGGCATTTTATTTGAAGGGTAGACTGAGCCACTTCTCTGAAACAGATGTGCATTTAAACTTATCGGGCAAATGATCTTTACATCTGTTAGATATAAATTCAGTCTTAAAAACCTGTTTGTGGGAGAAAGCTCCACTTGTTTCAAAAACACTTTTTTTATAAACAAGTGTTGTTAAAAAATAAGAAGATTTTCCTTGGTGAAGTGTTCCATTTGTTCCAAAAAACAGGATATTCAGACTAGATGACTGACTAATATTTTGTGGTGTGGGTAGTACATCATAATTTCATAAATCATCACAAAGAGCTGTGGCACTTCTAGGTCCCAATACAATGTTTCACTCATTTTTGCAGGTGATTTTCCAGCAGAATGGTGTTCGTTCACTGCAGAAGAAGCAGTATAAGATTAAGTTTTTCCTCTTGTGCTCTTTCGGTTTTGACTCTGCTATTTTCAGTTGTTTCCTCACTCCATCTGAGACAGTGTAATTAATGTGGCAGTGGCTTCGAGTCAGGGTGTCGTCCATAGATGGTAAAACTCTGACCTCTAGTGTTCAGGAGAGGTTGTGCAAAATGAGTCATCCCATCACCATCTTGTATGATTGAATAAATTAAACCGAGCAGTAATCCCTTTAGGTGAATCTGTAATGTTAATTTAGGAACACCTGGTAGACACATATCTGTCCGGACGTTAAAACAACAGTGTTGTAACCTAATGCATATGCACACTGACTTTCATAAGTATGTTCATTTATAATTTCCACATGTAATGGTTGGTTTATAAGAGCTTCTACTGCATTCAAGCTAATTCTGTACGATTCTTCTTTTCATCCAACTTTATATAGCTATCAAACAAATAACACTAATAATACTAATCATTGTTATATATATGTTAATATAGTATTAGTATACCTCAGGAAACAATCATGTGTGATTTGGTTAAATCACCTCTACAAAGCATATATAAAGTGTAAAGATATATAGATTTTATTTTAGATTTTTTATAATATTAATAATATAATAGCACACACGCACACACACACACACACACACACACACACACACATTATGTTCTCATGCATCACCACTAGAGGGCAGAAAAGTCATGTTGATAAAATAAAAAAGTGAGGGTTTAAAGGTACACTCAGTGAGAAACATGACCTCACTGTGACATGGTTATAGTATGTGATGAGAACATCTGTCAGCTTCAGTTAAAGGGCTTAACAAAATAAATTTTGTGTTTTTCATTGTTGATACCTCAGTTTCGGTATCAATACAAAAATATTTTTTCCCAACCTTACTTTGAGATGAATGCACATATTACATACAAGATCCTAGTATGTAATATGTGCAGTTTATGTTCAAAAAAATCTAACAAGCAGCCATTGAAGACGTTTTCTACATTTCCACATTAGAATGTCTAAAAATGACTAGTTAGTTGTATTCTCCCTAATTATTATTATTATTGTTATAATATTAATATTATAATAATATTATATATATTACAATTATACAGTGCTAAGAAATGTATAATTTTATTTTAAACTCCTGTTGGTAAGATAGTAATACTGACACTTTGGGTTTCCCAGCTTGTCAAATACTGATGCTTTGGGATTGTAGGTCGAGTCGGCTGCCATTCAAAAGCGAAGGAAGTCAGCGAACTACAGAAAAACGTAACATGAATTAAACTTTGATACAGTACCTTGTCCATGAACCCTTCCTTTCCGTCATACCTATATTTTCATCTGCCATACCAGTTGACAACAACACCCATGACGTGGGCAACATCAGCAAACTCTTTTTTTTTAATTGATTCATCAACTAGAATGGCAGTCAGTGGACCGCATACCTCCACAAAGGCCCAACAGTAAGATTTTTATTCACTCGTAGATACCAGCTACCTAAATACGCCTGATTTCTTTCTCATCAAGATTCATGAATTAGTCCCTGAGAAATTAACAAAAATGGCAATCCTGGATCCATCCCTTTATTTGGATCTGCACCAAAAGTAAATGGCGCCTGTTCGGGCCTGAGACCCATCCACCATCCAAGTTTCGTGGAACTTTGTTTAGTGGTTTTTGTGTAATCCTGCTGACAAACCAACCAACCAACCACCAAACAAACTGACACTGTTGACAACCTCCTTGGCTGGTGTGATTATCTAATTAAAGCGTTATTAAAAAATTATATGAATCTGATGAAGTATTTGATGTGTACTGTGGCTACTTGTTAGTAACAAAAACCTATTGAGGCTTGATATCCAGCCCTAATCGGTTCCTACAGATCAATAATCAAGGCTGTTAAATTAGTCTTTGTGCCTGTCAATGGATTGCTAGGACACATTTCTGTCACAGCATAGATTTAATGCCAGAGTTACCAAACGATGAAATGTTTGAAGTCTAATGAATACTAACAACCAATCAGCGGAGGTAGATACATGAGCAGAAACAAGGATCCAAGGAAAGTCAGACATTTGAAATGCAGCAGCCAGCTAATGCAGCCTTGACTGTCTAGCATCAGCAATAGGAAACAGACATAAAGGGGATGTGAGAGGGTGCAACTAAGGGCAGAGAAAGCACTAACAAGCTAGCTGCCCTGCTCAGGCCTGTTTCTCTTTGAAGTCGAGCTACATGGCCTTCTGTGGGCCCCTGTGACCCCCGAAGTCTGACCCCTACTTGGAAGTTTATACTGGAAGCAAAACCAATCGGCGAGAGGATGGATGTGGATTAGACGGGAATGTAGCATGCGTGGGTATGCGTGCTTGTATGTACATGCACACACCATCGTGTGTGTTTGTAAGAGCGGCAGAAAACACGACAGAGAGAGAGAGAGAGAGAGAGAGAGAGAGAAACGAACACTGATAAAAAGGTAAAAGAGACCAATTAGAGACAGAGAGCCCTTTTCAGAATGCTCATGTACTGTAGGAAGGATGTAGTGCTTTGAAACGCCAAACATTTCTCAGAGTGAAACCCCACGGTGAAAAGAACTGAGCCATATTGTTGCCTGGTGTTATTCCTTCATTTTGTGCTCTGAATCTCCTTGTGTAATGTGGTGGATGGCTCAGGATGCTTGGGAGTCACTCGGAGGTTAGTGGCTGTGCGCGTGTGAATGTTTTTGTGGTGCAATTTAATTGAAAGTAAACCTTCCTTGATGAGGAGTTTCCAGTGAAAGGTGAGCTTTGTGTAGTCCTGGCAACATAGAGGATGAATGCTCGACTGAATCGTATCATGACGTGTCTTCTGGTGTGTGGAAGATAATGGAGCTTTGTGTTTGAAGGAGATAAAAAGTTATGAATGAATATACAGCCGCGTTGGGCGCACTGCTCTTGGGCTCGTATGCATCCCTGTATCCTCAATTAGCTTCCAGCATCAGATGTGCAGCTCAGTGGTGCAGACACAAGCTTATATACATACAGTACAGCGCACACCCACGCCCTCTTTGAAGCAGTCGCACAAAAACATATACTCTCATCACTACACTGCACATACACAGAGGTTCCAGTGTGTGGGATTACAGGAGGAGAAACAATCTGAGTTCCTCAGCTAACCGTGTTTATCCAGGCTGGCGGAGGAGGCCTCTCACTGGGCCGCCTCAGTCCACCTCCGAGCCCCCGCTGGCTCCAGCCTCTGTTGATCCAGACATTGTGGACTATTTTCAACCCCGGGGCCATGCTGTAAGCTGTGTTCAGTTTGCCGGACTTATACTTTTTTCCTTCAAAGTCTGTGTTTTCTGTGTGTAGGTGGGCCCAGGTGACTGTGTCCATCAAGGTGAAATCAGAATTGAATTGCAGCACATGGGCACATTTGACATGGTTAATTGGTGTTGGCACTGGAGTTACAGTATAGTGCAGTCAGTGCATTGTGTCTGCAAGAGTGGTTGCAGACTTAGTGTTCAGTTCAGTATATCAGTATTTCCCAAAGCCCAAGATGGTGTCCTCAAATGCCAGAACACAAAGATATTCAGTGTACTTTTAAAAAGGAGAAAAGGAAGCAGAGAATTTTGACTTTTTGTTTAATTAATCAAACAATTAAGCAATTATCAAAATAGTTGCCGTTTAATGTAATAGTTGAAAACCAATCAAGTAATGGTTGTACCCTCATGTGCATTTTTTTATTATGTGTGGGTGTAAATGTGAACCTTCTCTGATGCCTCTTTCACCTCCAGGTATTGAAGAAATTGCTTTTTCCTGGGGGGTAATTGGTCTTTCCTCCTCTGACATGTCACATTGTGGTAAATGGCCTAATTTGTCAAGGCATGTGGCAATAACCAGCTTAATTAGAACAAATAAATCCAGCAGATTGGCTAAAGGTCAACACTGAAGTTAGCTGGCATATCAAGTCAATCTGCCTGATTGACTGTACAGCTCTGCTGTTCTTTTTGCTTGCTGTGTCTTGAACTTTTCTCAGTACATCTGCCCTGTCTGTGAGAGCTGGTTAGTGGATGTGTTCACAAAGAAATACTGTAAAAATAGACTTCCCAATCAAAGGTGTGTGTGCCTGGGTCTGCATGTGTGAAACCACAGATGAGACTATAATATTGTTTTGTGGTTAAACAAGGATACTTCACATAAATATGTTTTTTTCTCTCTCTTCTTCCCACACTTCACTGCTCATCTGGCTGTCTCTGAGAACTCCCCATTTGACTTCTACTCTCCTGTGTCTCTCCAGAACAGCTGTAAACTGTTTTCATTTTCATCATTTCATTTCTTTCTCCTTGATGTGAAGAATGCAATAAAGTGTCAGTAATTAATGCAGTTCTGGGCTGTTTTAGATGATCTGATCAGCCAGTACTGGATTTTGTAGGCTGATCCTAATATCAATATTTAAGAGTAAGGCACCCTGTACTGAATAGTTATTGATTGTCATGTCCAGTCACGTCTCATAATAACCAGAGATTTGTTCGAAATTACCGGTTCATTTATCATTATCACTTGCTGAGATGTTTCATGATTCCTCCTTGCTTGGCCGTGACAAAAATTTCATGTCTTCCTTATAAATCGCTGGTGCTTTTCCATCACATGGGGTTTGATGTGATGAAAATCTGAAGGATTATAACCTTCATGACAACTGCTTCTTGTATTTCCTTTTTTGTAGCCTTGGCCATTTCTAATGGTTGTAATAACCTGTTACTCAAAGTAATAACCTGGATCTTGGAACATGGTGACATCAGTTATAATATGTCCAGCAAGGTAAGAAAAATACCAATTATTCATTCAGTTGTATACAAAGCACCCAAGTTAGTCAAACTTATTTGGACGAGGAAGAGCAGGCAAAGGGGGAAACCATTTTGCAGTAACGGCGTACATAATAATTATGTACGCCTCCAAATTGACGAGTAGGGTTCCTTGTTCAACTTTGACTCACAATACGCATTGTTTTCCTGTGCAATGAGCGGTTAATTCCAACATTATTGGTTCCCTCACTTTCAGCTTTACCTGGAAGGGAAGTGGTTTAAAAAATCTGTCTCCAACTGTTGGCTTATTTACTACTTCGATGATCATTTGATCATGTTTCTTACAGTGTCCTGGACCTATTTTTAGTGTTGTTGCCTTTTCCAGAAATTTCGTCAGTTACTTGAGTTCTCATATAGCTGATAGAAACATTTGTCTGAGCTGCAGAAGTAAAACTTAATTTGTAGGTAGTTTTTCCTTCAACAAAAGTCCCATGATACCCTGCCCGTTCCCACTCCCAACACATCAACTACAGCAGACTGGTCAGTGGCCCCACGTGTCTCAAGGCCCTGACACACCAAACTAGCATTAGAGAACTAGCTGCGTCACCTCACGTCTCCTGTGTCTTGGCCCACGAGCTGCACTTGAACACAACGCAAAGACTACATCGATAGTCAACAAGCCTGTATGTTCTGTGCCATATGGAAAGAAATGCCTCTCTGTGGATATACAAACTGTTGTTATGATTTAGCACCATTTTTGGACACATCTCCCGCTAATATAGCTGCTTCTAAAAGAGAATATGTCTGATAAAAAGTTGTGTATAGAACTGGTGAAGAAATGGAGGAGAAAAAAAAGGAGAAACAGGGTGGACGGGGTGGTTGGATGAATCATGCACAGGACTTTCCCCCTGGAGACCAAAAATCAAGATCCATTTGTTTTTAAGATATATTATGTGAATACTCTACTGTATATACATTACGTAACGTAAGTGAAGTGACTGAATGCAGTTAATTTAACCCAAATGCATTAACTTTCCTAAACCTAACCATGTAGTTTTGATGCCTAAACCTAATCAATCTGCAACTGTTTCATAATGTAAATAAAGTCAAAAAGTCATGATATGTCATAACATGAAATGTATGTCAGCTAGCTTTGTGTTGAAAGTGTTATTGCTAACTTGACTACAGAGCTTAAGGCCACTAATATAGCTGATGTACGTAAGTAATGTAAGTCGGGAGTGAAAATGTAAAATTGTGATCCCACCTTCCAACAGATAGTCCTATTACAAAATACAAAAGTCTGAGGCACTACAGTGACTGATCCACTGGCTGTTCTGCCCATCCGCTCCCAAATGACCCAGCACTTTGACCTGGCTGAGTAAGAGTCGATGCTTTGATTCAGCCGCCAGCTTCTCCTCCTGCCCATTAGGCACCATCAGGATGCCTCTCTCCATCTGAACCTCCTGTAAACAAATGAGCCTGCAGTCACGTTGGACCCTTCTCTCCATTCTCCAGTCTAAACACATGCAGTCCCTCTCATCTCATCCCCACACTCTCTCATGCTGCCCATAACTTGGCTCGATCCTGCATAATGCGATTGATCCTGCTGCACGATAACGTGCACAGGCACATGCACCTTTTTCTCCACTGTGGCTGGCTTGTGCTGATTTACAGTAACGCACAATCCCAGCACCATTTCCTGGAAAGTAGGGCAAAGGTCAGCAAATCTTTGTGTGACTCTGGTGTGCATCCTCGTGTGTTTAATTGTGTCTGTCTGTATGTATGTGAGGTCAGAGAGAGAAGAAGAAGAAGCAGGAGCATGTGTGAGACAGAGGGCCCATCGGAGGGGTACCCCGATAGGCCCCAGAATTCTCCCGAGCAGCACCCAGCATAGAGGAACAACTATGGCCTTTGTTGGTCACCCCGTGGATCTCACACACAGTTAATATAGACTTTTCCCACTGACTCTGCCAAGAGTCTGAAGTCATTTAATGAAGTGGCGGCTGAGTTTAGAAGGGAGCCAGTGTGCTCGCTGCTCGCGCTGACAGAATGGAAAATGTCTGTGTTATGCAGCGAACAGCAAGTGACAAGAGGAGTGTGTTCTGATACTCACCTCTCTGGATGGACACACACGCATACAGACGCGTATAACAAAGCTTAATGAAGAGAGACACTGTGATTAATCCAATACATTTTATCTGGATGGTTTGGCTCATTCATTCAGTGATACATTATTGTTTCAGACAGGTTTGTAATCAGCTGTGATTAGGTCTTACAATACTAATGTCCCCGACTGAACTCATTACATTTCAAATATTAGGTGGCTTTTGGTCCCTGTTTTGTCTCCATGTGAATCTGGATGTTTCTCTATACATTTAGTGTGACTCTCTGGTAAAGAAAATTTCTCAAGGCTTAATTTTAAAATGTACTTAAAATGAGAAAGCCTAATTGTTCCACAAATTCTTTGCGGTTATCTCTTTGTTTGTTTCATTTATCAGAGCGAAACCTCACCTTTCATGTCCATTTTCACGGCTGTCTATTTATCCTCCTCTTCCATGAATGGACAGTATCTCTGTATGTATTTGGTCGCACTTCTATTCAACTCCCTGTCTTTTCATCTATCTATGGCCAGATTGCAGCCTGTTTTGGTGTCCTATTGTGCAGCTGTCAGTTATTTTCAAAACACTCGAATGTCATTTGCCTCAGATTCCATCCCTTTCAATTCCCGCTTCTTTTCTATGGCTCGGCTAGCGTACATCTCATTGAGTGTGCATCAGCGGGCAGATTCATTCTTCTCTTCTTTAAGAAGCACATTTCTTTTTTCATAGCAGCCATAAGCCTCCTTTTTAAATCCACGGACAATGTGTTTTTGTCCATCCTCCTCCGTCCCTTTCAGTGGAGAGTGCAGGGATTCTCTCTCTTTCCCCCTTTACTCTCTCTCTCTCTCTCTCTCTCTCTCTCTCTCTTTCTGAGGGCATCTGGGGGGACCCCTGAGCGTGGTGCTCCTCTTGAAGCTCAATTGTCTGTCT
Source organism: Pagrus major (assembly GCF_040436345.1). Lineage (NCBI taxonomy): Eukaryota > Metazoa > Chordata > Actinopteri > Spariformes > Sparidae > Pagrus > Pagrus major. The sequence continues at coordinate 31,244,103 of NC_133222.1, read as the reverse complement.
GTAATGAACCATGATGAAAGATAACAGAATGAAATGTAATAATTCATGCCAGCCTCGGTGAGGAGCACGTGGCTAGCGGTTGGCCCAGGCCGTGATAGCCTCCTGCTCAGCTCCCAGAACAATACGCCGGCCCTGCCAGCAACACTCGCCCCGCTCTGGTCCAGCAATCTTGTTGCTCTGTCCTCTCGCTGTCCCCTTGGTGCTATTCAGAGTCACTTAACGCTGGAAGGCTGTCTGTGATCATTGGCATGCCAGAGCATCTCTTTGGGAAACAAGGCCAACTGTCTCCTTGGACCCACTGTCTTCTTGGAATTCCTTCATTCTTCACCCTCTTGCCTCTTGTTTTATATGTTTGAGCCGTCTTGTCAGGCTTTTAGCCCATAGTTGAGTTTGTCAAATGAAAGTGGACAAGAAATACCACTTGTCAACTTCTGCTCTTCTGTTCCTCCCCTTTTGTTAATTGTTTTAATGGTCTCTGCTTGTTGGGCACTTTTCATGAGGGTTCCAAGAACACAGGGATGTTTTACGCCCATTATTTATCCAGACAAAACTGAAACACACTCTACTCTTTAATATTCAAACAACACTACACACCTTGGAGCAATGCTGCCTTCTACTGTCAACTCTTTAACTCGATTATTTGCTTAATATTTGCTCATTAACAGAACTTGTCGGGAGCTTTTGCATTCACTTTCCCCTACCACATTTTAACCAGCTACTCCAGAGATTTGAACTAGCATTGCCCCTATGATCACAAGACCACTTCCCTGACGTCTGTCCTTGGTTCATGGCACTGTGGCCCAGATCAATGCACTCCTTCCATTTTGGAGCTACTGTGTGTTTGCAACATTGGCAATCGCGCAATTTAAGCTTGAGAAATGTTAAGAATTTACTCCATGACAAGACTTTGAGAGAGTCTGTGACCTCCCCACTCTGCTTCCTTGTTCAGTAACTTTCCCAAGGGAAGACCGAGAATGGAAACCAGTGAGACTGTTCAGTATACTGTATTACCAAAGGAGAGCATGTACCTGATTTTAATTTGAGTGCGCTTTGAAGGCTGCTCTTCTGGTTGTGCTGTGCTATGACAAATTATGTGGTGTGGATGTTGGTGGTGGAAGATGGCAGTGGAGACGAGGAGGGTGAGGAGAAGGAACAGAGGCTCGATTGATGCTCCAGACCGGCAGCTTGGGGTTTTGACGTTTTTTTTTTTTGTGTATGTGTGTGTGTGTGTACATTCCAGTGTTTAAGCGCCTCTGTGAATGTCGAGCTACTTGAATATTCCTGTGCGAATTTTCAAGGAAGAAAAGACAATAGTGCGATGGGAAACATATCCCATTGAGTTCACGCTACAGGATTTTAGCTGTCACTGATGGTTTCTGAAAATCACAGACAAAAAGCCCTAGATCAGAGGCAAATTGGCACTCGCTCCCATGCGCAACGATCGCCATGTGTAACGATCGCCATGTGTGAACTGTTCAAAGACGTGATCTAGGAGCTCATGACAGCTCATCAACACGTCTCAGACGCCTGCTGGATATCTAGGAGGATATCTGTCACAAAGTGAGGTGAGCAGTTAACTGTGGAGAATGCAGTTGGAACAGGACATGGCCGATCCCATTTGATACATCTGCCTAGTTTGCAGGGTTGGGCTGCAACCAACTACTGTTTTTCATTATCGAATTATATGCTGATTATTTCCACGATTAGCTGTTTAGTCTGTAAAATGTCAAGCAGCAAATTTTCACATTTAAGAAGGTGGAACCAGCAATTGTTTGACATTTTTGCTTGAAAAATTATAAATAACGATCAATCAATTTTCAAAATAGTTGCCAACTAATTTTCTTTGGATTCACTGATCAATAAATCAGCTAAGTGTTGCAGCAGTATTGCAGGGATGCCACCAATGGGTAAAATTTGTTGAGAACTGAAAATCCAAACCTGCAATGCACGTCACTACAGTGGGACTCTCACTAACCACCTGTATCAAGCATCCATTCAGCTATAGGTAGACATAGAAATTATTCATTGTTGTAGATGTCAGGAATCCTAGAAAAGACTTGAATTTAAGATTTGGAAAAAAATCTGTTGGTTTAAGCCCTATGAAGTTATTACACAGCTGATAATATCCCAGTCCTATCCTCTATTAAGGGGAATGGGAAAACACTCTTCTTCCAGAGATAAAGCTGTCCCCTAGTCCAAGTTGACTTAATATTCCATAGTTTTACATCCCAAATATTGGGTATTTGGTAATACAGCTTAAAAATTTAGCACTATGAAATTTCAGTTGATGTCAATAATTATCGATACTGTTGCAGCATTGTTTAGAGCATGTCATGTCAAACAAACCGGGGTACTTGATGCTATTACTTGGTCTATTAACACTCGTGTCTTGGGCTTACAAGAGCTTGGCCGTCTGTGCATATATGAATCTTCTGAGATGAGCGTTTGGCTGCCAGGCTAACTGTAAGGTGTATGAGCCTACCTGTGAAGCACACTGCCGGAGTACTGATCTGATGCTGATCACTTGCTTGCTCTCTGTGGTCCAACACTGTTTAGTGTCAGTGCTCCATTGTTCATTTGTAGACATTCAACACAGAGGCAGTAACTGGAAAAAGGGGGGACTTGATGGTCCTTATCTTCGTCGAAACATTTCTCCAAAACTCCAGCATTTTGGGAATGTGACGGTGCATCTGAACAACACACCTGTTAAATAACTGTCTGATTGTGTGTCACTCAAAAATCGCTCCATTATTAAAGAATATGGTATATTCGTTATGTGTTCGCTATGTATGTTGTGCATTGAATGGCAGTTTGCATTAAAAGCATTAAAGTGAAACTGTTGAACATCATGTCAAACCATTTTTTTATTGCTTCTGATGGCTATCACTATCGTTTTATCACCCAGGTCTGTTACAGCATGAGAACAAGTATTGTTCATTGTTTTCTGTACGTCACTGAGGAACTGCTGCCAACTTGGCCCATGTGGATGTTGAATTTGTTTATTCAGATACTCTGATAACATACAGCAAACTTTTACTGCAAGGCTAGCTGCCATGCGAGAATTAGTAGCAGGGCCAATGAGAAGGGCATAGATTGTTTTTAGTTAAGTGTGTGCATGTGTGTGTGTTCACATTTACATGAGGCTCCGTCTTAGTTTGAAAGTTGTGTTGACCAATGCCACACAACCTTTAACACAACACAGCCTTTAAAAGGATGGACAAAGAATGGAGACAGATATAAAACAGAACGAAAAAGAGTCTTACTGTAAGCGTGCTTCGAGTGTGCCAGTTTGCCAGTTTGGTGGTCTTCCTCCGAAGGTTGTTAATTAGTGCAGAATGTAGACTACAGTTCTACTGCCAGCACTGATGAAAAGAGGAAAGGGAGAGAGAGGGAAATCTGTATAGCTGCCAAGAAAGAGGAATTTGTGATAGGTCCAGAGTGGTTCCAAATGCTGGAGCAAAGCATGGAGACTCCCAGAGATCCTGCCTCCTGACCCATGTGTTTGCTGCTGTCCCCTGAGCTGCAGAGGCAGACACTCGAGAACTGTGGGCAACCGTAGACACAAAAGTAGATGCAGTGATGAATTGCAGTGTGAAGAACTCGAGAATGAGAGTCGTCGAGTCGTATGCCATGGGAATAACTTTCCATGGGAATATGTTTGATTTTTTCTCTCTTGATATCAATGTTGATGCCTATCCCCTCTCACCCTCAAGATCTAGTATTGTTATAGAGCCATGTCCTACCTGCAGACTCCATTTCAGTACAGAAAGAGCAATCATCACTTGGTACCCATCTACTGACCATAAGTGATATCGATGAAGCCAAGGATACTAAAAGACAACACCCACCCCAGCCAAAGACTGTTCACCCTGCTGCTGTATGACAAGCGATACAGAAGTATCTGCTGCCTGACATTTTTGTAAAATGAAGGGGATTGGTGCAGCTTAGGGGGAAACAGGGAATCCCAAACAGATGTTCGAGCCAAATCCATCTCAGTTTCACATAGTAGAGGAATCAACCCTTCCTTGCTTCCACGTTTTACCTGAGGAAAAGAATGTTTACTCTTGTTATATGATGGTTCCTCATTGTCCTTGTTCAATACTCAGGTGTTGCCTTGCACATACACTGTATGCTATGTGAATGGCTGTAGGTTCAGTCAGGTGCCATTCCCTCATGACCACGTGCAAAGCATTCACACAAGCTAGCAAACTGGTTGCACTTAACCACACAGCAACACAAAAGAGAAACCAACATCCCAGTCAATCCAATCTGGACCAGCCGGCCCAAATGTGTGTTACTTTGTGGAGCAGTAACTCCTTGTCAAACAGGATAGAATAAAGCAGGCTTGTGGATTACATAAGTATTGCAAGGCGCCACAAAGGTGTTCTTTGGGATCAAGGGCTGCACATGTAAAGACTGGCCGAGGTGGGAATACTGTAAAAGTAACAAAAAAGGTCATTATCCAAATGTACCAGTGTGTCACAACAATTATTCACCCTGCCACACTCCACACACACACACACGCGCACACACACACACACACACACACACACACACACACACACACACACACACACACACACACACACACACACATACACCACCAACACCACCACCACCACCACCACACCTTGTTCAGCTCAGTACAAATCCTGGGAGTGGAGAGGTTGGATGGAAAACACCATTATGTCATCCCAGTTGCACCCTCCATGACTGGCCACACTGTGGTGCTTTGTGTGCAGCAGAAAGAGGAGCTGGAGGGATGAATAATGTAATGGATGCTTTATTGTAGATAGTGTAGAGACACTGTTAAGATGTAGAGATGCAACTAGCATTTTTTTAATATTGATGTGTGTGTGGTTATTTTTTTAATCACTGATTAATTGTTGAACCTAAAAATTGTCAAGCTAAAGGTGGAAAAATTACAACCACAATTTTACAGAACACAAGGGGATGTTTTCATTTAGCTTGTTTTGTCCAACTAATGGTCTAAAGCTAATGGTACTTTACAATCATTCATAGGGGAACTTTGTAGTTTGGAGAAGATATTATCAGAAGAGAAAGATCTTCATTGACTGATTTTTGTTTTATTTTATTTTTATTTTATTAGCCAAAGCAAAGTAAATAAACAAACTTTCTTTGTTTTCATGACTGAATAAACTGAATAAACAAACTGACCTTAAAGGACAACACAGTTTAACTTTGTTTACATTTGGCGGACCCTGCCACCTTCCTAGCTTCAAACAGTGTTCTGGGGACCTTATTTTCCTCTGAGAACAACTTATGGAGAAAAGAAACATTTCTGAGTTTGTATTATTACCTCATTAATATTGTCAATATTAAAATATTAAAATCCTGAATTTGACTTTACTCTCCAAAACTACATAGTGCCCCTTTAAATTGCCAATTCATCACATTTGCAAAGCTGGAACTGGTGACTGTTTTTCGATTCTTCTTGATTAATGACTTAAACAACTAATCTTTTCATCAGAATTGTCAGCAAAGCATTCACTGTAGATAAATTAATAAATTAATTGACTGTTTCCTAACAACAATCAATTTAAATTGCAAAGTGTGTGAAACTCCAGTGATTACATGTTAGTTGTGTTTATAGTACAAAACCTTGTAATAATTTTCCATCTCCCATTCACTCAGTTTCTTTCTCTGGTCTCCCTCCTAACATCTGCTCCCAGCCAGCCACCTGTCTGCTGTCAAACACAATATTAATGCACGCCATACACTTGTTAATTATTTCCCCTGAATGTGGTCATGTCAAGCCAAATATGCATAACAGGATTGTAAAGAACCATTTTATTAGAGGTGATCACTCTCTTTCTCCCTCCTCTCTCTCTGTGTCCAAATGCTATTTCTCAGGTCTTTCTCTCCGCTGAAGTGGTATGGTGTGTGTGTGTGTGTGTGTGTGTGTGTGTGTGTGTGTGTGTGTGTGTGTGTGTGTGTGTGTGTGTGTGTGTGTGTGTGTGTGTGTGTATGTGTGTGTGTGTGCGTGTCCGTGTCGAAGCTCAGCGTGCCTCCATACACCAACCAGAGCTTGTTTCCCAGGAGACACACAACTGCGTGTGCTAGGAGGGTGGCAGAGGGATGGTCGAGGGGGCGGATGGAGGGGATGGGGGGTGATGGAGGGGTGGCATGTCGAACCGAGGATGGAAAGGAGGGTTGGGGGGGGTTGCTGTCGAGGGGTGAAGTAATGAGAGGTGTTGCGGGAGGGGAGCTGCGGAGGGGGTGGCAGCAAAGCGAGGCGAGGCCAGGCGGGTGGCATGGCAGTGGGGCCTCCTTGTGTCCTGGTCCCCCTTGTCCCTCCTGGTCGCTTTTTTGCGGACAGCATCTGCAGCCTGCTTTACATGCAAAACACACCCTGCAGAGAGGGCGTCTACACATGGGGCTGAGGGGGCCAGAAGAAAAGCATTCCTGAGGCAGTGCTGGGAGAAGAGGGAGGTGGGTCTCTTCAGCAGCCTCTCTCTACCAGTGTCTCTCCCACATGTAGCCGTGGGGGGATGCAGTAATGAGGGATGAGAGGGTAAATTCACTGCAGATTATTTTTGCTTTGGAAGTGTCTCGCGCTCATTTCCATGCACAGTCTTTGCCATCGTTTTGTTTTTTTTTCTCTGACAAGAGCAGCTTAATTTACACTACACCTGACACTATTGTCATACCGATGTCTCCCGTGTAGTCCAAGAACAAGCTATTACTGCGTGTCTGTAAAAGGGGAACATGTGCAGACATGAGTTGGGTTGATTTGAATATTTGACAAAAAGGAGTACGTGATTTAAAACCTCTCTCAAGGAATTTTTTCATCTCACTCACACTTTTAGAAACAAAAACAGCAGAAGCTCACGTATCGAATAGTTTTCTGCCCAGATTCACATGTTTTCCACCTCTTGCTCCTGACCTCTCCTACCACCAGAGGGTAAAGTTGTCCTGGAGCTAGTCAGCATGCAGTTGTCCCCTGCGTTGGCAGCATAGTGTCCCATTGTTAATAGAGGAAAAAACATTAATAGAGAACTGAGGCCTAATATTATAATAATGTATTTCATTCCATGGCTTTCTCTTTTTCCTTTTTCCTTCCATTATGCGTGGGGTTAAGTCACCGTGCTGCCCCGAACAATGTATCCAACACTAACCAGATGTCACGGCATGTGAGTCATCTCATGCAGAGGACAGTGTGTGTGTGTGTGTGTGTGTGTGCCTCTGTGTGTGAATGCCACCTGCCAAGGAAAGCAGGCACATGCACACACTCCACATCCACACACCTGACTTTCTGTGATAATATTTTACCATAATGACGCTGTATCAACACAGATTTGCCTTTGCGCCATCACATGTCATTTCTGTTAAGTTTGGCCACAGTATGCCAGACAGTGTCTTTTAGAAGCATTAGAGAAAATACCCCCAGAGACAGTTTAAGGCTAATGTCTCGCAGGCATCGTAGCTGGACTCAGCGTCATTTTGTGCCTGCTTTCTCTAGAGTCATTCTGAGGTCACCAAATGTCTTGGCTTCATGTACTCTGCCAGTGACTGAGAAGAGGTATAATTGACTCATTGTAGGGATTTGGGATACTCAAGTGACATTTCGTGGTGTTTCATCTGACGCAGAATAGGTTGTCTGTCTTTTTTGGGAAAATGGGAAAAGATTTTAAATGTGGTTGTGGTGCCACTTGTCTTCGTCAGTCCATCTGTCTACTGTGAGATGTCCTTTCATCTTAGGTTTTTGGACGGACTCACTGCAGATGTCTTTATTAGCATGCAACTTTAACATATTATTCTTTAGACGGATAATTGTTTGATCTGTCCCAGCTACTAAAGGCTCGACAGGAAAAGTGAGTTCATCAAAATGGAATTGGCCATATTTTCACTCATTCCTCACATCCATCTTCCCTTGTGTCTAGCTTTACATCCCACCATATTAAAGCATATTAAAGGCGTGCAGTGATATGACTTTTAGGCTAAGACCTGACAGGCACAAAGACTTCATAATTGATCGTATAAAAATCAGTCTTTTCCTCTATAACTTTCGTTCCTTTTTACTTCTTCTTGCTTTCCTCTATTACTCTACAGATCGCCTTATTCCTATACCAACATACTACTACAGCAGCCTCGTCTTCTGTTTCCAAATGACCCACCGCGCTCCTGCGACTTTCAGTGTTCCCACAGAAGGAAGCTTCCTCTTTCCTTTTTCAATCCTTCTGCAGAAGTGAATTGTGTAAGATTGCTCTCTTTGTGTAACTAGTGTGTGCAATAATAAACTGAGGAAATGAGTGCTATTGCCTCACTTAATGTTAACATTATACATATCAGGAGGTAGATTGCTGCCCTGCTCAGGTTTCAAAGTGCAGGCTGTCACGAGCAGTAGTTTGTGGGGGAAATGAATGAACTGTTTCCACGCCATTATGTCAATCAAACTAGGGTTTGACCCAGGTCCACCTGAAAACATCTTTTTATTTACTGGAGGGGAAAACGTCTCTATGAATAAGTACAGAAACAGGCTGTTAAAGGAGTTCTCTTTGTGCTGATTGACTTGAAGTGAGTCCAGCTTTAACCTGCAAGAAAATGCAAGCATGTCGTTAAGCAGCGGCAGCTCCGTCTCACTTTTATGGCAAGATAGGATCCTGAAGCAAATAATTGTCCAATACAGTGGCAGTGCGAATTCCAATAAGGTTGTTACGCAGGATGAGCAGATACTACTGTATATCAAACCTGTGACGCACATGATGGAGCCCCTTAAACCCCTCCTAAAGAAGAATCACAGTGTTCAGTGTTGACGTGTTTGTACTGCACAAACTATGTGCTTAAAATATGATGGTCACCCAATGATTTAAGAGGGATCTTGCACCATAGTTTGACTTTCCAAAGAGACACTTTTAAAAAAAAAAAAAGTTAAGCTAACTGCTGATACAAAGGTCAACGTAAAACGTATTTACACAAATGTGACATATGTTCACGATTGGAATTAATTTTATCCAGCCCTGAACCTATTTCCAAAGATTTCAGCCTAGTCGCCAGGATATGATGTTATCAGTTAACGTTTCTGCAAACCACAGATACGTCCAAGGTTGACATTTGTAACAACCGTGGCATATCACATTCACATTATATGCTAATTAGCCACCTTTCACATCAGGAGGTGCAGGGGATGGTGGTGTTATTACAAGCCAACATGGCTGCCAAATGGCTGACCGCTGTTCAAGTCACACCTATGGATATTTTTAAGGACCCCTTCGGACATTTCAAGTTGTTGTTGCGACCAAAACTGCCTATTTTCATGGGAAATGAGACCATCTCCATCCGTGATCGTAGGGACCAAAACAGGTATTTTAAGTCAAACCATGATGTTCGCCTAACCCTAACCAAGTGTTTTTTGTGTGTAAACCTAACCAGAGCTTAAACACAGCATCATGACAAGAAAGAAATGTAAAATTCAACCCAAACATATGTAAGGTTGCAACATAAAGAAACCTTTAGAAACGTACTTAGCTGAGATTTTGAACGCTCTGTGTTGAAGTCTGCATATATGCATTCTCCTGCTTGCACTCGCACTTTGCACCAAGCTGCTGAGAGACCTAGAGCGCACTAGTTGCTGCAGCTGGGCCTGTCTGATTGAAAAGCTTGCTGGCTGGTCCACTGCTGTGTTCTGGACCAAAAGAGGAACTCCAGGAATCATCTTTTGTGTCCTCCTCCAGCACACATACCTCACATGCTTGCACACCAGAAAGGAAAGCCTTCGCTGCTGAATCTTCACCAGCTCATTTCTGTGCTTTCTTTTTGTTTGTTCTTTCTCCTGTTCACTTTTCCTCTCACTTACTCTTTCTTCTCCTGCAGGGGTAAAGAAATCCTCTGTCGTGCCCAATTCCAGATGTTTAAGTTACTCAGAAGGGAAGAGGCGAACCATTGTATAATTACAAATGTACACAATTAAGATCCGGTTTTAAGACCGGCTCTAATCTTACTCGGATGGCTCTCTAGGCCGCCCAAAGACTGAGCTTTATGTTGTTGCGTGGAGCAAGCGCATGGTCGACTGTGTGGCGCCCTCAAACGGAAACGCCTGTAAAATAATCCAGTCTTCTCTTTAAAAGGGGATGTTTTACTTTGCTGTTTTGGAATTTGTGCACTTCACAATCTATGAGGTCTCCAGTGCTCACACCCCCAACAGGAATGCTGTGTGTGTTGGCGTGGATGTGTGCGTGCATGCACATTGGCTTCTATATCCTCATATGTTTCTATGTACATGCTCGTTTGTGTTATTTGTGGTAGTGGGGTGCATCTTTATGTGTATAAGTGTCAGAGAAAGCTCCAGAAAATTCATATGTGTCTCATTAATGCACATGACAACACCCCCAAAGCGTGGAAAAAAACAAACAGCAATAAAAAAAAAGTAACAATACAATTACAGTGCGATTCTTGAATGGTGCCATATCTTAAATGAACAACAGAAGCCGTTCATGGGACCCGACGTCATTTGGTTACATTTACTGTATGGTGGTTTACATTAAATGCTTGCCTCGAGTTTGTTCCTTGAAAGTCGTGTTTCCACTGCAGCTAGTAATTGTGGCTCTTCCATATCCATGAGTGCAGATGTAGCTGCTTAAAGTCCATTTCCATTGCCCGCTTTGTTGCCTGTTCTCTGCAGCCCTTTTCCAGCATCATGTGTGGCGGGCCCACAACAAGCTCACACGAGCACCCCATGTTCATGTTCTGGGAAATGGAAGCTCTCTGTGCTGCAGAATTAAGCCTCATTTTAACTTGATACCTTTCCTGAACTCTGCTGTAACCTTATATGATATCTTTTTTTCTCTTTCCTTCTGTGTGCTAAGCTTCAACAGCTCTGAGCTTTCTCCTGTTTACAGTTGTCGAAAATAGTTTGTCTCCTTTTATCCGCCTCCCTTTTAAGTCACACTTCTCTGACACCAAAGATGAGATCGAAGCCACAAGTGTTCTCTCCCTGTAATTTTCCATGTCTCCCTAAGTGCAGAGCATGAGCAGATGGAGATGCAGCCCTCTGTCCACATGTGAGCATGTGCATGCATTTCTGTGTGTTTGTGTTACAAAATAAATCCATACATTCTCATTCTCTACTTTGTGATCTACATTTTTTTCTAATTGCTCACTTCCTTTTAGTTGATGTGCCCTGTGTGTCATTGTGCAACGTTGGCAACCACTGTTCACTGAAATCGCAGACTTGAACATCACTGTCAGCCTCACCCAGCCACACACTTCCTCGTCTGTCTCCACCCATCCCGTCCTCTCCAGCATTGGTCAGGGGGACCTGGCTGGTGATCCCCGTGTCATCCCTCCCACACTGAGAAGACAGACACATTCCCTGACCCCCTTCTATCCACCTCCCTCCCTCCACACACACACACGCGCGCACACACATTACCCCCCAGCCAGACATCCCTGTCTTGTCCCAGCTAGCTAGCGGCTGCAGAGCGAGGGAACAGGAGGCCCCACCACTGGGCCAGCTGTTCCAGACCCCCTCGCCGCCCTGGGCCCCACATTCCCTCATTCAAGGGAGCTTTGTAGTTCTGACATCTTGGAACAGTTGAGCAGCTCAGCTTCTAATGCTGCTGTAATGGTGAGAGAGAGGGAGAGACAGAGGGAGGGAGGGGAGGAGAGAAAAAAAAAAGAATGAGACCGGCTTTATGTGTGCTTGCTTGTTACGCTCAATCTCTCCACCCCTCCCACCCTCTATCCCTTCAACCCCCTCATCTTGAATCCCTTTACTGTACTTTAGCTGGGCCTGTGCTTGGGTGCTTTGGTTACATCCCATCCAGACTCCACTGCAGAGCATTTTACTGTGTCACACTCAGTCTGCTCAGTCATACCTTATGCTGTGTTGTATCTGTCTGCTGCAGTCCAGACAGTCTGAGCCACACTGTGGTGTACTGTGTTTGTACCAGGCACATACTATTGAATTTGTAGGAGTCTCCTGGTTAGATCATACTTCACTGCACTGTGCCGTACTGTACTTTGCTGTGTCTTTTCCAGCAGCGGCATCCCCTTGTGGGAGCTGTCTTGTGAACTCCGAAACCATCAGCTGTTCAGATGTTAGCTAGTATGTGCTGTACTATTCTGTAACCCTGACTCCCCTCCGCCTTCCTCTCTGCCACAGTTACACTCTGAATCCAGCTGCCAGTTCCAACAAGGAGAAAGTGCCTGTGGATCAAGCAGAAAGCAAGTTCACAGAAATCAGTTAGATGTAGTTTTAGCAATGATGCCTCAAAAGTGGTTATCAAACACTTGTGACAGATTCATAACGTAAAACAATCAACTTAAAGGAGAGGTATTATGCTCATTTTCTGTTTCATAATTTTATTTTGGGTTACTACTAGAATAGATTTAGGACTTTTAGGTTTAGGGTTTAGGCTTTTAGCGTTTTAGGACTGTCTGAAACGCTCTGTTTTAGCTCTGCTCTGATTGGTCAACTCACACACACCTGAGCCAGCATCGTTAACAACAACAGAGAAGCTGTGCTAAATCAATTCCTACAAACTAGCTGCTAGGCATAAATTATGCAAATGTAGGCATGGTGATGTAGTGTGATGTCACAAAGTCACAGAATTACAGGCGGGACTACTGACGAGGCATTTCAGGAGCAGTGGTTTTTCTGCGGGAGAGAGGAGCTTCTGTTGGTGTGGACTTTGTCCTTTTTAACTTTCAACTCTCCTACATGCACAAGAACATATGTAACACACTGAAGGAAAAGGAAAAAATCACCAAAGCATAACAGGTCTGCTTTAAAGTGTAACTCTCGCCAAAATGCAACCTAGGCTTTTTTTGTGAATGTACCCGAGTCAAACCTTCGTGTAAAAGCATAATTACAACTCACGTTAGCAGCAGCAGTAGCTGTCCTGCCAGTCGAGAAGAGTCGATCCCCGAGTGCGTGGTGCGTAACATGGAGGAGAAAGCTCCATGTTACGCCAGGGATCGGGGATTGATGCATCTCGACTGGCAGGACGGCGACGAGCGGAGCAAGCTACTGCTAATGTGAGTTGTTCAAAAACCTTCTTTTTAGTACACTCTGTGTACACAAACAATGTTCTCAATGCTCATGTTCATGTGTAGAGACCCTGGTGATAGTACGAGCAAAGTTTCATGTTGTGTCGAGTCTTCTTAGCGTTTTAAAAATAGCGATTTTGATGCTACCATACAGCTGCCCCTAGCACGCAATTGAAAATGATTTTGACACGAAAACTAAACTACGGTAAATCTTAAAAGTGGCTTTTTTGTCGTAATTATGCTTTTACACGAAGGTTTGACTCGGGTACATTCACAAAAAAAGCCCAGGTTGCATTTTGGCGAGAGTTACACTTTAACTGCATAAAATGACATCTGTGCAGTGAAACAACAATCTGCGCTGGGAATTTCATATCAGAGCATATCAGACAACCTATACACCGATACAAATAGGCCAACTGATATATCTTTTAAATTTTAAAAAAAAATGTTTTCTCTGTAGTTTGATGTGTTAATCTAATGTAGCCCTATAGAAACAATGTTATCTTTTGAAGTTAAATGAGCCTTTGAATCAATGACTTTCTCTTTCATTTTTCTTAAGACTTAGGATTGGCATAAAGTTCAGTCTCATCACTGAGTGCCAGTGCTTAAAAGTAGTTCAGAAGAGCACGCACTCGTCTTCGTCTTGGCAGACAACACCTTTTACCTGCCAGCAGCGTGCTGCTGTTGTTTGCACTTAAATGCTTGCTGTGTGTTCGTTTGGTATGCCTTTATTCCCAGAGCTATCACGACTTGTAATATGAATGATTGGCCTGGTTCCCATGGCACTAAGTTTTAACCCGCCGAACTCCAGGACTTTTGCCAGGCTTGCACTTTACACAGCCCCGTTTCTCCTCAATGTCATGCCATTCAGGAAAGGCCAGTTTTATGGGGTAATCTAGAAGGTTTATCTGAGGTTATGGAATTGCAAATCTCGAATCCAGACTAATTGCTCTCTCCACTCCCTTGTCACAGTGGAAGGGCCATTTGCTCGGGCCACTTATCAGCCTCAATCAGTTCAAGTCACTTCTGCTCCACAGAAAACTTCATGGGAAACTCGGTCTGATCAGGTGCCAAGAGAGGTTTAAACATCCCACCCCGAAACAGTACGTGTGCGTGCGTACTCAATGTATTTGTGTATCTATGCATGAGGACTTTTCCGGTCTTTCATGCAGGAAAGACGTGTGCCTGAAAATAATGGGGCTGCTAACAATTCAAAAAATCTCCATTTGCAACAAATAAACTGGGCTCATAGCTCGCAGGAACCCTCTGGTCAATGACATGCAGACCTTTTAAATTCCTCAGAGGACAACTCCCTCAATAGTTTAACTGATGGAGCCTTCCTACGCAGATAATGCATATTTTTCTCTCCTGCAGATGCATTGCACACTTACAATGAATATCCTCTTGTTTTGAATTCCGTAAGCAGCAGAAAAAGAGTGTCTGTATGTGAGAGAAACAGACGTATAAATAGAAAGAAGGACCAAGATTGAAAGATGTTTTGTGTCTTGTTGTAGTACCTACTGGTGACCTTAAGATGGAACTGCTGCATTCATTTTAATGCTTTCCAAAGTAAGAGTGAAGTTGTGTTCACATGCCACAATGAGTATACTGGAAGATACTGTTAGTCAAGCAGTATGAGGGCAAAAAAACCCACATGGTCATTACATGGCTTGATATGGCCAGAATGAATAAGAAGGAAGACCCCAAGGCTTGTAAAATGTGATGTGTGGATGTGTAATTTCTAAGACTTCTCATTCTGGCACCAACAAATTGAACTAGACAACAGTGACGGCACAGTCCCACCATGGCATGCTCAGAGGCTCGTAGGGAATCACGTGTACAATAGGCCCACAGTGACAGTTTTTAAAGAGAAAGGGACTTAATGATGACGATGTATTTTTTTGACAACATCGGTCATGGTAATGGTAATCTTTACTATCACTTAAGCCCAATGCTACCAATATTTTTATGTCCTGAACCCCATTTCAGCAAGTGCTGTGACAACTAGTCAATTAATCGATTAGTTGATGTTTTTTGATAACTGATCAATCATTTCAGTCATTTTTCAAGCAAAAATGTCAAACATCTGCTGGTTCCAGGTCCTTTAATAAGGATTTGCTGCTTTTCTTTGTCATTTTCGATAGTAAATGAAGAGTCTTTCAGTTTTGGTCTGTTGGTTGGACCGACGAGGTCACTTTGGAGTCTGGGGAATTGTGATGAGCATTTTTTCACAATTTATACACATTTTATAGACAAAATGATTAATCAATTAATCGTAACAACAATCAGCAGATTCACTGATAATGAAAATAATCATTAGTTGCAGCCCTGACTCCGACACATGAAGCTCACTTTACTCATCATGAGAAGTACCAGTAATGAAAACAACTGGGTATATACTGTGTCTGTGAAGAAGCTTTCCAGTTTTGAAAGAATAACCCTGGTAATACGGTTAGGCGATATGCCCTTAAGATAATATTGCAATATTTATAGGCTATATCACAGAACACAAAATATCTCCATATTTTGAAATCTCCTCAAAAACACTTCGTAAATCTCAGTATATTTTTTTAACAGATAGCTTTATTGATATTGCGGCAATATTGTAGGTATGACTATTTCACAAAATATTAAGATGATGAGATTTGATAAATAATCATCAGAAATGTGGATATAATCATTAAGTGGTTAAAGGCAAGTATTAGACAGTAGAACAGTCTATAAAGTTCAAAATATTGCAATGTAGCCTTTAACACGAGGAAAAGACAACACTTTTGCCATATCATGATATAACGAAATCCAAAATCCAAATAGATATACTGTATCCTTATATCACGATAATAATATGATATAGAAATATTGCCCAGCCCTACCTAATGATGCCATCAAGGTCGGTCCTGCTTGGGCGAGAGACTTACATTTTTTAACAGAAAGCCTGCCCTTCAGATTTGAGACATTTAGTGGGGAGGAGTCTAATGGAAGGTGCTATCTAATTTCATTATGGGAAATGTAGAATCCTGTGTTTTCGAGACTAAAAGACAGGATATCTCAGCCTGTTCTTTTTAATAATTTTTTCACACAAACTTTATGAAAGTGCAATACTGAATTACTAGACTCCCTTTAATGGCCGATAAAAGTTGTTTAATTGTTTGACTGTATTCTGGAGTGGGCAGAGTTGAATGTATTTTGTTAAAGTTAAACACTTGTTCTGTATATACCTTTTCAGACAGGCTACATTATGTGATAAGTGACCACTTGTTAAAGGTTAAATATGTTGATTTACACATGATTGTGGAATCATTAGCCAGAATAATGAATAACTGATGTATTGAGCGTTGGTTTTAGATAAAACAGCATCAATATCTGAATAAAGGAATTTACGTCATTTTAAAAAAAGAGTCACCATGTTAACTAATCAAATTTAGCATCCAATGCTATTGCAAGTGTCTTGAAATAAGGCCTGGAATTAACTACTGATTGTACTAGAATGTAGGCTTGGACAAGATAACAAATGTAAAAGTGCTTTAAACCTTATTATAATTAACAACACACACCAGCCTTTACATTAATAAAGGTTATTTGATCGGTTCTCAGATCAGCAGATACAAGCAGTTCTGCTCTCAATATGTGAATAGATGAAAAGGATAAGATCCTTGAAATAAGAAATTATTATTATTAGTTTTAAGTTCAAGCGTAAGGTTGCGCAGAGCTGCTGCCGTCTGGCAAAAGATACAGAAGTACCCGCTGCCGTACTACCAGACTACAAAGCAGCTTGTTTTCTAAGGCTGAGAGACTCCTGAACCCATCCTCACCACTTCGCCATACATTTTTTTCCTTCTGTATCAAGGGACTCTAAGTAAAATTTCCTTGTCCTACCCATTGTCTAATTAAATGAACCGTGATAATCGTACTCAGATCATCAAGGCGAAAATGACTTGAAACAAATGAAATGCTCAAACATGAAAACTGTCTGGTAAGAAGAAATATCTTGTCAGAAATATATTGCCTTGATTTCAGATATTTCATCTTTCATTAGATTTCACTTTTTGCAGTGAAGCTGCCACTTCTGAGGTACTGTGATATCCTCTCCCTCAGTGTCTTTACTGTTTCAGTGAGGGGAGAAAAACCCTGAAAACCATTAAGTGATTTACTCACTCCATTGAGACCAATTATCTCCACATACGGCAGCAGGTGTAAAAGCACAAACAGTGAGCTCATAAGCACAGGGACAATTTAACCGTCCAAACATAATTGATTTTCATTTAATATTTATCGAGATTGGCTGAAGCCAAGCACAATTCATACATCTTAAATTCCACCATATGGCACATCGACTCAACCACCTGTGCTGCTTTTGAGGCACATTTTTATGTTGCGTTATGGCCGGTCGTGATTATAGTGAAACAAAGGAAGAACATAGCGTCAGATTTATATATTGAATACAATGAACAGAATAGAGTGTTTACATTTGGCATATGTATGTATAGAATTTCACAACAAAAGCTATGTTTGAACAGTTGGGAGTTTTGAATGAGGGGCCTGGCATAATGTGTTGACAGACAGACAAGGGCATTCAAGGTTTCTTTTCGATCTCAAATCAGAGTCATCGCATTTTAAATATTTATTTTATTTGAAATAAAATGAAGGTTTTTTTTCTATGACTTGACAGGTCCCATGTTTTTTGTAATTGTGTAACCTGATCTGTGGTCATGGATGGATCAGATTCCAGCTTTCAGATGCTTTGTGAATATGCATCTTGGTGCTCTGGAGGTTTTCAGGGGCTGGGTATATTCTTTGAGGCCCACAGGTGTGCACCCATCTGGGGCCTAACCGTTGTACCAGTCTCCACTCTGCTAACCAAACCAACAATTCGCTTTGATCCAGTCACACCTTACCTACTCCACAACTTGACTTTCCAAGTTCTCCTGTAGACAGAATTACATTAATTGAGCGAGTGTATGTTTGACCGTTCCAATAGATTAACATGATTGAGGATGAGTCATATATACTGTAAGCGTGTGCGTGTGTTTGCATGCACATAACCTGTTCTTTGGGGGATTTTATGTAAAACTTAATGTCCATGTTTACACGTTTGTTTATGCAGCTGTTGGTAGGCAGATGTGAAGGAGGTGGAGGAGAAATGTGCTGGTAGTTTCCCTGACTTTGACCACACTTTTCACTAGAACACCACATGGTCACTCATGAACGTCGTTTTGTGTATCAAAGTACTTTTATTTAGGTTACAGTGCTATTTACAGTCTTACATTCAAACCACAAACGTGACAATTATCAACATCTCAGTAACCTTAATTTACGCTCTCATTCATAAATCATTTCATGTGTTATCTACAGTG
This sequence comes from Pagrus major, assembly GCF_040436345.1. Lineage (NCBI taxonomy): Eukaryota > Metazoa > Chordata > Actinopteri > Spariformes > Sparidae > Pagrus > Pagrus major. The sequence goes on along the minus strand of NC_133222.1, from coordinate 31,225,738 downwards.
CGATAATTGTGATGGTTTTCAATGCATGCAGAGATACAGTATCATGTAGTTATGCAATTAGTGGTCATATACCAATAATTCTCAACCTCATTGTCGTCACAGTTCATATAACATCTAAAAGTTTGAGCATGATGTGTGCAAGAGGCAACAAAGCCGCTGTTGTCAAGCTACCAAACAGCAGAATGGAAACACAGTGACGCAGTGAAGACTGCATGTACGTCCTGTTCTTGGTATTCATTTTTTTTCTAGGAATGTGAGGCAACTGGTGTTTTGGGTTCTATTTCCTGTTTAGTATTTTTTTTTTTCATTTGGTCACAACTCATTACCATACACAACTGTCGTTTTCGCTCTTCGCATAACAGTTGTCGGGGTTTCATTAGTTTAGACTTCGACAGGTGGAAGGTTGGTAATCACAAGGCCCAGTCTTCACCTTGCACCTAAGGGAGCAACAAGTTGACAGATTTCTCAAATAAATCCTGTCTATATACATATTATACAGTAAAGTAACGCATGTGATTTTGTATGTCTACAATTTTAAAGTTTTAAATTGTAGCATTTGCCATGCTCAATAATTTTATACATTTTATTTTATACATTACATCAATTTAAAATTTATTTATTTATTTACTTTTATTTGTTTATTTTGGTGTTTATTTCCATATATATATTTTAGTAACCAATTAAAATAATGAATGATTAATACATACACATATCATCACTAAACTTGCTTGCTATGTATGTGTTCTGCTTGTTTCCAGTGTCATTCTGTAAGTACTTGTAACTTTTGTTAATTTGCACTGCTCCTTCTTAAGTAAACTAAACTAAGCTAAACTAATTTATTTATTAATCCATTTAATCATTAATTTATTTAAGGACAATGCACATTAATCAACATTTAATTTACACATCAATGTAGGCTAAATATAACATTCAACTTTTTACTTTCCAACACTATTTAAAGCAGTTTACATTTTTGCTGATTAAAAGAAAAAAGATCTTTTGTCAGGGCTGAGGGTTACTACTGAGGCGTTTATTTTTGATCACAGAAGTCTCCCCACTTTTGCCTTTTTGCGAGAGAAACAAATAACCAAAACCAAGTACATAAATATTCTCTGGAGAATCACCAGCTGGCTGAAACCACAATGAACACAATCTGCAAAACCACCAGCTGGCTAATTTCACAAAGAACAAAATCTTTAAAAAACCTGATTGGTGACTGTTAAATGATCTTTCTCTTAAATAACCATCCACACAGCCTCAACCTTCTGGCTTTACTGATTTCCCAGAGGGACGGCAAGTTATCAACATATTCTTCATGTTTTAGTATTAGTCATGATATTTTAAAGGGCCACCACCTCTGATTTGTAATAGCAGTGAACAGGAGGACTCAGGTTGAGTGAGTGACTGAAGGTTTGAGGGTCGGACACTATCTCATGTCCTGTGGCCACCGGAAATGGGTATAGATACATGGATATAGATAAGGATTATCTTGTTGGCTAAAGCCTGCTATTTTTCACATATTTCACAGAGCATGTATTGGTGTAGTCTTGTTCTAGAAATGATACATCAGACAAGCATATAGACATCTCATATGTGACTTTTTCATGTTTTAACACTCTCCAGGTACATTTTATCAAAATAAAGGATTCTCTCTTGGTGAAAGTAGCAATAGTTTTGATCACTCGTGTTTTTGAGGTGAAGTGGATTTCAGGAGTCACATTACAAGCTGTTTGTATGAGTACTGACATCCATCATAACAGCTCAATACCAAACAACTGTGGTGGCTTTGGACTAATCAATGAGTCAGTTGTCTGCGGGTGAAACATGTATTGGCGATGACATGCGAATGCACTCACTCTTGGCAGTTAGAGCCAGTGCCGGGAAGGCCATCAGTGAGATTATTTCATAAGAGACAGTTTCATTAGATATGTTGCTACATATCAAGAAACACACACAAGAACAGCTGAACAGAGGAAATGATTTGGAAACAGCATGTTCAAGTTTCCTGTTGGACACAAAATGTAGGATGTCACTTCAGTGATGACGGGAAAGTCTGTGTTGAAAGTGTTGCTGACTGTACAAGAAGAGAACCTAAAAGTATATGTCTTACAGGAGAAAAAGAAGCAAACCTATGGTGTTTGGAGCAAGACAAATGTTTTTCTTATAAACAGGTATTACAGTCCGACAGTTATTTCAATTTTAGACTATTTTTTTGCAGTGATCCCTCAAATTGGATTATCAAATACTTGTGACAAAGATATGTAACGGAGGCAGGATATTTTACAGTTTAACAATGAACTTTAGCAGTCTAAAATGACTGAAACAGTTAAATTAACTCAGAAAGCATATTTTTCTGCATTGTAATCTTTAAAAAAAGAGTTTCCATATTGGCGCTTAATGAACAACATATAAGCCGATACTGATGTATATTTGATAGGCCATTATCGGCTCCAGTGTTTAGATCATAAATGAAAAGCTTTAGTAAGTAATAGAGCCCGACTGATACTCAAGTTTGGAGCCAATGCTGATATTAGGGAGTAAAATATTCTGATATCGATATATCAGCTGATAAACACAATTTTTTGTGATCCCTCAAATGTTGTGACCAAACACTTGTGATAAAGATACTGTATGTAACGCAGGCAGAATACTTTACAGTTTAACATAAAAAGTATCTGTTGAGAATGACATCAGTGCACAGAAACAATAGACTTTACTAAGAGTTTAACACGTAATTAAAAATGACCACACGCCAATAACAATATATCTCTGATAGGCCGATATCGGCAAACCGACACATCGGTCGGGCTGTAATCTGTATATGCATCGTCTGTTCATTTCCACATGATTTGATTTCAGTATAGCATTTATCCAAGAATGTGACTCGGAAATAAGACACCTCGACGAGCCATTGTGCATGGTGTAATGGCAGTGAGCAGGAGGCCTCAGGTTGAGCTGGTGACTGAATGTTTGAAGTGTAGACCTGGTGGGATAAGCCAGGGATTAGAGAGGGGGAAAAGGGTTTTTGTTTTCCTTTGACAGCATCATTGCTATATTTGTAAAGGTGGTAGTTTGAATTACAAATAATCAAACTTGCAGTGTCCTCAGTGATGACGTTTATGTGTGATGAATAACAGAACCAAGCCAGGCTCACTGTTACTTTGTTTAAAGGTTTCACGACAAAATTTTGCTGACTGAACCTCAAACTATTTGGATGTTCAGTGGGTCTTGGAATGAGAGCAGACACTTCGAGACTCCTTAATCCTACCTTGTCAGTCAAGAGGCCTGACCAAAAGCAGTCATTAGCTGTATTTCACTCTTCGGTTGCCTGTAAAAGTCAAGAAATGATCTTGTCATTGACAATAAAGCAAGACCAGCGTGGCAGAAATAGCACATTCATCAGACACTTGGTAGCCGCTAACAGTTGCAATATTCATGTTCATGCCCGGCTGCAACGAAAGGCAAGATACAGCAAATGATATGAGACGAGTATCTGATGGATGAGTGGAGTGAGAGTGTGTCAATTATTTGTTATTTTTGTTACCATGGTGCATGGTAGTGATGCGTCATTATAGCCTACTTGTGTTGAAGGCCGTGTGGTTAATGACATAACAGTGTTAACACTAGGTTTGACTGGAGGTGAATAAAAGCCTGAAAACTTTTGACACTGTGAAGCAAACATGACAACTATCCAAAGTTTCATAAACAAAATAAATGAATGATGAATAGATTATCAAGACAGTAACATGCTAGTCAACAAATTGGGCTTTACATCTTTGTTGCCTAATTTGACTTCTTGTTGGGTTTTTTTTAGATTTAGTGTAAAGATAAATGGAAGAAAATTGGTCCAAAGTGGTGTGTGGTCACCCTGCGACAGTTGCCATGATACTTATGTATCATCCTGCTGCTCTTGTGGAGGGGGCTGAGACAGAACGTGGGTCTTCGGAGATTTCCATCAGCCGTCGACTCAGATTTTAGAGCCATCTGGCACTCCGAGGCTGTGGCTGTGCAGCTTACCTTGTAACTATCTGTGCGCCGTGGCCGGCAACGTTTGACTTGTGCTTTCAAGGTCATGACCCTCGACTCATTTCCTTCCAGGCGGCCATTCTGGCAGCAGGGTTAAGTTTATATGATACCCCTGGATAAGTGCTACTTGAAAGTGCCAAGTTTCTGGAATCAGCCCTCTCAGCTTTGATACTCTGGTTTCTGTTATGACCCCACTACGTCCATATTGGCCCTCTGTCCATCTGGACAGGCCCCACACACACACACACACACACACACACACACACACACACACACACACACACACACACACACTTCTTTATTAGTACCCAGCTTCTCAACCCAATAGGAAGTTTTGTAGAGTCCCAAATTGCATATTGTTTTTCCCTCTTCATTTAGGTCTGCATATGGCCTTAAGTCATCACCTTACAGACTATTGCTTGTTGTAGTTCACCATAATGTAACCTTGAAATTCCATTTTAATATTTATTATTCTTATAAAAATGTTGCAATGATAAGCTAAGATTATTGTGTTTTCAGTATTTTTTAAAGCTTCTCATTTAAGTAATACTGTAAAGATTGTATAAAACTATAGATAACTGTATCCACTTTATTCATCAAAAGAACATGTATGGTCCCTGAAAAGTTTAGTGAGTCTATAATTACCGATCTCAAATATTTGGTGGGTTTTTCGTTCTGTTTGGCCGTTCACAAAGTAACTGTCCCCTGAGAGCTGCCCTGGAATGTGTTGAATCTTTGAACTCTGTGCACAGCCGGCTGGTTTCACAGGCCTGAGGAATCTTTCAGTGGCCCTTGGTGCCAGGAGGAGGGCATCAGGTGTCGGGCCTCAGTCCTCCCTGCTCTGGCTGCTCCGGAGTTTTCGAGGAATGAAAAAGCCATTTTGATTTTCCCAAGCTAAGACTAGGGGAATAATGACAGAGAATGGAGAAAAATAAATAACAACGTATGTTTAAATTGAGGAACGGAATTATTGTGTTGATGTACAACTTTGTCTGGTTCTGTGTCGGGGGAAGATTTGTGTCCATGGTGAAGGAGGTTAGTTGCTTTCTCTCAGTGGTATGCCTGATTTTTGTTGTCCTTGATGGCCCTCTGATATAAGTCAGCTGGTCTCCAGAACAGAGAGGAGGGCAAGGCCGACCGCAGCATCCCCCTCACAGCTGCCTCCTATCCCCCGTTAGGACGGAGGCATTGGTATGGAAGTATATTGACGACAAAAGATTTGAGAGAGCACAAAACAAATTTGAGCACTACGCAGTCTGCAAGTCAACCCCTGAGAGTGCACACGCACCTATCTATAAGAGTAGAAGTAACAGATGATTTGAGCATTCGAGAGGAGTTGGGTGACTGTATGGCCAAAGCTGCTCATGCTGTTTTGGCTGTCTGAATCCCCTGAGCAAAAACTCTAACTCAGTGCAGAGAATTGCCTGTTCTACTTGACCTGGAAGTGAAGAGTCATCTTAGAGGCTTTCTTCTACTTTTAAAAATAAAAGCTAGGACAGTGGCATTTTTTTAAACCACAAGATGGATACAAAGAGCAGTATTTAGTGTGTGTGTTTGCTTAAAAATATGAATTTGACAGATGACAAAGTCTTACATATTGCACCTTTAACTGTTTTTAGTTAGGTTTTCAGAGGAACAATGCATTCAAAAGCCTTTACCTTGTGCAGACTTAAACTTTAAAAAAGATGTGATCTTGATGTTTGTTAAGGAACCTCTTGTCATCTCAAGCTAACAACAGCTGCAGAAAATTGAAAGAGCAGTCTAAGAAACAAGCGCCTATGATCAGGATTACGTGTTCAAATCCCATTCTGCTCTTACAAAGTGTCTGCACACTCTGAAAGGTTGGCTTCAAGACTCCAATATCGATTGCTCAATTTCTTTTTTGCTGTCGGATGTACTTTCATACACTGGGTAGTGAAGCTGAAAGATTAGTAGAAGTTGTAGCCAGACTGGCACCTTATCCAACTGCAAGAGCAGCAGGACAGGTATTTCTAACTGAAAGTCCTGTGGCTGCAAACCTGCCAGTGCACTGTTCAGTTTTTATCTTCAAAATACACATATTTACAGCAGAAGTTCCTGTTTATTCTTTTTCTTCTCTAAAGGAAAACACGGTAACCTTGCCAAAACCAAGACACACCTTGTTTTGTTAGATTCTTCTCTTCTTTTTTATGCTCTTCAATTGTCTTATGTGGTCTTACTTAGGTAGGCAGCGACTAAAAATGGAAAAGCCCCGTTTGGTTTTGATTTGAGATAAATGCATGATTTGGTTTTTGTGTTTGATCATAGTTCGGGCTGTGGCCGAGAAACCGCTTCTCAGAATTTATTGCTTTACACACAGGCAGAACCTCCCTTACCCCACATGATGGTTTGGTTTTCAAAACATCTTTACGATGTGTGAGAATGAGGCACTTATTTAATTAATTTCCAAGATAAAAGCCTAAAAAGTAGTGCTATTAGTTGTATAATTATGCTCCAGAGGTGACTGTGAGTGTCGTTGATACTATAATCCCAACATATTTATGTATGAGGGTCTGAATATATATATATATATATATATATATATATATATATATATATATAGATAGATAGATAGATAGATAGATAGATAGATAGATAGATAGATAATTTAAAAAGAGGTCAAGTGCAGATGTAAAGAGGACAATAATATAAATGAAATTTGTACACAGTGTTGGCCTGTATACCCTTGTAGATGGGTGAGGATGGGACTGTTTAGACAGGAAGCATTATCCAGTCAGACCACTGAGATCTTAAATAACTAATCCGATGCTCTATGACGCACCTTGAGGTGATGAGTCACTGGTTAAAGTCAGTACGTAGCTGTGCTTGCCCTACTTATCAAAGTCTTCTGAATGGCTGTTCTTTTTTCCATCTGGTGCTGATATTATTCTATATTTTCCATATTGAAAATGTTTCTGGTCCGGCTGAATAAAGCTGTGAATAAAGACCAGAATGCTGTTACAAGTTGCTCTCTACAGTTTAACTTATAGTATTTAAACTTAGCCTAAAGGGGAGGGAAAGCATCACCCTGCATTGATACTGTAGCACAGTCCTGCCCTGACATGTGCCTCAGATCATTACCAGTTCACAAGACTGACATATGCTGCCTATTTGGAGAATCTTAAAAATGCATACATTTTTCACCTGTGCTGTATTTCTTTTTATGTTCTTGAAGTCACTGTTATATCTGTATTCTTGGAGTATGCAGCATCTCAGATGATCACCAGATGATCTGTATTTGACGTTATGGAAGATGTGTTGTAGTTGATAACTTGCCAACAGCATACCTACCAACATGTGAAAAGGAGGGGGATTTTCTGTAGGATTGACCTAACCCTAAGGATGTGAAGTAAAGTGACCTGTCATTAGAAAACACACCAAATGTACAAAAAGTGATCAAAAGTCACCTCATCTCATCATTTACATCACAAAAAGTAGCAAACATTGTAAGTGTGTGTGTGTGTGTGTGTGTGTGTGTGTGTGTGTGTGTGTGTGTGTGTGTGTGTGTGTGTGTGTGTGTGTGTGTGTGTGTGTGTGTGTGTTAAGGAGCCATCATCGCCAGGACGGGCAAGCAAGACGTGTCAATAAAGGGGAAGGTCTCACACCAAGTTGAGTGAAATTTGGAAGCGTACTTCTTCTTCTTGGGACCTGTTTTATCCAGCAACCTCATGGGGCCACGTGCAACCTCACGGCACATTTTCTGATGGGAAAGCTTGCACTGGGATGCTGTTCATGAATGGGCTTGAGTGTGAGAGACTTGCTGCCGGGTTACTGGGAGTGGTAGTCACCCCTAAGCATAGTGTCATGACTTAGGAATGCTACCGATGATAGCTATTTTTACATGATTGCCCGGAGCCCGAGGAGGTGGAGTGGGACAGGTGGGTGGGCACCAGTTTTACCTGTTCTAAGTCAATGTCTTTGATGGGGATGGATGGTGTTCAAACATGAATGTAAGGATTATAATTATGTTAGGGATATGGCGTTTAGCCAAACGTTTGCGAGGGTGTTAACCTAGTTCTTCTACGTTTGATCTTTACGTTACATAAAAGTGTTTGTGTCAGCGTCCTTTCCTTATTTTCACCTTGCACCACTGTTCGTTTGAAACAGTAGGTTATGGGTTAAATAGTTAATTAAGTGTTATTGATATCAAATTGTCCTGATGGAATTTTTATTTGAGAGAAGGACAACAGAGGCTGGAGGCATCACCGTGGAACACAAGCTTTGAATGTCAAGCCTGTCTGACTTGGTCAGAAGTTCAGCCATTCCGCATTCTTGACTAAAGGATAAAGCACCCTAATCCCCTTTACCAGGTAGCTAGAGTTGGCAGTGGAGCCAGGAATTCCTGCGGCATACCGATTTGGGGAAGTTGCTAGGGTTTGGATGGACAATTTGAACAACAATAGAGTACTCTCATTCAAAGAAAAATAGGGTTTAAGTTCTGTGAGAAAGTCCCGCCACCACAGAGATAGGTACCATGTGGAATGTGACATATTTAGAGTGCTTTGGATTCAGAGGCATTGGCCACTATTAAAAAAAGTGGGCTGGGTGATTTAGGGTGTCCAGAGGTAGGGTGGAGAGCTGGGAAAGTGAGCCGAGGACAGAGAATCAACCAGGGAGGGAGGTGGCTATGGAAGGTGTCTGGTGTTGATCTCATGACAGCCAGGCCATAGTGTGAGTGTCCAGCCAGGGCAGACTATAGTAACAGCAGGCTCTACAGCAGCTTACCTGGCCATCAAACTGAGCCAATGACCTGCCAGCCTTCCTTCCAATAGTACGATGTCAGGGATCAGGATCAGCCCAACAAGAGTGACTTCAGAGACACAGAAGGCAGCGTCTAGCTCCTTTATCTGCCTCCATAATGCTGCCAAAGACTCAGGCCTCCGCAGAGGTGGAGCAGCATTACTGACCTGTCCTGCTGCTCCTCTCAGGCCCAGTGGATTAGCTGTGAAAAGGCCCCTAGAGAAAAACTGTGGGTGAAATACACTGGCCCGTCTTTGTCCCGTCTGTCTGCTGGGCTGGGGAGCACTGACTTTAGCCCTCTGTCAACTGGGCCCGGTGAAACCCCTCAACAAAAGCCATTCATCTGTTGTACTGTACATGCCAAATGGCTGGCATTCCTCTTCACGAGTTGTTTTGTAAGCCGCATCTGTCTGTCTGTCTCTGCAATTACAAGTCTGTTAAGAGAAGAATGGTTTCTGTGCAGCTGGGGTTTTTCTGCGTTTGCCGAGTAGATCTGATTAACCTTCTGTCTGCTCATTACTGACCATTGGCCAGACATGTTTTTAGCGATTCAGTCATTGAGACACGAGATTAGGTTTTTGCTTGTACAAGAGCTGCACTATGTAAGGTCACAAACTGTGTGTAAGGTTCTTTGTCAGAGCCCTCTAATTGTAATTACACGTGTCCCATTTATCAGCTATTGCATTAGACTTCTAGTATTATATTTGAGTGGCTTTATTACATTGTTATAATGTATTTTTGTATATTATATGATAATTCTCTATTATTGGAGAGTTTTTACTCAATTTTATCTGAAGAATGAATTTGTAGATTTTTACATCTGTTACGATTTCTCTTTATTCTATTATAAAACACACTTAATGAACACACCATGAGCCAACTCATCAGCTTCAAATGCATCTTTGAGTAGTTCTTGAATATTTCTAATTCCCTTGATCAGAAAGTATGTAAAGAATTTGTCACACCGCAGAGCGGTCACATGTGCCTTTCAGGCTTTAAAAATGTGCACCAGTCTGAGAAGCAAACAGAGATCATTTTTCAACTAGAAAATCCATATGGCAGGAGCAGTGTGCTGAGGTTGTTTAATTAGTTTGCTGCATTTTTCTGTGGGCTGACCATCGGCAATCACTTCAGTATATTTGATGCTGCTGTTTACTGTTCCCACACTAGTTGGAGTTTCTGCATGTAAACAGAGCCCTGTAAACACCCAATTTAGAACTCAACCTCAACTGCAATTAAATTTCTGTCCAAGCTGATGTCAGAGATGACAAATATAGTGCAGTCTGTAAAAATGTGAACAATAAAATGTCTCTTCTTATGGGCACTAAATGTGAAATTTATACATGACTATGAATTTAAGTGCTGACTGAAAAATTGAGGAGACTATGAATACATAGGTGATACCTGATATTGCTATTCTGGTTATTAAGACTATAATTGGCTGGTATGGTTTCAAGCTGCAACAAGTGGTCAATTAATTGATTAGACGACATTTTTCAAGCCAAAAGTAATGATTTTCTGCTTTTCTTTGTCATATATGGTAGAAGAATGAAGTGTGTTTGGGTTTTGGACTGTTGGTTGAACAAAAGAAGCAATTTGAAGACGTCACTTTGGACTTTGGATGTAGCATTTTTCACAATGTTTTGACATTTTGTAAAATTAATTAAGAGATTAAATGTTTAATTATGAAATGATCAGTAGAATAATCGATAATGAAAATGAACATTAGTTGAAGCCCTAGTTTGATTTGAGAACTGGTTCTGGGTTAGAACTGCTTTTACATTGTATAAGACCCAGGGGACTCATGTATAAAAAGGTTTTTTGACTAAGGTTATTAGTTCCTGAAAGCGAAGTTCGGACATACTGCACTTGTAGTATGTTTATATCCCCTTTAAAATTGCAGGAATACTTACATAACATTTAAAAAATGGTGGACAGCAGCAATCTCTCCAACATGTGGCCAAGGTTCACAAAAACAGTACTGATGCGGCAAAATGTCATTAACTGTGTAATTATTTGTCCAGGTACATGTGTATGGAAATTTCATACAGTTGGTATTTCCCCAGTAAGAATAACATTTTTGATGTCCCCAATCATACTTCAGCTCTAGAATAAGCTTTATCAGATAAGATCTGCATGAAATTAAGTTCAATGAACGTTCTTTGCTCCCTTGAGGTAAACCAGTACCTGTTTAAACATTCAGTTCATGGATGGGCACACACGTTTTTACATTTTAAAACAAGTCCCCATCTACTTCAGTTGTTTAGGAGAATGCTGCAGCACTTTTTTGATGTGAAATTACAGAAATGTTTCCTGGACTCTGAAACCTCACCCAACTTTCCATCTGCATGGGGTTGAGTGGATAATGACTGAATTTTCATTGTTGGTTGAACTCATCCTTTAAGGCTGTATATACACATGCATTAATAGCCCCAGACATGTCGCTTCCGCAGAAAAAGACCGGCCTCTTGACCTGATGTCATTTCAAGATCTGTCCCGCTACTTCCACAGTGTCACACCAACTATGTCACCGTGTCACTGTGTGTGCGTTCCCCCAAAAAGTATGTGTGCGTTTGTCACGTGTCCTCCAGTCCCACACGGAGCGCTTCGTTCCCACACAGTTAAAGAAACGCTGCCCAGAGGTCGGATGCCCATTCCCAACCAGCTCACCGTTTCAGCGGCTGGAAATCCCCCTGCGCACAAAGAGGCCAGATATGATACCACAGCACTGCAGGCGAGGGAGGGAGCTAGGGACAGTATTGATACGGCGAGCACTTTTGTCTGGGAAAATCCTTAAGGGAATGCAACCAATTGTTGTTAATTGTATGGGGCCGCATTCGATCCCAAGTGCTACTGGTATGCGTTACTGGTTTTGAATTGGAGAGACAAGTATACTTACTGCTGATCAGTGCTTGTGTTTTGTTTCTTGTGAGTCATTTTAGGTTTTGTGGATTGCATGCTTTTTTTCCCCCAATCTTCTAACGGCATCACATGTTCACATTGTTCAGGGATAGCCTGTTTTATTGTGCACACTCACACACAGCTCATTTTAATGTAACCTGCAAGCTTTTGTGCATTCACACACCTCAGTGTGCTTTCATAGGGAATATATTGATACCTGTCAGCAGTCACTTAGAAAATTCCCCTTGGTATTGTCCCCTGCAGTAGCTGTCATGAAAGTAGACCGTGTCATTTAGGATCATCCCAAGTTTATTGGATAGTTACATGATATAAAAGAGGGACAAATCTTTTTAAGTCACTTTAGCCTGAGTATTCTTCCCACAGTTCCCACAGTAAACCAAAGGGGTTGTGGCAGGATGAGTTGGAGATATTTGCTGATGAGAGGACGCGTGCTGTTCAGTCCTGGTGGTCCTCCAGGGATGAGACAAGGTGCATTCCCAGTTAGTCACTGCACTGTGGAATAGAAAGAAACCAGAGAGGCAGAGTCCACAGAGAGATCCACGATGCAGCCACAGAGACGACGTGTTCCCCTGGGCAGCATAATAAAGCTCTCAGTAGGAACGACGTGGTTTGAATACACTTCAGACGGAAAGGGGGAGAGATGTACAGGCCCATATGCATCCACTCACCACATCATATTTCCACAGTCATGAATGAGGCCCTCACACAGACAGCCCCCACTGCTGTCAGACAGTCAGAGCCAAAACCTTTCACAACATGTCTTCTACACAATGCAGAGAAAAACTCTTTCTTGGGTTTGCACCGAGCAGAACCCTCAGGGAGGACAGGGTCTGTCTTCAGGCTGCAAGAGCATAGAGAGCTTCAGAGAGAAAGAGATTTAGAGAAAGAGAGATGGGCTGCTTTTCTCAGAAATCTGGAGAGTAGTGTCATATTACTCTCAGTCCTTCATGTGGTCTCGAGCTCGTTTTATACCATGTTTGCAAAATTGTCTACTGCAAAACTGGTTTTACTTTTGTTTTTCAGCGTGTTGCTTTGTTTTAATGAGAGTTCAAGTGTCTGACAGCAATAGGAGCTCTCGTCAGTTTGGTCGTGTTTAAAACTACTTAATGATCAGCTCCGGCTGAGGCAGCATTATGTGAACATGACAGCTTAACAAAATAAAAGAATAAAATGCTGTGGACAGGAGGCCACATAGGCCAGCTACCACATGAAATGCACCCCATTTCTGTGATTGGCCATGGCTGAAGGCCAAAGAACTCAGAATGAGCACAAAACACTGTTTCTTCAGACGATAACATGCCCAGACTTTGTAATTGTTGTAGCCCCGACCGACTATGTTGTTTTGTTTTTGTTGTGTTTTTTTTTCATTACAAATGAAAACAATGTCAACGATTTCAGGACCTGATATGATCCAATGATTTCTTGTACTAATGACTGATATTTATACCAGTTAAACTGATTTGAAATAAATCACCTTAGCCTTGAAAACATTAGTGATTGTAGGGTATATTTAGTTGATGAAATTATTTTTTATAACTGTTTTGTTTCTAAATGTGTAAACAATTTGAATGAATCATCAATAGATTTTGAAATGTTGATGGGATTATTTTGAGATTTCCCCGTATTGCACAGCAGTCTTTCTTCTGCACATTGAGTAATAACGCATCTGTCTCAAAATAGATTGACTTTTTTTCTTATTTCACCCAGCGCTTAACAAATATTCAGAGGATAATGCAAATGTTTCTCAAGTTGTGTGTGTTGATGACTCTTACAGTACTTCCTTTTACTTGGTGTAACCTCCCCAGGCCAAGATTTCAGGGGAATTTTCAGTCACTGAACCTATTTAAAGATGTCATTTGTGTTTTCTGTGGCCAAGTGCAGCCTGTTTTTGACAGCATGTGTGTCCATTGTTGTTCCTGCAACGTGAAGCGTTGTTGTCTGTGGTCTAATTCGGTCAGAGTCGACTGATCTCTAAAGGGTTAAGTATAGCAGCTGCGAGAGTTAGCAGAAGTCCGTCGGCCTGTGGATGTGTTGCATCTTAACGGACTGTGAGCTAAACAGGAAGCTTGTGTTGGTACCTTCAACATTATACTGCCATGTGTGATGTCTCTTCAGTCATGACCCCCCCCCCCCCCCCCCATCTTCACCTCTCCTTGATGTAATTGTCTGCTCAACTGAGCAGACCTCGTCAAGTTAGGAATCCCCTTTTGATAAGGGGCAAGAAATACTGCAAGGCCACTGCTCAGGCAGGAAGCATGGCTAAGGCAAGGTACTATTTTGGTTGAACAGTCCCATTGTCCGTGGACTGGGGACGGCTGACTGCCTGGGGGAGAGGGTGGAGGGTGAGGGGGAGAGGAGGAATGATGTACTGTGAGGACATCGCGCATTGCTACTCTCGCCTCCCGTTCTCTTATCCTCCCTCCTCCAGCTCTGATCATTCAGAGGGTCCTCTGTCCCCCTTTTCAGTGTTGAACTCATGGCAGTCACACTCTGAAACATGTGCAAAGGAAGGGGCAGGGGGGAGGTGGGGGGGCTCTGTTATGTAACATCGCCTTCCCTAACAGGAGCTCCACTCTCTTAAAGATGTAGTGTGGCAGAGGTGCAACTGAATTTGGACATCAAAAAGCTATTAAAAGACACAAGGAAGAGATGATGTCAGCTTTTTGGTTGCAGTGGACAATCCCTTTTGTTGTTTGGCTGTGATGATGCCACGCGCTAACAATAACTGCTTTTAGGAAAGGGTGGGATGACATGATGAGAGAAAGGGGAATGTCGGCCTTGGACTTTTTATAAATCGAGATGTAAATACGGAAAGATTTATGTGGAAAGAGAAGAGCCTGCTTGGAAAGAGAGCGCTCGGAAAATGATGTGTTGTCATATCTTTACAGGCTTGTAGCGGAGTCCTGACTAGGCCTGCGCTGTAAACAGACTCTTAAAGATTTGCAGTGATAAGTAACTTTCTGTTTCATCTTTCAAAGTTTATACAATATGTTACAGAAATTTCCCAGGCAGACTTGCAGGGTGTGTGAACTCAGTAACACCACAAGGCCACACAGAGATGCTTGATCGACGCACACACAGAGACACACACATACACACACACACAGACTTAAAATGGGAGGGGAATCAATGTATGTTACGGGAAACGTGTTCTTGTTTTAGTTTTACTGGTACGCAAGGTCTCATGGCTGCATCCTCCCAACCGTCAGAGGCCCTCGCTCCTTTAGGTCTGAATCCCTCAGAGACCGCGAGAGGCATCAGCTCAGACAGGCGTTAATGTAAAGCATCCAAACACCCAAACTGCAGGGGTTCAAATCCTGATGTTCCTTCGCTGACTGAAGCCCAGAACAGACTGCCCAAAGAGCAAAGCTTGATGATTTTTTTCTAGTTATATTTATAATACGCTATTGACTTATCTCAAATGTTTGCAAATTGCCGCAACATTTAGACATTAATCGCTGGGTAATCAGGACTAAAACAACATGAGCTTCTCAGCGTCCGCTCAGAAGGCTGCACAAACAAGCAAGATGAAGGTCGTCGAAAATGCCCGGGGCTCGAAGTACGTCATGTGTGGGCCACACACGCTAGCATGCACGTGCGCACACACCGGCAAACGTGAATGCACGTAACGTACCTAAACAGCATACTCTCATGCACACACTCCTAATACTCGCCCTCTCAGACTTGAGGGGCCTCCGTACAGCCTACATGCACACCCACGCGTTCCTGTTGCTGCACTCGTCTCACTGACTGCTCTGGCTGAGCCACTGAGCCAGCTGGTGATAACAACACTTCCTCCTCGCTCCCCTCTTGCGCTTAGCTGTTGTGCTGTTACCATCTGCGGCAACTGGCTGGGGCCGAAGCGTCATGTTACCCACACAACTGGAGACCCACAGATCCTGAGGACACACGAGCTCAGCCAAGATCCTGAGGACACACACACATACACACACACACATCTCTTAGTGGTTACAGTTGTGACGGCCATGAGATGTGGCGGTGAATCGAGCAGAAAGAGGTCCAGGCTATTTATTGTGCATTTGGACACACGCAGACAAGATGGGACCAAATGGCAGAACGTTACTGGATGGAAATACACAGACCTTTAACATTTAAAATCAAACGCTCAATGTTTTAGTGAGGTAGGCAGGAGAGTCCTTTTCTGCTTCTTCAATACTCAGTAAATTCAAACTGTACAAATGCTGTTATTTATAGCAGAGAATTTTCACATCACGTAGGGTTCCACATTGGTGAACTTTGACATGGAAATTTACACCGTTGACTGATTGCAAATCATCTTGACATTGATGGCGTTTGAGGAAGAAACCAAAATGGAGGAAGTTAGCATACTAGTGGTCAACACATCTAGTTTTATCTAACCTTGCTCTGCCAGATGAGAAGCAACGCAAATAGATATTTCCCCTTAGCATCCATTTTTGGGCTCAGCAATCCAAGCCGTAACCAATGGTAGCAACTGGATGACCCCAAACAGCCCAAACTCCTTGCACCACCTAGGTCGCAAGGATGTGTGAATGAATTTCACCGGGCTCCAACTCAGTAGATCAGTTAGTAGAGCGTGCGCCCTATGTACAGAGGCTGTGTCCTCGCTGCAGCGGCCCAGGGTTCAACTCCGACCTGTGGTCCTTTGCTGCATGTCATCCCCCTTCTCTCTCATCCCATTTCCTGTCATATCTCAAGCTGTCCTATCAAATGAAGCCATAAAAAAACAGGCCAAAATTGACAATGCAGATGTTTAGCAGGTATCATGATTATCATGTTCACCATCTTATGTTAATGGTTTGCATGTAGACATTTGCTAAGTAGCACAAAAGAAAAGATCAAATTTGATTGTAGTCACGCATAGCCAGACCATCTCCATAGCACTGTGTCAGTGCTGGAGAAAGATCTGGCTGCACAAGTCACAATCGTTTTTAGTCTGGCTAAAGGATGCAGCGAGGGTGTCCCTTCACAATGGTGTCAGGGTGAACTTGTTTTGCACATGGGGAGGTGAGCCCGGGCATTAAAATGGTTAAATCCCGGTATAAGAAAATACCTGCTAGCTTGTTTCAGCTGGTACCGTTGGCAAGCAGGTTAGTGTTACAGTAACTTGCCATTCAGCGTGTGGGTTGGTTGTTGTTTCATTTAGCAACAGGAATTTTGAAAACACGCAGATGGAAAGGAGAGAGGAGAACATGGCTGAGTCAGACTAAGGGTATCAAAAATCATTGTGGCAAAATGTCTGTACAAAATGTCATTGCAATTCATCAAATATTTGTTGTGGTTGACAGACACAACCAGACCTGTGGAGTCATTGTGACTTGCAACTTGACTCAACAGAAAATAAATGACTGGAGACTTGACAAGTTAAAAACTTGTGACTTGACTTGAGACATGAGAACTCGAATGACTTGTCTGTGTTGATATTGTGTTTTCAGTTTAGTTTTCATAGTGCTGCTGTCAGTATTTCACTCTATAAATGTGATGACGAAGGAATATTTTTTGATTAAGAAGAATTTAGGAAAGTTTTTTGTTCGGTTACATTTATTTCAATGAATCTCAATAAAAAAAAGAATGAAATTTCTTGGGTAGGGATAAAAGTGACTTGACTTGCCTTAACTAAGGACTCGACTTGACTTGACTTGCCCAAGAAAAAATGACTTGAGACTTACTTGCGGCTTGGACTAATTGACTTGAGTCACATGTCTGAGATGTAATGCCGCTCGCATTGCTAAATATTTTGAATACTGCTCAGACATGAGACTTTACAGCACATGGCCATTATTAAAATAGAATCATTTTCCAGTCAGGAGCAAATTCTTAATGAATGTGATGTCCTTGTAAACCACGGATGGTGATGAGGAGGCAGCAGAGGAGAGAGGGAGCATAGGAGGAGAGTGGGACGAGGGGGAAAGCAGGGCCGCTCTGCTGGGAGGGAGGGCGAGAGTGGCATGTGGCTGGATGGTATCCTTGGGAAAGTTTGCAGCTCGCTCTCCCACTCTCTGGATCTTAGCTGGGGACAAATACCACATGGAGCTGAGAGGAAGCCCGCTGGAGTGTGCAGGGCCACGAGCACACAGGAATGTTTCACTTCAAATGGAAAATGTTCACAGCTGTTAGTTAAGCTATCTCTCTCACTCTGTTTCTCCATCTCTATCTATCCATCTCTCTCCCTCTCTCACTGTGTCAGAAGCTTGCGTCTATGTTTAGCTCCCCTCCTCGTGTGCTTGTGATAACCAGTATTTTTAGCTGTGGGTCAATTTTCCTTTTTTTTCAGAATTTTTAGTTTAAAACTTATACAACATATTCACATATTTAGTTCACCAACATCTTTTTATTGTCTGGTGATGTGGGTGCCCAACAGCAAAAGGGCTGCAGTCCATTTCGTATCCAAACACATAGTTTAAAAACCCACACACTTGACAATGTGTGGCATCAAAACACCGGAAGCCTTCGCTTGACCCACAAACAAAAATGACAACAACAACACCGGGTTGCCGTCTCCACATCAAGCTGTCTGGAGTCTAATGAATCTGGTTTGGCTTCACATGAATTGGATCTACGATCTCAGTTTTGGGCTCTGTTGGCTACAAATGAGCCCAGGCTCAATCATTCTGCTGGCTGGAGGTTCTGTCTGCCTGCCACACACACATACATGCAAACTATTTGTGAGTGTGTATGTGTGTCCATCACAACCATATTGGCTGACAGAAAAGTCCATCCATTTGCACTCAGGTGTAGAGCGCTCAAACGCTCGCACACACACTTTCCAGCAGCAGCCACTTTCCCTGAGGGCTGAAACAAGACCAGACCTCTGATCAAGCCAACCAGCAGGTGTACAGTTTAGGTGCATTCCAATTGAATAGGAGATACATTTTTGGTGCTCTTTATTCATGTGAAATGGATCATTTCACTACAAACAGTCATTGGACCAACAGTATAGACATAACTGTGTGTTTGGGGGTATGCTACAGCAACAACCTGGACTGATTTCCAAAACTTTCCTTGAACTCCGGTTGCTTCTCGCCTAATTTTTCCTCTTGTCCCTTTATATTCATAAACTGGACTGATACAGCTTAGGTTGGCTCACATTGTTTACTTGAGTTGAATGAACTTCAGCTTGCAGACATGCATCTTCCTCTTAATTCTATTAAGACATTTCATTAGAAGTCGGTTCACTTTGTGAGCAGTTGCGCCACTTCTAAAGTGTACTTCTGATCAGTCAGAAGTACACATCGTGTGCATGTGGGCAAATGCTTGTTTCTTTATTGCACAGAGAAAGAAAATTAGCTGCTGGTCCAACACCTGATTTGATACGTTGATCTCTGCCAGTTGTGACACAAAGATATAGTTTATTACTTCTGTACAATCAAATGCAATCCAATATAATGGTCATAGATTCAATAGATTCTGTCTTTGAAAAGCTTATGATGTCCTCAAACCTCTATATTCTTATTCAGTGTTTTTAGTTTGTGGGCGCTGTAGACCAACCTACAGCATTACACAAGAAGCCCACAATACAAGAAGATGGTATGCAAATGAACGCAGTCAGCTTTTTTGAATGTCAAGAGTCTCCACCCGTCTGCACACTGACTATAGTTACACATTTGCTTAGTTTCACGAATCCATGCCATGTTTGAGGAGAGTGGCACAAGAAATATGCCACTCTTTTTATATTGGCACATGTTTCTGGTTTTACTTCCCTTCCCATTTATGAGTTAAAGCTCCTGTTTGTAAGATAGTTGATTTTTGAGTCTCATTCCTAACTCGTCAAATACTGACTCTTTCGGATGGCAGCCGACCCGACTCACAATCCCAAGCGTCATTGTAGCAATCCATATTCTCATCAGCTCATTTGCATGGTGACTGTGAATGTTGCACATCTGCAGTTAATAATGTATGTGTGTTTTTTGTGTGTATGTGCTCACCTGAATGTCATTCTGTTAGCCTTGTGCACCACAAGTCCTCAACAGTCTGCTCTTGGTTCGACTTCTTCGCTTGACCATTCTCAGTTCATACAATAACCAGTCCTTTCAGCCTCACTGTCCCACTGCACTTCTCAAGGTTTTTAAAGCATTTTGAGCCGAGTCTGCAGTCCTGCAGCAAGTCCTCGTATGCCTCACTGAAGGTTTAAGTTCAAGAGAAATAAAATAAATATACATATCACCACTGGAGGATCCACAGTGAGCATTTACAGCATCGACTGTTTAGCCAGACCCATAATGCCCCTTGGACATGCAGCATTGTGGATGCGTTTCATTTGCGTCACTTGTGGTGCTCACCATGGAGGTGCATAAATGAAGATGCGATCATGGAGCTGAGTTATTTTTTATGAACAATAAAAAGAAACAGAGGAGGAGAATAACCATTTGTTATTATGCTTTACCAAATAACGTACACCGATTCTGGCGCATCTCTAACAACGCAAACACACACGCTAATGTATATATTCATACATATGTAGCATACACACACACACACACTCACATACACAGACA